>NC_030385.2:38440268-39097125 GCF_001625215.2 Daucus carota subsp. sativus | reverse complement strand
TGTCAACCAAACGACCTCTAAACACTATTACACCCACTACTTTCCTCCACTGTCTCAAATTTATTATTAAATATAAATGGGTCCCACCACTATACCCACTTTTCATCCAACTTTACTCATTTCTTACCCAGTTTCTTGGTCTCCGTGTCCCAGCCATTTGTATACAAATGACTGGGACGGAGGGAGTATTAAAAATTATAGAATCTTAAGCTTCGCTCACTCCCCCGAGTCCCAACCAATAAATTTATTGGATGAGTAGTGCTAGGTGCACATAATTGTGTACAGAAAATTTGTACATAATGATGTGGCAAGTGATGTGGTGGGTTTTAATTGGGGTGGTTGGTGTAAATGCAGGGGGGCCATCCAATTAAAATCCGTCACATGTCATTATGTACATGTTTTTGTACACAATTATGTGCACCAAGCATTTTCCTTATTGGATATAAAGTTGAATTCAATTTTTATCATAAACTGATAGTTTGATAGATGAATTTTGAGATTTATAAAAATATAGGATATTTGACGTATATGTATTTTTTTTAATTTTTTAACTCTTATAGTTATACTCTATCAAATATGTTTAATGTTATCTAGAATTGGCCAGGAGCAGAGATGTATACGAGAATGATTGCTAAATAAATTGAATGCTATATACAGTATAAATATTTTCAGAAGAGATACGTTAAAGATGGCAAATTGTACTTCTAAAATATGACGTTCCGGCTAAAACTTTGTTATTTAGCTAAATATGTACTCCCTCCGTCCCAGTGATTTATATACAAATGGTTTGGACACGGAGACCAAGAAAAAGTGTAAAAAGTGGGTAAAGTTAGAGAAAAAATGGGTAAAGTGGTGGGACCCATTTATATTTAAGGATAGATTTGAGATAGTGGAGGAAAGTAGTGGGTGTAATAGTGTTTATATTATTATAGAATGAAGATAGTGGAAGAAAGTAGTAGGTGTAATAGTGTTTTATATTATTAAAAGTTACTATTTTTGGAATGTATAGAAATCATGGGACGGACCAAAAAGGAAACTGTATAGAATTGACTGGGATGGAGGGAGTATCACTATCTAAATATATGTTTTAACTTTATTAATACGTACTAATAATTCATTATTGAAGTGTATGGAACTTTCTGTAATTATCAATAATTTGTCACTACCTGACAGTTTTCTGAGCAAATCCCAATGCTCTTTTAAGTACGAAATCCATTACAGTATTCAAAAAAAAAGAGTGCGAAATCCAGATTTTACGAGGTAACATATGAGAATATCACATGCACGATGCCCCACACATTTCGTCCTTCGAATTTTATGAATCGATAAACTTTGAAGAAATGAGTAATTATTTTTATTATATCACCATAATCATCGGAAAAAAAACTATCTCCGGCGAGACTTACAACTTACAAGTGCACCAATTGAAACCAAATTTTAAAACACTCAAAATAGTCATCTGCAATCAAAAAATAGCAGAGTGACCACAATGATGGGAAAATCACAAAACAAGTACATTAAATTAAACATCACCCCGATAATAAACAAGAACGGGAGAAACTGAAAAAACATTCTCCATAATTTCTTGTACATGCAACTCAAACAAAGAACAGAAAGATGGCTTGACCAGAATATGAGCTTGACTCTCTCAGGGCTACTAAAGACTCAGTCATCTGAGTTATACGAGCTTGAAGGCGGGCTTGCGGCTGCAGAGCTTGTGCTGCCTTGTTTGATCTTGCTCACCACTTCCCCTGCTTTTGAGGCCAAATTGGATAGGCTTGTTGCAAAGCTCTTGAGTATATCTTCCTTGATTTGACCTCTCTTCGGAGGAAACTGTTTCTTTTTGTTGTTTGATGGAGTTGCAGAGCTGAGTTCCATTTGGTGATCTTGAGCTAATAAGCAAGACTTTGTGTAGAGGAAAGGATAAGGAAATAGTATGTCTTGAGTTGGACAAGGGGTTGTTTATATAATACTGTATGCACGTAGTACATATGCATACGTGTGTGTCGTATATTTGATCATAATTAATTATAAAATATTGGTGTATACATATTCTTTTAAATAAAAGAATCATACTTATCTTAAAAATATTAAATAACCGATCAATCATAAAAGTAAAGAGCTCACCTAAAGTGATGGTATATCAATTTAAGACTATATTATTCACATTTAATTTGCAAAAAGAAACATTTCACTTTAGTGAATCGCCTAATATTTTCTTTGGTAAGCATAGTGAGCTCATCCAATAAGATCTTATTCCAAATATTCAAGATGAAAACGAAATTAGATGGGCCCATGATGAATGAATAAGGGATAAGTAATGGTTTCACATTGTTGAATACTTGTGTCAACATGGTCCTTTTACAAGGTAGCCAACTGTAAAGTTGACAATTGGTAGATAGATACCGCCATTCTTTGTTCATCAACTCTAGTTAGGCGACAATATCAGATTTTTATATCTTTAGAAACCGACTTGACTTCCATCCTATAAATCTTGCGAGATTTACAGCTAATTAATTGCATGCACAATATGCGAAAAAAGTGACATATATGTTTTTATATGCTTAATTTGCCATGGTCATCGATGCATATAACTTAAAATTAAGCGCAATTTTTAGACTACTAGTTCATGGTCGTTGTTAGTTCATGGACTTTGATGTAGTCATGTAGCATACAGTATAGTAGCATACTATATACATGCGACTATCATTGATGTGAACTAATTCAAGTTATTTGTGAATATCTTAACATGTTTCTCGTAGACAGTTATATCCTGCGGGCTCTATATAATTATGAATTGAATTCATAATTAGATTGAACTTTTAAAATGTTCAGAAGTGAAAAAATATTATTCATTCTGAATTAAATTAGACTTAATAGATATTTTGCCTAATTCTTGCATAAAAATAAATTGGAATGCACAGACTAGATTCCTATTTATTAAAACACCCAACAACAGTACTGAACGATTACAAACAAGCAAACAATAAAAAAAATGTAGCGATAGTTCGGAACTTTCGAGAGGCCCGACTCTCCTTGACCTAATTTAGCACACACAAATCAGATGCTCCTTTCTCCCCCTTTTCCCCAATATTAGTACTGTCCATTAGGCTGAGATTACGACTATGCCCCTGGCCTTGTTGTGTTTGACTTTCAACCACTTGTGCTGCACCAAAGTCTGTTTTACCCTTCTTTGTATTCTTTCTTGAGTAAGTCAGCACTTGCCCTGTGACTCTACTGGGACGCATTGCAATACCCCCCTCCCAAAGACTCACCTTGCCCTCAAGGTGGAAGGTTGGAAACTGATTGTTCAACAACTGAGCATCTTCCCAGGTGGCCTCAAAAGATGGCAGATGCTTCCATTTAATTAGTACCTCCTTGCGATAATTGTTACCGACCTTCACTTGTCTTACTTCTAGCAGAGATTCCGGCTGCACTACTAACTCCAAGGTAGTGGACAACTGAGGCGGAAGTTCAGATGAAACATGTGCAGTGCCAATGGCGCGTTTTAACTGAGATACATGGAACACCGAATGAATCCTGGACGACTGTGGCAGTTGAAGGCGATAAGCCACCTTGCCAATACGCTGAAGTACCTTATACGGCCCATAATATCTGGCTGATAACTTCTTAAATGGACGCCGAGCAAGCGACTGCTGTCGATAAGGCTGTAACTTTAGGAATACCAGGTCCCCTTCCTTAAACTCCTCCTCCCTCCTCTTTCGATCAGCAGACACTTTCATTACTTGCTGTGCTCGAATCAGATTAAAACGGAGCTCATCCAAAATCGCATCCCGTTCCTACAAACTTTCCTCCAAACTGCAGACTTGAGTCTGACCTCTGGGAATCCTAGCTAAGTGTGGAGGATCCCGCCCATAAACTGCCTTAAAAGGACTAACTTTTGTAGACACATGTGGGGATGTGTTGTACGAAAATTCCGTCCAATGCAACCATCTAGCCCAAGCCATTGGCTGCCCCCCAATGAAACAACGCAGGTAACATTCCAACCATTTATTGACCAATTCCGACTGCCCGTCTGTTTGTGGGTGATACGAGGTGCTACGCTTGAGTTCAGTCCTATGCAACCTGAACAACTCACGCCAGAATGTACTAAGGAACACTCGATCCCGATCAGAAACAATAGACTTAGGGAACCCATGTAATCTGACGACTTCCTTAGTAAAAGCTGCTGCAACTTTGAAAGCGTCCAATGGGTGTTTAAGCCCTATAAAGTGCGCATATTTAGTGAAACGATCCACAACCACAAGAATCACATTAACACCTTGAGATGTCGGCAGCCCTTCAATGAAGTCCATAGAGATATCTTCCCAAACTTGATTCGGAATTGGAAGTGGTTGAAGCAAACTTGCCGGGGAACGCTGGGAGTACTTTTGCTCCTAACATACCACACAACTTTTCACAAACTCCGCCACATCACGTCTCATACCCTGCCAGTACCAATCAGTAGCAAGACGCATGTATGTTTTCAATTCCCCGGCGTGACCACCCACAGCTGAACTATGGTATTCATGTAGCAATATAGAACAAAACTTCGAAGAACGGGGAATGACACATCGCCCCTTGTACAACACTCTGTTGTCTGTGATGCAAAAATGCGACTCACTTCGGTCTGGGCTCTGCATCTCATTTCGTAGACGCTGGAGAAAAATATCTTGTGAAATCTCCTTGTCCAGTTCCTCCCAAGACACTACTGGGGACGTAACTAAAGCATTCAAAGCCACAGTTCCAGTCTGCTTGCGTGATAACGCGTCGGCAACCTTGTTCGAAGCACCAGTTTTGTACTGAATTTCAAAATTAAACCCCAAAAGTTTAGTCACCCACTTTTGATACTCGTGATTCACTTCCCTCTGCTCCATTAGAAAACGCAAACTCTGTTGGTCTGACCGGACTATGAAATGTCTCCCAAGGAGGTATGGTTTCCACTTCAGAATAGCCAAACAAATTGCAATGAGCTCCTTTTCATATATTGACTTTTGTTGAGCGCGTACACCCAATAATTTACTGAAATAGGCGACTGGCCTCCCCTGTTGCATCAAGACGGCTCCAACTCCAAAACCAGAGGCATCAGCCTCGATAACGAAAGGCTGGTTAATGTCTGGCATAGCCAAAACAGCCAAACAGGGGGACTTGACATAGCTCTCTTCAAATTCACAAAAGCTTCCTCAGCTGCCTCACACCAGTGAAAATTATCCTTCCTTAACTAGAGTGTCAATGGGTGTTCAATGGTGGCATAGCCGGCCACGAACTTCCTGTAATACCCTGTCAAACCCAAAAATCCCCTTAAATCACGTAGATTGCGAGGAGAAGGCCATTCTATCATCGCTGCTGCCTTGTCCAGATCAACAGCTACGCCATCCTTCGAAATAACATGGCCTAAATAGCCAATTACCGGCTGTGCAAACTCACACTTCTTCAAGTTGGCGAATAAAGTATTTTTAGCAAGCACGCCCAACACCTCCTGTAAATGTGTCAGATGCTCTGCTGGGGTGGCACTATAGATTAAAATATCGTCAAAAAATACGAGCACAAACTTTCGCAAATAAGGCCGAAAAATCTCATTCATTAAGGATTGGAAAGTAGCAGGGGCGTTCTTCAATCCAAATGGCATAACAAGAAATTCATAGTGCCCATCCGAAGTCCGAAAAGTTGTCTTAGCCGTATCTTCTGGCCTTACTAATATCTGATGATAACCCGAACGAAGATCCAACTTCGAGAAAATTGTTGCCCCATGAAGTTCGTCCAACAACTCATCAATCATCGGTATCGGATATTTATCAGCCACCGTCTCCTTGTTTAAAGCACGGTAATCAACGCAAAACCGCCAGGAACCGTCTTTTTTCTTTACCAACAATACAGGACTAGAAAAGGGACTAGTGGACGGTTTAATGATACCTGCACTCAACATCTCAGCTATCATCTTCTCAATTTCATTTTTCTGCACTTGTGGGTACCTATACGGCCGTACAATAATAGGATTGCTTCCTTCCTTAAGGACAATAGCATGGTCATGACTTCGGGTAGGAGGCAGACCCGTATGTATGTAAAAAATCTGTGAATATTGCTCCAACAGCCCCTTCACAAAACCAGGTGTCTTCTTTGGCTGCTCAGGTAACCCCTTGGCGAACTCGTGGTCGACTTCCACCCTATAACATTCAACCCAGAAACTCAAACACGGCTTCCTTAACAACCGCCTCATTGCCTTTAAAGTCACCTGTGAATGCACCAGGGACGGATCACCTTTCAACGTCACTGGCTCTCCGTTCCACTCGAATCTCATCACTTGAGCCTTCCAATCAGTCAACACTGTCCCCAACCTCTTCAACCAAGCAATACCCAATATTACATCAGTGCTACCTAACTTGAGAGGTAAAAAATCAGCAGTCACCTCTAAGCCCCCGTCAAGGTGAACAGTCACATCCTTACACAGCCCTTCCCCTTTTATTGCATCTCCATTACCTAGTGAAACACCGAACCCCATCGAATTCTCCACCCGAATACCAGTAGCTGCCACCGTTTCCAACGATATGAAGTTATGAGTCGCTCCAGGGTCGACCATAACAACCACCTCATGATTACCAATCAATCCCTTCAACTTCATTGTTTTTGGATTCGAAATACCAACTACTGAATTAAGTGATACTTCAGAAATTACCTCTTCAGTAGGTGAGAGAGGCACATCACTGTCCGTGCTATCCAGTTCACCTTCGTCCTCCATAATGAGCATCACACTCAGCTCCTTTTTCTTGCATCTATGCCCCACAGACCACTTAGCATCACATCTATAACATAATCCATTTGCCCTCTTTTCCTGTAATTCCCTCTCTGTGAGGCGCCTCACATCACCGCCTGTCTGTGAACGTGGACTAGAGGCAACCGTAGATTGGGTTGAAGCCTGTGAATCCGTGGATTGCAGCTCCCAGTGTTTACTACCAGGTGAACTGCCAGGTGATGAAATTGAATACTGACCCACAGACGAACCACCTCGGCTGGTAGTAGAAAACACCCTCGATTTCGCAACACCCCAAAATTTGCGTTGGCCAGTCACCTTCAATTTCTCTTCAACCCTTATAGCCTGTTCCATAGCTTGTTCTAAACACATGGGGTTTAATAGACGCACCTCCGCGCGAATTTCCTCCTTGAGTCCATTAATGAAATGGCCCATTAAAATGTCCTCTGAGAGACCCTCCAATGGTGCTGATGTCTCAATAAAAGAACGACGATAGTCGTGGACAGTAGCTGTTTGGGCAGTGGACAGCCACTGTTCATACAAAGACCCACCACTGCTGGACCTGAACTGGCGGAGCACAAAACGTTTCAGATCAGCCCATCGGCGTATTGGATGCCTCTTATGTTCCCATTGCAACCATCTCAGGGCATCCCCCTCCATTGCTACCACAACAGCCTCCAGCATCTCGTCCTCGGTGAGGCGATAAAAAGCAAAATATCTTTCAACACGGAGGATCCACCCATCCGGGTCAGATCCGTCAAAAACCGGCATGTCCAATTTCCTATACCGCCAATTACCCGGTCCCGGACCCAAACCATGCCCCCCAACTGGGGATCTACCGCCATTGGAACCCCCCACGCCATCACGAGTCTGAAATCGACCCCCGTTGTCACCACCACCACCACCTAACGCCGAGTTAACAGGACTCACTAACGGATCGGAACGATGTGCACTGGCATCAAGCTTCTCAAGAGTGGAACGAACATCAGCCTGAAATTTCAGCTGGTCGTTTCTCATCGTATTAATCAACGTCTCATGATGCTCACGACTGCGATTCACCCGTCCCTCCAAACGCCCAGTAAGGGCTTCAAACTCAGCCCCCATCTTCTTCACTGCCAAACTCTGACCCTCGAGCAAAACCTCTGTTAAGGAATGGCGCATCGCGTCCATCGCCTTGCCAACAGTCTGGGATACCATCTCTTTCAAGGTTTCGTCCAGATCTAATACCTTCTCTTCGAGGGTGTCCACTCGTTGCGTAACAGTCGGTGGCCCCATCGATCGAGCGCTCTGATACCAATTTGGAATGCACAGACTAGATTCCAATTGATTAAAACACCCAACATCAGTACTGAACGATTACAAACAAGCAAACAATAAGAAAATGTAGCGATAGTTCGGAACTTTCGAGAGGCCCGACTCTCCTTGACCTAATTTAGCACACACAAATCTGATGCTCCTTTCTCCCCCTTTTCCCCAATACTAGTACTGTCCATTAGGCTGAGATTACGACTATGCCCCTGGCCTTGTTGTGTTTGACTTTCAACCACCTGTGCTGCACCAAAGTCTGTTTTACCCTTCTTTGTATTCTTTCTTGAGTAAGTCAGCACTTGCCCTGTGACTCTACTGAGACGCATTGCATAAATATATAATAGATAAAATTGTTAATTTTTCACATTTGATTGGCGCTGTAATTATGTTAGATATGTGTAATATTGAGCATCAATCAAAGTTCGTAGAATTCGAATTTGTTGTGCATGACTTAGTCATCTGTAAGATTTGAACACTCTATGCAACTACTTTACTATAATGAATAATCTCTTTTCTGTAGTAAGAGTGCAAAGAGAAACGTGAGTGTATTTGATATGAAAGCTACGTGTGTGAAGGAGAAAGGCTAAGTACATGCATGAACCGCTACATGTATGCATCTTGATCTTCAAACTTCAGTGTAGTATGAAGAGACTTGACCTTAAAGACCGGTGATTGAGGTTTATACTTTATATGCTCTGGCGACAAATTTTCTACTCCCTCCGTCCCTCCCATTTCTTATCAAATGGGTTGGGCACGGAGGTTAAGAAATATGTATAAAGCAGTGGAAAAGAGAAAGAAAAGTAGGTGAAGTGGTGGGACCCGTTGATTTTTAATGTATAAAATTAGGATAGTGGAGTAAAAGTAGTGTGAAAAGGAAAGAAAAGTGGAGAAGTGGTGGGACCCATTGACTATATTTGGTAAGTTTTGAAATGTTAAGAATTGGATGGGACACCCCAAAAAGGAAAGTGTAAAGAAATGGAAGGGACGGAGGGAGTAACATGGACACTAGAATTGTGTATATATATACTGTCGCACGTTTAAATAGCATATATTGTATCTTCAAATTTCTAAGAAACTGAAGAGAACTTTATTTATTTATATAACATAATTTCTTCCCGAAGTGAGGAAAATCAAGAAGGTTCAGTTTTCCAGTATCTTTGTGCAATTTTCTATGATATTTATTCGTTTTCGAAAATCAATAATCGCTCTTTTAATTAATATCTTTAATTTATACTTCAGTCATGTCATGTCTAATATGTTAACTTTGGCATAGTTAGTTCTTTTTTTAAATTTTATCAAAACAGGATTTAGCTTGGGTTGATTTGAATGACATTACAATAAAAATAATAATGTAAGAGTTTCTATGACAAAAAAATTATTTTTAAGGGATTTGATGCACATTTTGAAATGAATTATATCCCATTTGTATATGCTACGCATATGAAAATGTGCTATTGTAAATTTGTGTACGATTATAATAAGCTGTTAAGTTTTATCTGTCACGCATAAAAAATGAAGAATCCCATCTTCTTTATTTATACCATCCACATTCGAAATAAGCACTGGAAAAAAAATTCAAATTACATGCACAACCATCTAATTTTTAACTTAAAAAACAGCTAGGCTGTAAACAAAAGCGAAACATGAAAATGAGGGGTTTTTTTCTTTAATCTAGTGCCAGTGTAAGCCCATTTGATCACGGAACTTTGATTTTTGAACATGTGGGTATAGCCGTATATAGGCAAGTTTTTTTGGGATGTGCATGCCTCAAGTATATTCCAAAGAGGAGATTCCGCTCATTTGTTTTGAGCTTAACATTGCTCAACGGCTGAACCGATTCCAGCTTACCGATTAATGCGAGTTCAGATTGTTTGGCAACCATATTTATATTCTGAATTATTCATATACTGCTGACCCACTCACTCTAAAATCGGTGAAAAAATCATTCACCGCCAGCTTATACTACTGTATGCCAACTTCAATCTTGTAAGAATATATTTTATTTGTTTACTATATTTTATATATGTTGATTTTATCCCAAGTTTGGTTCCTATCAACCGAAAATAATAAGTTTTCAAAAAAAATTTAAAAATAATATAATAATAAACGATATAAATTTTTAATTTTATAATTATTTTGGATAATAATATGTGTAATATTTCTTTTATATATGTCTAAATAAATTTTCATCTTATTAAAAACCAAGTGATATATATTTTATTCAAATTTGGATAAAAAAAGATTATGAAAACAAATTATCATATTTATAATATATTATTCATATATTTTGAATATTATTCATCAAACAATATTATTCGTTCAGCATTCAGATAATTCATCTATTAAAACATTCATATATATTAATAATTCAATTCAGATTAATGACCCTAAAACTACTTGCTATCTAATTCATAAAGATATGTAAGAAGATATTGGTGTCATGCGGTGTGCTTATTTTTCTGGAAGATCATATATTTGAATCGTTGGATGAAAAATTTAATAGGTAATATTAAAATAAATTTGAGGTCCAACTTTTCATCAAATAAACGAGTGAATATTTATAGAACTTTAAAATATAATAAAACTATCATTAGTATGTCAAGCTAAAAAAACTCGCTGAATGATTAAAATCTGATTAATCATCGTATTACGATTTTTTTTAAATTAGATTTGAAAAAAAAATACTCGAAAAAGAGTTAGATACACAACATTCAATACAAATAGAACATTGAACGTAGAAGAATTTTATTTTAGAACAAATTATATTTTCAATAATTACAATTAGTTTTATTTTAATCTAGGTAGTCAGATTTATCATCTAATAATTAAAAACCAGTATTATGTTTAAAACAGCCCTGACACGGAACAGCGCCCATGTTTAAGTAAAGATTTACTCGTATTTTCTCTCCTGAATATAAAAACTATTCAAAATTTATTTTTCAGATTTGACATTTCTGCACATGTGGGCTGGATGTCAAAGCGGCCCATTATCGATGGGGTGGTTGATATGGAGGAAATATATTTATAATTGGGCTACCTTTTTACTTCTTTAAACAGCTACGATTCAAAATTTGTTATTAATATTATATTTACGTTGTTGTCTTTTACCTTTCCAAGGTATAAAATTCTGATTTTACTCTTAATTCTCAGTTATGATCTTATATAAAGATTATTTATATAAATTTGAAAACACTCGAATAATAGTAAAATAATTTTCATATATCACTTTGTTATCTGATTCATATTAAAGTTTTATCGTTCACCACTTCTTTCTGCAGTAAATATGTATTTGAGGCTCTGAATTCACCGTTAGTGACAGAACAAACACTCCACCTTTCAAGTATAAAAATATATTGTATGTTGAACATTGATAATACATCACCGGTATTTAATGAATATTAATAACTTCACCACGACGGTACATCACAATCACTTTTGCTCTCTGATAGATTAGAATCCCCAAATTACCTTATTCTATCTAAATTTAAAGGATAATATAATTAGATTTCAATCACCTTTTAAATTCAGTTCTACATGTAGAAATTATAATACCTTCTCATACAGTCCCACAAAGAATTAGAAAGATAGATCAAAATGTTGGACTACAGAGAATAGCCGAACCACATCTACAAAGAGGTCGTTTGGTTTGGTCCAAACAGTTATATGTGGTTGGAATGAGGAATCGAGTTAAGTTAGTATCGGTTTGAGGTATCATTCATATTCAATATCATATGTTTGTTTAAGTGCTGTAATCAATATATACAATTTTTGTAAAAAATAAGTTTATTAATTTATATTAATTACAGATATTAATAAAATTAGTATTGTTATAAATTTTTGCATTATTAATTTAATTTTCTATCATACATTAATATTACATTACTTAAATATAGATAAAAAAATCAAAAATAAAGGTATGAGTTTGGAATGGACAAACCTTATACCTGATTCACATATCCATGAACCAAACGACCCCCAGGTGGGATAATAATCCTTTATAGTTGGGAGAAAAACAAGGAAACTTGGAACTCAGAGCATGTAGCATGATAAAACACTCAACTTGCACAGTATTTGCTCAAAACTCCTGTAAACAAATTGTCTCTTTTTGCAACAAGGTAAACAAAACTAGAGCTACTTCCAGCAGACAGTATTTGCTCAAAACTTCTATAGCACAAATTGACAGCTGAAGCAATAATTTTAGAGCCACTTCCAGCACCAAGACAGTAAACACTAAAGTTCATAACCTGCGATTTCATCCTGATTCACAGTTTCGATCCTGGGCTCTTCTAGCATAATAACCATAATCAATAGGATCTTGTGTACCTTTCTGTATCATGCAGCTTCAAACCAAGACTTGATAGCTTAGTTTCCTGCATGAGGGTATACATGTATATAAAAACAGAAGATGGCACAATGCAGGTAAATAAACACAAGGAAGATGCAACATAATTTTAAAGAACAATTTTTAGTGTAATTATTACTGGGACCCAAAATGCCGAAATTTTTTCACAATATTGTTACTTCACATACAAAACCGTGGTCAAGAGTCCAGGACAGGGGAACAAGAATGTTCATAAACTTTTTAAGTTTCCCCTGAATGGCCACTGAAATAAATGGGAAGGGATAGGAATTCACTTAACATTCTAAATTTTTGTGAAAAAAAGATGCGAGAGGAAAAGAAAGATAGCCTGGACTTTTTTATGAGTTTAGCAAAAAACAATGGGCAGGAACAAAGTCATCTATCCTCGCATAGATTTGTGGGGAATGAAAGAAAGAAAATGCTAGAGCACCCAAATTGGATCCCAAATGTGGCATTTTTTAATTGGTAATATCACTATCAAATAAGATGGACCCCCCATGTAGGCACATCAACACCACCAATCCATGTCACTGATGCCACATCATTTAGAAAAAAATTTGAGACCCAATTTGGAGCCCATAGCATTGCTCAAGAAATAATTACGTTTTCGGTACCAACTATAATGGTATAAATAATTACTATTTGTTCCTAACTGGTACAGATCTTATTGCTTCTAACCAAAAAACTACTCAGATTATATTAAACTCTCTGCTTGTGTATTACTATTTAATGGTAACAACATAAACTCCTCTTTACCTGCTGGTTTTGGAGGAGACGGTTATCAGAACGTTCACTCCACCAATCAGCAGGTTAACCAGTAAAACCAGTCAAGATCCAGCCACATTTTATCAGTTCACTGCTGTCATGACAAGTTGGATATAGTCATTCTATATCAGTTTCAACATTAAAGGGATTAGTCCACTAGACAAAGTTCAAATCCCATATGTTTGATTATATAAATCTCCAGAACTGGAAATCCGGTACTTCGAATCCTGGCGACCACTAAAGTACTGATTTCCTCCCAATCTCTCCGATCTAAGAAACTCTGCCGCAGTTGAGCCATTTCCACTCTGAACCTCTTTCCAACCATCCCAACTACCGCTCGACACAAGTTGATTTCTGGACTGTGAAAGACCAAATTGAGAATACTGGGATCCATTGTTTGCCAAAGCCTGCTCAAAAATCGTTGGAGGCATTCCATAATTATCCGGATAAGAAGAAAAACTGTTACCCATTTCGACATATCTGGGGTTCTGCTGTGGTGAAACAGATCTTTGCATCATTAGCTGCAATCTTGCCTCATTCTCATAATTACTCATCTGGGTAGGATAAGTTGACCTCATGTCTAAACTAGGGTTATTAAACCCATTAGGAAGTCTGCCTTTACCTACTGCCAATATTGCAGGATCAATAAACTCTATATCTGAATTGGTGGAATCATTATACATTCTAGAAGGTGACTGACTAGCATTTCTCAAGTAAGATGAATTGTTGAGCAAATGATTCCCTACAAGAAATCAGGCAATAAAATCGTAAGTTCAGAGATGTGAGATGTGCTTGAAACAAATCATTCAATGTGAAGTGTAAAATACAAACCAGAGTTTACGTCAAATGTCTGTTCCATCCTTTCAAAAGAGGAAAAGCCTGGAGGTGGAGCTCTGGTAGGCCCGGAAAATCCAGGAGGGGCTGTTACAGGTGCTCTAGAAACTATTTTGACATCAAAGTACAATAAATCATATCAGAAAAAAAATCATCTCAGTCACAATTTTTAAAAGCAGAAGGAGAATATCAACAAAAGCACTTAAACATATACATTAGTTATACTGTTATGTAAAAATTGTAAAGATACTAAAACAGATTTATCACGGAAATCAATGCATGTCAAAGCAGATCCAAGAACAATGATTTGCTCAATTTTCAGCCAAAAGCACAAAACCCATGTCAGTTCTCACACAACTAAGTCGATTACAGAACTAGCTAAAGAGTAAATCGCCAAAAGTTTTAATGTACATGAATGCATATACGGAGTAAAAGGATACAAAACTAAAGGCAAATGATGAGCATATTTAACAACAAATTTAGTATTTATTCTCCACAAGCAATCTATCAATAAAATGCCAGACTTGCAGAAAATAATAAAATATATATCAATAGACACTATCTGTAAAAAAAACCTGCAACTCTGAACTCACCAGAAAACCTGTTCGGTGAATTATGAAAATGGGTGCTTGCAAAATCACCAGGTTGATGCGCACTCAAAGTAGAATAACCATTGGCAGTACCACTGTGATAATGGTTTCCATTGTCCTTGAAACCATTCGTAAGAGAATGATTCCTGAGAGTTTGCTCAACGCCAGCAGATGATGGCCCAAAATTGGATGCTTGATGTTCCTCTCTTGCAAAAGAGAACCTAGACTGATTGCTGTTTTGTACTTTCTTCGTATTCGATGCACCAAGAGAACCCAGCTGTTTATCAGTTTCACCTAGTAACTTAACCAAATTCTGGGGTGAAGCCAAAGATTCATCCCATGAATCGAAGTCCATTGACAAAATATTTGATATGATGCTGCTCTCTCCCATTCCGTCTGCTAAAATACTATCGTGGTTTACTAACGCACTGCCATGTCTTCCATCATGCAATTTCAGTTCATCTTGTAGCATATAAGAAGAATCATTAGCACTGGTATCCAAATCAAAACTTCTAGTCTGGTTCCCAGCATAACCATTCGAAATAACTGGGGCATTATATGCTTGCGGAACAGAAAACTTGCTAGGTTGATTATCTACATTATTTAGATTAAAATTGGTGCTGGGTATACGGAAAGCCTCTTGAGAATGTAGATCCCTAAAACTATCTGATAACCGACCTATACTACTATCTGTGCTATTGGTAACTTCAGGATCCCTGCGTCTTTGTATATTAAAAGATTGGATATCATCCTTAACTTTACAAGTATCACTTTCTGCTACTTGCGACGGCGACACTAATTTAAATTCAGACAGATCCCTTGCTGCAACAGGATCCTTACTGGAGGATGCATCCTTTGCTGCAGCATCTGTTGACAAGAGTTCTCTGTATTTTGTGTCTACGTGCTGTGGCCCATGAGTAATTATATTTAGAGACAACATATCAGAACATAATTCCTTAACTTTACTCTCTACAGGTAGATGTGAATTTCTTTCTGAATTGATACTGCAAGACTGCACTGTGATATCTGCCATGCTTGTGGACCCATCTACTTTTGGCGATGGCGTAGATATCTGGTCACTTGTCACTAGTTTATCAAAATGTCCAATCTTGGTGGAAGTATTCGATGACTTTTGTTGCTTATCTACATCCTGTATTCCCACAGATGCTACTGGAACAGATTTATTCCTCTGTAAGGGAAACCAACCTTCTCCATTAAGTTTCTTTCCTGAAGTATTATGCATTAAGGAGACTTTGGCTGGGCTCACTACTGCAGTTGAAAATGCGACTGAAATGCCACCTGTATCAGATTTCTGCTTAGAAGGTCCATTTGAGCTTGCCATGCTTGTTGGTGATGGTTGACTATTTGAAGCACGCGCTCCCCTGAGAAAAATTTAAACTTGTATATATTAAATTCTATAACAAATAAACAGGGGGGGGGGGGGGGGGGGGGGGGGGGGGTAAACAGTCAAATCTGTACCAAGATGCTGCTGCAGGAAGACCAACAGATTTACTAGAGTGACTATTTGGTGGAGAGCCCCTCACACTGCTTGCCGGAGTTTGCCAGACAGATGACTCCAATATGTTTTGAGAAGAGATGTCAAGGTTCTGCACCATATCAAAAATCAAAAAAGACGTGTCGTGGTCACAGTCTATACTCTATATATATAAGTTTTTGAGTTAAACCTCAATTACTAATTATATTATGAAAAATTACGTATGTAATTCAGTATCCTTTAGAATTGCTACTCTATAGCATACTTGTACACCAATGCTTAAAAACACACGAGATTGAGCAATCCACTGATTTATGTTAAAAGGAAGAAGACCCAAAAACAAATAATTTGTACTCAAAAACATACATCCGTTGAGCTTTTATTATGATGTATTCCAGATGAGGAGCAGCTGTCATTACAGAAGTCGTCTGCTGGTGGTGGTAATACACTCCCAGATCGTCGTTGTGTGTCGATTGTGGCACCCACACTCAGTTGAACTCTATTTCTTCAAAATAACATTGTAAGTTAATTAGGCAGAAAATAGATAGTTGATTGTATCAAAAGATGATCGATCAGGCAAGCCTACTCAATAAAACATGCCACAAATATGTACCGAGTGAAAGTGTAAAATGGGAAAAAACCAAATAAAAACTTCAAAATTAAACCAAACACCCTTGCTGAAGTAATAGGCAATTTCTAAGTCAAACTTTGTGGTAATTTCAGGTCTTCATTCATTTCTAAACATTTAAGCATTAGAAGTTATCATTCAATTGTCATATTGTGTAAGTAACACCACTATATTGTTGAATGTAACCATTTCACAGTAGATATTGTTTATGTTGCACTACTATATTATGCAATGGCAAAGTATTATTCTTTGAAGTCAGCATACATATCAAAACAGAGGGTTACCACTAATCCAGCACAGAAAAGCATAACTGATAAAAACAATTTTCAAGCAATCTAAGTTTTGTCTACCACATATCCAATATTTCAACTCTATAAACATGTATACATTAGCTGCAAAAAGACAATTTATAGAATGTATTATCTTGTATTTGTGATGATAAAAACAAATTACCAAAGCTGTTTGAGCGCCTCTATATTATACCGAATGCTGAGTTTATAGTTTGCTCACGTCTGATGGAGGAAGTGCAGATACTAATTTATTATTGTAAGTATACAATTATTCAGAAAAGCAATCAAATTTGCATATTGGCTAGATGGAGATTGATTTCTTCCAAAAGATATGATTGATAAAACAATACATTGAATGCACATGACAATTATACAATACCTTGTGTATGCTGATATTATTTCATCTTTAGTGAAACTATCTTCTTGTGTACCAATTTCATGCAAGTATAGACAATCAGGATTGATGCATGGCTGGACCAAAGTTTGATGATCAGAACAGCACAAAATCACAAACTCAAAATGTCAAATTTAAGTATTAATTAAATTGGGGACCATACCACACTCCTCAGCCATGCATGGCAATATTTTGTGGTTCCAAAGCAGGCCCTGCAACACAAGAATAGTAAATAAGCAAACAGATAACAATTACTGCTGCAATCCACAAAAGCCAACAGAATCAGACCTTAATGGTCTACCCTCCAATGTGTAACCATGCACTGACTGAATGCAACGAACTGCTTCTTCCTCCTTTGAATAAGTAATATATCTGTAAAAACAAAGGTTGATAATCTAAGAGTTAATATACATCTCATATATGACTTTTAATAACTTTATTAACATCAGACAATTATAAGAACCTAAACGCACATATTCAAGATGGTCATTGCCCAAATTAAGACCTGAAAACCTGCTGCTTGGCTTCAAATTTTTACAAGAATAAGGAATCCGACTTAATATTCAGGCAATCTATTAGACACACAATTATACAAAAAATATTTCTATATGTAGGCCTAATTATGCTTGCAATCTTAAAGTCATTTCAATCAGAAAAAGAAACACTTACACACTACAAGTGCTATTTGGAAATTGTTGAATGGTCCCAGCTGCCGTACGAGAGATTGACACTTTAAGCACCTTCCCATATTGAGCAAAGTATTCCGCTCCTTGTAGGAGCTGCATAAAACAATATATATACAGGTGATAAAAAAACGAGCGGAAAAGTATAGACAAAAAGAAGCAAGAAAAGAGGAGATATACACACGTCTTCATCTGCCAAAGTAAGAGGTAACCCCACAATGTAGACAAGATTTCGTTGAATCACTCGAACACTACTTAGGTTCTTTCTACCATCAGGTGCTTTACTTTTCGACTTTGACTTCCCTTTCTTCTCCACATTCAACTCAGACAACAACCTATCAACGAGAAATATTCTGTGTCATCATAACTATGTCAATAAAATATCTGCAGACGTCAACATAAGCTATGCATAGATGAAAACCTTTCACATTGAGCTGCCTTTTCCACAATTTTTTCCTTGTTATAAGGGGTGCGACATGCTGGACACCTGCCTTCTACATTGTCTTTCTCAGCCATGTTTATTATGTGATGCCAGCACCAAACACAAATCTACAGGAGAAGCAAACACGCTATTGGGTTTGAGAGTCAACATCCATGAAAACTCACACCAAAGAGTATAAATTTCACGGTCACTACTGCTGGTTTAATCTATGCAAAAAGCTTAATTGTAGCATATCTACCGATTGTACTTTAAACTTTCCATTACTTCTGTTAGACGTTTTTTTAATATCATTTTAGTGCTTTCAACAATCAGCCTATGACATCTGATATGGGTAATAATAAAAAAAAAGAATTATGGAAGTTGTATCACTGTCACAAATCAGCCACTTAGCTAAAATTTTGATAAACTGTATTTAGAGCAATGTCCCATTAGATTCTTTACTAACCCTAACAAGTGTTTCCACTGTGAGTATGCAACACAAATATATATTGAAACATAAACACTTAACACTAATTTCAATATATGTCCTCCGCAGAAACTTGAAGAAATGCACAATGTTCCCCAATAAACCAAACAAAAATGTACAACTTAGCAACAATCCCTGCTGCTTTTTGTCTGTTTCACAAAGACAGATTCCCAATGACCTAAAAAATTATAGATTAAAATAACTTGATGCTGGGTAGAGATGTTTTATTAATTCAAAATCCGATGGCAGTTGGCAAATAATATAGATAAAAACAATTTCAAGAGCTTTCAATATAATAAAAATTTTAAAATGGAAAAACATTTCCACATAATGCAAAAACATCAGCCATAATATCTGACACTGATTTAGCATATTATAATTACTCTCCATAAGAGTACAGAATCAAATAAAAATGAATATTATCCTACCAAAAGCTAATCAGACTAAGTATTTTGCTGCAAAATTTTAACAAAGAGACATGTAAATAAGATTTCTGACCTCATAACCACACTTGCACGGCTTCAACTGCTGATCAGTCAAATCCATCTCTTCAGCACAGAGAGGGCAAGTCTTTTCTCCCTCGTTGCTCATGATTGCCTATACATTAAAAATTGCAGATACTCAACACAGTTTCATAATCAGATATTAAACTCTAGAAACCCTAAAAATGATTAGAAAAAGCAACAAAATTGACAACTTCCGAGTTATCAACTCCAAACAAAAACAGCTCAATATCTTTCAAGACGTATAAATAAATATACTTATATCAGTTCTAAACAAACAAAGATTCAAACAGATCACCCTGTCCTCTAAAAAGCTCAATTATATTAAAAAAAATTATTTTTACAAATATATTGATTGCTAGTTTGCTACACAAAGCTTAGCAGATAAAAAACCTAAAATACATAAATTCAAATTTCCACAAACTTTAAGCCAAAAATCCTAAATTAAAATAAGTAACATCAGAATCAAGATAATCGCAACCTCACCGTCAGCAATCAAATTCACTAAAACCTGCGAATCCAAAAATCGATCATTTTCGCAATCTAAACACATCAAAAGCACATCAAACTAATCCAATTCTCCAATTAACCCAAAACAACACAATCATATCATGCAAATCAAAATCAAAAAAACACAACTAACAAACTCATAATCAACACAACAACCAATCCAAACTAAACACAACGAACCTAAATCAAACAAATAAAACTGCGTAAATAACACAAAACGATCTAAAATCAAATCAAACGGATCGAACACACCGACTAAAACAACGAACAAAACAACGAACAAATCGAAAAATCGTATCGAGCTCGGATATACTTACAGTTGTGTGTATGACTGTATGTATAGATTGATGTATTGATTGGATTTGTGAGCTGCGGGGTTTCACAAGTCGTTTTCGTTTGATATATAAATAATTCTAGGGGTGCTTGTTTATGCCCCTGGAGTTTGTTATATTTACGGAAATACCATTTCCTGTTTTGTCGGCTTTGTGGTTTTTTGTATTATTATAAAAACTGAAATCACGAATATGTCCGCTTTTTTATTTTTGAGTAATCGGGGTATAGGTTAGAAGTCATTTTCAGCGAATGATAATAATATTATGCCTTCATAAATCAACTCCAATTTGTTAAAATTTTATAATTCGCTTAATTTATGGTCTTTGGCCAATTTATTTTGAGTTAGAATTAAATTTAATTAATGGGTCTGGTCATTTTGTTCAGAATTAGAATTGATATATTAAGTTCAAAAAAGATGGTATACTTTTATGATAAGTTAAACTGTTAATATTTATTTAGATTAATAGAATCGTGCTTGTCCTACACTTTAGTCTAGTATAAATTATTATTATATATTTGTAGCACAAATGTATAGGTAAAGGCCTAAAGGGGTGGTGTATTCAATTGATATTTTTAAAATTTTTTAATTTTTGAAATTTGCGTGTATTCAACTCAAAATTTTCAAAATTATATCAAAATTTCAAGATATTCAACTAAAATTTTAAAGTACATTATAAAATTTATTTAATAATTTTAAAATATGTTAAAAATTCTGATGAAATAATGTAAAATTTATTAAAATTCGATTCTACTTCCTGATGGTTTTTTTAGAAATAGATTTTATAAGATCCTTTTGTGTACTTTTTAACCTTTATAAAATTCCATCAAAATGTATAGAATATCACCCGATATCTTGCAACATTTTATCTAGACTCCTCATTTTAGAAAATGAGTAATTTTCTAACAAAGAAACATAAATATATCCAATATTAAATACAGTAAGTAAATATTTGCTTACAACCGTCAAATATTTTGTCTAAAGTTAACTTCTAGTTAGTACTGTTTTTATACCCATCTTAAAAATTTACTTCAAAAGTGTTTTTTAGGAACAGGAGTTAACAAATGACCCAAATTAAAATTTGTACGCAGAATTCTTTATCTAAAAGAGTTCCACGTACTAAAAGAGTCTGCACATAAAGAAACTAACTGTTACCATGTCTCTTATTAGCATATTCTCCAGCTAGATTAATAAGGTAACTAGTAATTACCTTTATCATAATACTCTCCATAGCCCAGAGCATAAACTAAACCCCATCAGCACAGAGAGTTAGCATTTGTGTGTGTAAATTAGAATACTATATTCACAACAATGGATAGAGAGGAAAGATCAGAAGTAGATGACAAGAAACAAAAACAGATATATGATCAAATGATAACAGTTATAGAGGGAAGAGTTGAAGTGAGTAACAAAAAACAAAGGAGAGAAGAAAAAAAAGGGGGACCATCAACTGTGAGTTGTGACGTATGCATGGATGTGATCTCAGTCACCGATTCCATTCATGTTCCCAAGTGCCATCACAGATTCTGTGGAGATTGCATTGGGAGTCATCTCCAGAAGAAAATTCAAGAAAATGTTAGACAAGTTAAGTGTCCAAGCTCCAAGTGCAGAGCTGTTTTGAAGCCAGAGTTTTGCAGCAACTTAATTCCGGAAAAAGTGTATGAAAGATGGACAAATGCTTTGACTGAAATTTATGCTTTGGAGAATGCACGGGAGATTGAATGTCCGTCTGACGATTGTGAAGGAGTGTTCACGGTTGATAGAAGGGGATTTGGTACCAAGAGGTTGTGCTCCAAGTGTGGAGGGTCGTTTTGTTTGCGTTGCAGATCCGAGTTGTTGTGTACTGGGTTCAGCTGCAAAATTTGTGAGAGAACAAGACGTTTGAATCAGAATCATCGAAGAAACCGAGGTTTTAAAACCATTCATCACATTTGAAAAGAATAAGAGTAAACTTCTCTTCTCAACTACAGATATTTTACATTGTTATATATACTTTGGCAGATGTATGTTTTTTATCTCATCTTTCAGAAATTGAGTCTGGGTTGAAAATATATTGATTTTATTATTTTATATAGATTTTGGCATATAGATTTTTTCCTCACCTTTCTATAAGGGTGTTTAATGAGGACATCATATTTTCTTCATAACAGCTTTCAACTGCTTGAAGGATTGGAGGGATGGACTTCTCTTACACAAATTAACAGAGGATTTTCTGATGGCGTACAGGACCAGAGATTTATATTATGATTCATGTCAGATGCAATTTTTCTTTGTTCTTATATGATTTAAGTTTATAACTAGTTTTGGCTCTCCTTATTCGTTGCCGAGGAACTTGCTAAGTTTCAATCATAAGAATTTAGTATTTATTTCGTCTGAAATGCCTTGTATATATGCCTGTGTGTGTTGTATCTACAACTTGTTTTATGATCTCTAAAGCAGGGTGAACAATTTGCAATTCAGAATTACAATTTTAGGTTTGACTGGGAACAATTGTCAGGACTCAAAATGATCCCAACAATATTATCTGAGTACGATATCATAAGAGCTTTAAGGATCTAGCAAACACTGTATTACAGCAAAAAAGAAGGAATTTTACATTTGCAATTCACCTTTAATCTTAGATGGCACATAAACCTCTGACAAGAAAGAAAGTGAGTGTGCTGACAATGCTTCAATCTCAAATTTGACTCCTCTTTGCATCAGCAACTCCAGCTCCAACCTTCAAAAGCAACACCAAATAAATGAAAAAGAACTGGTTGCAGTGCCAATAGATTTAATAACAATAGCAGAAAGAATCAGTTACAAGTATTTACAAATAAACTTGTGTCACACCTCCATTCTGGCACTTCTCTTTCCAAGTAACATCTACGCAACAATGCTTCAGTTCTCGACTTGTCTTTAAATTTATGCAGGATACAGCAAAAAGAACTCAAATTCAATACAGATTGTCATTAGAAATTGCTTTCCACCTACTGTCTATCAAATGTAAATTGGATAATATAATCATAATCTTAGATTTTCTTTTAAAACATCTATAGTTATAAAAGCAATTTAAACATCCAGAAAAAGAGAGCCACAGAACAGATTAAAAAAGAGTGGCCTTCGCTGGGCTCCGTTGGATGACACGTAAATATTAAGAAGAGAGCATGAAAAATATTGTAGTTTCAAACAGAATTCGTGAATCTCACCTTCATTGGTCAAAGGAAGTAGACAGTGTTGCGGAAGACTAAATCTATCCACATCAGAAATAAATACTCCAATCCATTGTATATTGCTTATACGTAGAAATTTTGCATCAAATGCCATTTGCTTTAAGAATATAGATAAAACAAGCACCAAATAAGTTTCAGTAGACAGTCAGTAGTATAACTACAAAACCACGAGAAACCTCACCATTGAACCAAATCGATATGTAGTCAAGATGTCAAAGCCATATGGATCACAATCTACTAAGCAATATGTAGGCAGGCACAACTTTTCAATGATGAGCCGCAGAAACCTGTTCCAAAACAGACGGACGCACAGCAACTGTATTCTCATTGTGCTCATTTTTAAGTATAAAGAATACAATGCAAGCACAGTAATGAGGCGACCTTCTTGTGGGAACATCTGGATAACCTCTTCCCTGTTGGAAAAGCAAAGTTAGCAGTATTTCGAGATTATACAGCAACTAGCAATTAATAGTACACTTACTGTGATGACAATACACTGGTTTTTCTTGCAGAACTGATCATTGGATAGTCGCTGAAAAACTGCATTAAACCAATTGAATAGTTACTTACATTTTAAGTTAAGAACAATGATAATGGCAGTCTGCCTAAGAAATGTTTGACCTGATTCTTTCTCCACAATCAATATATATTTGGCAACACTCATGATATCTGTCCCAAAAAAGAAGAAGAAAAATTAGCAAAGAGGCAAGCTGCACAATTCTGTTCTAATTACCTGCTTCACAACAGCAGGAACTCTGGAAAGAAGACTTAAGCAAAGATTAAAGTGATTTAGAACAATTCTTGTATATCAACATCACTGTATATAATCTCTAATGGAGGTATTGTAAAATCATATCAAGATGATGATATTGTATTTATGGATACCTTTTACGTCTTCAACGTTCACCGGAACAGGATGAGCCTGAAGTAAACAAACAAGCATCAGTTTCTGTTATTTATAATGTTATAGTAACTAATGATGCTTGTTCTCACAGAATTGGGACTGTTAATGCAATCAAATATCCTTCCAGCTTCTGAGAATCTTAGCCATCCCATCACCAATCTATTAGAAAAAAAAAATCATATCCATAGATCGAACAAGAGCATGTCAGCTACACCCATGAGATGTAACCTGCTTGTCACAGTATACAGAAACTATCAGCATAATCATAGAGTATTTGTTACCCTTTCCCAACAGACACCTGCAAAAGTAAACATAAAATCAAAAATATGAGATGTCAAGTTTATTTCAGAGCTGAAAGGAATCACAATTTTCACATATACAACCCTACTGTGTTGTGTTCTCCTGACTGGCTGCAAGTAATTTCTGATATCTTTGTAAGTGGCTAAGGTATATAATTTATTTCACGCCAACATCAGTTAATTTTGGTACCATGAGGACATTCAAATTGTTTTGGAAAATTATTATTATTTCTCACATGCACATTTTTTATTTATTCACTACTACTGGCCTCCTCTGTATCTTTAGAAACAAAGTAGTAGGATAAAAAGCACAGGAGTAGCACTAGCATTTCATAGTTTAATACAACACACTTTAGTTTAATCGAGGAAAATTGTTATGTAGTATTGATCCCTAAGAATTGGCATACATCATTCTTTCTTCCTGAAAAGAAATAAAAGACAAAGTGGCAAAACTAGAGTCATGTTTACTGGACATTTCTTATGAGGTCATCTTCAGCATTCCCTCAAGTAACGACGACTACTTGAGCTGTAACAGTAATAACAAAATAATAGAACAGAAAAAACAGCAGGTGGAACTTTTTACATACTACATTCAGATTGTGGCGACTGCACTGCAGAAGGATGCAGATGTCATTGATTGCACGGTCAACCACCGACTGTTCTGTTCCGAGTAAATTAAAGTGAGAGATATTCTGGGAGGGAAGTTCTGGCTTGGAATTAAACCAATAATGTGGTACACATTGAAGTAATATGGTTAAAAGTGTTATTCATAAATACAAAGCAATCCACCTAGAAAATTAGCTGATGAGGCATCCCCCCCCCCCCCCCCCCCCCCACCAGTCCACCACACACACACACACAAAGAGAAGAAGAAGAAAACAAAGGAGAATTACAATTTCACCTCTAAAAACAGATGGATGCATGTAGAATATATCCCTCTTTGAGCCATGCTTGTTTTCTTGCAGAAGTTGCTGAACAATCAGCAGCACTCTTAGCAAGACATCTGAAAATTGACGAGGCCATTAAAAACCTTCTACTGAAATTTCATTTTTTTTTTCTACTTATACTTGTGGTATGAAAGAGGAAACTCTATGGTAAATTTACAGCATAAAGTAGATACTACTAAATTTCAATATTTTTATTTCTATCTAACACTTGTGATATGAAAGAGGAAACTCTGATTGATTTACAGCGTAAGGTAGTTTACATGACGAAACTGATACAAACATAATCATGACTAACACTCACCCAGCCGATGAACATGACATTCACGTTGTAGTGTTATAAGCTCCTTTCCCTTGGCCGTATCAGAACTGCAGCAACTGCACACACCCACACATCAATAACCACTTACATTCCACACAACATGGTGCTTATGCAATCAACTGCTGAATAATTTGTTCACAGCTAAAAGGACAGGTAACTTAGAAGTTAAAACATTACAACATAACACATCCCTGAGTTGAGCAGTCACTAGTGTGTTTATCATTATTCACACAGCTACAATTTTTTTAAAAGGTCAATATTGTCAACTTTTGACGTGAAAGTCTTAAACTAGTAATTCCCACAACTAAAAAGACAGTATTATCTAAGAAAAAACAGCTCACGTTCCGTAGTATAAATTTGGGATCCATTAAATTTGATATAAAATTTTAACAAGTCTGATATAAAAACTCCATTTCGCTTGTTATTAGTGCTTGGGTTGCTTTCACTTGGACATAAAATAAAATTGGTATAGGATAAAATGATCATTTACTTCCGACTAAAGTATTCGTTCTCCTGTAGATCAAAAGGCCTGGAACGGTTAGTTCCTTGGCGCATTTTACTCTCATACAATGTCCAAATTCCAATTCTGCACAAATAGCACCAAATTTTGCCGACCTCCTAACAGAGCACCAGAGGTGTACTTCAATTAATTAGACTGCAGGGTCAGCAAAATTACTTATAATAACGTATATTCCACCATTCATTTCACTTGAATTCAAGTTAATTAATTAAATCTTTAAAATATAATCATTTCACTCTTCACATTACCAGAAAAATAAGCAGGCAATTAAACATAAAAATATCGCTATTACATAACTAAATCCTCTCTCTCTCCCTCACACACACACACACGGAGAGAGATGAATTTGAAAGTACAATAGGTGCAATAACATACCAGTGACCAGAAGAGTCAGTACAGTAGTTCCTGAATCGATCAATGTGCACAACAAAAGAAGATTGTTCCTTACACATACCTTTGATTATCGATCGAGTAAAATCTGAAATTACTCAGATAGTATAATTAGATCAACTACAAGTTCGATTAATCAAACTGTAATGAGCTGAAATTACATATCTAAGTGATCTCGAAATGTGCTGAAAGATGAGTTTGAGTTGTTACCCTTGATTCTGATCAACATATCGGATGGGCGCGAGATTGAATTGTTTCCCTCCATTTTCTAACATGAAAATGGATGCAGTTAGTCTTTGGACCTTTTGCATACGAATAAAGTTTGTTTTCCTGTATTCCTGTTGTGGGATCGAGGATAAGATAATGTGTATGAATAAAAATGATTAGAATTAATAGAAGCACGAGGGAAGTTTAAAAATGGTTGGATGAGTGCAAAATTGTAATGATCAGGTTTAGAGAGAATAGTTTAAAAGGAGTAATATATTTTTAAATGAAGGATGAGATCTTTAATACAAGATGTAAATATCGAAATGGCTAAAAAAATTAAATTTATAAATAATTGTTAATAATATAGTTTGAATTCCGCCAATTTTTTTTCAAATTTATTATTCTAATGTCTTCAAAACTCACAAATCACTCCCTAGCATGTGTTACTAGTTTAAAAACTAGTTTAAAAATTAATATATAGTATATATATATATATATATATATATATATATATATATATATTATCTAGGATTTTTGATGTGTGTCACTACTTAGTTTTCATTTAGGTGGAAGAATTTGATCGATAAGACTTTATGTACATGTATGAACCATTATTATTAATATGAATATGATTGGAGTAAATAAAAACATATCATCTCATTTAAAATTAGTTATTGGTGCACACACTAAAAAATTCCATATCATTTAACATGTTCCACGTTGTAGATGTATGTCATTCATCGATACACAGTACTTCTCTAATGAGTATGTTAAAAATTGTTTTTTTATAAGCATAATTTCCGAATATATTGATAATTAAATCATTTCAACACATGATTTTGATTTTATAGAAAATATGTGATGAAAATTGTTATCTCTTATCAAAACTGATTATCTTGGAAATAATGTTTTTCTCACAAAATGAAGTAGCACTGCCCTAAATATCACATTTCGGAAGACAGTCTCAAATATCATCCTGAAATACTATATCGTGTAGTTTTTTCCGTTGAAAACGCAACTAGTGGTAACGTTTCGAGTTGAAAATCCAACTCCAAGTAACGTTTCCAATTATTTTTTTTCATGAAAATACTAGACGATGTTACATTTTCAACTGTTATTGTGAGATTTGGGACCTTATTTTTCAAAATTATGATAAAAAAATTCAATATTATGAACATTATATATATCTGTGTCTTATATGTGACCGAGTATTTAGGATGATGTCTGGTACTAAATAATCTTAATAAGACCTCATCTTATAACAAATATCGTGACCGTTCGACTATTTATTTTCAGAAATAAAGACTTATTTTTGATAAAAAAAAATACATAAAATTCTATTATTTTTTTTGTGAAATAAGACCCATTAGAAATTCAAACACGTGCAAAATGATAGTACATTTTATTCTTACATTCACTGTTTAATTTCTCTGCCACCTCAAGTATTTAGCAAAATTGCTCCTTATTTTTCCGAAGTTTTTTACTTTCATTCTCGTAAAAGATAGAAATATTTATCAATATAGTTGCCTTTTCCTTTTCTTTTATTTCAATAAAATGGTTGGGGAAATTTGTAGTTCATTATAGTCGGATGTGAAAGTACATCCATTATCGATCACAAATTCACAATTCACAACAAATGAAAAAACGGTGCATTCCATTCCACGGACCGACACCACAAGCAAGCAATAAAAAAGAAAATAAAGTCAAAAATTAACACCGATGCTTTTCAACGTCATCGTGACAAATAAAGCAGTCACACATATTTATCTAGTTCTTTCCTTCTTGTACTTTATTTTAGCGAACAGAGCTTCCGCACAGAGATAGAAGAACCCTCAAATTGCTGTCTATCCTCTCTGTAACAGGTAAACCTCAGATCTTTCCTTGTTCAAATATACATGTCCATATATATTAGTTTCATATTGCTTTTTGTTCTGCAGTAGTTTTTGTATCATATGATGTTTTTCCCCATTTACATTGTAGTAGCATCATTGAGATTCGAGCCCGTACAAATTCTAGATGTTATGTTGTAGTTTGTTTTGGTTTGATGAAAATAATTAAGTTTAAGTTCATTTTGTCTGTCCATTTGCTTTAGTTCCTATCTGTTCTGATTTACTTACATATAAATGTGGTACAAATGTAATAGTTTGTGATAAGTTACCGGTTCTCCCGGAGTGGAAGGTGTTAGGAGGTGAATTTAACCGGATCGTATATAATATTTAACACTTCCCTCCACTCGAAAAAGCCTATTTTTGGGTCGAAAAGGGCATCTCTGCTCTAATAATATGTCAAGTTACACTCTGTAAACCTCTAGGAGGAGGATTTGGCCGGATCATATATTTGATTATTTTCTGAATAGACTATTGTTTTACAGGTCCAGGTCCTAGTCCCCAGCACTCATGTGATGGGGACCTTTTAAATGGCATATTGTTTTACGGTCATCCAACAGCCAAGATTATAACAGTTATAATCCTGGCCGCTGGATATTTATCTAACAGCCAAAAAATAATAGGTCACTTAAAAGGTCCCGAGTACCTGATAGCTGGGGACCAGCCACCAGGACCTTTGTTTTACGGTCCTTGTTTTTGGGAAGTCAAGAAACCTTACTATCTTTATATAGAAAGTATAAAAGGACAACGTGCCGACAAACGATATCAAGCCCGAGACCGGCCAAAAATTCGGACGTCCAAGTCAATTTATATGTGTATCACAAACGAGTACCTGATTGCTGGGGACCAGCCACCAGGACCTTTGTTTTTATGGTCCTTGTTTTTGGGAAGTCAAGAAACCTTACTATCTTTATATAGAAAGTATAAAAGGACAACGCGCCGACAAACGATATCAAGCCCGAGACCGGCTAAAAATTCGGAAGTCCAAGTCAATTTATATGTGTATCACAAATTAATTCTGATTATCTTATATGAGGTGTATATATGTTCCATTAGAATTTAAATTAAAAGTACTTTGTGCTTGAATGCTTCAGGAGTCAAATACTTTGATACTCGAGGTAAATCCGATAAACTACTTGAACTAATCAAGATCGACTCAATTATTGTGGAGTTGAGTTCCGGTATATTCTCGGGATTTAGTATATAGTAAATAGCTTGACTCAGTTACATCCTAGTCTATGGGTCGAGCTCGAGTAGATTAATTAAACTGACCCGTGTTAATCACCGGGTTATTCCTTTATGGTCTCTTGTGTTGGGGTGTCAACCCAAGTTACACATCTCTATATTACTTTCACTTCTTTAAATCTGTCATAAAAATACAGGGTTCCTTTCAACTTTAGCATCATAGTTGCAATAAAATTATGCTCTGCAATTACAGTATTAAACTATATAAGTCTAATTACTCATTAACATGCCATTTTTGGAGTTCATATTAGATCTAGTGTTATCATGGTAACCAGACCACCATATTACCACGTCCCTGCGTCATAACACGTTAATGTTTTGCGGTTATAAAGAACTTAGATATAATACTAAGACTTCGGGTGACTGGGTGAGCAAACAGAATTGGGGTGGGGGGAAATGTATCACTCACCTTTTACATAGAAACACTTGTATACAGTTGGCGAGTACTTGTAGTATCTCTTTCACGAGGGTGCTAATAAGTTGTGAGCCTTTAGGTACTTAATAAAAGCATTGCAGAATGACTCATATTTCATGTCATCGCATCTGGTTGTAGTCATAATTAATACAGCTATACTGAAATCATGTTATGCAGGAGCCATCATTACATGAATACATCTTTTATTCTTCTCTTGCATAAGCAGAGTAAAAATCATATCACATTAATGCTTCTACCATTCCGACAAATGAAGAGCACATCAGATTAACTAATTAAAGAATCTGCGGCTGGGTTCACTTGGATGGAAGAATGAGGTGGAAATGGAATGAAATTTATACTCTTATTTGGGGAAGATTGGGGAAAATGTTTATAATTTTCATTTTGAACTAAAATTCTAACCCACATGTTTTGAAAGGAATGCTCCATTCCATCTCTTCATCATTTTTCCTACAATCTTCATCCTCCATGTTCATCAACTATTTCACTTATTCAATTTTCTCTCCATAAAATTTGTTTGTATCTTTCATTCAATTCTCACCAAGTAAAGGAACCTGAATATGCTGTCTGTTTTGATTTGATTATACTACTTCGTCTCTACGTATCTTTGCATTCCATTATATATAAGTGGTACAGATAAGATTCGAAAGAAAAAAAAAAAAAGCAGGACATAAATGACATATTCTATATTTCTTCTAATACATATTACATTAAACCATGTATATATAAAAATCTGAAGAATCTGGCTTTATGGCAATATATCATTTGTTCTCTTATAATTCTGGATTCAATCTTTTGTATCTGCAGGCCACTGAATATGTTCACCATTCAGTAATCACTGAGATGGCCAATGAAAGTGCAAAAGTACCCCTGCTGGCAGGCCTGAGAGACCCTTCAACTCCTATAAATCAAGTAGTTCCGCAAAGGAGGAGGTTCGGCCATAGTAAAAGCCTCCCGTTAACAGAATATATCCCTCCAGAATTTGAAGACCATAGCCAACTTGCCGGATCTAAGTCCCTACGTGATAACCTCCACCCAAATTTGAAGAGAGTCCTCATATTCCTAGTCCTCTACTTGGCTGCAGGTACCATTTGCTTCTACCTTGTTAGAGACCACATCAAGGGATTGAAAACAAATGGAATTCTTGATTCTGTTTACTTCTGCATTGTGACAATGACCACCGTTGGATATGGAGATCTTGTGCCTGATAGTACACCTTCAAAATTACTCGCTTGTGTGTTTGTCTTCTCTGGGATGGCTTTAATTTGTCTGGCTTTAAGCAGTGCAGCCGACTACTTAGTAGAGAAACAGGAATTTTTGTTAGTTAGAGCATTGCATATAAATCAGAAGGTTGGCGAATTGGACATCCTGAAGGAGATTGAAACCAACAGGGTGAGATACAAGTGTTTTATGGTACTGTCTGCTCTTGTGGTGCTTATAGTTGCTGGGACTGCCTTTCTTGCCACAGTTGAGAAACTAGACCTTATTGATGCTTTTTATTGTGTCTGTTCAACTATTACAACACTAGGTTATGGGGACAAGAGCTTTTCTACCGCAGCTGGGCGTATTTTTGCAATATTTTGGATATTGACGAGTACTATTTGCTTAGGTCAACTCTTCTTTTGTATTGCCGAGGTAAACACTGAAATCAGACAAAGGGCACTGGTCAAGTTGGTACTCGCAAAAAAGGTCACTAATGTGGATTTGGAGGCTGCTGATATTGATGATGATGGAGTTGTTGGGTATATAATCTTTCCATGAGCAATAAATCTATCACCGTCGCCCTCCAACAGTTCATTCTTCTTATTCTAAGTTTTAGCGTTTAGTTATATTTTCATGTGGATTAATCAGTCAAAAAATATAAATTATGGTTAGGAGATTATCTGGTGCTTATGTGCTTAATAATTGAACAGTACTCTTGCCTTGTCTGATTTGTTTAACTTTCACATATTTAGGGCTGCTGAATTTATAATACATAGGCTCAAAGAGATGGGGAAAATTTGCCAGGAAGACATTACAGCAATCATGGAACAGTTTGAAGATCTTGATGTCGATCAGTCTGGAACTTTGTCTCCCTCTGATATCTTGCTGGCTCAATCATCTTATACAGGAAACTGACAGATTTAGAGAAGATGCTGCCGATGCTATACAGAAGGAAGTAACTATAGATGTGTGTTGTTGTAGATATCTTCAGTGTTTTACTTTCTGAGTTGGCTAAATAATCGGTCAATCTAGACCAAGTTGTTGGGAATGTTGGCTTTCAAAAGTCATGCTTTTAGGAGGATATGATGCATCTGAGTAATCTTATAACCTTGTATGCATTTTTATGGATTAATACATACATCAGGATATAATAAGCATGGGCATCAGAGCTCTCTCTTTCTGAGGGTCCTGCGAGTTCTGAAAAACACAATAACTCGAACAAAAAAAAAACGTGAAAAAGCATACTCCCTCCCCTCAATTGTTTATGTTGGGAGACGGGGGCTTGACACGCATTTTAATGCTCTCATAAAACATAGTTTAATAAATAATATTGATTTTTTTTTTCTATAATAAAAGTTTACTATCTAAATTTATATAAAAAGAAAGAAAAATTTCAAGAAAAAAGTATAAAACTATGTTTCATATGTGCTTTAAAATGCATGTCGAGCAATAAAAAAAAGTGTAAAGAAATGAAAGAGACGGAGGAGTAATCATTATCAAGTCGTAGAAACAGAATCCAATAAATTTTCTTTCGTACTGATGTCCTGTATCCTTGGGAGAATTAGCCATAGTTTCTGAACAAGGAAGAGCAAATGTGCTGTTTCAGCAACATCGTGCTTTGTTAATTCCTGAGGTATATACATAAGATATGTAACTAAAAGTCGTTTTCATCATTTGATGCAATATATTCAAATTTTTCTTGAGGCCAAAATTAAACAAATAACATGGTTCAGTTAAGATATATGTGGTGAAAGGGAAGAAGAGGATTAGCTGACATGATTAATTTATATTTTAATTTTGAATTTCATCATTGAGTCAGGTAGCAGATTAGTAAAGCAAACCAGTGCATGTTAACGTGCTTAAGCTGTAGCGATCATATAAATTATCTAGCAGCTGTGTCGCAGCAAAATATGTTAACCAAGTACTCGCAAGGAAATAACAATACATTCTTCTTTTTTTTTTTTGGCTCAGGAGGACATGTTTTAAACCAAGGGAGTACACATAAATTATCGATGGCAGCACACCACCTCACAGGCTTTCCTGATTGGGTCGCCAATGCTGCCACAACTAGACACCAATTTGTCAATGCCACAACAGAAGATGATCTTTGCTAAACCAGTTGAAATGGTAAGATGATCAACACATACATTCAGACAATTATGGTCAAATACATGGTGTAGAGTGTAGACAAACTCCCTCCTCCCACAAAGAGAAGGGCTAGAGTCGATCTTTGAGATGCACAAATACATCTTACTGCACACGGTGCTTTTCAAACTCAGACTCATGACAGTGTGGGTCTAGCCAATCTCTGGGAGAATTCTTTGACACGTTTACAACTGTTTTTTCACCACCAACAAGATCCCTCAAATTCTCTAACTTATTTTCTCGTCCGGAACCACTATTTTTTCGGTCTGCCTCTTTCAGTTTCTGCTTGAACTTCTGCTTCCGACCATAGGAATTAAGTTCTTGTTGCTTTGGTTGTTGTGGAGGAGCTCCATGGGGTCCAAGGTATATTTTTTCCTCCTTATTACCCTAACCATGTGCAAGAACCCAGGTTATGGCATATTAATTTAGTTAAAGACGACACAATTCAGAAAATATGAGTACTTGAGCTGGAAAAAAATATCATGGCTTGAAAATTTGGTGTAGAATCTTGAAAAGTCTAGGCAGTCACCTTGAAGGATGAAGATTTTAACTCTTCTGCTGCCGGAATATCAATTATACCTTCACCTTGTTCAGAACCTCCCATTCCCAAACTTGGAATTTCAAATCCATCAGTGTCTGTCACAATAATATTATGTCTCAGCAGCACTCAGACAATGCTAATTATGCGAATAATGTTATTAATGGGGCACACCAACACTCAAGAAAATTCAAACCATCAGTACATGCATATGTGTATATATACAACCCAGGCAATTGACTGGGAGTTAAAACAAAATCAGGAGGGAAGTAGTAGTATCATTTAAATGATTGAGCGGATATAGACCAAATACAGGTACACAGCCATCAATGCATTACCTGTGTTCTTTTTATCATTAAGCTCACATTGCGCAAGGTAAAAAAGCAAAGCGCAGCATAAGGTATCAAGAACCATATTTGTATTCTAATGGTCGATCACATCAGAATAGTAACCTAAAGTATTAGGTAAGAATATCATATAAGGGAACAAGTATATTAACGTAGATTTTGTGATCAAACAATACAGTGAAACAACATAAGAAGGTGTAAACGATGATGCCAGATTGCCAGCTACAGCAAAAAGTTCTCACTCTCCCATTCATCTCATCTGTAACAAGCCAGTGGCTAAACTTTGCCCCATCACAATTCACAAGTACCTAGCAAATCCCCAAATATATTGTATACCAAAAAATCCCACAACAAAGAAAAAACCGATTAATTAAATCGGAAAATAGCTAAGCTTTTTCGACCCAGCTGCGAGGAGCTCGAATTACGAAACCCCAATATTCTTATAATTTCTAATCCAGACACTACTAATCACCAAAAGATCCACTCTTCAATCCAAAACAAGTGCACATAATAAGCTCACAAGTGATCATGATTCATGAATTTAAGTAGATGAAAACTATAGGAAAAATAAATTGACAAACAAATAAGAGAAAGACTGAATAATTGAATTAAATGGGCTGCTAAAAAAAGGCCAAAGAGATATACCCCATTCATCTTCTTGAACAGAAAGATCCATTGATTCAGATGACCATCACCAGCAGCTTTGAGTTAAAATCAAGCAAGAAACAAGCAGGAACCAATTACAATCAAAAATATCTTTTTTTTTTATTCGAATCGCAAGAGAATAAACTTGAACTTAAGCTTAAGGGAGCCCTAGATTGTAACGGACTAACGGCGGGCAGAATATTAGGGACAGGGCCCTTCTTTTGCATATTATTTTGCTTTTCATAGATAGACCAGCGTCTAGCGGTCGATTTATTTATTTTTCGCGTATTTCAAAATATAAATTTTGATAATATTTCTTAAGTGAATTTTGAATTTCGGTTCAGAAAAAACAATTAAGAATTTATCTTTTCTATATACCTTGAATGAAAAAACATTACAATGATTGATGTTTTAGGGTGGAGGAAATAGTGGTTGATGATAAAATAAATTTTAAGTTTGTATTTATTTTTTATGATTTTTTACAGGTGTTTAACTTTATTAAGAAAATTTAATTTTAAAACATAATTGCAAATTCACTTAGAAATATGCATACAAGTAAAATTGATCGGATAATGAAATAATTTAAATATTTGGTTAAATCAAAAGTGAAATCCCCTGTATTTAGTTCGAGTTCAATCAATCTGAATTTTTAGCTTTATTTAGTCAAGTATTTTATTTGAAAATTAAAATGTAAAACAAAATCAAACTTAAGTTTATTTGATAATACAGTATAAAGTTATGATATCGTGGGAAAAATTAATATGGTACGAATATTCAGTTTCACAAATCATCGAATAATATAGAATGTTATGTATAAGTATAAAGTGATATGATTCTGAAAAATAATTCAATTCACATACTTCAAAATATAAAAATAAAAATTGAAGTCACATAACCGATTGTCACGAGTTATAAAAAACTCACTTCTAATTGACTCTGTTGTTCAAATATCATGCATTAAACACCCCGAAATCATTCTTGAAATTGACCCTTGGTACTGGTAATCTAGCCAAGAAGCTTCTGGAAGCCGGAAAGTCTGTCATTGCTGTTGAACTTGATCCTCGTACGCTTCTTGAATACTCCTGTTATTTTTTTTGTCAGAAGGCCCTGTACATATTTGAAAGAAATAATTTTCCCTTTTCTTGAAAACGAAAAAGAAAAGATTTATCGAAAAATAGTCGATGGGAAAGATTAACTGAATCCCTTAATTGTAGCGAAGAAAACATATCTTCCGCCGTCCGATCTTCATAAACCCTCATCTATACTTACAGTTATTTATATATCTTACTCTTTCACTTTGGCATTTGTTCAGTTATTTTCTCTGCGATCATCATCTCTCTTTTCAGGTATGCATTTTCTTCTATCCAATCTCCTCATCTGTATGTTTCAATTTTCGTCTCTGCATGTCATACTATTTACGTATACACTACTTTCGTTTCATTGATTATCTTGTATATTTATAGCGTTGGAGTTTTGCTTTTTAATAAAGAAATTCATGTGCCTTTTATGATGTTTATGTTTGGTAGAAAATTATGATCGTTCACTTCATTTTCAATGTTGCAGTACTTGGTATCAATGCAAATGAGTCTTTCTAATAGCTTGCCTTTATGTGTGATCCATTTGGTTTCCTTTTGCTTCACTAGAATATCCTGCTCTCTTTTTCTCATAAATAGATGATTGGATGAGTCTTTTCGGAATTATTAATAATATTACGAAGCATGGTGAGAAAGGATTCCGATATGTTTTTCCTTTTGAAACAAATTCAAATGTGAACTAATTATACTCTTGAGATATCCTATTGATTCAAAATCCTTTGATTTCGTCCATTCTCCGCTGTTTCCCTTTAGAAAAGGTTTCGGTATAGTTTTGCCTTTCTTATGCATTATCCTTTATAGTTTTCATCCGAATGCATCTCTAACTTTTCTGTAACATGTAATTGAGTATGAGTATAATTTATTACTCTTTAGTCTTTATATGTGTTATTATATAGAGTATATACTCTTTGGTACCCATTGATAGGGCTGGCTCCTCAACTGCTGTAGACTATATATAAATGTTTGATTTGGTTGTGAAACTGTAGCCATGGGAAAAAGCTACCCAGAGGTCAGTGAGGAGTACAAGGTTGCTGTTGATAAGTGCACAAGGAAGCTAAGAGGGTACATTGCTTCTAAGGGCTGCTTTGGGATTATGCTTCGTGTCGCGTATGTCAACTCTATCCTCCATTTTTATTTGCGACTGGATTTTAATATATATATGGAAACTTCAATTTAGAGATGGTATGGTTTCACATGATTGATACGTGTAGGTGGCACTCGGCGGGTACTTATGACGTTAAAACCAAGACCGGAGGTCCTTTTGGAACAATGAGATTCAAGGCTGAGCAATCTCATAATGCCAACAATGGCCTTGAAAATGCTGTGCAACTTTTAGAGCCCATCAAGGAGCAGTTTCCCATTATCTCTTACGGTGATTTATATCAGGTGCTGCTTCACGTGTTTATATTTTTTGCTTAGATGCATCTTGGTTGATGTTAGTGTCTTTCTATTTGTCAGTGTTCTGCAATTTTTCCTCTTCTGTCATCATTGAACTTGTCTAGCTGTTTTCTTGATTCAACTTTGTTATGTTATTGATTTGAACTAAATGTAGTTGGCTGGAGTAGTTGCTGTCCAACTTACCGGAGGACCTGATATTCCATTTCACCCAGGAAGAAAGGTTTGTTTTCTTTATCTTGGTTATTTTTTTGTTTCGCCAAGACATGATAACATCAGATGACATAGCACTGATCTGTTGGCATTACTAACTGTTGTTTTGTATTCTTTTACAAATAAATCACATAATAATTGTTGATTTAGCTTGTCAGATACCATTATTTCACACAGGGTTGTGTCATTGATGTTTTAATAAAGACATTTGCACTTGCAGGACCAAAATGAGCCAGTAAAAGAAGGCCGCTTGCCCGATGCTGAATTGGGTCAGTATGATAATTTTCCTTTTTGTAACTATTTTGTTAATATGGTTGTAAAAGTGTGAACAAAACATTATAGACCCGACCATAAGTTATTTTTTTTTTTACTTGATAATTAGCAATCATATAGCAGAGTCAATAATCTATGTTCAACGGTATTTTACAGGAGCTGACCATTTGAGAGATGTGTTTGTAAAAGCAATGGGGCTTTCTGACAAGGATATTGTTGTCCTCTCCGGTGGCCATACCCTGGTATATGTTGCCTTCAGCCTAAAGTTTCTAAATTTTTTCCTGTGAACTGTGGTTTCCTTTTCCCTAAAAAAAATAAAAATTGTTCCCTTCATGATTTTATTGATACTTTCCTTCAGGGAAGCTGTCATAAGGAACGTTCTGGGTATGAAGGACCCTGGACAAGAAATCCTTGCATCTTCGATAACTCGTACTTCAAGTGAGTGCTTCAGATAGTCTTGACAATTTAATTTTCAGTTAAGGCGGTTCTTGTAAATCCTAAATTGTTGATTTCCTGACAGGGAGCTCTTGTCTGGAGAGAAGGAAGGGCTTGTCCAATTGCCAACTGACAAGTCTCTTCTCAAAGACCCTGTCTTCCGTCCCCTTGTTGAGAAATATGCTGCTGTTTGTTACTTGTCACTAAATCTGTTTTTATCACTGCATTGTAAACTCAAATTCACCCCTTAATCGCTTGTGCTTATTTTTCAGGATGAGGATGCATTCTTTGCGGACTACGCAGTATCTCACATGAAGCTCTCTGAACTGGGGTAAATACAAAATTCTCGCGTAAATTAATATTGGCATCAACTCATCCATCTGACATGGTTTTTTCCTTGATCATATAGGTTCGCGGAGGCTTAAGCCCCTAGGAACAAGTCAGCTCTTTCAATTTCTATGCCATGATTCAGTCTGTGAAATCAACTTAGCTGGAAGGTTGTTTGGTCTAGTTGTAGTTTATCTTGCTGCGTTTGTTAGTAATGGATATATATTAGTTGGTTTTAGTAGCTATCAATGACTTGGTCTCCTTTCCGTAGAATAATCAAATTGGATTTTCATTGACTTGTCATTGTCCCTGTTCTTGAGCATTTCTTAAATTTGGTGCACTGCCTAATTGTTTGAGAATTCTCAGCATCTTTCAGCTGAGATAAAACTTCAACTCATTAAATTATAAATCTTGAGCATGCCATGGATAGGAATGAGCGCGTTGCGAGCTAAATTTGTTTTGACAAATACAACCCATGAGTCGTTTGATTTATGATTATGAGTTTAGGAATCTGAATCTCAAAATGTTTTGTGTTTAAAGTAGCAATTTGGTGACATGTATACTCTTTATTGGCATATCAATTCTTATACCTATTATTCTCGTGCATTTCATTCTCATTTCCCCCAATCAATAAATATTTATCGATCTTAATATTTTATCCACATTTCTTATATTTTTTATTAATTATATTTATTTTATACATTAAATATCACTCTTTCCATCCATTTTTTCCACTTTTCTTACATTTATTTATTAAATTAATTTTTTTTAGTTTCATGTTTCATCATCTCACGTGTATACAAGTCCACGGGACGACTGTGGGAGTATTTGACACCACAATCCACACTCCACGACACCTAAATATTCAACAATGATTCACAACCAGTAGTAGTATATCAAATCTTATATTCTGACGGCCCCACAAATTCTAGTGGGCCCCGAACTTCCATTTATAGTAACCGAGAGTCCGAGAGACACAAAATAAACAAGGCAAGGCGTTGAAAACTCTCCTGCAAGCAAAAAATCCATGACCGTAGATCAGAAAGGCGGCTCTTACATTTGACCATCCGATTGATTCACTCCACGCGTCTTGCCACAACTTCTCTTACATTTCCTCCCTCTTGCTCAGAAGTCCACTCCTCAAGGCACACATGAATCTAAACTCGTATCTTCCGTCCGGTCCATGTCGTGTGAACGATAGTGATTAGTAGCATCATATAATTTAAAAGCAAGTTAAATATGAAAATTTTCAATTAAGATAAATTTATGTTAGAAGATATACGTTCGTTTATATATATATCAAAAAATTAAAATTAAAATAGCAGCATTTTGTTTTCCTAAATATATATTCCCTCCGTCCTTTGATACTTTTTCTATTTACTTAATATCTTTAATTTCATATTAGTATTAAATATAAAATTTTTACTATATTAAAATATTCATAAATACGAAATCAATAAGATCATTCATAGTTATATTTAATCTTAGAGATTAGACGTAAACTAGTAATTTGTCTCCTACGTGAACGGTCCCGACATATCAAACGAGAAAAATTTTGAGACGGGCTACTATTATACTCATTTCGTCCCTGTAGGTTGTTTACGTTCACTTTATGCAGGCATTTTGACGCTCTCATAAAGTGTAGTTCTATAATTTTTTTTTCAAAATTTTCTTTTTCGAATAAAAGTTTATATATCAATTTTTACTCAAAACAAAAAAATTTTAAAAATTTATTATAAAACTATACTTTAAATGAGCGTTGAAAAGCGTGTCAAAAAATAACGTAAAGAAATGAGAGGGAGTACATATTTTAGGAACGGACCCACCATATTTACTCATTTTATTACACAGGCAAAACAGTTACACAGGCAAAACAGATGTTACAGCTCAGCCCAAGAGCACACACTTTTTATCTCACAGTCACAGACACACATAAATAAAAATCTTATTTAAGCCACACGAGTATCTTTTAAACAATAGTAGTACTAGTATAAAATTAGTCTAGAGAGACAAGTCAAACTTAGAGAGAAGCTGAGAAAATGGCTAACACCGGCAACGGCCAGTTCCCCGATTATCCGGCGGTTGCAACGCACGGCGGGAACTTCATTCGCTACGATTTGCACGGAAACTTCTTCGAGGTGACTTCTAAGTACCGGCCTCCGCTCGTGCCGATTGGCCGTGGTGCTTACGGAATTGTCTGGTATGCTATAATTGCTTTTTAATTTAAATTTTGTTTATTTCTGGTACGAGATTAGTGGAATAATCGATGTGATGAATGTGAAACAGTTCGATCATGGATACGGCGACGAATGAGATGGTTGCGATCAAGAAGATTAAACATGCTTTCGATAATTTCTTGGATGCGAAAAGAACTTTGAGGGAGATTAAGCTTCTTCGTCATTTGGATCATGAAAATGTTTGTGCCCTTCCTCTTGCGCTTTTTAAATACTACTTGTTATGCTTATTTAGTTACTTTCATATTTGGATATAGTTTATAGATTCAAGGATACGAAAATTTTTATTGTTTTCTAAAAGGAAATTAAGCAGGTGTGGAAGTGTGGCTTTGACTAGAAAAATGAATTTTACATCGTAGCATTTTTTTAATTTGACTTTTAGAAGTAAAACGGAATTCTTTATTATGATGAAGGGAAGATGAGTACTAAATATGGAACTGTAATGCAGATCATAGCTTTAACAGATGTAATTCCACCGCCTTCGAGGACGGAATTCAATGATGTTTATATGGCTACCGAACTCATGGACACTGATCTTCATCAGATCATCCGTTCTAATCAAAGTTTATCGGAGGAGCATTGCCAGGTATATTTTGAGCAGATTTTTCTGTTTAAAGAAAATTTGTTGTTCAATGATAGCCTGGTCTGACATTCGTTTTGTTTTGCAGTATTTCTTGTATCAGCTCCTTCGAGGACTGAAATATATTCATTCTGCAAACATCATCCATAGAGATTTAAAGCCTAGCAATCTCTTGGTGAATGCAAATTGTGATCTGAAGATCTGTGATTTTGGTCTCGCTCGTCCAAATATTAATGATGAGTTCATGACAGAATATGTTGTCACTAGATGGTATAGAGCGCCTGAGCTGCTTCTGAACTCTTCTGATTATACTGCAGCTATAGATGTTTGGTCGGTGGGTTGTATCTACATGGAGCTAATGAACAGACAGCCTTTGTTTGCGGGTAGAGATCATGTGCACCAAATGCGATTGTTGACTGAGGTAGGGCTGATTTTGTTGAGAAAATTTGTTAATCAGAAGAGTTTGATATTAATACGACCTTCTTATATATGGTAAAAACTACTTGAACAATATTTCTTCTCACAGTTGTTTTTTGTTTTTTCTCAATACTATAGGTTTACTTGCATGGTAGCTCTTATGATTGCTTTAACACTTTTAATATGTGATTCTTAGTCTATTAGATTGTGATTCTTAGACTATTAGATTGCTTACGCACTTTTAATATGTCATTTTTAGTCTTTTTATGTTAATTTATATATTTGTTTATGTGATTCTTAGTCTATTAAATTGCTTACGCACTTTTATTATGACATTTTAATCTATTTATGTAAATTTTTATATTTGTCACAATGTGTCACATGCTAAAGGCGCAGCAAATGCAATAAATCTTCACGTCAATTCAAATATTTACTCCTTTCTTTTCGTATCTTTTAGCTGCTTGGGACACCAACAGAAGCTGATCTTGGATTTGTTCGAAATGAGGATGCGAGAAGATATCTTCTGCAGCTTCCTTGGCGCCCTCGGCTGTCACTTAGTCGGCTTTATCCACAAGTCCATCCTTTAGCGATTGACCTTGTTGATAAAATGCTTACATTTGATCCCTTCAAAAGAATTACAGGTAAATACTTTAGCCTTAAATATATTATACTCGACTGGTAGAAGGATATCAAAGTAAGCACTGACAGCAGAATATCTTCTGGCGAAAGTCTTCTATAGAAATCAGAGATAACATGTATGAAATAATTTAGTAAACCATATTAACTAGGACCATCCTAAGCTTACTATGAAATGTGAACCAGAGTTTTAAGAAAATGATGAGGGTCTGCAGAGAGGTCTCTTAAATGCATATGAGGATATGGAACTGAATGAGGTTTCTAACGAATCGGCTATAAATGAACTGGCCAAACTCTTTAGTGTTCAAGTTCGGCTCGTTAATATATATCAAACTCTAACTCTACCTTGGATCACGCCAAAAATCTTGTTTGAGTTTTTCTCTTGCTAAGAAAAGATACAGTTCATGAACATGTTTCATGTGCTTGCTTACAAATTTCGAGATTTGTGATCAAGATTCAAGAACAGCTCATAAACATTACTAACAAGCTTTCCCGTTCATTTTGTACATATTTATAAAAAAAATTATATTTTGTAGTATAACATATAATCTATTTTAGTTACATAACTTTAAATTTCTCTTTTATAGAAGTTACATTTTGTAGTATAACATATAATGTATTTTAATACACTAATTTGTACATTTATATATGTGTGTGTGTGTGTGTGTATACGCACAATTTTTAATTTGTACATTTATATATGTGTGTGTGTGTGTGTACGCACAATTTTTTTGACATTTAAACCTATATTTAAGAACATTTTCCTGAATATAGTCACGAGTTGGTTATTAGGTTTGTTCACAAATTAGTTTATGAAATATCTTAACTAGCCTCCTTATTAAACATGTTCACAATCTATTGTCTGTTGAGCCAAGCTATTCTATGATCAAGTTCAGCTCATCCACAAAACGAACCGTAAATTAGTGTTCAAGTTTGGCTCATTTATGAACCGAGCCAAACTCGAATCGCTTTTTTCGAACTGAATGTTAAAAAGTTCATGAGCTTCTTGGATCATTTACAGATATCCTGATACATGTGTCCTTTAGAAACACATTTCTGGTACTCTTGAGGAGGTTGTCATAGCTATCTTGTGAAGACTAATGTATACCTATCACCTAGAGAAATGACCTATATTTTATATATCACTAGGGGTGAAAGATAAGAGCAATAAAATAATGGATGCTTTAATGATTCTGTTCTCACATTTATTGTAGTAACTCTAGATAGCACCTTCTGTTGCTGTGAGAAAAGAAGGAAAAGATGGAGAGTGTTGTATGAGTAATTAGATCACATTGTATCCCCAAATGCAGTGATTGCTAACAACATTCACGGGTCAGACAACCACAATTTTGAACTTCACACTTGAATTTTAGTTCAGTTTAGGTCGAAATAATGATCTGATTGATTAAATTAATTTTGTCGAGGCATTTGCTGGTAAAATTTAAAAGTGTATTTAAGATATTCTTTGCTACGTGTTCAGCCAATATAAAGATTTGGTGATTTATATATCTTGGTATTTCCTTGAATGCAGTGGAAGAAGCATTAGCCCATCCGTATCTGGCAAGATTACATGACATAGATGATGAACCAATTTGCTCAAAACCGTTCTCGTTTGAATTTGAGACGGCACATCTTGGAGAAGAACAGATAAAGGACATGATTTACCAGGAGGCTTTGTCCTTTAACCCAGGCATGCCATAATATATAGCATCCAGCAGACCCCCTTCTCCTTTTCTTTTTAAAGTTTTAAATGATTTTTTTAATGAATCAAGAAGCAAAAAATCTGTTAGTGAGTGCTGGAAAAAAGCAGTATCAGTATCGCTATGACAGAAAAATTCAATGAAACAGTGTTTTCTTAGCAGGTCCTGGAGTTCCCTTGCCCTGGTAAACTTTATTGGTGTTTTTTTGGGTCTTGCCTTGCATCTTTTGCTGACAGATGAAACTGATCGAACTCTTTCCATTGCTCCGTCTCTTCATGTCCTAGTATTGTACTGGTTTTTGTGGAAAAGTGTGTTGTTTCTTTGGTTCATTATAAAGTTGTATGTTGATATTATGAAATATTTGAACTCAGGTATATTTATATACCATGCAATACACAGCAGATTATGTTGAGCTCATCATACAGTTCTTGTGAACTCTGTTATACTTATAACATAGCAGTAATTAACCATTCGGTTTATTTATCAACCTGCTGAATATATACCTACTAAGAAAACTTCCTAATAGTGTTTATACAAACATGCAAATTATTTAATTAACTATAAGCCTAATTAAATACCTATTAGCGGGGTTTATAAATTAAGGTGTGCATTTGGATACTTTCTTTGAAATACCTATTAATATTCATGATAACTTATAGTTAATCTGGCAATTGCGATCAATATGATTCTGTCAGAGCCTAACCTTCTATTTTGGTGCTAGTGTGGAGCCTAACTTTAATAAATTTTGGAAGTGACCACAATTATGTTATTACATACGTATATCGTAATGAAGCTAGCTCTTACATTGTACTTGTACAAAGGTAAATTATACTCTATGATTGTAGAGATTGGATGCTGGAGGTTTTGCCGCAAAAAACTAACCCATCAGGCCTGACAGAGACTACAGAGGCTCAGATCGAATGATAAATTAAAACAGAACTTGTTTATGTATTACCAGGAGTTTGGTCAAATATATGTAGCTCTTAATCTACGTTAGAAGTTAACTGATATATATACACATAACAGAAGTTTAGGCCAAAGGAGCTGGCTATTGCTTGATTTACACAATATACTCCTCAAAGAGCTTTTATAGGTTGCCGACAGTATAGAATTTTTTTTTTCATCCGTCGGTGAATATTACCATCCCATTCATTCTTTTCTTATTTATCCAGTAATTTTCCAAATTCCACTACAGTTTTTGGCTGTAGAATTAAATGCTTTGTAGTCATACATGACTATTGGTTAATAAAACCAATATTTCTACTATCATTATAAAATACCCCAGCAGATAGCCTTGCATGCAAAAGTTTGTTGGATCAGCAAGAAATACCTTACAGAACTTGCTCCTCTGCATTTTCAATATTCTGAAATCATAAACTGGAGCCCCTTGCAGTTGATTGATCAGCATGGATACTGGTCATCAGAATCGCGGTGGATGGATCACCTTCCCCTTCATTATAGGTTCCTCTTTGATTCCCTGAATATACATTTCTATATATTTATGTCTGAGATGTACTGGAAGCTGATGTGATTGTATGAATGCAGCAAGTACAGCGGCCTTATCACTTGCTGCTGGAGGATGGATGTACAATCTTATGGTTTATCTCATACAAGAATTCCATATTAAGAGCATTGATGCTGCTCTCATATTCAACCTAGTTAATGGCTGCACTAGTTTGATTCCTGTCGTCGCTGCTATTGTAGCTGACTCGTTTCTTGGCTGCTATGCTGTTGTCTGGATATTTTCCGTCATCTCTGTCTTGGTAATATACTATACCATGTATGTTACTCTAGCTACCATTTTATCCGATACCAGTAAAGTTTGTAGATCAATGAAATCAAACTGAAACAGTTAAATTTACGTAAACAGAGCATAGATTTTCTTGTGCATGAAAAAATATACTCCACCTGACATTAAGATGGGAACTACTGATATGATACCTAAGGTTGTCCAGAGGAACTAAAGTGCATACTTATACAGATATTTAAGTAACACAATCTGGACTAATCATATATATAATATGATGTTAATTGATACAGTTCTTAAATTTCATGTCAATTTCTTTTATTCTTGATGCAGGGGATAAAATTTTTATACCTAATTTCATCACTACATTGCTTGAGGCCTCAACCATGCCAAGAATTAGAAAGCTTGTGTAAATCCCCGACAAATCTGCAATTTACAGCACTATACACAGGTATAATACTAGCATCTATAGGCACAGGCGGTGTTCGGTCCACTATTACAACAATGGGAGCTGATCAGTTTGTGAAGCCAAAAGATCAACAAGTTTACTTTGACTGGTACTTTGTCGCGACCAGCCTCGTTTCTGTAATAGCAGCCACAGCCATGGTTTACATCGAAGATAATTTGAGTTGGGCAACAGGGTTTGGTTTATCTGTCGCTGCAAATTTATTTGGTTTATTAATTTTTTTGCTTGGCACCCGCTTCTATTACCGTCCCAAGTTAGACAAGAGTCCCTTTACAGACATTGCTCATGTGATTGTTGCAACAATTCGGAAATGGAATGTGCCATCATCGTCCAAATCTGAGGAATACTATTGTGGTCATGATGCAAAGATGAAGAAGATGAAAGCAGAACCTACCAAGAGCTTTAGGTAACAATTAATGTTTATTGTTCAATCGAGTTGAGGCTATTTAATTTAGTCTATTGTGGTCATGATACACTTATATATGATCACAAACACATAGCTGATTGGTCAAATACAAAATTTTAAATAAAGACACTGCACTCACACTGTTGCAAGAGAAGAGAGGTTAATCATCTGAACAAGTGATTATCTCTGATGAAGCAGGTTCTTGAATCGCGCAGCTCTGATAACCAATGGCAATGTTGATCTGGAGGGCTCAAACGCAGACCCGTGGACAACATGCACAGTCTCACAAGTTGAAGAGCTTAAAACCCTCATCAAAATATTCCCCATCTGGCTTTCAAATATTCTCTTAGGCACTGCAATTGGCGTCCAAAGCAGCTTATCCATCCTTCAATCTCTAACAATGGATCGTGGAATCACTCACCATTTCAAAATCCCAGCAGCATCAGTCCTGGTCTTCGTACTAATCTCCACAGCAATCTCTCTCACCATTTTTGACAGGTTTCTCATGCCTGCATGCAAAAAATTGTTCAGCCTAACCCTGAGTCCTCTGCAACGCATAGGCACAGGCCACATACTAATAGTCATCAGCATGGCTATATCAGCAGTCGTCGAAACAAAGAGGAGAAATGCAGCTGAATCAGGGAATCTTCTAGAACGTTCAATGGTGGTGCCAATGTCGGTATTTTGGCTAGTACCACAACTAGCTATTACAGGAATCGGTAATGCATTTCAATTTCCAGGACAAATAAATTTGTTCTACCAAGAGTTTCCAGCATCACTAAAAAGTATGTCAACTGCGTTGAACCATCTGGTGATCGCGATATCGTTTTTCATGAGCAGCGCACTGATGGATCTTGTTAGGAAGGTGACCAACTGGTTACCCGATAATATAAATAATGGGAGGCTACAGAATGTGTACTGGATGCTGGTTCTAATTGGGCTGATAAATTTTTGTTATTACCTAGTCTGTGCTTGCTTGTACAAGTATCACAATGTTGACAAGGTTGAAGAGAAGTCATGTCATGAGTAATTGTAGTTATCGAATACCAGAAATTGTATTATTGAACTTGGAGATGACAAAGAGGATACTAAGGTTGTTCTTTTAGTTTCAACAAGTTACAGCTTGCACTTCAATAAAGCATAACATATGTTTGTGACTGTGCTTGCCTTTCCAGAACTTCTAGTAATATATGTTGCATCATTTCTAAGCAAGAAGTTACTCAATACTCCCTCACAAACATAAATATGTTCCTTTGGCCTCATTTTTACCAAAAATTATCACAAAATACTTGTTCTTTTCTCTTTCCAAAGTAATTTTTTTTGAAATATTTTTAGAATACAATTTCTAATATTTGACTAATATATATATATATATATATACTCACAACATAATTTAATTTAGTGCAATTATCAATAGATAGCGTACAAATAAAATATTCAGTAATTTTTTCAAGAAGAACATGTAAAATAGGACCACCAGAGTATATACTAATTATACAAACATTACAAATAAAATGGTGATTCTGCAAAGAAGCTTTTGACAAACAGGTAAGGAATTTTGCAGGGGAGAAGTTAGGAACTTGCCAGGTGACACAACAAACACAGCAGCACCTTCCAATACTAATTTTGTGATTAGGTTTTGCCCTTATATCTCTATGGCTGTTTTGTTACTAATTCTTTGATGCACACAATGGCAGGCAAGTTTGAGCCACAGACAAACTAAATTTTCTGTTATGAACGAGAGGACAGTGTAAAGCATAACTGTTTCTGTTTTTCGACGCCCATATACCGTTGCAACAACTTGCTTCCTTGGCCTAATTCAATATAATATTAAGGAAGGTCGGATCATGAACCTGTTTAATTTGTTCCTAGCTGTTAGGAGAACCTACTGCTATGTAATTATATAAACATATGTGATAACATAAGAATAGGGGGCTGTTATACAGCCACCGTTGGATAGGGAACCACCAGATCAGGGCCGTTGGATGACAAAGACTCCCCGCAATGAAACATTGCGGGTACTCAAGACCCCGCAATGTTTCATTGCGGGTACTTAAGTCCCCGCAATTTTACATTGCGGGTACTTAAGTCCCCGCAATGAAACATTGCGGGGAACTCTGAAACATTTTACTTCCCCAAACTATCCTTCCACTACTTTAGTTTTAGTTAACATTTTTACTTTCATTTTAAATTTTAAATTATTTTCATTCATTTTGAATATACGATTATCTTTATTAATTCAATATATATATATATATATATATATATATATATATATATATATATATTAAAATTAAAATTTAAAGATTATTATTCATAATAATTATATCACTAGAATGTATAATAATATTAAATTATTTGTATATCACAAATATTTTAAAACATTTAATTGTTTATAATTTTAAATTACAAAATTATTTTTTCTTAGTATTATTTGAAAATTTTAATTATTTTATATGATATATTTGTTTAAAATTTTAATTTTAATTATTATACTAATACATTAGATCACTCGAATGTGATAAACCAAGATCCAACCCTATGCCTGTAATCCCGATAAAACCTTTCCACCTCATCTAATTTTAATTTTAAATTGTTCGCTTCTTCCAAAACTTGTATTATCATCCTTTTTCCCACTATTATCATGACAATCATCTTCATCATCGACAAAAATAACTTTTTTTTCCCTTTATCAACATAATCATCATCTTCAACATAAATTACCTCATTCACAACATTACCTTTTTGTTGGGTTTCGGGGAAACAAACGCAGCGGATAATCGACGTAAAATAAAAATCCGAAACCCTAACCCGAGGATCCATCTATAAAGAACGGCTGATCATGGAGATACGAGATTATACCTTGTTGAAGCTTTACGTTAGCGAAAGATGGAGGTCCGGAACAAGCAATCACCACGCAGCCCTCGTCTAAGGATCGCGTCTCTAAGCAGTCCACACGAACGTCTGATCGCCAAAGATCACCGGAGCCGGTACTAGCCGAATGCAGCCTCTCTCTCTCTCTCTCTAGCCTCTCTTGATGTAGAGCTGCTAGGGTTTTATAATAAAACGAATTTTATGTTACTTAACCCTAAAACAATACATCATTATGTATTTATAGGGAAGAGAGATAGATGGGCCAAACCCTAATCGGATTTGGGCTTCTCCAAACCTAATCCGATTTTGGTTTTAATATTAAATTCGAAATTCTAATTACTTAATTAAGACTGGCTCAATTAAATAATTTATTTCGAACTTAATCATTTAATTTAAATTCAGAATTTAAATTAAAACTCCTTTAAACGTTCAAAGTGTGTGACCCTTTAGGTTATTATTACGCTGGCAATAATTTTAATATCCAATAATAAAATTATAAACAATGAGCGGCATCTAGTAATACATCATTGCTACCCAAGTAATAATAATAATTGGTGATTCAATTAAACCTTTTGTGAATAATGTACAATGTAATATAATCCCTTTAACCTTATATTATAGATCAGACTCAAGGCATGTATTGTGTCATCCTCTTCATCGTCTAATCCGAATTTCCTTGATCAATGAGTAGACTATTAAACAAATCAATATTTGAGCACGGCCATGCATTTTATAGTCTCACTCAATCAAGAGGCTAATAATATCACTCCTAAAATAGGAGGGTTAAATCCTTTCTAGATCATTCATATTTCTCATACGATTCATAATATACCCAATGTACATTTCATCATTACCCGGTCAAAGGTAACTTTTAGTGCAACCAAAGTATATTAATTCTCATATAGAAATATAATGATATCAAGTCAGAGGATCATTACATCATTATCACAGTGAGAATTTCTAATGACACTTATTAACATGTAAAATCTCACGGTGGGTCATTCCAGTGCCATGTGTCGATACATGCACTTATGTTCTTGACTTTAGCATCACTATACCTATGATCAATGAGATGTGATCATCAGTCAACAAACATACTAGTCTTAATGCATCATTATTGTCCCTTAACAATGATACTCGACTAGGGACATTTAGGAATATTGATATTATTCTCATAATCTCATTTCTAAGTCACGTACTTAGAGATATAGAATTACATATAATATTCCAAGGACATTTATTATGCTTTCAATTTATTACGCAGTAAATAAAGACACAATAAATATTTATTCCATAATCAATATAACATAATCCATAAATGTCTACGATAGAACACAATAGTATTGTCTCTAGGACACCAATACTAACAATCTCCCACTTGTACTAGAGCCAATCTCTGATGTATCTAATACCCATGGAACTAGTATGACCTTCGTGCTTCTGCTGCGACAAAGCCTTGGTCAGTGGATCTGCAATGTTATCATCTGTATGCACTTTACATATATGTATATCCCCTCGAGTGTTAATCTCTCGGAGTAGGTGGTATCGTCTGAGTATATGCTTAGTGCGGGAATGAGATCGGGGTTCCTTAGCCTGTGAAATGGCTCCATTATTGTCACAGTACAAATCTATCGGATCTGATACTGAAGGAACCACATCAAGTCCTGTAAGAAATTTCCTGATCCAAACAGCTTCCTTGGCTGCTTCACAAGCAGCTATATACTCAGCCTCCATTGTAGAATCGGCAACCGTCTCTTGCTTTGAACTTTTCCAACTAACAGCACCTCCATTTAGACAAAATACAAAGCCAGACTGAGAGATCGAATCATCTTTGTCTGTTTGGAAACTAGCATCTGTGTAACCTTTTACAACTAGTTTCTCTTCTCCTCCATATACCAAGAATTGATCTTTAGTCCTCTTTAGGTACTTAAGAATATTCTTGACTGCCGTCCAGTGACCTTCACCTGGATTAGACTGGTATCTACTCGTCATGCTCAAGGCATACGAGACATCAGGACGAGTACATATCATTGCATACATTATGGAACCAATTTCGGACTGTTTTCTTTCGAGATCAATATCCCGTGAGACATTGGGACATATCCCCTTTTTGCCTCTTGCATCCCAAATCGATGCAATACCTTATCAATGTATGTACTCTGACTTAGGCCGATTAGTCTTCTTGATCTATCTCTATAGATCCTGATCCCTAATATATAGGTCGCATCGCCCAAGTCTTTCATCGAGAAATTTTTGCTCAACCAAGTCTTAACAGCCTGTAAAGAAGGTATGTCATTCCCCATTAGTAATATGTCATCCACATATAGCACTAGGAATGCCACATGGCTCCCACTCACTTTCTTGTAAACACAAGGCTCATCTTCATTTTGAATGAAGCCAAACTCTTTGACTGTTTCATCAAAACGAATATTCCATCTCCTTGAGGCTTGCTTCAATCCGTATATAGATCGTCGCAACTTACAAACCATTTTGGGAAATCTCGGATCGACAAAACCTTCAGGTTGTGTCATATACACATCCTCTTCTAGGCTTCCATTCAAGAAGGCGGTTTTGACATCCATCTGCCAGATTTCGTAGTCATAGTAAGCAGCTATTGCAAGCAAAATCCTGATGGATTTGACCATAGCAACTGGTGAGAAGGTTTCATCATAGTCAATACCATGAATCTGTCTGAAACCTTTTGCAACTAGTCGTGCCTTATAGGTCTGAACATTTCCATCCATGTCGGTTTTCTTTTTGAAAACCCATTTACACTCAATAGGTTTAACTCCCTCGGGTAAATCAACCAAAGTCCATACTTGGTTTTCATACATGGAATCCATCTCAGATTTCATGGCATCAAGCCATCTCTTGGAATCTGGAGTGTTCTTAGCATCTTTGTAGGTTAGAGGCTCATCATTATCCATAAGCATCACATCACCAGTTTGAGTCAAGAGAAAACCATAATATCTCTCTGGCTCATGGCGAACCCTACTAGATCTACGAACAACCTGTGTTTCCGGAACAGGATTACTCTCAATATTTTGATGTACATCCTGCTCAGGTTCCTGCTCTGGTTCAATGTTATCATGTGGTTCTCGAACTTCATCGAGATCTATTATCCTCCCACTGTTTTTTCTTAGAAAGCATCTCTCTTTCAAGGAACACAGCGGTTCGAGCAACAAACACTTTGTTCTCAGAAGGATTATAGAATGAATAACCTCTTGTTTCAATTGGGTATCCCACAAAATTACATTTATCAGACTTAGGTCCTAGCTTGTCAGAATTTTGACGTTTCACAAACGCCTCACATCCCCAAATTTTCATAAATGACATGCTATGACGTTTCTCAGTCCATATCTCATATGGAGTGTTCTGGACCGTTTTAGTAGGAACTCGGTTAAGTGTATAGGCAGCCGTCTCTAGGGCATAGCCCCAAAAACTAATTGGAAGATCTGCATGACTCATCATTGATCGCACCATGTCCAACAAGGTACGATTTCTCCTCTCGGAAACTCCATTCCATTGTGGTGTTCCAGGAGGAGTAAGTTGTGATACAATACCACACTCTTTTAAGAAATTCTTAAATTCTTGGCTTAAGTATTCACCTCCACGATCTGATCGTAGAGTCTTAATACTTTTGGTAGTTTGCTTTTCTACTTCAGCTTTGTACTCTTTGAACTTTTCAAAAGAATCAGATTTATTCTTCATAAGATACACATATCCATATCTACTGAAATCATCAGTAAATGTTATGAAGTAGTAAAAGCCACCTCTTGCCATAGTTCGCATTGGACCACATACATCACTATGTATTAGTTCCAATCTCTCAGTGGCCCTCTCACCTTGTCCTGTGAAAGGTGCTTTAGTCATTTTTCCAATGAGACATGGTTCGCATGCTTCGTATGATTCAAAATCAAACTTATCCAAGTATCCATCCTTATGTAACTTGGAAATGCGCTTCTCATTTATATGGCCTAAACGACAGTGCCAGAGGTATGTTTTATTTGAGTCATCAGTTTTAAGTCGTTTATTATTCACATTATAGATGGGAGTATCCAAGTCAAGAACATATAAACCGTTAAATAAACGTGCAACCCCATAGGTAACATTATTCAAAGAAAAGGAACAACTATTGTTCTGAATTGAAAAAGCAAAACCTTTCTTGTCCAAACAAGAAACTGAAATAATGTTTCTGCAAATTGCAGGCACGTAAAAACAATTCTCAAGTTCTAAAATAAGCCCAGTGGGCAACGATAAATGATAAGTCCCTACAGCTATAGCAGCAACTTTTGCTCCATTGCCAACTCGTAGGTCGACTTCTCCCTTTGCCAACGTCCTACTTCCCTGTAGCTCCTGCACATTCATACAAATGTGAGAACCACATCCAGTATCTAATACCCAAGATGTTGAAGTAGACAAATTGACTTCTATAACATAAATACCTGAATCAGAAGCGGCAGCAGCCTTCTTCTTCTTCAGATCCTCCAAATAAGCATGACAGTTCCTCTTCCAATGACCTGGTTTCTTGCAATAGTGACAATGGAGTATCCAAGTCAAGAACATATAAACCGTTAAATAAACGTGCAACCCCATAGGTAACATTATTCAAAGAAAAGGAACAACTATTGTTCTGAATTGAAAAAGCAAAACCTTTCTTGTCCAAACAAGAAACTGAAATAATGTTTCTGCAAATTGCAGGCACGTAAAAACAATTCTCAAGTTCTAAAATAAGCCCAGTGGGCAACGATAAATGATAAGTCCCTACAGCTATAGCAGCAACTTTTGCTCCATTGCCAACTCGTAGGTCGACTTCTCCCTTTGCCAACGTCCTACTTCCCTGTAGCTCCTGCACATTCATACAAATGTGAGAACCACATCCAGTATCTAATACCCAAGATGTTGAAGTAGACAAATTGACTTCTATAACATAAATACCTGAATCAGAAGCGGCAGCAGCCTTCTTCTTCTTCAGATCCTCCAAATAAGCATGACAGTTCCTCTTCCAATGACCTGGTTTCTTGCAATAGTGACAATCACCCTCCTTCTGAACACCACCTTTTGGCTTCAAGGCCTTAGTTGGACCAGGTTTCGGATTGGCATTAGAATTAGATCCCATCTTCTTCTTGCCTTTCCATTTACCCTTTCCTTTGGCCTTCCCCTTATTCACCATCAATATGGGAGTAGGGGACGCCTTCTGAATGTTGGTTTCAGCAGTTTTCAACATTGCCAACAATTCGGCGGGGTTCTTGTTTATCTCATTCATATTGTAATTCATTACAAACTGAGAATAGTTATTGTTTAGAGATTGCAAGATCAGATCAATTTGGTGCTCAGGACCAATCGGGGCACCCAATTTTTCAAGATAATCAATATACCCTATCATCTTCAGAACATGCGGTCCTACCGGATCACGTTCACCCTGCTTACAAGCATTCAAAGATTTGAAAGTATCAAACCTCTCCTGACGAGCCTGTCCCTCAAACATACGCTTAAGGTGCTCAATCATATCATAAGAATCCATATTCTCATGTTGTTTCTGAAGTTCAGCACTCATGGTCGCTAACATGAGACATTGAACATCCGTGTCATCATCGATATGCTTCTGATAAGCAGTATGCTGAGCACGGGTTGATCCTTCAGCGAGAGGTGTAGGGCGAGGAATATCTATGACATAGAGCTTGCGCTCTTGTTTGAGGACAATCCTCAAATTCCTTTGCCAGTCAAGGAAGTTGGTTCCTGTCAGCTTGTCCTTCTCAAGGACTGATCGTACAGAGAAGTTGTTTGAATTATTTGCCATTGGATATCTACAATATTTTCAAATGCATAAGATAAATTAGTCTACAGATGTTTATTAAATTATGTTCAAGTGATTATAAATATATATTCAAAATATATATCTCCCACTATTTTGTTCAAATCAATAGCCCTAACTATTAATTCGGAAAGCATTTCTGCAAATCTTTCTAGTGAGCCAAGATCCATATTTCATCCATGTTTTAAGTTAGCGTGGGCTAATACTCTCAAAACATGACTATTTAGGTAGACAACATTTGTCAATTATATCAAATATAACTCTTGGATAGTTTGGTGGAGCAACCCTTTGCACATATTTATGTAATAAATCTCACCAAACTCCATGCCTCTAAACCCACAATCCTATTGTGATGGTTTAGTTAAGTTAGACCCAATAATTCAATAACTAAGTACATTTACTTATCACGTCTTCCCATGATTGATTAAAGCACTTTGCTTTGGCAAACCTACTTCTTTCAATCTAGATCTTGACGAGTATTAATCATTGGAAGGCATCTGATTAACTTAATATTTTTAATTAGGGATTTTATTAAAACGACCATGATCCTGTCATAAAGAGATCCTCAATTTTTCCTTGAATCAAATATTTCAAATCAATACTCTTTGATTGGTTGAAAACCCGACCTGAGGTGTTGGCACAACGGCTATACTTAAAAACCCCAAATCCGACGGAATCTTCCTCTCATTGAATATCGAAAATCCATAATTAATTCCGTGTTTCATAAACACGAGAATCTCATGATCGTTGTATTCCTTTTTAAAAATCTTGAGTCGTTACAGATTTTATCTTGTTTAAACAAGCATGGCATGGGTGTCGTATCGAATACATACATCTTAATCTAATTAAGCATGCATCTCTATAACTACGCATACATATCATCATCTCATGCATCATATATGTAAAGTGCAGTATGTAAACGTGCATGGTTATGGCCTTTATCCTATATGATTCTTTCAAGCTAATGAAAGAATCTAGGTCAATCTATGGTGAAGATGTATAACTATTACAAGTCTTCATGCTCCTTGATTGCCCCTCCTTGTGGATCATCCTTCAATCTTCAAGTACATTACAATGAATAATTGAATACAACCTATTCTAATGTACTTACATGAGAAAACTCGAGTTACATTCGAGATTAAAATTACAAGAATGAATATCACGACATGCAAGTCGTATTTATACAACCAAAACCAAAAAACATTAAACTAGGGGTCCTTAAGGCCATAACCAGCACCATGCTCAAGTAAACAAACAAGAACACATAACCATACAAAGCGGGGTTCCGGGGGCGGCAGCCACCGGGCGGGGGTCCGGGGGCGGCAGCCACCGGGCGGGGGTCCGGGGGCGGCAGCCACCGGGCGGGGTCCGGGGGCGGCAGCCCCAGGCTGGGGTACTAATACTCCCCGCAATGTTTCATTGCGGGTACCAATACACCCCGCAATGTTTCATTGCAGGGAACTTTTACTCCCCGCAAAGAAACATGGTGGGTGTCATTTAAAAAGTAAACTACCCGCAATGACTCATGGCGGGTGTCTTTTAAAACAAATAAACTATCCACCTCACCCAGCCACCTTTCAAATGAAGATTTAACACCCCACAATGATTCATTGCGGGGTACATAATCCCCACAATGTTTCATTGTGGGTATGAAATTTAGGTAAACTGTCCCCGCTATGTTTCATTGCGGGGAAGATAATATTATTTATTTTATTCAAAATATTTGAAAATTTTCAATAAACTGTAAGAATTTATTCAACTTTAGCTGGAAAATATTAATATATGTGTTCTTATTAATATTTAACTAATTTAAGTGATATTTAATAATAATTTAGATATTCTTTTTTGATTAGTATTTGTTCGAGTATATTTGAAAAAACTACTTGTACATACGAGAATTGAAAATAGTTTATAATTTGTCAAAAATTATTAAATTCTAGCAAAAAATACTAATTATATGTGTTCTTACTAATATTCAACAAATTTAAGTGATGTTTATTCATAATTTCGATATTGATCTTTGATTTGAAAATGTTTGAGTACATTTGAAAACACTACCAGTACAAAAAAGAATTGGAAAAAGTGAATAACTTGTAATAAAATAATTCAATTTTAGCTACAAAAAGTTAATTAACCTTAAAATAGCATGTGAACTACATAGTTCAAACATGTGTTCGATATATTTAAGAAACAAGCAGCAGTATTCAAATAAGTAAAATTATTAGTATAACAAAAAGACATAAAATAGTTAATAAGATAAAAATATATAGAAATTCGATTAAAGCTTATTCATATATTGTATTAAGAAAAATCAAAAAAAATTCACTATTTCTAACCTTAACAATATTTTTAATTTAATTTAAAAATGTTAAATGATAACAATTTAATATAATAAACTTTACAAGGCATATGATATGTGAAGGGATGGGTAAAAGGGTCCAGGGAATAAAAAGAGACTCCCCGCAATGAAACATTGCGGGGACTTGTATACCTGCAATGATTCATTGTGGGGTCTTTCATACCCGCAATGTTTCATTGCGGGGTTGCAATGTTTCATTGCGGGGAGCCTTTTTTTTAGCTGTAAGATCACAGGATGGAGGGACTTGATCTGGTGGCTGGAAACCGGTCTCTATCCACCGGTGGCTGTGAACCGGTTTCTAAGATGACATAATAATTAAGTTGTTATTTCACTTTTTCTTCGTTTATTTGAATTTATAAAATATTTTTTAGGAAAATGTTTTTTGTCTGGTTGGTTGATTTTTTAGATATATTATCTTGGAAAAAAGATTAGGAATATTTCTTGAAATTTTTTTTGAGAGATTTTACAGAAAATTTTCTCAGCAAAATTTCTCGCGGAAATTTTTCTAGAAGAATGTCTCAGCTGATTCTCAGGAAAATGTTCTCCAGAAATTATCCGAAAGTTTCTTCAAAAGATTTCTTAAAAATTTCCAAGGGAAATACATATTATAGGGAATATATATTGAAAAAAATTAGAAAATTAGTTAGATTCTTGAAAAATTATTTTCTAAAAACAAGTTATTTTCCTTCAAACAATTCAACCTGAGTATTGTAGTGATTTTTTGTGCCTTTTCTTGCAAACCCAAGAAAAGGCAAGTTTAACCTAAATTTTATAACAATATTATGTGACGAACACAGCACTTGTGATTCTTGAATTTATCCATCACCTTCTTCCTAATTTATTACATTTTTATTCATGTTCTTGAGTATTGTTTATAGAGAGGTGAATTTTTTTTATAAATTTTCATTTCACAATTTTTACATCAAAATTGAGAAATTGGGATGAAAAGAAAATAAGACTAAAATAGTAAACTTGAATTAAATAGATAGGACATTACGAATATATTTCTTAAAGAAGGTCATATATTATTTTATTTTAATTTTGATAAAAATCATATATTATTTTTATAAAACATATCATTCTTTCTTCCATATTTGAGAACTTTATAGAAATGCATAATCGGTAACTTTTATGTATAAGAAGAAATTACAAAAATTATTATAGAAAAAAATGTGATCAAATTTATGTGTAATTTATATCTACGAAATTTAAATTCAATTTGGTTGGTTGGATTGTCTTCTATGTAGGATTTGAAATGATATGATCAAATCTAACAAACATTTCATTTTTGAAAAGAAGAACCAAACTTAAATTTGAATATTAAAATGCTAGTAAGTGATCAAATAGATTTTTCCAAGTGATGGTTAAACCTATCCCCAACTTCTGCTAAACCTAATCTCTCGACCGGCCGCTCCTCTTTCTTACTGCTTGGAAGTCGTCGGGGCTTTCACCAGATCTCTACCGATGGAAAGCCCCAAAACCTTTTATTTGTTTTGTGTTTTTCTTCTTTCAATAAATTCTTTCTTGATCAGATAAGATTAGTCTGTTTTTCTTAAATCTTGGCATTAGTTTATTGTTTTTTCGGATCTAAGGATTCCAAGCTTTTTCTGATTTGACCTGCTTTTTCATAGATGTCAATTTCACGGAGCTGCGGATTTCTCGTTCTTCCCAGTGATTTTGTATTTGAAAGTGGTTCGAGTTATCTTGTTTCTGTGGATTTGTTCTCCAGATCTAAGAATTGTTTGGTTTAGTCTAGTATTTCTTTACCTATTTGCATATCTAAGGTTGTTAGTTTGTCGAGTTTTGTTCGCGTTTGGTTTGGTTTTTTGTTGTCTCACCGTTTGTATGAGTTTTGTTATTTTCTCACCATTTGTGTGAGTATGATGTTTGATTTGGTAGTAAAAGTTGTCAGAGGACTGCATTCTCGGTCGATAGCTCAAACTGGTTATGATGGAAGCGAAAGCGGCGAAGTACGTGTAAATATCATCTTCAACAATTCAACAAATCACGTGATTTTATCTCCGAGAAAAATGGATTAATCTGTGATTGTTTCTGTGTTTTGTTTGTTCGACACGACTGTTTAGATAGACGTCGTATGGTTTTTTATTATTAAATTAACTCATTTATAAAAAAAAATGCTAGTAAATGAATATTTATCATATCAGTACGATCAGATATTCATTGAAATCTATCCCCGCTGCGGAACTAGTATGTATGCGGTGGGAATAGCAAGATTCTTCTCCTCAAGAATGCTCCCAAATGTTTGATCCGGCACAGTTTCACACACATTCTCACTTTCACTTTAATTTCATTCATCAGGAGTGGTTCCTTTGACTGACTTCTCATGATTTGACCAGTCAAACTTCTTGACTGATCCCTAGTAATGATACACTCTACCCCACCACAACATATTGTCTCACGTTAAAATCTAAATTTTCCATTGTAGGAGATGTGCTTTAGTTTTGTACATACTAGAATTACACTGTTTTTGAAACATGGAGGCAAAATAAAGCCCATATGAAGGGATCTACCAACATATCAGAGTGGAATCAATGATTGTTTGTTGATGGTATATGTTTTGTACTGACATGTTCATACCAACAGTTTCGAATATGTGATTGTAATGTATGTGCATCGATTATCACGCTAATGCTCCATATATCTTGGCTCTCGAATATGAGTGTTTTTATTGATATAACTAGATAAAGTGGAACGCAGATGCATGGCTCAAGTATTGAGCTTTGTGATGATCTCTTTTGTTTAGTGAAATCTGATTGTTTGATTATGGGTTTTAGACTTTTGAGGGGATTGCATGTGTTGTTTTGTTTCATGCTCTGTGGGATGGAAGGAGAAGGACCATGCAGCAGGGCCGGCCGAGTTTGACGGGATTTTAATTGAAATCGACTATTTAGATCCGATTTATATATATAAGGGTCGTTTGCCTGATTTTAAAATAAGTGATTTTGATTTAAAATAAAGAGTGAAGTAAAAATTGGAAGCAACTTAAGATTTATGACTGATTAAACTGTTTGGGAAAGAAGTATAAGTCGTGAAACATATGCGGTGTTTGTTTCTAAGAATCAAATCTGGCTTCTAACTTTTGTTTTTCTTAACTCGTTTATGCAAAGAAATAGAAGCATTTTTAAGAAGCTGGGAATGCTAACTTCTCTCTCACAGCTTCTGCTTCTTTTCCAAATATTTTATTAACTTATCATTTCTACTCCACTTTTTTACTATAAGCAATAAGTCACTTATTTTAAGCTAACCCAAACGACCGTGAAATAAACCTAACTTCTTTCACGTACTTCTTACCCTTTTACACAAACGGTATAAATAAATACTTCTAACTCATAAACCTAGCTGGGCTTATAATCCGTCGCCAAACACCACCGCAGACTAAACATTGCCATCTTAATTGGATTGTGTTTGCAGAGGACTCTGCCTAGAATCAAAAGGAGCAGGATTAAGACAAAAATTTGCTCCTACTCGCTCACTATTTTGGATTGAGCCGGAGAACTTATACACTGATTTCAAATCTTTTATAAAATATAATTTCACAACTCTGAATAAAATGAAAATATCTATATTTATATAAGAAAGAATTTTTAGATATAAATTGTAAAATTATAATTCATATACATCTTAAATTATATCAAATACTGTACGATGGTTGTGTAAAATAGACGGAGTGTTATTATTCTAAATTTAAGTGGAGAAGTACAGTATATATTGGATGGTTTGGGTGGATATAAGGCATGAAAATAAAGGTCTGGCAACTGATGTTCCCTTTGATAATCATTTGTCAATATCACCTCAAAGCTGATCAACTACTCACATCACTGTTTACTGTGTTCACACTCCAGCATACATGTGTACATATGCACAACAATCACACATCTGTAGTACCATTGGGGTCCCTCCTCATGCCAACATTTTAAGCATTTACCATAATTTAGCCATAATTTTAAAAAATGGTTATTGTTTATAATAAAAAACTGTTTTAAGTGAAAGATAATTTTAGTTATATGCATGTTTATATAATTTTTTTATATTTACGATTTGTTGGGTATAAGATATTATTAAAAATTATAACAAATTACTATCTCCGTCTTATTGTATACGTTATTTTTCGACACATTTTTTAATACTCTTTAATAGTATAGTGATACAATATTATTTTTTTAAATCCGAATAAAAGTTTGATGTTCAGACTTTTATAACAAAAAAAAATTAAAAATTTTCATTTTTATAGGAATCTCGAAATACGTGCAAATATTAAAATACATATAACTCAGCAGGACGGAGAAAGTATATTTTTAAGAGATAGAGTACAAGCTCGACAAATGTTAATAAATCATTAACTTATATTGTACAAAATAATTTATATCAATATAATTAACTAATTTAGTCTCAGTATTAAAATGTATAATGAGTATTCTTCCCAAAAAATATATGTGAAGTTCTAATTCATACGGTTTGAAATAGAATGATTGAAAAGGTGAAAATAATATTACTCCTACTAAAATTTAGAATATAAATAAATACATTTTATTTAAATAGATACATGTTAATGTTTTTATCTGATATAAATGTGACCTGAGACCTGAGTAACCAAGATTGTGAGTGCCGGGATTAAAATTTTCAGTATTCAAATCAATCTTAGGACAATTAAGCTGCCTTGATAGTCAAGAACCGATCGAATAGTTAGAACTGACTTCATAATACTCAGACTACAACCATATCAAATAAAATTAGTAAAAAACTGGCCAAGATTGATGAAATTTTGCTAATCGATGAATTCATAATTTCACGAAAAATTTTATTAAATAGAATAAACTATATCATTATATTATACATAATTTTTTATATAATAATTTAACATAATTGTAATAAATGTATGTATAATTCTTTAATATACCTGATTTTTAACCGGAAGTTCACATCTCAAGTACTTCAAATTAATCTAAACAGAAAATTATCGAATTATAGCAAGTTTCGATCTTGATTTATAACCATAAGTTATATCAATTCTAGCAACTACAGTAAAAATTCTATAAATTAATAATGTCGGGACCGGAGAAATTTATTAATTTAGAGAGTTATTAATTTATCGATAAATTAATAATTATTAATTTAAAGAGTTTTCAACTTAATACACCGTACATATTAAACAAAATGGCAACTTAGTCAAAAGAATTACATTGCAGCGAATCTTGGGACTCAACATAAATTAGTAACTACTGTGTTCATATATATTGGAAATCAATAATGACTTTTGAAGTATTGTATCGTAAATGTAAATAAGAAGAATATATGTGTTCGATGTAGAGTATTCTTAAGCAAGTTTCTATAAATTATTAATTTATGATTTTTTTGGGACCGAAAATTATTAAGGGATCTCCCGAAAAATTATTATCTTATTATTTTATCGAGTTTTTCAATTTTTTATATTGGCTTAAGTCAGGACCGGCCAAATTTATTATTTTAGAGAGTTTATTAATTTACCGAGTATTAATTTAAAGAGTTTCTACTGTACTAATCCATTTTATCTTATTTTTAAAATCAGGGATGGACTCCTCGGCCTGATTGATCCCCATCCTTTTTTTTTGATAAACCAAAATATATTTTTCAGAGCTGTTCAAAAAGTTATATTTGTATATATTTTTAATTTAAACAATCTTCATCTTTTTTTAGAATAAATCTTCATCATTTAACCTTTTCACGTTCCAATATGATTAATTATAATATATCTAGTTTTATTTTTTAATTTTATTCAATTAGAAATTAATAGTAATTTGAAATAATGCTTAGAATATTATAGAAAAATAGAAAATATTATATATTAATATATTGTGTCTTAATAATATAATTTTAAATGAACCTAATATTACTAAATATATTATGATATTCTTAAAAAGAATTAATAAATTTCCTAAATTTCTACGCATATCTCAATCTATTCTCGACGAGTTTGTGGTTTGAAGTTTGGAAATTAGAGCGACGGGAATAACACTCCATGATATTTTGGGAATCGGACATCTATCCCGATCTAAAATATAAATATATATTATAAGATCGTTCTAGTCGTTCTACCGTAGATGTACACTAAGAACTGCATTTCTTTTGGATATAATATTTTTATTATTAAAATTTTTGTGCACGAAAAGATCATTCTTATCAGTGAAAATATCCCGAATTCAATAAAACTCCGTTGTTTAATCTAAAAATGATTGTTAATCTGTTAGCTAGCTAGGCGTGTATTTGCGGTAGGCCGCTGAATCGAACCAGATCAGATCAAATCAGACGAGAATATGTGCTTTTTAGCTTTTCGGAATAGTGATCAACGGTTTGGATTGATTGATACTCCCGTAAAAGTAGTATGTTCCTTCATTTTTCAATGTTGCCTTGCCCTCCTTCGTCCGGTCCCGGCATCTCCTCCTGCAGGGTTCCATCTGTTTTCCAGATTAACATATAATTTAGTTTTAATTAAATTTTTTATATAATTTAATTGAATTTTACAATTTGTTTGTACAATTAATCTATATTGTAAATAACTTTTTTTTATTACATTGCTCATATAGAAACTAAAAATAATTATTTTATTATATGTTTGAAACACTTAATATTCATCTTATTTTTGTCAAAAATCAAATCTACTATGAAGGTATACTCATTTTGTTAGCTTCATACTCATATTGTTAGAACTGAAACATGTTTATCGGAGGTAATTAATAATGTATAAAAAATAATTAATATCTTTCTGTTAATCTATAAAAAATTATCCGGAGATTATTGATGATTTATGATTACGGTTCTATCGGCATGAAAAACATATATTTCTAGAGGAAAATCGGTTGATAAGTCTCTGAACTATTTCGATTTTATTGTCCAAATCTCTGAACTCATTAATTGATCAGATTTAACACCTACTTATAAGTTTTAGATTTTTAGCATCGAAATAGTTCATGGACTCTGATTAGGGATGACAAAATTTTCCGAACCGACGGATATCTGACCGAACCGACCCGAATGGTTTTTACCGAACCCGATTTTTATGGTTTGGTTTCGGGTTTGGTTTTTATTTTTAAAAACCGATTGAATTTGGTACGGGTTTGGTTTTTAGGCCAACCGAACCGGTACCGACCCGAATAGCCGAACCCCGATTCGAATCCGAACTAAACCGAAACCCGACCAAACCCGATATACAATATATATATATATATATATATATATATATATATATATATATATATATATATATATATATATAGTCCTACTCTAATAGAAACCAAATTAGCCTAGAAACTAAAAACCAGTTTCTGGACAGTTTTTTATCACTATTTTTAACTACAGAAATCACTAATTTGTACATAACATATCACTAATTTATATATAGCATATCTCGCGGATATAAATATATATATACACATATATGCAACGTATATGACCATCATCTTCACCCAAATCGTAATAATGGACCTCTTACCACCATTATCAGACGTTTCCATGACTTGCCATCATTGTCTTTCATCACCAATAGTCACATACACTTTCCATCATAACTTAGAAAACTAACGACTACTTACCATCATCATACAACTTCTCTTGCGGCTTCCTACCGTGAAGAACCTTCCTAGGGATGAAATTGATCATCTATAACCGATTATCAATAGTTTAGATAAGTAGATTTTCTCAATATTGATAATAAAAATCGCTGTTTACATACTGTATAAAAACAGTGATTAGTGCAGTATAAATTAGTGATACCCGTAGTTATAGATAGTGGTAGGGAAACTAGTTTCTAGTTTTTATTTTAAAAGTGGTTTCTATTTGATCATGAGCCTATATATATATATATATATATATATATATATATATATATATATATATATGTATGTATGTATGTATGTAAGTTTGTATGTATGTATGTATGTATGTATGTATGTATGTATGTATGTATGTATGTATGTATGTATGTATGTATGTATGTATGTATGTATGTATGTATGTATGTATGTATGTATGTATGTGTATAAAAATAGTCATTATCAAAAGATTAAAAGATATGTGTAAAAAAGAATAATTATATTGTTATCTTTTTTTTTTAATAATATTTCATCATTTATTCAAATATTGAATATGATACAAAGTTATTTATAAATACTAAATACATATTCCTATAATAAAATAAACATAATCTAGTATTGAATAATATTTGAACAAAAGAAAAGTATCATCAAAAATTTTGTTCAACTAAATAAATAAAATAAAATCCATACAATCTTATATTAGAATATAATGTTTTATTTTCTTGTGTATAGCAATTAACTTACATTTATTTTTAATAAGCTGAATTAATAAAAAAATTTTAAAAAGCTGAATTAATAATATTTTACTAATACTTAAAAACAATGAAGCTTCTCTTTAATTATGAATTATTGTAATTGCTAATTTAATCATGAATGTTTTGTAACAAATTGAGGATATGTTAATTTTTGAATAAAAGACTTGTTTATGAACCTATATTTTAAATATATTTTTGTAGAATTTTTTTATATAGTTTTCGGTTTTGGTTAAAACCGAACCGAAACCAAAAACCGGTGGTTCGGGTTTGGTTTTTGAACTTCGGGCTTCGATTCGGTTTGGTTCGGGTTCGGTTTTGAAAAACAGTATCCGGTTCGGTTTCGGTTTTCTCCAAAACCGAACCATACCGACCGATTGCCATCCCTAACTCTGATTCAATTTTGAAAGAGGTTGTTCATATATTCTTTGGAAATTGACTATATGTCCGTCTCTTAATGTTAATGATGTGCGATCGAAACTCTATAAATCAAAACTCTACGAATTGATAGATTATAATAGTAACTTTTCCAGAAAAAATTATCGAGATAAAAAAATATTATGAAATAAACAAAATATATAATATAGATATAAGCGTGTAAGTCCACTCGTGAGACAGTATTTTTCTTATGGGTCCTGGTCCCCAGCAACTTGCTGGGGGACCGTTATTTGACATACGATTTTTCCACTTTTGGATGCCTGGATGGACGGCTGGGATTAGATGTTAGATTCGCCACGTCTAGCGGTTTTTAAGCGCTAGACGCTACACGTCTAGCGGTTAAAAACAGCTAGACGTTAGTATTTAATTACAATTTTACTTTTAGTACGTCTAGCGCTTAAAAACCGCTAGACGTCTTGCAGTAGTCAAAGGAAACGAAACCAGAAGCGCACAAACGGTCGAAACACAGTACTGAACTGACTAGGGCGATCAAATGAGATGAAGTGCGATTCTGATGATCACAAGCAAGCAATTTTATTCACGTTTCTTGACTACTCAGGTATAATCGATTATAACTGGTTCCACAGAGATGAAGCGATTTTATGTGTATATGCATTTCTATGTGTTTTTGACTGTATATGCATATCTATGTGTTTCATATGTGTTTCGATTTTGAATATGATATCTATGTGTTTGTGAATGCCTTGAAGACGGAATAAGGTGTAGCAAAATCAGAAAAAGCTTGGCTTGTGGTTGTGGTTATTTGGATTGTTGCGGTTAATGTGTTTGAATGAACTATGTTTCGACCGTTTGTGCGCTTTTGGTTTCGTTTCCTTTAACTGCTGCAAGACGTCTAGCGGTTTTTAAGCGCTAGACGTACTAAGGGTAAAATTGTAAAATACTACTGTCTAGTTGTTTTTAACCGCTAGACGTATAGCGTCTAGCGCTTAAAAACCGCTAGATGTGGTGAATCTAACTTCTAATCCCAACCGTCCAGCCAGTCATCCAACGGTGGAAAAATCATATGCCAGATAACGTTCTCCCAGCAATCACTTGCTGGGGACCAGGACCCTTTTCTTATTTAAAAAAAGTTACCGGGATAATTTTTTTCTATTTTTTGTGAATGAACAAGATATGTAATATAGATATAAGTGATCAATGACAATAGCATATCAAACACATATCTAATTTGAGACACACAAAAAATTAGAATCTAAAATTCCTATAAAAGTTTAATATTAAACAATTAAATCTTGTTAAAATTATAATTTTTGAATCTCGACATATCTAAAAATATAACAATATACTTGTTTACGAGTTACGAATATATGATATTTATATTAATTTTAATAAATTAAAATCTTAAAACCTTAGCATTTGAGGCTTTTCAAATTATAAAAGTGTAATTATAATTAATATGTTTACACATTCTCAGAGTAATGGTGATATTTCTACGGATGTGACTCATCGTGTTTTGACAGGATGGTTACATTGAAGGGCTGCTACTGGTGTGTTGTGTGACAAAAATATACCGTTGAAGTTAAAGGGTAAATTTTATCGGGTGGCAATTAGACCGTCATTACTATATGGTTCTGAGTGTTGGCCATTGCGAAAAGTTCAGGAGCGTCGATTAGAGACAGCAGAAATGCGCATGTTGCATTGGATTTGTGGTAACACCATGACATATCATATACCGAGTGTTACTTTTCGCCGTCTTTTAGGTGTTGAGCCTATCTCTGAGAAAATAAGGGAGGGGCGTTTACATTGGTATAGACATGTTAAGCGTAAATGTAATTCAGCGCCGAATCTCACGGGGATATGACATTTGATAAGAATGATTGGCGATAGCGTATTAGAGTAGTTGAGATTCGGTCTCGTGGTTTACAGAGGTTTTGAGTGTTGGGGTGTTATGCTTTACGAAGAGGTTTGCACCAATCTCTCTTCTCCCACGTCTTTATCCTTGCAATTCGTGAAAGTGTTGGTTTTTGATTTCTTCAATTATTTCCTCCACCGAACTTTGACACTGCTGATGGGTAATGTTTCGGTAAGTCTCATGTGAAAAAGGCCATGAGCTAAGATATTGTAGTAATATTGTATTACACACCCTTTTAGTTATTGTGCACTAAGCTGGGGATCTTCACCGGAAACAGTCTCTCTACTTTAAAAGAGGGCAGGGCTCCGTACATTTTACCCTCTCTGAGCGGGAATACTATGGTATGGTATGTATGTTTACACATCCTCACTAAGAAAATACACCTAATGTCTATTTTTTTTGTAAGTTTTTAAATATTTAGAAATCTATTTAAAATACCCAACAAAACACTTATTTAACATATTTATTATAATTATATTTAGTTACAAATTATTATTTATTAAAAATTAATTGAAATAGAAGAATTATTAATTTATCAATATCAGTTTTTATATAAAATAATATTGTGATTAATCAAATATAAGTTTATAGTATCGAAAATGGAAGTAATACTAGTTAAAAGTTCACAGTGTAAAAAAGAATTACAACAGTAGTTGTGAGTAAGCAAGTGATAAACTCGTGAGTGATCACATTTGATGGATAAATACAGTAGTCTCTCTCATATTCTCTGTCTTACGCAGCAGGGTTGCTTTATCTGCGTGCTAAGGCAAGCTCACATCGATCTCCGCCCCCACCTCCCGTACCCTAACAACACATTACCCCTCCCTTGTAATCATTACTACTACTACCCCCCTCTCTCTCTCTCGTTTCATGAGTGTAACTTATATTGTTTGTTTATATATAGGCTTCCTTGCTCATCTCATTTTGCATCATTTCTTCTTCTGCTTCCATCCCTTCATCTCTCTCTCTCTCTCCCTCTCTCCTTCCTTACCCCTCTATATTCCCATAGTCACACATCATCTATATATCTTTCCACAAACAGTCTCTCCTTCATATATCTGCTGCTAGTTTCAAGTCCTTGAAGTTCATCTTATAGTTTGATATTGCATGGTATGGATCATTCAAGTGCACAACACAACCAGGTATTCTATTTCATTCTTAATTACTACTGCTCAACTTTAATCATTCCTAGATTAATACCCTTTATTTTTAATGTGACTTTTTTGAACCATTTGATTCATATATATGTTTATTCAGGCTTCTTTTTTTCTTTTCTTTTTTGCTATTAATTGTCAAAGTACTAAGAAATCAACATTATTAGGGATAGAATAATTTGTGGTATTTTTTTGGGTTGTTATGATGTTTCTTGCAAATTGGAGACTTCTCTTACTTGTTGATCTTAAGTTTAGCAGGTTCATTTTTGAATCCAATTGGGGGTTAAAATCAATTGTGGGGTCTTTAATTATGAAATTCTACCAAATTCTCAATCTGAATATGGTCCAAGAAAAAGATCCCAAAAATGATTTTTGTTTTTTATGTTTCCCTTCACTTTATTAAGAAAAACATGCTTGCTTGACTTCTTGAAGCTACAATCACAAGCCACAATATCCACTTCTTCATTTGTGTGTACACAAATTCACTCTCTCCAGCTGCCTTGAGTACTTTTTCCATATTTGAGTCCTATAAACTTTGTTTTCTTCTGGAAGAGTTGATATATTATCAAACTGGCAAGTATATGGATATTTGTAAAATTTCCACCTGTAAAACAATATCATACCCGTCCTAAGTCGCACTCTCTCGAAATTCTGGTTCCGTCACTGTATATGCATCGGTCCATGATTTGTGATTGATCGATGTTTTTATGTGCAGGAAATGGCATCTCATGAGACACTAGAAAGCATGTTGGTATGCAGCAACAACAACAAAGCAGGTGAAGAAAAGAAACTGAAGCCCCCACCAGAACAAGCCTTGAAATGCCCAAGATGTGACTCCAGCAACACCAAGTTCTGTTACTACAACAACTACAGTCTTACTCAGCCTAGATACTTCTGCAAATCTTGTAGAAGGTATTGGACAAAAGGAGGCACTTTGAGAAATGTTCCTGTAGGTGGAGGGTGCAGGAAGAACCGTAGATCCTCATCATCATCCACTTCATCTTCTTCATCAAGGATCAGAACTAGTCAGGATCATCACCCATCACTCCTCCAAGCCAACCCTCTTTTGGCTGCTTATGATTCTACTGACCTTTCTCTTGCCTTTGCAAGGCTTCAAAATGGGCAACTAGGGTTTGATCACTATCAGAATCATGACCATGATCAGTTCTCAGTGATGGGTAATAATCCTAATGCCGGTAGTACCCATGGGTTTCTTGATGCTATAAGAAATGGGTATCTTGAAAATCCATTCAATGGGTTTCAGAATGCTTCTTACTATGGGAACAATGCTGAAAATGTTGGGGGTATGAATGTCAATGTGGAAGCTCAAATGGGTAACCTCCCATATGAAGATTTGATGAGTAGTGGTGCCACAACACAAGCTGTGACAGTCACCACTGTGAAGCAAGAGGGTCCAAGTGTTGCCCGAGAAGCCGCGGTGGCTCCAGAAGCTGGAAGGGTATTGTGGGGATATCCATGGCAGCTCAATGGTGGTGGAGATGGTGGTAGCATTATGGGTGATGTTGATGCTGCAGGGAGACAGAGCAACTGGATCACTGGGATTAATGGTTCTACTAATTGGCATGGAGTTTTCAATACTCCTCTCATGCAAGGAGATGTTAATTAGGATTAATATCATATATATGGTTCTTCTATCAAATTAAGTAGGTATAATTTTGTTATCTCTTTATCATGTTCGATAAATTTTAAGTTGGTTTCAGTTTCTTTTCTGGACAAACAAGTGTATGAACTTAATTATATCATCTTAATATATCCATGTTTTATTAGTAAGTTTTAATTAGCTGATGCTAATATGGAATTAGTTTTCATTGAAGTTGGTTGAGAGAATTCTGTCATTATGGTACATTTGATATGGACAGAAAGATTGTTGTCCAGATCTACCAAGAAACCTCAAGGTACTGAAAGTACAAGAAGGTGCCCTAGCAGTAGTCTAGTACTGTGGTTGTTGAAGCTATGTTAATATTCTCTACTGTACCATTTGTCTGTTGGTCGTCTGATACAGTTTTCCAAAAGATTTTTAGGAGATTTTCAGCTTCATCGTATCGAGATTTGAGCTTTTTCCGCATGAACGAACATTCGAGCCGAATAAATATGAGTTGTCCGATAGTATGAACTATGAACTGGTTGCATATATTCGGATTTCAGACTCGGAGTTAATTTGATCGGATTTTTGAATAGTAATTGTTTTATCATAATCTACACTCCCATTTTATGCTTGATGGTTAGTTGGCTAATCAAGATACTATGTATATTGTTGCATAGTTTAAGAAAAAAATGTATGTTTTTACACCATCTTTTCTCTTTTTTTTTAAAGATTAAGGTTAAATTAAGGGGACATATTAAATTTATAATTTTAATTATATAAGGTGTATTCAATTCATATTTTAAATACTTATCATAATATTGGACATCAATTAGGATTTCAAATTATTCTAAAAATGTGATGTATTCAATTAAAATTTTTCAAAAAAAAAAGTTATATTTAAAATTAAAATTTGATGATATTATAATGCTGATAGATATTTTTAGACTATACAATGTAATGAATTTTGTTGGATTGTTCGATGTATTATATATTTTTTTAAAATTCTACTATACTTCACGAATTCGAAGTACTATATTTAAATTTTACACTCTCTAAAAAAAATTTTAAAAAAATTATTGATATACAAATCTAACATGAGATCAATTATTTTCCAAACGGCCACTAGATCTTCACAGAGGATAATTTCATTTGCATTGAAGTCCTGCAATCAAACCCATCTAGCAAACTAAGAAGAGTTTTATATTATGTTAAAGCAATTTGATTATAAGATAAAAAATGTTTAAATTTTTTTATTTTTTGGCTAAAAATATTACATTAATATTTTTATTCATAGAAAACAATATTTCCAGTTACATGGTCAATCATCTCAAAATAATTATTAAAAAATCAAAAATTAAATATTCAAAAATTGAGGGAATATTAAAATTCAAATATGAAAATTAAACTCGAACTCAATGCGAAGAACTACTGCATATGTGGTAGAGTTGAAGATATTTTTAAGCTTTTACATTAAATTAAGTAGCCTAGACTGTCCAATAGCCACATTCGGATTACATGTATGAAATCTAATTATTCATGTTTGCTAAGTAAGATCCTAGATAAGACTATAAACCTAGAAAATAGTAGTTTAATTTAAAGTGATTAGTAAAATAATCAATCCGAAAGGAATAATTAAGTGATAATGCGGGTGTTTTCTTCACCCCACCCAATGCAAGGTAGAAATTCAGTGACAGCATGTGCACTAATTTCGGGACAGATCACGTAACGAACAAAATCAAGACAATAGATCTGAGCGTGAGAATTTCTCGAGTAAAAAAACAGGAGAAACAACTCAACAGAATATAATAGAGACAATAGATTATTGTTTATAACAAAGCACTATGGCGCTTGCTGTCTTGAGTGTGTAACAAAGTGGATGTGACGTCGTTTTCGTCGCTTCTTTGTTGTTAAATAAATTCAAGTGACAAAAGATAGGGACAAGAGCTGCCGCCTAGTTTGGTTTGATTGAGGCTCATGCAGTTGGTGTTACGAATCACGATAATTATACTACTAGGACTATGTTGTATTTCTATAGTGTCATCTTTATCTTGTCAGTTTCTTGGGTGTTTAATCTTGAAATCCGTTTCCAACAGAAAAATATTCCTTTTTTTTTTTTTTGATAAAAAGGAATCAATTCATTAATCAAAAGCCATACGGCATCTACAAACACAATCGAAATTGGACAGACGCCGAAGAATATCGCTGTTGAATCCTTCCTTCTTGGAGAGGCAACTAAGCGATTTGAAGATGATTTGCATATATACACTTGTTTCCATCTGATTGGTTTTCACCTGAATGTTCTGAACAATCGACCATAGATGCGATCCCATAATAACCTTCAAACCTGAATCAAATCCATGAAAATCATGCCGATCTATAATCTCGGTCATGAAAAACATCAAAACACACCAAAACAAAACAAACCAACTCTCACAAGATGGAGAGAATAACAAAACCCAAATAAATTGGGAACTTATTGAATGAAAAATAAGATTTCAAAACAAGACAGTAGAAAAAGAAGAAATCGGGGCTTTCCACCGGTAGAAACCGATGGAAGCCCCTTCAAAAATCTGTGATGGAGGCTAGGGTTTTGAGAGTGAGTGAGAGAGAAGATGTGATGGATATTTATGCAGTAGATTTGATAGAAAAAAAAAAAAAAAAAAAAAAAAAAAAAAAAAAAAAAAAAAAAAAAAAAAAAAAAAAAAATATTCCTTTTAAACTGTAACGTTATCAGATCCCTGTTTTTGTGATTTCTCATCATGGACACGGGAATTTTGCAGGTCGCATGACAAGCTTGAGGGCAGCTCCAGCTTTAGGTCGTTCCTATTGCCCAGAGTTAAGGATTAATAAAACAGAGTGTTTGTTTCATTTAAAAATAACTTAAATATTATATTAAAAAAATATGATTTCAAATATTAATTTATAATATTACATCGATTAGTGTTTATAAATCTTTTTTTAAAAATATAAACGCTTAACTATTTTTGGACCCAAACTCATAGAAAAACACCTAAAAGTTCCATAAGATATATACTGCATATATATTTTACGACAGATGATAGGTCCTATTGCCCAGAGTTAAAGATCGCTACAATAGGGTGTTGTTTATCGTAATTTCAAGTAATAATATTTTAAATGTTATATTTTAAAAATATAATCTCAAATATTAATTTATTATATTACATCGATTGGTGTGTATAAATTTTTTTAAAAAAATATAAACGCTTACCTCTTTTTTGTACCCAAACTCATATAAAAACACCTAAAAATTTCAGATAAATACATGGAATAAACTCTTAACCATTTAAGTTATGTAACTGTGCTCATTTAATTATTTTTTTAGTATGCGCCGTTTAAATGTTTTTTGAGTTTTATTTTCAAGCACGGAGTATCCGATCTGGGTGTTTTCGAAAAAACCGGATCAAAGACCAAATTTTCTTAAAATAAGGATCGAACAAGTTGATCGAATATATTTAATTCGAATTGAACCTGGTTTAGTTAAGTTATGCAAGCAGTGTTACAGAAATCGGGAATCGGACCTAATCGGTTGAGTTACCGATTCAAGGATTTATCGGAAATCGGGGATTAATCGGAAGGATTAATCGGAATTAAAATCGGTTTTATTTTAATATTAAAATGTTATTTAATATTTAGTTATTATTATATTATCTATTTAGTAGCTAATATATTTACTATATTCATAAACTCTATAAATATTCACATTTAAAGTAATATAGTATTTTAATTTTAATAATTTATCACATATAGTTCGATTAAGAAATATATATAAGGATTAATCGGATTTCAAAAATCGGATCGGTGACCGACCTTGCAGAGGATTAATCGGGGATTAATCGGTTAAATCGGGGATTTTTAGAACACTGTATGCAAGGTTCATTCCAATACCTCTAGCGGGGATATAAAGAAATGAGTGCAGATGGACACATTCGGACTTTTACCACGGTCCCCTTTGCGATCAAGTTGATCACAGTTGGTGGGCCGGCCTTATCATTACTGGATGGGTCAGCGTTTCAATATATGGTGGGCTGGTCTTTCCCTTCCCTCCGTTAAATATTAAACCCTACCCACTTCCAGTTGGAAAACATGAAGTCCTGAACTGCACCGACCTTAGCCGGGTCGTTGGGTGACGGAGTGCAGTAAGTTAGAATCGGGCTTGTTAGATCGTGATTAATCGATTGAGCTACTTATTCGAAATTTATTAGAAAGCCTTTCGATAAATTAGAGATTGCTAGTTAAATTAAAGTCTGATCGATAAATTAATTTGTATATTAATCAGAAATTTTTAATAAATTGGAGATTTTTAGAATGCTAATTTGTTATAACAAATTTGTAAGACAAATACAACTAACTATAATCTATATCATTAAAACTATTCAAGAAATTAAAATTATTATAAGAATAAACTATTTTATCTAAAATAGTGAAATATATTGATTACCAGCACGCTGATATTTAAGCAAGAGCTGATTTTTTATATCCAGAGCAAATAAAAGATAAAAAGATAAAACTGACTCCATACATATACACTAACAACAAAAGAAAAAACAATGTGAGGGTAATTTTGTTTTTCCCTACATCTTCTGCTCTGGATATAACATTTCCCAAAAATTAAGTCTTGGACTTGCTCATGCGTCATGCCCCGTGAAACAACATAAAACTGGACTGAAATTTTCTTAAAGCCCATGATGTGAAGTTTACTTAGCAACTAAAAAGCACTTGCAAGTTTTTTTTTTTATTGAACTTACAAGTTAAAAATGGACATTAAAATAATAACGATGCATAAAAAGTGGATAAGCGGGAAAAGGGCAAGAATTGATCACCGACCACGTTATTGGAATAATTAAATACTCTAGTGCCAGGTTTTGGTTGCAGTTGAGCATTGTAATTTGTGAAGGGAGCAAAGGACAACCAGCTTTGTAGTAAAGTTTAATAGTATAATATATTTCATAGGAAAAATGGATTCGAAATATGTAGTAGGAATATAGAAATATTGAATGAAGATAAACTCTGTCTATATTTTTTATTATAATATATAATATAGATTATATATTACAATATCATAACGAGAGTTTGGACGAATAAAATTATTCTTATGATATTCTCGCCGGCTTTGTATAATTTATAACTTTGCGGAATGTTATGATCTTTGAATAACATATTTATTTTAATTAATATACAATATCTATATTTTAAAATTTTGTTTCACATATGTCCATAAATTATATCTCATTACTATATATTATCTAAAAAGGCCTAACACACAAAAGATATTAGGAACAATTACAAATATAACATACAACTTATGACACAAAATTCTTAATGATAGATGGAAATTTATATATTTTTGTATAAGATCGGTCATTGTATGAATAATCAAATATTTCAAAATTAAATTAGAATTCTCCACTGTGTATAAAACATTAAAGTCCTTAAACTTATAACTTATTATACCCGACATAAATGATCAACAATTATAACATTAATTACTCCATAACCATGACCATCCTATTTAGAGCCGTTTTACGCCATAACTCTGCATGATTATGCCTTAAAAAAAAAAAAGAAAAAGCTCTGTATGATTATTCGATACCTATACCGAATTTAATTAAATGAAATTCATTTAATAGTTAAGCAAGGACGAATAACATGGATCAGACTTTGTTAGGAAAAAAACATGGATTAGACAAAGGCATAGGCCCATAGCAATGTTCGAAAATTAGTACAAAAAAGCCCAAGAAATGGGACAAGATAACGAAGCATCTGCCTGACACTTGTCCATACCTCAAGGCGCATCATCTGGTCGACCGGTCTCTGTTTCCAATTTTAAATACAAGTACTCAGCCCCACCCCTCCCGTCACTCCTAAACACGCTATTATGTCTAGCCATCACATCTTTGTTATTCAAATCAACCAGACACCCACTCCCACCATACTATTGCACAATAAGACTCATTTATTTCAAGTATTTACGGCACCAAATAATTTAAACTTTCGGGGGTCATGTTTGTTTGCTCCTTTGCTCTTCATTTTTTTTCCAACAACTCCTCCCCGGCTCATTTAATCTTGTACATTCGATCATTTATTATTTAGTACGTATTTTATTATTTTTTGTAAAATATGATGTTTAGCTCATTGTTTAGATTTTTTTTTATGAATAAAAATTTAATTTCAAAGGCTGCGTATAAAATTTCAGTGATATGCAGTACTGCGTATAAAAATTTAATTCACTGTTAAATTCTTTTCCTGAATTTAATAGACAAATAAATTGTGATTGTGACAGGGTGTACTCCCCCATCTCCATTTACATGTTCCTTTTGCTTTTCAAGGAGTCAAACTGATCAATTTTTGATTAAACATTACAAATAATTTATTTTTTTTTTTAAAATCTGAAAGTTGCATATTAAAATAGACAAAGCATACATTCGAAAATATAATTTTTATTATTCTTTTTAATCATATAATACATGTAAATTACAGTCAAAATATAGTCAATTTCACTGGTCAAAAATGAAAATAGACATATAAAAGAGGACGGAGAGCGTATCACTTAACGATAAATAAGGGGTTAATTATCAAGTTGGTCACTGAAGTGGACTTAATGTATCAAGTTGGTCACTGAACTCAAAACGGTATCAAAACTGAAGTGGCTATAAATATCAAACAGGTACCTTGAAATATAAGTTCAAGCAGTAAAAAAATTATTTATAAAGTTTTACACATTATTTTTAAATGTTACCACAACCAACTAAAAGGTTATGATTTCTAGTATTTAAAATAATATATTTATATTTTATCAAGTTTATTTATTATTTATATTTTATTATATAGTTATTTTCTTTGTTTTAATTAAAAATAAATAATAAATAAACTTGATAAAATCTAAATATATTATCATAAATATTAGAAATCATACTCCCTCCGTTTCAAATTACATGTCCACTTTCAAAAAATCACATAGTTTAAGAAAAGTGGATTTTGAGAAAAAAGAGGGGTAATAAGTCATTAATTGAACCTAATATGTGGTATAGGGTTGATCTTGGAAATATAAATTTGAAATATGTGGAGGAGAGTTGATTTTGGAAATATAAATTTACATTGAAAATTGAAGTGGACAAGTATTTTGAAACAAAATTTTTTTTCTAAGGTGGACATGTATTTTGAAACGGAGGGAGTAACTTTTTACCATGGTTTTGGTAACATTCAAAAATAATGTGTAAAACCTTATAAATAATATTTTTACTACTTCAACTTATACCACTTCAGTGACCATTTTGATACCGTTTTGAGTTCAATGACCAATTTGATACATTAAACCCAGTTCAGTGACCGACTTGATAATTAATCTATTAATCTGATAGATAAGCATAGTATAAAAAGAAAGCACGGTGGATCTTGTAGCTTCATTAACGTCGCTTTCACATAAATAAATTGTACTGTAGACAAGTTTATGACACAGCAGTAGTCTTTACTAAACAAAGTACAAAATTAACAATTTCGAACGACCTGCTGTCATATATTTCACTTCGCCGCAACACTTCAACTCCTCAACACTTCACACATACAACTACACGAAACACTCTATCTATACACACACAAAGGCCAAAGCCAGCTTACCCTATTGTAGAGAGAGAATAGCACCATGAGAGCAAGCAATCACCTCATAGGTCTCCTCAACTTCACCACCTTCCTCCTCTCCGTCCCAATCCTCGGCGGCGGCATATGGCTGAGCAGCCGCGCCAACAACACCGACTGCCTCAAGTTCCTCCAGTGGCCCTTGATAGTCATCGGAGTCGCCATCATGGTCGTCTCACTCGCGGGCTTCGCCGGCGCGTGTTACCGGAACACGTTTCTCATGTACCTTTACTTGTGGACCATGTTCTTGATTATTGCCACCCTTATTGGCTTTATTATATTTGCTTATGCCGTCACGGATAAAGGGTCGGGTCGGGCCGTGCTCAACCGGGTCTACCCGGATTACTATCTGGAGGATTATGATGGGTGGTTGAAGGAGCGCGTGGCGAGTGAGAGTTATTGGGGGAAGATTAGTAGTTGTATTAGGGATTCTAAAGTGTGTGGGAAGATGGGGAGGTTTGTGGGTGGCGTGCCTGAGTCTGCTGATATGTTTTATCTTAGAAAGCTCTCTCCTATACAGGTACTCACAACTCTGTTCATTTATTTTTCTGTTGTGTGGTTGATTAATCTTAAGTTTTAAATTTTAAATGTTTTTTTTAAGTTTTTAATTGTGTTTTTTCTATAATTAGGAATACTCTTGTTATTGAAAAGTTTGTAGTTTGTGTACTTTGGATTTGAAATTGTAGCGGAACATGTTTAGATAGGTACGACAATGTCTGACACGATTCAGAAACGCTTGATTTACGCTTGATTTAAATGCAACTTGATATTAGCGACGAATCAAGAAATGAGATTTTGACATGTATACAAGGGCGACATGAATCCGAAATTGCTACTTTAGTTTGGAAACTAGAATTATTAAATTAGGTTGATATTATGTTAGATAAGTTAGAAGAAGTGGATGAGCTCGATCTTTTAGTTATTCTATAGGCTAATGAAATTTAGGTGGATTTTAGGGAACTTAAGGATGAGCCTTTCATTTGAATATGTGGTTCAACTTTGAAAGGTAGGAAAATGGATGCATACTATAATGTTTTTTTGGACACCTTTCTTGGTAGGTCCTTTGATAGTAATATATAACTTTAAATTCCAGTTGTGCAATCAAAGAGTTTCTACTTTATGAAGAATTTGAAGTGGGTATAATTTTTCGAAAAAAAGAAGAATATTTGATACCCTTTGTTAAGGTGGTAGTTGGTACCAATATAAAGGAGTCTTTTTGCTGGCTTCGGCTTGCCTTTATGCGTGATCCATTTGTTTCTCCTTTTGTTTCACTAGAATATCCTGCCTTCATTCTCTGGTTTGCATTTATAGAAAATTGTGTTCTAAGAGATGATGAGTTCTTTAATAATCGGTAATATTACTAAGCATGGTATGGAAGATGCCCACTTCAAATTTTCTTTTGAAACAAATCCAAATGCAAACTACTGTGTATATTTTCCATTTCTTTCTGGATTTCATCTATGCTACGCTGTCTTCCTTTTGAATCTTGTAGGTTTAGTTTTACCTTCCTAGTGTTTACCCTTCTTAGTTTTCTTGTACCACATTTTTGACTTGTATGCTTGCTGCCTCCCCATCTACCACTGATTAAATTCATCACAAGTCCATAGCCATTGCCAAGGTTTCATTTGCAAATCTAATAGTTGATGTACGCTCTTTAAACTATGACACTGAAAGTAAATTCGTATGTGTTTCGTAACTTGAAAGCCATATTTTCTTACTTCACTTAGTAAGACTATTCCCAACATGCTAAATTGCCACTATCTCTGGGCCTGTTGAATAGGGGTTATTCTACCAAAATGTTTTAGTGTTTTATCAAAGAATTGACTTTTTTCTTCAGTGTTTAGGTAGTCATCCCGAGTGTAATTAACCTGCATAGTAGTTTTACTGAATTTCACGGCCAAAAGTGTGCTTGATTGGGTACCTTGCTACATTTTGATGTTCTTATTTTATTGACCACCTCATTTTGCTGTCTATAGAGCTTCATTATTTCATGCATATTTGCTTATATCTCTATCCCTATATATTGATTGCATGAGTGTTCCAGGGATGCTATGTGCATAGGAGTATATTCTATTCCCAATTTGTTTGAAATTTATCTTACATGCTAGAAGCTCTTAATGATCTCATTTGATTTAATTAGTAGATAACGGCAAGTCTTCAACTACCAAATTCTACATAAGTGTATCAAATTTATGGTGTCATCATGAACGTAACAATTGCATCAACATTCTTGGTTACAGAGTTTAATTTTTTTCTTCTCCATGCAGTCTGGATGCTGCAAGCCCCCGACAGAGTGTGGTTATGTGTACGGAAATGAGACAATTTGGACTCCGGGAGGTGGGCTGGTAGGAAACAGTCTCGATTGTTCAAAGTGGAGCAATGATCAATCTCAGCTGTGCTACTCATGCGACTCTTGCAAAGCAGGTGTGCTTGCAAGCGTGAAGAAGAGCTGGAGGAAGGTTTCCGTGATCAACATCGTGGTCTTGATCATCCTTGTCATTGCTTATGTTGTTGCTTGTGCCGCATTTAGAAACAACAAACGAATGGACAACGACGAACCTTATGGGGAGACCCGAATGGAGAAGGCGCAACCTAGTAGAATACACTTTTAGGCGAGATCTAATCTCAACTATGGGCAAGTAAAAAAGTAAAAACACAAAAACATTGAAGTTTAAGAAGAACGAACATTATGTTTGGTATGCTATGTAAAAGGTCAAATCTGCTTTTGAGTCGAAGGTTGGCTGTATATTTTGGATGCCTGCCTGCTGGTAGGGTATGTAATATTGTTGAACTCATATGATTGTATTTATTTTATGTAGACAATGTTATACATTTAATTTCAGGTTGTCTTAGAAGTACATTTGCAGAGTCGAAATGTAGTTGTGTTCTATTTACATGTTTTTGAGGTACAATTCCCCACCTTGGACCTTTGTGTAAGTTGAAGGTATGAGTGCACACATGCTTAATGCTGGATTCTCGGGCGGGTCATGTAAAACAGGCTCTGTTTCACATGCATCATGAAATGGTGCCGGCAAGCACGTGAGCAGACAATGGCCTGTTGCCTGTATAGATCTAACTTACAATGTAGTGAAAGCCAGGTGCCCAATATTTGCTGGTAGTGCGAGATACTCGCTTACTAAAGACTATTCCCGTCCCTGTGATTACACACTTGAGACGGAGGGTTCGTGGAGTTCAAGAATTTTATTAAATATAGGTTCATATATAATCATCGGTAACTATAGTCATCGTTTGAGTTAGCAAAATCAATGTTGTTTTTGTTGGGGCGAATGAATTCGAAAGATATAAAATGAAATTAATTTGAATTATATAATAGCCAGTTGTCTAAAAATTAATCTAAAATTTATTTATGTGATCTTTTAGAGCTGATTGCTACCTAGTAAAAATTTCTTCCTTCTCCAAAATGTATTACAAATATAAATACAAGACATATATATGGATAAGTATTTATACATGAACAAAGTTTGTAAAATGAAAAACTATAATAAGAAACAACTAGACATATGGGGGTATTTGGCCCGGCTTAAAAAAGCCCGGATTCGCTTCTGAGTTTATAAGTTAGAATCACTTATTCGTATCGTTTGTATAAAAAATCAAGAAATATTTATAAAAAGTTGCTTCTAATTTCTACTTCATTTCTTTACTTTAAGCAAAAAACACTTATTTTAAGCTCACTCAAATGGCCCCATAATCATCGGATCTGTCTCAAGCAAACTGTTGAATCTGCAAAAGTCACATAAATCAAAGAAGGTGCACACATTCAAGAAATGTTGCTTCTGGTATTTTAATATGCATGCAAACAGGGGCAGACCTAGGCTAAATAGTACTTTTCTGCAGATGCTAACGAGCAAATTGGCTAGTGTCATTGTCCATAAATCTGACATCTATTATATCCTCTTATGTTGGTAGGATTGAAAATCAAGACTAATCACATTAACAACTGGCTGTGCATGAAGCTTAGATTTTATTCTTTCTAAAACAAAGTCTTTGATAGCATATGATTTTGGCTGTCACTCACATATGTTAACTCTCCCTCATACATAATGTTCTTGTCTTATGTTGACACTTGACAGTCTGTAAGTGGTTCAATCCAGAACCAACAGTTGTAACTTGGTAGCAGTTGGTTGAAATGAAAGAGTATTTGTGTTTGGTTCTCAACCTTGACAATAATAATTTTTTAGGTATAAAGAATAACTCAGCCAACATTGAATATCTTCTATTCTTCCATAAATACCTTTGAAGTTTGATCACCTTAAAACTTATTAACCTTTTAAACAAAATGTGGATCACTAATTATCATTAATCTGCAATAAAATATAAGTCAAATTAACAAAATATACGTGATAAACAAATTTTTTGAACTAAATATCTTTGTCAAAGAATATATGATATATCTTTGCTTCAATGATCAAGACGTCGTGTAGTATGAAGGCTTTTGAAGGGTCATGCAACACTGTCGGGTCCATAAAAGTTCTGTTCAATTTGCAGGTACTTGCTTCACTGAAAATGCCCCAACCTGCCACAATTAACATATACAATCAGCAAAAACAGTTACAAAAAAATACCATATATATTGTTTAGTAAGTTTTGAGTCTTTAAAATTGATACTCACAATCGTTTCTGAAGTTAGTACTCAGGTCCGAGACATCCGTCTGATCATGAATGATGAGTGCGAACATTGCATACACTTTCGGATTATAATTTGCCTTTTTAAGCCATTTGTTCAAACCAAACATGCCATATGTGTCTGCTAGTTCCACGCCAGCTGCTAAACATTGGTTATCCCCTCTGGGACAAATTAGCAGTCTCCTGAACACACAGAATATATAAGCTAATAACATTAATGTGTTCAATTGGCCTGGGTGAATGATATGGAAGAAATATATTGAAAAATATACTAGCATTTATGGGTCTGTTAGCCTGCGCATAATTGTATATATAAAAAAGAATCGTAGATATATACCATTTCCTTTTACCAGCCATGAACGAATTGGAGTAATACAATTTGTTCTTCCTCTTACTGAAGTTATCGAACTTCCAGATATGAGCTCTCATCATACAGAAGTCATTCTTGGGCATACGAACATTTGACAAACACACAGCCTTGGTAGCCATATTTTTTTTAACAAAAAGTTCTACACCGAATGTGCACGAGTCATTCACTAAGTACCGCCCAGCTGAAGCATCACAAAATTCAGCCGTTGACATGAGATTCAGAATCCCATGAGCACACTTCAACTTGTGAAATTTCTTCGTTTGCTCATAAGCATCTGCAGAGAAGTTGTAATATCATGATCTAAATCATAAGATATAATAAAATCGTATCAAGTGACTGACAACTAGCTAGTTTGCTCGCTCTAGAATGTAAAACAAAGACTACGAACGTACATTCAAATACTAGAAAATTCTTCTGGATATAGTCGTACACGAAGAACTTGAAATTAACATCAATTGCCAAACCATTTTCCAAAATATCAGGCTCAGCAAACATTAAGTATACTGATATGCAACGGTCATCGCTCCTCGTTGATCTTCCTTGATCAGCTTTCTTGTCACCATTAGGATATATAGATAACCTCCTGAAATATGAGTTCCTAATTATATACTCATCATTACTAAGTGATGTGATTACTAATACACAAATTAAGTAAAGTAATTACCATTTGTATCCACCAGCTTCGAAATAATTGGATAAGTAGTTGTCCATTGCCTTGGACACTAGAGAGAAGCTTTCAATCTTGAGCAAGTAATCTGAGGGAGGCACATCTCTATTTGATCTGGTCACTATTGATGCAAAACACCTCTAAGTAAGTATGCCGAACAATAATTTGATAAAAGATGACGACAAATTTAAAAATAACATTCCCGCAAACTATATTTAATTCAATAGGTACGTATTTATCAGTGGTTCAGGACTAATAATAAGTTACACACAATCGATAGGCAGGCTAATGTACATACATACCGAATTCCTGGGAAGGAGAACACTCATCAAATTGACTTGACAACGCCATAAATACGTGCTTCTCCAATGCTCTGGAGTCTGGTCACAGTACTTTGCCTTGTTTATTATCGACCCAAACTCTGTCTGTATTTATGGCCTTAGAGGTTGTATTTGTATGCATATGGAGAAAGAAGGGAATAAGAAATCAGCCTCCTATAATATATAGAGATATTCCTAATCCTATTCCTGTTCCTATTCCTATGTAAAGACGATATATAAGATTAAAGTAACAATAAAAATTAGAATTGGACTCTAATTACGCTGGTTGATTTCTATTTGGAGTTTGATTTTATTTGAGGAATAGTACTGGTTGCTTCTGAATGTAGTGCATATAGCCTCAGGCGGCCGTGCAATATGTTATGAGTTCATGAAGATCATAATATAATATTATTATGGACTAAGATGAAGATCGTCGTGCAGCTGTTGTGAAGCCGAAAAGAACAAGAGACTCCTCTCCAGCAGACTTTTGCTGAAAGCCGAAACTATTTTTTTTAGTTATAGAGATTAAAACAAGTGTAATGCGACGTAATTGATCATTAATCAATTTGCAGAGCACCATGCACGATTATCTCACTTATATCTCTCTTTTAGTACTAGAGTAGTTGCCACTGATTAGTAAGACTTTGGCATTAATTTATTGTTGCTTAATCATAATAAACTATCGGGAAGCTGCTCATTTATCCTAGCTAGATGGGAAAAAAGTGGCTGGCTTTAGGCGTGGTACTGGACGACTCAAATAGCAGCAGCAGGGATGGTTTCCTCAATATTAGACCAGTTAAATACATTATGTAATGCTGCGATAATTTCAGTGAATTAATATAGCAACATTCTTTTGACAGGTTGTGATTATTTCTGTCAAGTATCACTGTGCAGGATATGAAGAAAGTTCATGGGACTGAAGAAACTATATGACAAATTTCATTTGTTGCCATTGTAGCAAAAATCGTAATTACTATATGTACCAATAATATTGGGTGGATGATTTTATACTGGTATTCAAATATCATATTCTCCAGTTCTTCTCTGCAAATAGTTTGTTAGTGTCACCGTGCATACTGGCTTCTTTGCCTGTTTTCTTCAACTTCCTATGGTCGATTAGCCAAAATTTAATATAATTGAAATTGTTACTTGAATTCTTGTCACTTGGATGTCCAAATCATGCTCCCTGGAGCAACTCCATCGGATGTCAAAATGTGATGTGACATGATACTCACATTGGCTCTCTATCAAAGTAACAGAGTTGCGAACTTTTGACACCCTCCCAAAATGAAAACCATGCACTCTAATATCTATCTATCTATAACTATATTTGTCCGAATATATTAGCAACTTTGATAGAGAGAAAAAATATTTGTACTTTTGATGATTTGACAATATTGACACTCAAAAATTAGCACTCCCATTAGAGATGAAGCTGAGAGGCTTAATCACCACTATCCACAATGAGATGTCCTGGCTAGCAAATTCATCCATTAAATATATACTTCGACTATCAAAAGTGGTCATCTAATAAGAAGCCCCCAGGACTGATCAAGTACTCTGTATCTATTTCGATTCAAATATTTGTGAGATTGTGGCCAAGTTATATTAACAGTTGCTTTTGGACTTACCCCCCCGACCGTCAAATACTCAAAACTATTTGCGCAAATTACAAAGCCCAGTGACAATGGCATTTTTCAATTCTGCGGGGAAGGGCAGGGGTGGGGATCAATGGCATTTTCATTTCTGAGGCGAAGTGGGGAAGAGTCGAAGAGACATGGGTTATTCAAAGAAGTATCATATATATAAAAAAGTAAAAAACAACAAATAACATCTGTTCATAAAATAGTTACAGTCTACACCTCCTGCCAGTTGTGTTCATAAAACACAGCATTCACTCGTAGTTGAACAATTAAGGTGTCATTTGCCAAGAAGCCTTTAGACTGGTCATGTAATTTACTTAATTGCACAAAGTTTCTTCTTATCCTCCATGGACTTGCTTCACTGAAATAGTCGCTTCCTGTCAAAAAAAATGTTAAAATATATTATGCATTGTCAGTTGAATCTCTGTACATACTGTGACTATAAATTTGATGTTACCTTCTTTAGATATGTCCCGGTGATTTAACTGGTCCTTGACAACGAGGGTGTATTTTGCGTACAATTTGTGATCGCCATTCCTCTTAGGACCTCTGAAATTTAGGAAGCCTCTCCTGCTGATACTTAAGCTATCTGTCTGCTCCAGTGCTAAGCCCAAAGCCAACCACTTATTCTCCCATCTCGGATAAATTATCAGCTTCCTAATGATATTACATTGAAATAGCATCAGTGAATCTAATAACTTGTTCTGCAAATTGTCATGTAGCATGTTTTGTGATTTAGCACAAGTAGTATAAAACATCACATATTCATTACCATTTTCTTTCTCCAGCTTCGAAGGCCTGGGAGTAATAGACTTTGTCCTGCCTCTTGGAAAAGTTATCAACTCTCCAAGTCTGGTAAACTTTGTCCTTTGGTAGATTAATATTTGACAGACTTACGACTGTCTTGCTCATGCGGTTCTTAATAAAATAGAGCTCAACTCCAAACACACAGCAAATCTCATCTAATAAGTAACCATTGGAAGCATCAGAAAACGCAGCCACCGAGATGAACTCTGAAATCCCTTGTGCATCCTTGGCTTTGTCGAATCTATGCACTTGCACATTAGCATCTACAAGAAAATTTATATGTGATTGTAGTGTTCAGATATCATGAATCATACCCCCTATGATCATGTATTCATGTGTAACGTAATTAAATTCGTACCTTCAACCATCAAGTATCTTTCTCGTATGTGGTCATACGCAAAGAACTTGATCACAACATCCACAGGTGCACTGATTTGTTCATCCAACACCAAGTACAAAGACATGTACTCTGCGTCTCTTCTTGTTTTCTTATCGCCCAACGGGTATATCGACAATCTCCTGAAACAATGAACAAAATCAAACATGATTTTGAAATTTACATTAAACCATAAAATACGACTTACCATCCGTATCCACCAGCTTTGAAACACTTTGACAGATGATGGTCCCTGCGTCTATCCTCCATCTCAGTTAATAAAAGAGGAAAATCATCAATCCTAAGCGTAAAGTCTGCCGGGGGAACATCTCTGGTTGTTCTTTTCACCAATGCTGCAGCCTCACAAAAATTTTCATCTTCATCCATTGTCAACTAATTGTTGGTATTCTCAGTTTCTCACGATTTACCAGCTATTTAAATTAATTTACAATAGAATATTATGTTTTGCATCTAATTTGAATCACAGAGATAATGAGTGGTCATGGAATTACGAGTCCATGTAGAAGTATGAAACACAGAAAGCGTAGTACTACTCCTAATGCGAATGTGTTTCGGAGTGTGGCTATAAATAATTATATAAACAAATTTAAATCAAGTTAGGAGTGCTCAATTGTGAAAATAATAATTATACATTGTAATCTATCCAAAGATATATTGTGATCAAACAAAACATCAAAATCGATAATGGTATTTCATCGTTTAAAATTGCTCAAGAAAAAACAAGGTATGCGCACCATCTTGTTAATAACGAACAAATTAAGCTTTGGCATCAAGTTATAATATAGGACTTTCCGTTTTGATTACAATTTTGTGGTTGCAGAGTTGATCTATGGGGCTAGAGAATTACCTCCAGCAGATTTCCTGCTCAAAATTGAAAGTTTTTCTGGATTAGCAGAGATGATCAATAATCAGAAGAAGAACAAGTACTATGAATCTTGTTCTTTTGAAGCTGGTGGATTCAATTGGTATATAGTGTTTATTATATTTAGAATAATATGATTTTCGATATTTTTATCATCTTGATATATTTCCTGTATGTCACAGGAGGTTCAGATTACTTGTACTCCGTGCAAACAGAGTCCACGAAAAGAAGATTATTTCCGTATACTTGGTGCTGGATGAGTCCAACAATATTCTGGCAACTGATTCGGATGTAATTGCCAATTTCAAGTTTTTTGTATACGACCAAATTCGAGATAATTATCTCACAGTTGAAGGTACGTACAAATTATATGAAAGTTGAGTATAGAGTAGTCGAAATCTGTGGATGACTTCATATCTCCTGTTTGTGGTTTGTTCCAGATGCTGACAACCGGTACAAGCGATTCAACAAGCGCGAAACCTGCCAAGGCTTCTCAAACGTGATTTCTCTGACTAGACTCAAATGCGCATCCAACGGGTATCTAGTGAACGACTCGTGCGTATTTGGTGTGGAGGTTCAAGTAATAAAGAATACCAGAACAGCAGAGTGTTTATCAGTAATAGAAAAAGATAACTTTTCTTGCTCTTGGAAGATTTCTAACTTTTCTAAGAGGAACGCTCATCTCTGTGACCCTCATGGATTTACAGTTGCAGGGAGGAGTTGGTAGGTATTATTTTATATCTAGACATTATAATTGTTCGAGTTCATGTTATTAATTATCTGAAAATCTGACTTGATAATTTCCATTTGTGTTAGGAGGATTGAGATTCATACAAATTATATTCATGGCTTGCTATGCATGAAGCTGAAATTGGATGATACTAGTTACAGAGCCTTGGCAGGACTAATGAGATGGCTACGTGGGGAAAATAATCAAAGATTGTTTGCAATGTGTAGGCTGGGAGTGAAGAACCAACTACACGCAGACCAGGATCAATGGTCCTACAGTAAGTTTAACTAATTTGCTTCCGTACCACTAAAATGTTTACATTTTTTTTACAAGTCCTTATCTTCATGTTGACAGAAGGTTGGTGGTTCAATCCAGAGCCACCTGTGGTACCTTGGGCGTTAATAATTGATATGAAAGATTTGCAAGACGAGTCCAAGGGCTTCTTAGTAGACGACGTCTTAATTGTGGAAGCTGAGATCGAATGGATGTTTGCTAGCACAGACATCATTGTGGACGGAAAGAAACTAAATGACCAAAGTGGCCTAAGAATTTAACTCATCAGGAATTCACTTTTAGTTTGATTCATAAGTATCCAATAATGTTAACCAGGATTGCGTTTCTGCTCCAGTGGAGCAAACCTGTTGTGTATTCATATTTTTACTACTCTAATGAAGCTATCTTATTTTCCGGTGAATCAATTGTCACCTCTTCGACATCATCACTATCCTTGAGCACTACTGATTTGTCATTTAAGTACATGACAACTGGCCCTTGAGGGTCTCCAAACACAGTATTGAATATCTGTCAGTGGCATTCATCGCAGAAGTAGAAGTATGTTAAATGGCCATGGTTAAGGAGCTTATGCACCATGGCTCCTGGTAGAATCCGCTCTGTAAAATCAACCATCAATGATGGGACAACCATATCATCCATCCACTAATCAACATCAAGCAATAAACATGAATGAAGAAGGATAAATATTTTATCAATTGACAAAAAAAAATATGTCATCGAAAATAACTTTTAATCTTTAATATGTAATTTTTAGTTTTTTAAAATAATGAAAGAGCGACTTATAATTTTTGGTCAAAAATAGCGCCCGGGAAAAGGTATTGTTTGGTATTGATGTTGCAAACAGCAGCAGTTTTTTGTTGAAAAGTAGCTGAAAATCAGTTTTTCCGAACAGATGAAAAGCTGTTTTTTGAAAAAGCAGGTCCTCACATGCTTCTGAAAAAAAACTCCTTTTCAATTTTGCAGGAAGTTATTACAAATTATTATTACAGAAAGTAGATCACTCATTCCCCGACAATATCCAACTTCAGGGTCATATAGGCAATAAGCTTCAAGAAGAGCAACAAGTCGAGCAGCATGAAAGATCATGCATGGCTCAAGGTTAGAGTAGTCCTTTAGCCCCACAGCCTCGGCAAAAACCCGTGCCCTTTCATCTGATACTGCGGCTAGTGCTGGAGAATATGCTATCCATTCTCTGTTAGCACAATTTGCATCTACACGAATGATCTGCTGCCAAGTGATGAAATCTTCTTTTTTAGTTAATTTTATTTGGGCTTCTGTAGTAGAAATATTCTCGTTCGATGTCACTTCAGAACCTTCCTCCTTGTTCTCTGTTGAGGTAAAAGTTCTACTCTCTTCAACAGAGGAGTCAGAGTTTAAGTCTGTAGTAGAAGTATTAACATCTGTGGCTGTTCTCGAGGACACATCATTTTTCAGCAAGGCGCTTGAGGGGGTCATCTGAGTATTCAGCAGAAGGATTCACCTCCTTTCTAGGAGACTCCCTGCCACTGTCTTCTTCAGTGTCAGCAGAACCCGTGACATTATTATTATTGTTCTCATCTTTTCCACTCTTATTGGCTACACTGGCTTCATTGACTTTCAAATTGTTATTGAACTCTATTATTTGTTGACACCGTCTCCTTGGTTTATCATATTCCCCTCTGCAAATAGAACTGTATATAAGATGCATTTTCATCTAAAAAGCAAAATGAAAAAAATAGATCCACCTATGCTAATAATAAATATAAAGGAGTCTTTTTGCTGGCTTCGGCTTGCCTTTATGCGTGATCCATTTGGTTCTCCTTTTGTTTCACTAGAATATCCTGCCTTCATTCTCTGGTTTGCATTTAGAGAAAATTGTGTTCTAAGAGATGATGAGTTCTTTAATAATCGGTAATATTACTAAGCATGGTATGGAAGATACCCACTTCAAATTTTCTTTTGAAACCAATCCAAATGCAAACTACTGTGTATATTTTCCATTTCTTTCTGGATTTCATCTATGCTATGCTGTCTTCCTTTTAAAACTTGTAGGTTTAGTTTTACCTTCCTTGTGCTTACCCTTCTTAGTTTTCTTGTACCACATTTTTGACTTGTATGCTTGCTGCTTCCTCATCTACCACTGATTAAATTCATCACAAGTCCATAGCCATTGTCAAGGTTTCAATTGCAAATCTAATAGTTGAGATACGCTCTTTAAACTATGACACTGAAAGTAAATTCGTATGTGTTTTGTAACTTGAAAGCCATATTTTCTTACTTCACTTGGTAAGACTATTCCCAACATGCTAAATTGCCACTATCTCTGGGCCTGTTGAATAGAAGTTGTTCTACCAAAATGTTTTAGTGTTTTATCAAAAAATTAACTTTTTTCTCCAGTGTTTAGGTAGTCATCCCGAGTGTAATTAACCTGCATGGTAGTTTTACTGAATTTTATGGCCAAAAGTGTGCTTGATTGGGTAACTTGCTACATCTCGATGTTCTTATCATATTGACCACCTCATTTTGCTGTATATAAAGCTTCATTAAGTCGTGCATATTCGCTTATATATCTATCCCTATATATTGATTGCATGAGTGTGTCAGGGATGCTATGTGCATAGGTGTATATTCTATTCCCAATTTGTTTGAATTTTATATTACATGCTAGAAGCTCTTAATGATCTCATTTGATTTAATTAGTAGATAACGGCATCTCTTCAACTACCAAATTCTACATAACTGTATCAAATTTATGGTGTCATCATGAACGTAACAATTGCATCAACATTCTTGGTTAAAGAGTTTAACCTTGCTTCTTATTTTCTCTGCTCACCATCTTCTCCCGTTGATTCAATTCTCTTCTTCGATATGATGGTTTTATATCATGTGTGTCTATCTGGTTTAATCTCTTCGGTATTCATTAATCAAAAGGATTAAACTAGAATTGTCCGCTCATGAGTTTGGCTACTCGCAACAAGGAACGTTGAGACTGCAATGTGAATTCTGTTCTTTTAAAAAGATGATTCATCTTATATTCAAAGGGAAGTGATTAGATAGTAACTTGTTTGTTTGTGTTTATATATATCTCTGCTTTTGTAATGTTCGTAATCATTTCAGTCGACGTGATTTTGTTTTTATTACCATCTCATATGTATATACAATATCCAGAAGTATATTTTTTAGGTTTATGGTGATCATTCAGTCGCTCCGTGTTGATGGTATCCTTGGTTTGTAGTCTACGAGAGAGGCAACGGTGGTGGCAAAAGCGGATGACGGTGAACGAGGTTGTTCCGGGTTCCGTGAGTCGGTTTCAAAAAGGAAACTGTTAAATGTGCCTTAATTGGGGTCCTAAATTGTTTCTTAATTGAGAGTTAATTATGCCTTAATCGAGGCGTTTTTTCTCTCTTAATTGAGAGTTTGACTTTTGTTAATTGTACCCTAATTGAGGGCTTTATTGTCTCATTAATGAGTTACTCCCTCCGTCCCACCAGATTCTTTACAGTTTCCTTATTTGGCCGTCCCCCCCATTTCTTTACATTACAAAACTTTCCAAAAATAGTTAATGGGTCCCACCACTTTCCCACTTTTTCTTCCTTTTCACACTACTTTTACTCCACTATCTCTCTTTTATATATTAAAAATCAGTGGGTCCCGCCACTTCACCCACTTTTCTTTCTCTTTTCTATTACTTTATACATATTTCTTAACCTCCGTGCCCAAACCCAATGTAAAGAATTGGGTGGGACGGAGGGAGTATTAGGATTGTGAGAATATTTTCACTTGATGTATATTTTAATTAATTGTCATTTATTATGTGTTTTGTTTTAAATTTCTATATTATTTTTATTTTTTACGGTCATTTAACGTCTACAATTATTTTGCAGGTTCAACATAAAAATATTGTAGTTTACGAATTTTGAAGATAGCCAATTGAAAAAGATATAAGTGTACACGTCATTGGATGCTAATTGGGCGATAATTGTACCTTAATTAAGGATATTAATTATTCTTCATTAATGATTTTTGTACCATTTATGGCGATCATGATTGTGGCATTTTTGGCCCATAGAGGCATTTAAGTGCCATAATGTTGGCTCATTTATGTCTTTATTTTAATTTTTTCAAATTCGCTCATTTACCTTTCATTCAGTTTTGTCTTATTTTCAGGATGTTTGAAAGAGATTTAAAGAATTTACTTATTAAGGCTGCTTCCGACAAGACGCGAACTTTGGTATCCCAGACAATTGAGCTACAAATATTGATAGAAAGGGATAAGGAACACATCAGTTTTTATTCTGTTTTGTAATCGATGTAATTTTTGTAGGGCACTCTTTTTTCCCCTTGAGTATTTTTCTCACAGGATTTTACTCTTGACGGGTTTTAATGAGGCTTTTTTTTGTGGGTGATCTCTTTTAGCTTGAAAGGCTATGTTATCTAAACATCCGGAGTATTTACATACTTTCGGTTAGATGATATACCTTCTTGAATGAAGGAAACACTGTTCATCCGGATTTTGTAATTTTCAATCTTGGTATAATACAACCGTCTTATGACAAAAAAAAAAAAGAGAGTTTAATTTTTTTTCTTCTCCATATAGGGCCTGTTTGGGAAGCGGAAGCAGAAGCTGCTTCTGGCTTCTGCTTTTCTTGACCCGTTTGTGTAAAGAAGTAGAAGCACTTTTAAAAAGCTGAGAATGCTAGCTTCTCTCACAGCTTCTGCTTCTTTCCCAAACACTTTATTAACTTATTTACTTCTCACTTCTACTCCACTTCTTTAATATAAGCAAGAAGTCACTTCTTTTAAGCTAACCCAAACGGCCCCATAGTCTGGATGCTGCAAGCCCCCGACAGAGTGTGGTTACGTGTACGGAAATGAGACAATCTGGACTCCTGGAGGTGGGCTGGTAGGAAACAGTCTCGATTGTTCAAAGTGGAGCAATGATCAATCTCAGCTCTGCTACTCATGCGACTCTTACAAAGCAGGTGTGCTTACAAGCGTGAAGAAGAGCTGGAGGAAGGTTTCCGTGATCAACATCGTGGTCTTGATCATCCTTGTCATTGCTTATGTTGTTGCTTGTGCCGCATTTAGAAACAACAAACGAATGGACAACGACGAACCTTATGGGGAGACTCGAATGGAGAAGGCGCAACCTAGTAGAATACACTTTTAGGCGAGATTTAATCTTAACTATGGGCAAGTGCTCAAAAATCGTGGTGGATGCGTGTAATGGTAGGTATGGCAGGTCAAACTTTTGTTCCATTATAGCGGGGTGTGTCGAAGAATTTAAGCGCCTTGATGACTTTCGGGTGCAGTTTACTTATAAATCTGCGAATGTAGTGGCTCATACACTGGCTAGAGTCTTTATTTCTATGTCAAGTTTTCATGAATGGCAGGGGAATGCCCCTGACTTCATCAGTGATGTACTGGACTTTGAATTGGTTTAAGTAATGTAAGTGCTTTAGTTTCAAAAAAAAAAAAAAAAACACTATGCGCAAGTGAAAAGTAAAAACACAAAAACATTCAAGTTTAAGAATATAAACAGATGGAACTATTTTTTTTTTAATCTAATGATACGTATTTGTACGATATATGATCCGTGGGTATATGATTCAACGGATGATAAATTTTTGATATTAATAGTATAATGCGATCAAATATCCGTTAGACCGGTTATATACAAGGAGTCAAGGATATAAACAGATTTCAATTATTTTTTATTATTAATAACATGAAACAATAATAACATAATATTTATAAAATTTTGTCGATCATTATAATCAGTTTCACTAGGTACAATATATTACCTTACATGTTCATGAATTTTATCTATATTCTAGCCAACAATTAAGGTAACATCATCGAATAGTCTCTGGTATATGTTATTTTTAAGCTTTCTGTTTATTTAATTAACACTTTAATATTTGGTACATATATATTGACAAATTTTGGTCAAACAAAAAAGACCATGTTTTTAAAACATATGTAAATCCTCGATTGATGATGAAAATCAATCTCATTTCTCCATACACTTCTCTTGAGTGAGAGGGCGAGTTCAAAAATATTGCAAGACAAAGATACAATATAGTTTACAAAAAAAAATACCATAAACAAGATCATTGGCATCTATTTTTTCCTTTATTTCTGAAAACTTAAAGAGGGAGGTGCTAACAAAGGTGGTAATACTCAGAGTTAGACCACTCAATAACCCCAGTAATCATTTCGAATTTCATCATCAAACTTCTTTTTAAGCTCCGGATGCTTTGCGAAGTATTCATCTGCAGTCATGGTACTAAGCTTCTTCTGCAAAAAAAAAAAAAGAAAAAGACAAGCTTATGTGAATAAAAACAAATCGAAATTTTCCAAATTTAAGGTATTCTGTAGTTCACTTGCACAGGAAAAATTGCGAGAAGAGTTGAAATAGATCGTCCAGCATAATTGGAAGCTAAGTGGGCAAATCTGCTAAATAAGGAGAAGAAATCCAAAATTAAAACCAATTGCTACTATTACCTTAAGTTCCTGCACATCCGCAATTTCTTTTTCAAGTCTTTCCGACTCCTTCAAAGATTGTTGTTCTGCTTCTTTCAATTCTACCAACTGTTATGTCCAACACAACTTTCGGTTAGAATTTTCTCCCATATTTTAAAGACCACAATGATGCACATTATTCAATAAAAACTTGATGAAATGACATCATGAACTTTATGTCAGTTTCTAATATTGTCTTACAACCTGCACAAGAGTCTTGTTTATAATTTCCATTTTGAAACGAACAAAGAAATTTTGCTCTAGGCCAGAAAGGTTTAAAAGATCTTTTGGCACTTGTCAATAATGCTGAGGGAGGAGTAAAATAACTTCAGACAGTCTAAAGAAATAGGACTTGCCAGTTTATCAAACTTGGGTCTGTATTCTGGAGTCACCTCGTCCACATACTTTGGAATTTCAACGCCTGAAGAGCAAAAACAATCAGTTTCATTTCAATGGTTCGAACTAAAACAACATATTTGAGTTTTCTTATTCTCGGGGAAAGGAGGCAGAGAAAAAATAAATATTACAGCAATACTATAGAAATATAAAACCACCATATATCAACAATCTCAATGCACATCGTCCAATCATTTATATCAATACATATAAATGCCAAATTTTTGAAGGAAGCAATGAATTTAACCTGCCTCTGATTCTATCTCCAAGTTATGAATGACAACTAGAGTATCTGGGGTATTCAAAATCAATAAAGGTCACAACTATCTTTATGAATGTCGTAGTTATGAAATAACTTCATCAAGTTGCACCAGATAATCGATCATTTATTAGACAAGAATAGTCAATCAAATATCTTTGCTGGAATTATAAAACTACCACAATAAATTAAAGAGGCCAACTGACAAGGATGTCCTTTGCTCTCTACTCTATCAACATTGAATTTTATCAAGACTATAAAAGATGCGAAAATGAATTGGCAAAATAATAAAAAATAATACAGCACATATAAAAAATGTAACCAGTTATCACTTGCCATATCGACACTTAGATGAGATAAAAATAAAAAATGAATCAGACATAACACAATTACGTAACAGTAGACCACACAATAATATATCCAAAATACAGTGCCTAGCATGAGTGTTTTCTTTCTGTAAACAAAGGATATAAGTCCGTCTCCTTGCCCCACTTCTGTCGAATAGTAGCTTCTTGCATCTTCTAACAGCCGGTGGTAGAGGTCAATCACCTATCCCCTTTTCCCATAAAAAAGGTCATAACTTGATTTAAAATCCTTAAGGGGTCATTTGGTTCGCAGAACGATGTGAGATTGGAATGAGGAATCGGGTTAAGGTGGTATGGGTTTAAGGTATCATGATATCATCATGTGTTTGGTTGATTGCTCGAATCAATATATTTAACTTTTTAAAAACAATTATATTAGTTATTAGTTATTTATTTAATAAAATTATTATCATTATATATTTTTGCATTATTAATTATTTTATATTAAATATTAATATTTAATTGCCTAAATAGAGACAAAAAAATGAAATATGAAACTGATACCCATACCCTCATTTCATACTCACCTCACCCCTGGGTATCAAAAACCATACCTTGTGGGTTTGAGGAATGGGTTTGAAAATTTGTTTTCTTTCAACCAAACACCAGGTATGGGTTTGGAATGGACGAAACCCATACCTGATTCCAAATACCCCTCGACCAAACAACCCCTTAAAGGGATGGGGAAAGGGACCTTTTACAATGCTGCTAGTCTTCTCAAAAAACAGTCTACAACAGCAAATTCTTTACATCAACATGTCAATTACTTTCCTCAACCCCTCACCCACAAGTAATCCTAAACTCTTATCTTTTTAGAAGAAATATTTTAAACATATGTCATTTGACTATACTAGTAAATATATGTAAATTACTAGTTAAAGTTTTGTGTAATCTTTCATCTAATGCATATCAATCCAGTAGAATGCCGTATTTTATATAATAAAATCTTCATTAAATGCATGAACATACTAGACCAAGCACTGGATATGTATTAGGAAGAATAGCACTCTTATCTAGGATGCACAGACACACATAACACAACACTAGAGGCCCATGAAAAATATTTAGAACAATGGATATTTAAATTTTTAAATCAAAATTAGGGAGCTCATATACATAGATGATAGTTCCTGGGATCCCTGATTTATTTTTTTGGATTTAGTAACAAAGAAACTAAAAAACAATATAACTAGTTAGCGAAGCAGGAGACCATACTGTCATATGCTTCCTTGTACATGTCAACCAAGCGGGAGCCAATTCCCTTCCTGTAGTATTCCCAGTCCACAGGTTCTGGTTCCTGAACAATGTACCAGCCAAAGAACACATCAGTACCCATCAGCCGAAGAACTCATACAATAGTTACTTATCAGGGTCTCGTTTTCATGTATGATAGACTAGTATATTACCCAGAGTATGCACGACACTAAACTGAAACCTTGGGCAGCTGATAGCAAGCTTAATGCTACTTCTAAGATATATCACACTTAAACAACAGAAATTATATAGGATATACTACAAAAATTTCCAATGCAAAGTTTATATTTCATATTTCCTTGTACATAATGCAAATCAAGAATTGAAAGAACAAAAATCAATCTAGTTACTAGTCAATCTAGTTACCCCCTCTCTAGGTCTCTGATTGATATATGATTAATCATCTAAAAAATACAAAATACATGTTTTTCATTTCACCCTACAATGAGAATGCTCCCATCCCATATAACAATTTATCATTTATCTCACAACTTGCCAACAGCAAATTAACATCCACAGAGCACAATAAACAGTGTCTTAACACTCCTTGATTTTTGTTTGTTCTTGTCAGCGGAAATTGCAAATAGTTAAAACACGTACCTCTAACAATTCTAATCCATTTCCGAAAAACTGACATGGACTTCCCCAATAATAGCCTCTTCCATTACTTCTAAAATATATCAACAAACAGCATTCCCAACTAATTCCCGTTAAACTTCAGCACATTTCCAAAACATGTACTCCAATTTCAATACCACAACATACACACAACCAATATTTCCAAATCAAAAACATCACAACTCATTTTACATTCACTGATTCACACTCACTCTCAAAACCTAGCATAATCAGCCAATCAACTTCAATTCACCAATCATCAATCAATTACCACATTAAAAAAAACTAAAATCACGGATCTACAAACATCAAACCCTAGAAATATATTAACAAGCATAAAATTAATTAATTAAATTCAATACCTGACTAAACTTTGTTTGAAGAGTGGTGTTGACTTCATCAAAAGCACGACGGAGACTGAAAAACTCCTTACGAGCTTCATCGGAGACGAGCATCTTCGCCATGCCATCCCAATCGATGCTCTTCGAGGCCTTGAACGCTATATCCGTCACTTTCTTCACTGGTCCACTCATTCTCTATCAATCTATATGTATAGCCTCTCTGTGTCTATAAATTCTCTCTCTACAAATGTCACTTTCTCTCTCCAAAGAGAAGAAGATGATGAATTTAACGCACACAAATAGGAGAAGGTGTACGAAGACACACTGGGCTACTCGTTTGAGTTTGTGTAGTTGGATAAATTGGCCCAACATGGTTTCTTGGCCTATATGCGGTCTAACTTTTCGATATGATATACCATATACCCCTCCGATTCTTTTTACTTTCCCCGCTTGACATGTTGGAACTGTTCAAAACACAACATAAAATAAATTATTAATTTACGCATAATTTAAAAAATTAAATATAGTCATGAGTGTTCTTATAAGATTCGCATTTATAAATACTTTAATATGAAGAAATTTTTATATTTAATACTAATACGAAACTAAAAATATTAATGATTAAAAGTGTGTGTTGACAAACGTGAAAATGATAAACGGGAAAAATATTAAGAGACGGAGGGGGTATCGTTCATTCTCAGAAAATAATATTTTAAAATAAATTTAATTATTAAAATATTTATGTGTTAATATGTTGTCACATTATTAACCTTATAAGTAACTTATTACTTATATAGGGTATTGAGAAAAAGAACATCCAAAAATAATTAAAACATACTTTAGGATCAAATATGGAATATCATCTAAAACCTGAATTAAATTTTAATTTTGAACTTATCAATCTTTTATTATAAATAATAATAATAACAATAATAATAATAATAATAATTTTAATGATAAATATGGACAAAAATAACATGATTATATATCACTTTTTTTTATGAAAAAAGAAATATTCTGATAATTTTTTGTGTAGTTTTTTTTAAAAATGTTCTACATAGAGGGCAACCAGGGCAACACTAAATTTTAAATTATATATATATATATATATATATATATATATATATACACACACACAGAGAGAGAGAGAGAGAGAGAGAGAGAGAGAGAGAGAGAGAGAGATATAGAGAGAGTTAAGTTTTATGTAGTACACAAAATCTTTTAGTTTAATCAAAAATAATATTTTTGATTATTCAAATTTGTATATAATTTATCATTTATAAGCTGTCTTAATCATAATTATCAATTAATCAATAATATCTTTTAACTTTAACAAGTATTAAGATTCTTGTTCTGCTTATTAGTTATATTGCAAAACATGGTGCCTCTGATTTATAAAAGTAATTGTTCCACGTTTTGATTACAATGTTTGTGTTGTAGAACATAATCTGCAGGTTGTAGAATGTTTACAAATATTTCAGAACAAAAAAAATTAAACTTAGATGACTAGATTATATTTTATCCAATTTTGTACTCCAATACTCCAATGTTTTTGTGTACTCCATAGAACTTAATATATATGGGAGGGTTCTGGTACAAACTTACAAACTTACAAACTTTTTTCGTTCAACACATATATAACTTGAGTTCAACATTTTTTTAAGATATTTTGTTGAACATCGATTAAAATTGTGTTGGAGAAGTACATAAACTAATTTTTCGATGTAAGAACTAAGTTAAACGTAAGCATCTCCATAAATATATTCAACACAATGATAATTAATGTTCTACACCCAACGTTGAACCCCAGTTACAAATGTGTTGAATGCACGATTTATTTGTACGTTATTTTATTGTGATGTTTTTTCAATATTTTTCAACATAAATACTGTCTATAACTAAAGATTAACAGATTGAGAGAACAAAAAAAATTCAAAAAAAAAGTTTGTAAGTTTGTAACTTAAAAAAATTTTTATTTGATCCTATCCTTATATATATATATATATATATATATATATATATATATATATATATATATATATATATTAAAATTATAAAATAAATAAGTTGTAAAATGTAAATTATTACTAGGGTGCTATTTATAGGTTTATACATGTGAATCCACTATTATTTATATTATTATGAAACCACGTGTTTGTTTATATAAGTTTGTAAAGTCTACTCCATCAAGTTTTTATGTTTGACTTCATTTCACATATTAAATTTCAGTATAATATGTGAATTACCAAGATAAATATATTTCTTAAAAATATGTAAACCAATATACTCATGTGAGTGTATTGGTTAAAATTGAATATGGTAATTGGATGAGTATCCGTGAGTCTCGAAACAAGTGAATGCCAAGGGGAAAAAAAGCAATTGTAGAAACATTATTCGATATGAATCAAATTAAAACTAAGTCATGATGAGTTAAATTTCTGGGTCATTTTGATCACTTAGCAGTGATGTTTGTGCTAGCGAACATCCATTCGATCTCAGCTTCAGCTTCTACAATTAAGACGTCGTCTACTAAGAAGCAAGTTTTTGATATCTGGACTCATCTTGAATAATTAAAAATTAAATTATCTTCGTGTGGGCTGTTTACTCGTCTAAATCCGACTTGTAGAACTCAAGATATGACCCAAACAATTTTTCTTATGCAATTAACCAACAAATCCGAAGTTTCTTTTAATTTGCTCCAAATCTTTTGCAATTTAGAATTCCTTACTCCCTCTAATAAGACATTAAAATATAATTAATATATGTTTATTAAATGCAAAATATAGCTAATATGAGAATAATTATCATATAATATATATAATATATACTCTATCAGGAAACAAATAGCATGTTTGGTTTCAACAAATGGCTTAAAAAGGCAATTTATAATCAGAAAATTTATGTAATGTTCTCACTCATAGTTCATTATCCGAAAATTTTAAAGACTCAAAACTGACTAAACAGTATATATGGTATTTTTTTGTATCTTCTTTTGCTGATTTTATATGCTAATTGTGGTATGCTGGGGCATTTCAAGTGAAGCAAGTACCTGTAAATTGAATAGAACTTTCATGGTTGCGACAGTGCTGTGTAACCCTTCAAAAGCCTTCTAACTAGACGACGTCTTCATCATTGAAGCAAAGATATTTCATATATTCTTTGACAAAGATATTTAGTTCAAAAAATTTGTTTATCACATATATTTTGTTAATTTGATTTAAATTTTATTGCATAATAATAATAATTATATTTTGGCGCCAGATCTGTTACAAGTGTATGCTTTAATTTTGTTGGATCAAACTTGTGGCTCAAGCTAATATAAAGCTTGAGTACTATGTGGAGGATTTTATCAAAAACATTAGTATCATTTTGCATGTTATCTATATATTCTTCTGTTTCTTTATCTCATCTCCGTGTGTTCTTAAGCATTTTGTCCAGTTATTTTAATACAAGGACTAGCATGTCGTATCAATTTCAATCAGTAAACTCCATTAATGAAAAATTATCGTTTTTGTGCTGTTGGAACTAGAAGTCAGAGTTTTCGTTAAACCGAAGTCGGAGGAGAAAGAAATATGTCAATCATCCCCAGAACAAGAACTTAAAGTCGGAAATCTCTTTGAATCTTTCTTTATCTAGGTCTTTCTCTCACATCTTCTCTTTTGTGCTCTAACCATCTGTACATGGAAAACAACAAATTTTTCGTGCTTTCGGAACCAGAGTGTTAGTGTCTTACATGTAAACGCATGTGAAAAAGCAAGCCTAACTTTATTTAATAATTTAAATAAAACAAATTTAATTTTAATATACACCAAAACACTTATTTGAAAAAACAAACCTAACTTTAATAATTTATTCAATTTAACATATATGATCTATGTTTTAAAGATTCTCGAATTATTGAAAAATACTCGATTAACCTTTAAAACATATTTTACCGATTCACCGATAAAATATATTTTACCGATTCGCCGATAAAAAGTATGTGGTTTCCGCAATCTCTCTCCCATCCTGTCATATTCATTCTAATATCATTTTTCTCATCAGTGAAATTCACATTATATGTCTATTATTTCGATAGATAGAGCTGATAATGTGTAAGCGGAGCTGATAATGGGGTAACAGACTATTTTTTTCTTTCAATTTCACTTTTCTCTAATTTCTCTACATTTCTTCTTGGCAGTATAACTCTCCATGGAAACAACACCTTTTATTTGCTTTCAGAACCCGGCTACTCGTTGATCTCTGCCGCCGTCAACTCAAAAGATAAAAAAACCTACGTTCCATCCTAAGCCTCTCAACAACCCAAATTTGAACGCAACAAACAGTCCACCACAGGACTGCCCAAGAAACCGGCCAAGAAAGCCGACTAATTCTCCCCCTCCGTCCCGCTCTCTCCCTCTTTCTCTCTATCTTCTCATCTCTTCCTTTCTTCGCAACAATTCACTATATTTTAATTGAATTTATACATGTTATATAATTTAAAACATATAAAAAAACATATATAATCATAAATTATATTAAGTTTAATTTACAGGGGTGTATTGGATTGAGATTTTAAATTATTTTTTTCATTCATGAATCTGAGGTATTCGATTGGGATGGTTTGAAATTCATTAAAATCTTATGGTATTCAATTGAGATTTTAAATTATACTACAAAATCTGGTGATAGTCAATTAAGATGCTTTTAAATCCGATGGTATTCAATTAAAACTATTTAAAATCTATTAAAATCTGATAGTATTCAGATGTTAATGAATTTTTTGGATTTCATAAAATGATGGATTTTGTAGGGTTATTTAGTGTATTTTAAGTCTTTTGAAATCTCATCGAAGTCCATGAGATTTTGAAACATTGTGCTTAAATCCTATCAACTCTGCCGCATTCTTTCAAGAATCCGCACAAAATCAAAATCACATACTACCTCGGTCCCTTTTTAGTTGTCACATTTGGTTTTGTGCCGGTCAAATTGACCAAAGTTTGACTGAAATTTATTAATATTTTATCAATTAACAAAATTAAAAAAAACACGCCACCCGAAATAACTTTTAATCTACTTTAAGATGTAATTTTCAGTTTTTTAAAATAATGAAAGATTGACTTATAATCTTTGGTCAAAATTTAGTCAATTTGACCAACAAAATAGAAATGTGACAACTAAAAAGAGACGGAGGGAGTATAATCTATTAAAATCCATTAACTAAAAACAATTCATTAAAATATCAATACAATACACCCCCTAGTTTAGTATCTAACTTCTGATTTTAACCAATAAATATTTGTTTTTTAATATTTAAGTTAAAAATTGATAAATTTGAATCCTCAAAAATTTAAATAAAATATATAATTTGTGACGGAGAAATAATCAACATGAAAATCGAAGCGCATTAAATCTAACGTACGAGCGAATTAAAAGCGAAAACGACAGGGTAGAAAGTAGGGGAGAGCATGGGTCGGTTCGGCTCGGTTTTCAGGTAAAACCGGAACCGCAACCATATATCTTCGGTTTCTAAAATCGAAAACCGCAACCACCGGTTCGGATTCGGTTTCGGTTTAAAAAACCCCGGTTCGGTTTCGGTTACAAAACCGACAAATATAAAAATAATAAAATAATATACGTACAAGACAAATTGATGCGCGTAATTTAGACGTATTAATTAAATACAACATTGAAATTTAACAAAAATGATGTTCAAAATATGGGGAATCAAAAGATTACTAGTAACACACGAAACAGGCTTGAAGCAATTCAACTTGGTTAAAGGAAGTTTGCTGCTGCTGCTTTTACAAAACAGAAGAGCCTCCTGGTGAAGCTTATTGTAAAGAACCACCTGTGGTTCTTTTAATTTTCTGGCCTGTAGTCTTGCCTATGTTTAGGGTTTTTAGGGTTGTTTAGGTTTTGGCCAACCTTCAGTGAGGTTCGAATCAGAGCATTTGTATTGTTAGCGCCCCTCGCTTTTTTAATCCATCTTTTGCTTATCAAAAAAAAATATCCGAGGCAATAAGTAAGAAATAACTCAGGTCTCGCAATGAGCTCTTCATCAACTCTAAACTCTGGTGCACTGATAATGATGTGATAGTGTCATCTCTGCCTTAAGAAATTTCCGAAGTAATACATATGCACCACTTATATATCTTTAGTATGTATTTTATATATAATATTTATTATTTAATAATTATTTTGATAAGCGGTTCGATTCGGTTTTTATCGGTTCGGTTGGGAGGTATAACCGGAACCGAACCATTTAAATCGGATCGGTTTTTAATTTTTCGGTTTCGGATCGGTTATTTTCGGATCGGTTTTCTCCGATTTTTCCCGATTTCGGTTCGATTTCGGTTTCGGTTTGAAATCGGTTTTTTCTCAGCCCTAGTAGAAAGGACCGTTACCCTTCTGAAATCCAGAACCAACCAACCAGTCACTTCCACCCCAATATTTAAATCCCCCACCACTCCTCCACGTGTCACCCCTTCTCCATCTCCGCCCACCTTTGTGTCTCTCACACATCACCCTCCCACTCCCACCTTTACATACACCCCTGTATCTATATCTCTCCCAATTTAATCCCTCTCTCTCTTTCACCACTCTCGCCACTTGAATCTCTTCATAATCAATCATCTTCTTCAACTTCACGCTACTACAACACACATATCAGCTACTGGCATGTCAGCGCAGGTCAACGAGTCAACGCCGGAGTATGAGGACAACTGGAAGTTCCACGCGGTGGAGTTCGCCAAAGGCCTGGTGGAGATGAGCGTTGAGTTCGGCAAAGCAGTTAGAGATGTGATTAAACAGAATGTCATCAGGGAGAATTCGCTTATCGTGCGAAAATTAGGGCCGCCTGTTGACAAAATTTGTACAAAATTGATGTTTCTCAATGAGTATTTGCCGGAAGATCGCCATCCGATGCACTCCTGGTCCGTTATCTTCTTCGTCTTCTTCTTCGCTTTTGCCGGTAATTCTTTCACTTCTATATGTTGATTCTATTATTTTATCGAGATTTTTAATTTAACGAGGTTTTGCTGTATTGCGTGTTTGATTTCTCGTTTGTGCATATATGCATTTGTTTTTGTTTATAGCTAGTGTCTTGATTATGCGCACATGATAAGTATTTTAGGAGTTTGAGATTGCTTTAGTTTAGTTTGATTTGTATGATTATAATTTGTGAATGTTTTGCGAAATTGATATTAGTTGAATGTTCGGTTTGTATTATCTGTTCATATGTTGTTTTACGTATAAATGTTTGTCGATTACACTTTGTGCCAAATTATTATGTTGGCGGTGGTAGTTACAGAGTTGTTGTTTTACTGAACTTGGTTTTGAGCTTCATCAAGAATTTTTGAGTTGACATTCGATTTCAAGAGTTTGAGATTGCTGCAACTTAGTGTTGAGTTGTACAATTTCAATATTATAGTGATAGATGAACAGTTTATAAGTGATTTATTCTAGGGATTGGTGCTTTCAACTTTAGTTTATAGTATATACTTGGAGAATGCTACTCCTTTGGTTCTGAATGAGGGGACATAATGTCATTTTGCACTTTATAATAATCAGAATCAAAATTTTAAAATTAGATTTGATTGACGTCAAAAATCTGCTCACTGTAACCAGTATGCAATTTAGGTTGAGAAATATTTTGTTCCACTGCATTTTGAGGCTGAATTCTGAACTCTCATTTTGGGATGGGAAAGTGTCTAAGGTTTAATAAGCAGATTTCTTCTGTCAGGAACTTTGATATTGATGATTCACTATATTATCCCAATCGTAAGAACCGCTTAAATTACCATCCAATAGTTAGTCTTAGGTTTTCCCTTCATTGTTTTATATCCTAATGTTATGGGAAAGAAAGTCAACTAATATTGACCACCTCCTCGAAGAATTGTTTACCACTTCATAATACTTCCGATTAAAATTTACATGTACCATGGAGGGCTTTAAGCTTCTTAGAATAATTTAAGGGGGTGCTCATTCACGAGGTCAACGTGGAAAAAAATGCAAGCAACTTATAGGCCATGATAAGCAGCCCTGGTGATCACTGTTTTTTACTTATATCAGCTGTAAAAACTTAAATTTAAATGAATGACAGGAGCATTGGAAGTATATGCGGTAATATAATTTTTAGGCCCATTAAACTATTAAGATCAAGAAATCAAATAAGGTGATGGAGTTGAGACATTCTGTGGTTTCTGGGAGTTTTGCATTTGAAATCTTCTCTCTTTGCACTCCTGTAACCCTATACTTTTTTCATAGTGATTAGATTATTGTTATTTATCTGGTTTAGAGTACAAGGCATTTCTGATCCAATTCAAATCCTGCAAGTCAAACTAGAAGTCTCGCTATTGGTTAATCATTTGACTCTTTTACTATTTGCTATTTATATGATTGAATAGTAGTTCTATAGTTTGATTTGAATTTTTACTATCAAACATCTTATACCATCAAAATCACATGGCAGCATTATATATGAGTTCTAAAAGTGATGCAACCAGTCCTTTGAATAAAAAGTTATGTATACATCCCCCGAATGCGACTCGTATTTTTTTATTAGGATGGTAGACGCATCGCTTATCTGGAGCAAGGTGTTCCTGCTGAAATGGCTAGATTTTCCCTGATTGCTCCACATGCTTTTCTGTCATCCCGTCTTGCAGGTGCTAATATCTTATTATGATATTATGTATATTAAGGTTTTCTCTTAAAGTTTATTGCTGACATGCCTTGCACTAATAGGTGATATTCCTCTAAAATGTTTGCAAAAATAGGAATACCTGGTCTTAAGGTTTCACTAATGCAAGAGTTTGGTGTTCGCTTGACAACATATGACATTCCGGGGTTCGGGGAAAGTGATCCTCATCCAAATAGAAATCTCAAATCATCAGCTGATGATATGCTCCACTTGTCATATGCTGTGGGTGTCACTGACAAGTTTTGGGTGGTGGCATACTCAAGTGGAAGCATGCATGCTTGGGCTGCACTTAAATATATACCTGATCGGCTTGCAGGTAATTTTCTGTCTTTTGCTTTCACTAACTATCCATTGTGAGCATATGATGTTCTTACATTCAACATAATTAGCTGAGCTTTTCAAGACCAGCCAAAGCTGCAACTAAGTTTCTTAAAACAAGCTTGGTTTTTTTTTTTTGACAATGCAGGCTTATATGCCTTACAAATTAGTATCTGTTCTAATAATTCTCGAGATGAGCCAGAGTCGAACCCGGATGTCCGGGAACAACAGAGGATAAACCCACCACTGGGCTATCCAATCGTGCTCAAAACTAGCTTGGTTTGAATTAACTTTATTGTTTAAAATCATATGCAGTGTTGGAAAAATGTTTTAATTTCACAACCTGAGAATCTCCGTGCTAAATGAATTTCCATAAGATCATACATAACAAAGACACCGGTGACTTTTGTTGTATATTTTGGTAAATCCATGATTTCTAAACTCTTATTATGTTGGATCATTAAGCTCATGCATATAAACTCTTATTATCCCCAGTGACTTCCCTGAATTTATATGGTTAAGTTGTATACATCATCATGTTGCCTTTGGCTGTTGATGAATTCTGATTATATCAAAAGTAGAACTATTCATTAGCAGGTACTGTTTTAATGTTTATGATTCCTGCTGTTGTGATATTTTAAAAGGAGATATTGTAATACTCATAATATGTTGAAGAATTCCTGACCTGTCTTTAACCAAATACGCAGGTGCATTCATGGTTGCTCCAATGATTAATCCATATGAACCAGGCATGACCAAAGATGAGAGGCGCAGAACCTGGAATAAGTGGACAGTTAAAAGGAAAATTATGTACATCCTAGCTCGAAAATTTCCCAGAATTCTGCCTTACTTTTATCGTCGAAGCTTTTTATCTGGCAACCTGGGTCAGATAGATAAATGGCTATCATTGTCGCTTGGAAAGAGGGTTAGAGTTTAGACAACAACAATATCTTGCTTTCCCTACCAACTGCTCATTCTGTAGTTTGTATTTTATATTCACTATGACGCTTGTGTTTTTTGAATTGTTAATTTTTTTACTTTGCTACCAGAGCTATATGTAGAGGTACTTTTCGTGAAGGATTGAGTTTTAAAACCTTTGGTTTTTTGGTGATATTTATTGGAAAGCCCTTTTTTTTTGTCTAGGATAAGATTTTATAGAGGGGCAAATGTTTCAAGAATTTTGGGAAAGGAATGTGGAGGAATCAGTTCGCCAAGGAAATTCAAAAACCATATATGGAGGAAGCGATCTTGCAAGTTTCAAGTTGGGGGTTTAGCCTAGTAGACCCGAAACTAAAAAAGAAACCCAAAAGGAAGGGCATCCTCCAATGGCTCAAGACGACATACGGTCAAGCTGAGGATGAACTGACTGGCTTTGTTGGTCCGATACATATATGGCAGGTTGGTAAAGGCTTCTGTATAATGTTACTTTGTCTAAATTTAATTAGTATTTATGCACTTACACCACAACGATTAGTTCAAATACTATTTTATCTTTTTTATCTATTATCTGCACCTTTATGAAATTGCATTTCTACTTTCAAACGTATTGGTGCAGTTTTTGTTTTCGATTGTGTGAGTAGTGTGACAACTGATCAGTCAGCTTTCTCATCTATGAGCAACTTTTTTTTTTTTTTATCATCTCTCTGATCAGGGGACATGCTTTGTGATCTAATTTTAGAATAAATTGCGATGCTCGATCAGTATTTACGTAAATTATTGCCTAGCAGAGAGGCGTTGATGGACGCTCCATAAGTTAGATTTTGTAAGAATTATAGTCTATATCTAGAAGATGTAGAACTCTCAGAAAGATGAGCTTTCACATCAGATGTGGTCTTGTGTCATTCTTGATCTACATGTCAGTTAATCCTTCTTAATTGATGTTTATTGCTTGATGTTGATTAGGGGATGGATGATATGGTTGTCCCACCATATGGTTGATTTTACAGAGCGGATTCTACCAGGAGCCATGGTGCATAAGCTCCTTAACCATGGCCATTTCACATACTTCTACTTCTGCGATGAATGCCACAGACAGATATTCAATACTCACAATTATCTGGGGAAGCTGCTTCTCTTTATGTTGGAATACTCACAATGACTCTCCTCAGCATTTATATACCAGTGCATGCAGGAGGCATCAGGAGGATGAGGAAGAAGTTATCGTGGCGGAAGAACTAAGTGAAGTGCATCAGATTAATATGTTGTTGTATAAGTACAAGAAGCCGATGTCAGATGGGAAGCCTAACTGGGGATGCGAGCTGATGCCTAAACATTCAGGGAAATCATGGGGATGTGATTTCAGTTGATGGGAGGGTAAGTGCAGCTCAGGCCAAAGAGATAATTGTTATTGAGCATGATCAGGAGGAGCTCCCAAAGTGACATGCACCAAGATCTCAACCTAGGATAATCATCAAGGAAAACTCAGGCTCTAATCAGAACAAAGTCAGTGTTGCTGTGGGTAAAGTCAAAGGAAAATTGTATCAAGGTGGCAGTAGTTCAGGATATTAAGTTAGGGTCAGTAGAAGTAGTTTAAATTATTCTCTCTGGTTTTTCTATCTGTTAGCACGATTTTTCAAAGTTAGGTCTGATGTTTTGAAGGGCGGGGTGTCTCTCTCATATGTACCTGTTTTATTAATTAGCCTTTGACTCGTACGAAGCACGGGCGGATATATAGTTCGCTATTTATTATTTAATATTTAAATTTTAACATCATTTTATTAGTATTTTAGTATTAAAGAATTGAATTTTAATTAAATTATATTATTCAATTGAATATATATATATATATATATATATATATATATATATATATATATATATATATATATATATATATCATATTATGAACAGTTTCGAGAGAAGTAAAAAGAAACGGTACAGTAAAGAGGAAACATCCTTCAGTGTAGAATAAGAAAGAGAAAGCTTATCATAACATCCTCATTTAATTAATAAGATTCTGTTTCGCCGTCTTTTTACTTAACAAACCTTGCTACTCAATGGACGGGAGCAGTGGAGTATATATTAAAGAACATGAGAATAACAACGGAGGACGTATAACAAGATTATCGTAAGAAAAGTATACTCCTTATTAAAGGAACGATGTATATTTTAAGATTATTCGTAAAAAAGTTTACACTCTTTCTGTCCCAAGAGTATGTATATATTCGGGGGAATGGACTTTACACATATTTTCACGCTTCACTAAATTATAGGTTTATTGAAAAAATAATAATTATTTTCTTCCAAACAAAAAATTCATTATTAAACTTCAGTAATAATATAAAAAATTATGAAAGTAGAGTTTATATTTATTTTGAAATACGTGTCAATTATTACAATTGAATTGAACATAAGTATAAATTAATGGAAAATCTCCTTTCACATGACAAGCAGGAAGTTAAGCTCTGTGGATGTGGTATGTGGAGCCAAAATATGCAAGGAAGAGCTTAGAAGGGAAATAACAGTGTTTAGTAAGCGAGTATCTTGCATTACCAGCTACTTATTACTACTGGGCAGCTGGGTTTACTACATTGTAACTTTGTAAGTTAGATATTTACAGGTAACAGACCATTGTCTGCAAAACAGGCCCGCCCGAGAATCCAGCATCAAGCATGTGTGCGCTCGTAACTTCAACTTACACAAAGGTCCAAGGTGGAAATTGTACCTCAAAAACAAGGAAACAGATCACAACTACATTTCAGCTCTGTAAATGTACTTTTAAAACAACCTGAAATTGAATATAACATTGTCTACATAAGATAAATACAATCATATGAGTTCAACAATATAACATACCCTACCAGCAGGCAGGCATCCAAAATATACAGCCAACCTTCGACTCAAAGCAGATTCGTCCTTTTACATAGCATACCAAACATAATGTTCATTCTTCTTAGACTTGAATGTTTTTGTGTTTTTACTTTTTTACTTGCCCATAGTTGAGACTTGAGATTAGATCTCCACCTAAAAGTGTATCCTACTAGGTTGCGCCTTCTCCATTCGGGTCTCCCCGTAAGGTTCGTCGTTGTCCATTCGTTTGTTGTTTCTAAATGCGGCACAAGCAACAACATAAGCAATAACAAGGATGATCAAGACCACGATGTTGATCACGGAAACCTTCCTCCAGCTCTTTTTCACGCTTGCAAGCACACCTGCTTTGCAAGAGTCGCATGAGTAGCAGAGCTGAGATTGATCATTGCTCCACTTTGAACAATCGAGACTGTTTCCTACCAGCCCACTTCCCGGAGTCCAAATTGTCTCATTTCCGTACACGTAACCACACTCTGTCGGGGGCTTGCAGCATCCAGACTACATGGAGAGAAAAATAATTATTCTCTTTAACCAAGAAGGTTGATGCAATTGTTACGTTCATGATGACACCATACATTTGATACAGGAATTATGTAGAATTTGTTAGTTGAAGAGATGCCATGTTCTATAAATAAAATGAGATCATTAAGAATTTCTAGTACTTATGTATCAATTTATATTATAATTCCTCAACGTCAACACATGACGCCACATAATTCAAATAAACTCCACATCAATGTCACACATTTAAAATATTAACATATCAAATCTTATATCTTATCTTATATATATATATAAAGGAGGTTCCTAGCAAGGGTGACGTGGCATCTCCCACGGCTTTCCTTTCAGGTTTCCTGTTTTTATAGAGCTCCTGAGTTTTATTAATTAATATTTTCTGCTTGTAATTAAATTAAAAAGACTCATTCTGCTTGTAATTAAATTTAAAAAACTCTTCGTATTTCAGATTTATTAATTGTTATAAGTTACAGATTGTTTTGTTTTTATAAATTGCCTCTCGGGAGGTCCATGACTACGTAGAATCGCAATCGCAGTCGCAATGAACCGGGATTTTGGGAGCAGTTTGTCGATTCTAGCTTCAGGTTGATTTGTAGCGACTGGATTGACTGACGCCGCTGGAATTATTTGGCCAAGGATTTTTATCCCGAGGTATGCTTCTCGCCTGATTTGATTATTGTAAATTAACTAACCTGTGTCTATATGTGTTGGCAACTATAACCTGTTCGGCAAATTGCCTGAGAGAAGTTATTAATTATATGAATTGTTTGCAATATAAACTTCAGCTTGCTTGGGAAATATGACATTCTTTGCTTGATAATTATATAAAAGATAACCTAAAATCGAGAGTGAAAATGTTTTTCAGGGTATCTTGCACCGCAAAAATGTTTCTGAGAAGATGCTATTCATCGTTTTCTCATCCATTGCGCGTCTACGTCGCTTGAAGCGGACCTGCTGGTTTTTACACTGCTGAAAAGGTACAATGCTTATTTACGATTTTATTTTCACTCTTCGTACTTGAAATAAGTGTTAATTACTTCCACAAAAAGCATATATTGATGTGAACTAGCATGTAAATATCATCAAAAATGGTGACTCTTTTTTCCTTTTCTACTGGGGATAATACCTTGATTTATAAAGAAGTGGCGCAGTAGTGCTTGTCTGCAATCTGCATGTGCTACTGCATGTTCTGTATTTTTGGATTGAGTCTCTGCATTTGTATCCGTCACAATTGACAGTATTTTTGTATATGTTTTGTCTTCTGTAGCGACCTCCCTACCTTAAATTTTCATTACTGTCTTGGCTTCCTTATTCATCGTTCTTTGGCCTTCACTGTAAGTGTAATAAGTACTAATAGAATCACTACATTCATCTGAAAAAATTGGACAGAAAAGAGTCGTTAACAGCAAAATTGTAAGTTGGTCGGATTAAGGGAATATGTGACCTTTGCGGAGAGACCGTTTTTCGTCTGAGCAAGACTCATGGGCGGATCTAGGACCGATTTCTTAGACGACACCAAACAAATTTTCAAAAAAAACTTATATATTTCTGAATTTTCTGGGGACCCTTATATAATTTTCCAAAATTTAGAATGGTAAAAATATGTAAAAAAATTATTTGGGGGTTAGGTGTCGTGGGCAACCAACCGTGCGAAAAGTCCTGTTATCGTTTCTTAGAGAGGCACATGGTCTCTCCATCTAATAAATCTATTCTGCTGATAAAACAGGTTGAAGTTAAAATAGAAGAAAATTGGAGGCTGGATGCAGGGCTTTTAAGACATTATGACTATGCTGGTCATATCCAAGCTTAGCAAAACTTCATTCAAATGTTATGATCTACTTGGAAACAAATTGTCATTCATTGTGAATCATGATAGCCGGACTGATTCAGGAGTTTCCAATCACACAAGCATAGGCAGACTTCGGAAAGTGAAAGTCTTGATGTTGTAACCTGTAAGTAGCAAGATCAGACAATTTTTGTAATAAGCAGAATGCTTATATTTTTCCCTGGACGGCCAAAAAAATGTTGTAGCTTGTAAGCTGTGTTCTAAAGATCGGATTGTCTTTGTAGTTTGTAATGAGCATAATGTTTATATAGCTCACAAGGCTGTGTTGTATTGTTCATATTGTAGTTTGGGCTTAACTATATAGCATGTGCCGACAATGCAGAAAGTGATAAAAGGCAGGCAAGGCATCATCTTGCGGATCATGGCAGGGGTACTGGAAATCTCTTTTTTTGTTAACTAACCAACCGAAAATTCACATACTTTCTTTATTTTGTGAGCAGTGTCATCATCATATATGTGTTTCATCATATATGTGTTTTATGAAATGCTACGTAGATTCACTTGGTTTAGTTTTGATTTAACTTTAAGTTATAGTGACAAATCTAAAGTGGAGAAAGAAGTGGAATATGTTTATACGAAGGAATTCAAGATTTAGAAAAAAGAAGCTTTGAGTATTCAGGATTTAGAAAAACTCTTGCCCAATTGGGTCTGTACTTTCTTAGATTTAAGACGTGCTTTAAATTTTATTTCTTTAATTTTTTGGAGTTTGTTTTATAAGAGGTGTTTGTTCTCTTTTGATTTGAGTTGAGGGGAGCCTCTCTAACATTTATGTATATTTTTCTCCCTAATTTTAAAATTATATGAGGTATCCATTCTCATTTGCTCAGAAAAACAATCAATTAAATTGAAATACAGCTAAGTGTTTGGTTCACTCTTACACTCTTTATAACTAATGGTAATATTTGTATATCCTCACAACAAACATAAAATAAAAAGACTCTGAAATTATCGATGATAAGAAATTTCAAAAATATTTTATATTTAATATTTTTCTCACTCGCGCGAAGCGCGTTTTTTTCACTTTTAATATAAATAATAACTTCTCACATTAAATCCTCCTAATTTAAAAGATCCTGCAATAACTACTTTCAATAATTATATAATTTTGAATTTGTTTTATAATTATATTGAAGACACTATCATAATTTTTTGATTATTAATATATTTATATTTATTATTATATTGTAGTGCGGTGTAAACATATATAAACCTACACCTGCAATCCATATTACACCAGCGGTGTAAAATTCAATTAGCAACTGCATCATCAAAATTAAAAATCACATGTCATATTACAGCATGATGCGATATGCTGCGCTACAGGCGGTTTGAACGAATTTGTGAATTGTGATCATCCTTTTTAGTCAAATACATCCCTTTTAGTCAAATACATACTCATGTTTGTCCCTTATCTCTCAGTTCTCATGGTATATTGAGTACGCAACACATGTTAATTTTTATTATCGTAAAATTTTGATTTTTCATATATTTTTAAGAAAATAATTATATATATTTATATATATGAATATATATTTTTCAAAATTTTATTTAAAATATAAATATGTGTAGTAAATAAAAGTAAAAAAATATCCACAATTAGAAAAGTTCTAAACATTTTAAAAATGTATTAGAATATTAAATGAACCAGATTAGTAATGCACGGTTTTAACAAAATTATTTAATATATTATGAAAATAAAATATAAATAAATTAATAATTAAATGATTGATAGGAGTAACTTTCGGATATCTATATAAAACTTTACTATATCGAAAATATTGATCCTATTAGACAATAACTATAATTTCTGTCAATAAATATGTATATAATTTTAGAAGAAGCAATGTTAAAAATCAAATATTTACTTTAAGGTATTTATTTTATTTGTAAGATAGCAAATAATAAGATATAACATCAAATAATTTGAATTTTTTTAAAAATATTAATATTTTATAAATAAATGTGGATGCATATATAAATTATTAAAGATATACTATTGAATACTCTAACTTAGATACATATATAGCATTTTTTTAGTTGGAAGACATATTTATTATTAAAGGTTCGAGAAAATGACACGTGGGCAGTTATTAATATAGATATAAATTTCGCGGAGTACTTAAATAAATAAACTAAATTAGGGGCATTTCGCATTTGTTAGTACAATATGCTGGTAGCCTGGTAGGATTTAGGAGGGACAATTTCTGGTTTTGGATCCCGCCTTACCCCCGGTTTTTCTACCCCCGTAACGGGTTGAAAATTTAAACCCCAACGGCCCAACTCCACCTGTTCATTATCCTACTAACTTGAAAATTATCTGTTTTGACCCGAAATTTGTTAAAAATTAATTATTTTGATTATAAAAATAATATTTATTATAACACTTTAAAAATATATAAATAATAATTGAATGAAGTTATATGTGAATAAATATATTTTTAATAATATATGAATATATTATAAACATATGTAATTTTTGTAACATAAATATAAATATGCTAGGTCAACTCGAACCCCGTCCGAGTTTTTCGCGTTAAAAACTACCAAACACGAAATATAAAATCCCAACACTAACTCGTATTTTTTCGATTCGAATTCATTTTGAGTTTCGGGTCATGTCGGATTTACCAGCCTTATCTTGTAGAAAAGGCTCGATGTCTAAGTTACGTATGATAGATATTGTTTGGCTAACTTTTTTTTTTTTAAGAAAACAAAGTCTTGTTTCGGGAGAAATGTATATGACACTCTAGTCTTTTATTTCAGTTTTTATTTTTTTTGTCAAATAATATATATGAAATACCTCTTTAACATTTATATTTATTCTACTCATGATGCACTTTCTTTGTGTCTTTGTGCACTTCAAATATCATGTCCAGGCTGAACAATGAAGAATGCTGCACTATTAATTTTTCTCGATCCTCCATCTCAATTAGTTCTATATGTTTATTTATAATCGCTCGACAAGCATTTCAATACTCTTATAAAATATAGTCTAATTACTTATTTTTGAGATTTTTTTTAAAATAAAAATTTAACATTCAAACTTTAATTCTGAAAAAAAATAAAAAAAATGCACAACTACATTTACAGGGGTATTAAAATTCATGTCGCGTCCCTGTTCAGCGGTGTATACTATCCAGGGGATGGAGGGAGTAACTTTTAGAGGCCGTTTGGTTGGGGTTAACAAGAAAAGGGAATGGGAAGCAATTAAAACGATTTTTTGTGAGTTTTTGTTTCATTATAGCCACCATTAAAATAGTATTTTATTAAATTTAACTAATACATTTCAAAAAAATATAAATACATGTATTTATATAAATATGTATGATTTTGAAATAATATATTTATTTTCGATTCATTTTGGATAACTCAAATTCAACCAAAAATTATCTTTTTTTTAGAGTTGATTTTGGATCAACTCGAAGTCGACACCCGAACCTGAAATACCTCCGACCCAAATTCGAATTATTGATATTTTAATAGTCGAATTTGTATCTGTTATCAAGTCTGGGTCCGGTAGTACAGTCCTAACTGTCAGTGATGTGGCATAGGCAGACGCAGTACAGGACTACAGGGTACTCTGTTGGAACACCCCCAACAATTTCTCCCGCGCAAGAGTTATTCTATATAAGCACATCAACTCTCTTTATTTCTTCTACTCTGCAATTCCATTTCCATATACAACCAACTTCTTCTATATGGACAATAACCCATTTGCTGCGCTTTCTGACTCCCCACCGACTCTGATTATCGCCGTGAAACCGGACCCCAAGAGCAACGAACTACGTCAGTCTTCTCAAGAACAGAAACCGAGAGTAGGAAAAAATAAAAGATCAAAGGGAATCCCCAAAACCAACTAACCTGCTCTCTCTCTCTGCTTATTCTCTCTACTCTCTCTCTCTCTCTACTCTCTCTCTCTCTCTCTGCTCTCTCTCTCTCCCCTCTCTCTCACATGGGTTCTTTCCCAAAGTTTGTGCTGCTTAATGAGGCCTTTAAGGTCTCTATTATCGATAATCTTGACAATGCTGTTGAAGATACTGTCTTCAGAGTCAAGGATTTAGTGGGTTCTCAGCTTTCTCACAATCTTGAGTTTCATTTGGTAATTCTTGGCCTCTCTGTCTTTATTTATTTATTTGGACTGTTTTACTGTTTTATATGTGTGTGTGTTTTGTGATCTTGACTGTTTTTAATTTATTCTTTTCTTGTAATGTGTAACTTTTATGGCTGATCTCGGAGTTCTGTGTAATTCTTGAATCTTGAATTTCATTCAGTAATTCTTGGCCTCTCTGTTTATTTTAGTATTTTTTATGGATTGTATTTGTGTTTTGTGTGTGTGTGTGTTGTGATCTTGACTGTTCTTAATTTATTGTTTTCTTGTAATGTGTCACTTTTATGACTAATCTCGGAGTTCTGTGTAATTCTTGAATCTTGAATTTCATTCAGTAATTCTTGGCCTCTCTGTTTATTTTAGTATTTTTTATGGATTGTATTTGTGTTTTGTGTGTGTGTGTGTGTGTTGTGATCTTGACTGTTCTTAATTTATTGTTTTCTTGTAATGTGTCACTTTTATGACTGATCTCGGAGTTCTGTGTAATTATGTTTTTAATATGATTGCAGGGAGATATCAGAAATAAGGATGATTTGGAGAAGCTATTTTCGAAAAATAAGTAAGTAATGTGTTGTTGTCATTTGAGTTTGTTTGTTGCGTTGATTTTGTACCTTTTTGGGATTTTTTTTTTGATCGAAACCTTTTTGGGATCTTAAGTGTTGGATTTATATTTCTTGCATAATTAGATCATGGTATGTTGTTGACATATGGGGGCTTAAGGCTGTCGGGGAGAGTGTTGCTCATCCTTTCCGTTACTTCAGTAACAATTCGGCCGAATCAATCACTTTGTATGAGACAATGGCCAAGTATAACTGCAAGAAGGTTAGTCTTTTCTGATTGTCTTGGTTTCCTGGGTATTGTAAATTTGTCGTTTATCTTTTCCTTTTAGTTCATGGAATTTCTCAATGTGGTTACAATCTGATGTTTCATTTAGACATGGTTTCTCCTAAAGATTTATGAAGAGTTACAAGCCATGAATCCATATGGGCGCACTAAGGTACATGATTTAGTCCCTGCTAGCCTTCTTATTTAATTTGGCATGCCGTAGTATAATCTCTTTGAGTTATTTTCTTTTTTCCAAACTTAATTTAGCTAATAATTGCGTTGATCTAGCTTTTCCTTGAAGAAATTGCTCGGGACATTCAGAAGGCGGATTCAGACCGAAGAATCATTTTGCTAAGGTACTTTAACCCTGTTGGGGGCCATGAGAATGGAAAAATTGTCGAAAATCCAAAGGGCATTCCAAACAATCTTTTGCCTTATATACAACAAGTAGCTGTGGGCAGATTACCTGAGTTAAATGTATATGGTCATGACTATCCCACACCAGATGGTACTGCGGTATGTAAAAGCTTTCATTATTGTTATTGAGTATGACCATATATTATCATCTACTAATTGAATAAGTAAGTTAAAATTATATATTGGCAAAAGTTATGTGGCTTACATTACCTATAGTGTAACCAAACTTATGTGTCCTCTTAATAAACAGATCCGTGATTACATCCATGTTATGGATTTAGCATATGGTCATATTGTGGCACTCCAGAAGCTCTTATCAGATGATATAGGTGATTGCTATACTTGCACCGTCACAAATTTTCACTGATTTCTCCTAGTTACAGAATTTTGAGATGTTATTTACCCTTACATTAATGATTTTGTATAAAACTTGGTTTTCTAACATGGTCCTCTCAAAATTTATGCGCAGGTTGTATTGCCTACAATCTGGGGACTGGCCGTGGTACATCTGTGCTTGAAATGGTTGCGGCATTTGAGAAAGCATCTGGAAAGGTAACCATTGATGTTCTTTCTGTAAATCACACAATAAGACGAGAATAGTGAAGCGCTTCTATTCAATAACATATTTTCCTACAGAAAATCCCTTTAAAGCTTTGTGCAAAGAGGCCGGGAGATGCTACAGCTGTTTATGCATCAACTGAGAAAGCAGAGAAAGAGCTTTGTTGGAAGTAAGTTTATGGTTTACTTTATTTCTTCACACTTGATTAGTTCCCTGGAATATGATGCTGCTAATATACCTTTTAGAACCAGACTCTGTGCCTTTTAGCTAATGTGTTGTCAAATATTATGTTTTCAGGGCAAAGTATGGTGTCAAGGAATGTGCTGTGAACAAGATCCAAGCCTGAATAGCAACACCCAAAGAAATATACAGCGTCTGCACAGTGGTTATTGAACCCCTAACGTACTAGAAAGGGTTTGCTATGCTTCTCCAGATATGCACTATACTGTCAATTTGTTTTCTGTGAATCAAAATGGTTTACAAGAAATTTGTAAATGCAAAGAACAATACCAGTGAACTAATGTGAAGTTTGTGATAAACGAGGTTTTGCCAGTTAATCATTGATCCTTTGAATATGCTGTTGTAAAGTAGTGAGAAAAATAATAGTTACAGGAGTGGCAGATTGCTTGGAATTGCTTTTGGATCGTTCGTTTTATTATCTCTGTAGGTTTTCTATAGATTGTTTGTTTGCACTAATATTTTCTTGCACTATACACTATTGCTTATAAATGACTGTCTGGAACTGGCCTTGAAACTTACAGAGCTTAACCCTGGCCCTTAAGAGCTCTTGCTCTGCCACTGCATGCGGCTCGGTTGAGTAATATTTGTTTAGTTTAAACTCATAAGAGCGTCTCCAAGGAATAGATTTTAAAAAATCATTTGACCTTATAGAAATATTTTAATACTCATTTTCATACACTCGATCTTTGTTTTTGGTCCCGTTTTTTAAGTTCGTAGCTGTGTATAATATCTTTTTGATGCTCCTCAAACGTTTTTTTCTTCGTATCTTATTCATTTTGTTTTACATGTTATTATGTATAAACATCATTTTTCTAACTTTATGATATAATTTTTCTTATGAACATTGAGAGATAACAATAACGATTTAAAAACCTATCAATTATAAAATTAATTGTTATTAAACATTTTCCGGAAACAATCATACACAAAAATCAACTTATTTATTTATTTATTTTTTGAAGAAAAGACCCATTCATTAATTAAGAAACATCATACATTAATTGTCTCCAACAAAATCTGAGGAGGAAATATATGGGTCACAAAATTATTAAGCTCACAAGATAGCCTAGCCAATTTATGAGCTACATTGTTTGATAATTTTTTAACAAAACCACGACTAATACTTGTCCTTGTTGCTAGGTAATCTCTGCATTGTTGAATGACATGGCCAATCTCGAGACGACTAGTTGATTTGTGCTTGATAGCATTAACAATAAAGAGAGAATCCGTTTCAACAGCTATAGCATCAGGAAAGTCACTAGTCCATAGAAGAGCTTCCATAACTCCAATTGCCAAATACCAAATTTTAGCCATCATAATATTTTTTTAATTTAAAAATTATTGTTATTATATTATCACGAAAAAACATCCTTGTTGGAATTATATTGTTAATAAAACTATTCACTTTAATTTTCATAACTCAAACTATTTAATTTAATTAAATTATAGGAAAAAGAAGAAAAAAAACTCATGTTTTTCCTGCAATGTGATGTGAGACCTGAATGAGAAGATGACAACTATATTGTGTAGTAAATATTTTCACAAAACTGAAATACATACGCTACTCTTCACACTGTAAATTAAAGATTGAAACCAGGATAAACTAGTTTGCGGAAAATATAAAAAAATGAAACCCGAAGATAATACATTCAACTATTATTCAACAAGATATGTAAATACAATTAACCCTGATCTATATCAAACCGCAGTTTATAAAGAGATAAATGTAAATATATATTGATCACTTAGCACATACATTAATATATAACAATCAAATTAGGGTTACATATATTTATGAGTGTTTTTTGATTTCACTTGCATAGTTGCTCTGCATGATTTGCCAGGTCGTCTGGTCCACAATCTGACCTCGTACTAATAATCCAAACTACACCATTTAAGAGTAAGACATTGATCCTGAGTGCCGGATCTCTGATGTTACCTTTTGGAATTTCTTCTTAATTGATTTAAAGCTGTCATGGCCGTTATTTGACCAGGTTCCTTCAATGGGCTCTCATCTTCATAATCTGCATTCTGCACACACATGAACACTTAGATTAGCCGGCAATAATATTATACTAATAAAGTTATGTCTTTTATAGGTTCCCCGAGATAAACTGCTGGAACCATCCTGTATCTACTAAGAAGATTTGTCACAGCGGTAATAAATTTGCACGTGCAAGTATAAATGACTCATGCAAGTTTTAAACAGAATGAAAATAATATGTTTGAAGATCAAAACCACCTGATGCTTCTTTATCTTTTTCTTGTGGCATAAAACCCGTACTAATGTGTGACCATCTATCAACTGCCTATGTCCATGCTTTTGCGATTCAACTCCTGTCGGAATGAGTTCGCTTGTGTATCTATTGTAGCAGCTGCTTAATTGTTTGTTCTAATATGTATACAATTATAATGATCAGGTTAAAATATACGTACATGTTGCTGCAACTGCTCATTTTCTTCTCTCAGCAATTTCTCCTACATGATGATGGTTATCCAGAGACACAATTCAACAATTTCTTTTATTGTAGTAGTTTAAGATTATCAAGTTAATGTGCAAGTATGGATATGAGTTGTCAAAATATTTGATACGTGTATTATGGTCATCAATTTAATAAGTTGCAATACTGTAATTGTCACTCACTAAAGTTGCAATTATTGTATACGGATCGTCAAAAAAAGTGTAAACATCAAGGAGCCTTATGGACATGATCGCAAGAATGGAAGCTGACATGACATGTAATCATCTGATCCTCTCAAAGAGGAGCTGCAAAAAGCACGAGCAAAAACACATGAATTGTTTAGAGCAAGGCAAGAACTTCTCGCTAAAGTGCAGGATATGACACGAGATTTTTAGAAAACACAAGTAGCAGCACGAGAATTGTTCTCGCGATGTTTTTAACCGCGCCCATGGTTTGTAAGTTGGTCTCGAGGTACATGCTCTACTTTAATATGTATGTTCTTTTGGAGACTCCTTCGTATTTAGGAAATTCAAGTTTTTTATATTTTTCCTTAATTTGATATGTGTTATTTAAATAAAACGGATATTTGTAATTATATGCTACTTCATTCTGTAGTGAACTTGCAGTGTGTAAAGTTTGTTATTCTATTCTTTTGGACTTCGATGCCTATATATCTTGAGTAGTGTTGTTCGTTAAATTAATACAAGTATGATGTTTCTTCTGTATTCATTTGCTTTTTCTATATCATTGTCCACAATGGTGAGAGGATTGGCAAAAGGCAGAACAAGACTTCTTTCATAGTGTAAGCTGTATCACATCGTTATTTAGAACCCAAACGTAGGAGTTAGGACTATTAAGTCCTGTCAGTGGTCATCACAATCAAATAGTATCCGTTTATAAGCTTTAAGTTCGTTACTAAGAAAAAAGATGCAGTTTATGTTCAAAATGTCAAAATTTTGTAGCATGTAGAAGTTCTAAACGAGTCAACACAATAGTATTAATTACAGAACATTTGTCATCTACACCAAAGACCAAAACCAAATACAGTCGCAGACAGTTAACCCTAAACTAGACTAGTATAACGGTCATTTTAATGTGTATGATCAAATGCACATAATAAGCACCAACTCTAATAAAAATAATTTGTATATATTGACGAAATTGACTTGCATGTAGAAGAGTTATCCACCAATCAAAACCTTTCATTTTCATAAAAGTATTGGTGATCATGAGCACATCATAGAAACTCCCATACTATAAATTTGGACAAAGTGAATTTGCTTCTTTGCTCCGATGATCTATTCGAATTTCATTGTCAAACTTCTATTTTGGCTCTGCATGCTTTGCAAAGTATTCATACACAGTAAGGAAAAAAATGCTTAAGTGAATAAAAACAAATTGAATGATCAAAATTTGATATAATGCACCGCATATAGTATAACTTCATCCGGCCTATAAAGAATTAGGACTAACCAGTTTATTAAACTCGGGCCTGTATTCAGGAGTTATATTGTCCACCGTCTGGGACACAGCTCTTATAATATTTTTTCGTACAAATGGGATTTGTACACACACAAATATAAAATCAGATTTTCAGCGTCACTAAAATAATTCTCAAAATGTCGGTTAAATAACGTAACAAATGTAAGAGCGCTATAAATATAGGTCTATAGTGTCAGCTAAGCTGGCAACGCTATTGATTAATCATTATCGTCGGTGGTAATAATATCAACGTTGTTGTTCTACCAATTGCATCAATCCTTGTAAATGCCGACGCTGTTGTCACCGCTATTTATCTGATCAATTGCGTCGGTTTTAAAAAATGCCGACACTATTGATTATTAGAAAAATATATATTTCCTATTTTTTCGATATCTTTATATAAACATGTTTCATTACACATAAATACAATATACCCAACAATAACACAACTTTGAAATTATATGTAAATAAACTAGTTGAGAAGCCGCGCGTTGCGGCCGGCTATAAAATATTATTAATGATTCAATATTAGAATTTATAAAATAAAATAAATTTGCAGCAGCCTATAAAAATTATATTAATGGTTCAAAATTAATATTTTTAAAGTAAAATAATTTTATATTATAAACGTCTCGATGCAATACCAATATTAATATATATATATATATATATATATATATATAAAATTGTAAGATTGGACTATACATAATTCATGAGTGAAACAATGAAAATAAAAATCTGCATGTAATTAATGATTCAAAACACAACAAATCTTAATTTTGGTCGTGTTTAACATAGGTGCGTAAAAGTCTAAAAGATATTGAGATACAACTCCGTAACCATCCCTAAATTTAATAGGAATAAACATTGTGTTCGAGTTGTACGAACATTAATCATCTCGGGATGTATGAACTCCAATTCATGCACGGGTGTATTAGTGATTCTTTCCTTTTCACGATTGATTGACTGCAAAAACATCAACTTAAATCTATGAGATCTCGGTCTATAATTACCTTTGCAACAGCCTTTTATTTATGCTGTATAAACAGACTTCACTTAAAAGGTGCTTGAATTTAACTGAGCAAACATATATTGTGAAAGTGTTGCATGAATAATCTTTTCCTGTATATAAAGTAAACCATGTAAAATTAACAATAACAAATATATTCGATGAACAAAACAAATATTAAAAAATAAAAATAATGAACAAACATATATCCCTAACCGTTAATCTATTAACCTTTTCATCCATCAATATCATGTCAAGACTATATTGTTCTCCCGTATTTGGATTTGTCGACTACCACATCTAACAAACTCTCACTCTAATGAGCCAATCATCTTTATCGTCGTTCAAAACATCTAGAGTGTAACTTTGTATTAGATGGAGAAGACAAATAAGCTCAAGAAAAATTGTGTGTGTTAAATTTCATGAAGTCTGGCCTTAATTTACAGGGGTTGATCTGAGAAAAGACCGGCTTATCAAAAATACTTTCTGTTTTTGATATACGCCTTTTCCAAAAATATGATGATAGTTTCAGATTCTGATTTGATTTTGATATTTTGAAAAAGGTAGTTCTGAAACTTTCCTCCAATATATCCGAAACTAAAAAAGACAGTTCTAATTTTTGATATTTTTTCATCTAAAAATTTCAAAAAATTAGGAAAAATAGAACAGAGCTATCTGAGAGGCGTCACCCACACGCACTCCGCTTCTCTTTTATATAAGTATATTGATTTAAAAAGATATTATTCTATACAGACTTGGAAAGAAAGTACATTACATTACATGCTAGCACTGCAGGTGAAACGGTCGGTGAGTGGTTTGTTTTGCTTACAGAGTTGAAGTGGGTGTTTGGCAACACTGATTATAAGTGTTCCCGGACCATTTTTAGCACTTTAAACTGTTTGTGCTTTTTAGGCAGTGTTTGGCAAGAAAAACAGGAGTGTTTATTTTGGATTTTTTAAGCCACAAGCTAAAAGTTAGAAATGCTAGCTTTTTTTGGACCTTTTTAGTAATTTGAATTTTTTTATAAAAGTTTTAAAATTTTAATATGTAATAAACTTTATTTATTATAGAAGTTTCTTTTATTTTAATAATTTGAATTTTTTTTAATTTAAAAAACCAAACACACAATTGACTTATAAATAAAAGTTATCCAAACACTTTTAATAACTTATAAATCAAGTTCACTTATCATTTATAATTTATTTCTTATTTTAAGCAAGTTATTTTTTTAAGTTACGCCAAACGGCCCTGCAACGAAAACATTGTTCGTGCCCTTTTCTCTTTTCAGTCCATTTATGTTTCATACTCGGTCTAGTACTCTAGCATTGTCTTCTCATTTATTACTCGCTTAATTGAGCTTCGTGAGGGGACTCTCAACCTGAGATTTCATGTTGGAAAATGCTACATACCCCAAAAAATCATCCCAAATTTTTTTTCCCAAATGATGTGGCATACACTGATTGGTTGTATTTCTCCAATAATAATGAGACCCCCCTTGTATATTCATCAATCACCCAATCAAAATCTTCCACTTGTATGCCACATCATTTGGTAAAACATTTTGGGGAAACTTTTTGGGGTCTCTAGCATTGCCCATCGGAGACTCTTTTACAACGAGAGACCATGTCAATCTCAAGCCAAACAATATTTTTCCTTATATTTATAAATTTTTCCCAAAATATTTGTTATCGTTATATATATCTCAATTTTATTTATACATTTATTAAGATAGCATAATTTTATTTTATTTAAGATAACATAATTTTTTCAAAAATAACATGTAAAAAAATAGTATGAGAGTGATAGAAGAATATTGCTTTTTATATCCCTAAATAAATGTGTTTTTTACCTTTTGACTAATTAAGTTAATTATATTTTAATCGAATTTATATATGTTATATAATTAAAAACATAAAAAATTATATTTAGTTAACTTTAAGATGTAATTTCTGATTTTCTAAACAATAAATATTATTTTTAATAATAAAATTAAAAATAACAAATTTGACTTATCAAAAATATAAATAATATGTAATTTGTGACGGAAAAATACTACTCCGTAGCATTGAGATGTATACGTTCACTGTTTGCACGCATTTCGAGACTCCTATAAAGTATATTTTCATGAATTTTTTTTAATTATTTTTTAATAAAAGTTTAGACATCGAATTTTTATTTATAAAAATTAAAAAATATTATGAAACTATACTTTAAAGACGTCATAAAAAAACGTATCAAAAAGTAATGTATACGGGATGGTGGGAGTAATTAACATGAAAAGCGAAGAGCTCGGATTAAATATATACGGAGTGGAGCTCGGATCCGAAAATCTCTGATCCTATGGAGATCATGTTCTAAAATATTCGGTTAAAATTCGATTTGAATTCGGTAAAATTAAATGGATCAGAATATGGATCATGTTTGATCCGATCCAAATCCGATGGAGTGACAGTTCTACTCCCACTCTCACTTATACATACACCTCCCTTGCATGTATCTCCCAATTTAATCTCTCTTTCACCACTCTCCACACTTGAACACACACTTAGTGACTTACAAGCATCTCCAAAGGCAGTCCTTATACATGTTAGCTATATTAATATAAAATAAATATTTATTAAAATTTGCAGAACTTGAAAGTAATTGAACTTCTGTGGTATAAGTTATAATGATTAGTTATATTTAAAAAAATAAGTTTTATTTTCATTTTCATATTTCATTAATTATATTTGAAATGACTATCCTTTACAGGAATGGTTGTGAAGGAATTATTAATAAATATTATTATTTTTTATTTAGTACTAGTGAAAATATTTATCTAGGTTGGGTGATCGATGAGTGCAAATATTTACTCTTGGAATTAGAGAAGGGTAAGGTGCTTCTAAACTTTGTAAAATGATTCACGAACAAGTTGGGTCATATCAACACGAGACACACTGATTCAATAGGTGACCGTATTTGGAGATGTAAAATGGCCACCCGAATTTTATTCATATAATGTTTGAAATTTGAATTAATCATTAGTGAAATCTCTTCTTTTCGGCAATATATATACACACACATATACATGATATTAAAATAGCAATCACACACACTTATAGAGTCTTAGAGTAAGTCCAACAGGTTAGCTATCTCATTACCTATTAATAATATAAAATAACGGATCCTAGTGAATCTTGGTGATTTAGGTAAACTACTTTTAGTGTTAACTCTAATAGCATTCCCTATTTTTGTTCCCGTATTATTATTTTAATAATAAATTTGAGAGAGAGAAGGGGACAAGGTGGAAAAAGATAAAGAAAGAAGGAGAGAGATGAATTTTTTATTCATAAATATTAACTAGGTAATGGCTAGAGATTACCTAAAAATAGGTAATGGCTTGAAGATTTGAGGATGTGTTAGTGATTTAGGTAACCACTAGGATAGTGTTGATGTGTTTCTTTTTTGATACATTACCTAAATATGAGTTTAGAAGCTCAATTAGGTAACCTATTGGATTTGCTCTTACTCCAATACAAACCAAATTGGCCTAAAAATCACTAAGTACACTCTTAATTTTTGATATGAGCATTCCGTAATTGCTACTTGCACTCCACTTCATATTTTTAATTTTTTTAATATATGGGGACCCACAGCTGACGTGGCAGCAGACCCTACCGCTGACGTGGCGGGGATGCTGACGTGGCAGTCTGGGTGGGCCCAATGATGATGTGGCTGCTGATTTGGCGGCATGGGTGGACTCAGTATTAATATTTGCGGACCAGCAAAGTTTTGATCTGCGGATATTATCTGCAGAAAGGCGAACTCCCGTTCCGCGGATATTTATAGCAGATCCATTAAAAAATAAGATTGAATCTGAGCCCTTAAAATATAGATCTAACGGTCCCCGTACAGTGTGTTAGATAACCCCTCCCTGACACGCGGTTGTCACGACCCTTTAACATATACTCCCTCCGAAAGAAAAACGGGTGAAGTGGTGGGACCCATTGATTTTTAATGTATAAAATTGAGAAAGTGGAGTAGAAATAATGTGAAAAGAAAAGAAAAAATGGAGAAATGATGGGACACATTGACTATTTTTGGTAAGTTTTGAAATATAAAGAACTAGTTGAGAAGCCGCGCGTTGCAGCGGCGTATAAAAATTATATTAATGATTTAATATTAATATTTGTAGAATAAAATAATTTGTAGAATATTATATAATTCATGGTGAAAGAATGAAAATAAATTTATACACGTAATTAACAATTTAAAGAATGACGAATCTTAATTTTATTTGTTTGTTTTTTTTTTGAAAAGTAATCATGTTCTTACATTGTCACCTTCCTCCAATTTTTTTGGATTGATTGTGCACAAAAACATCTAACTTAAATCTGTGAGATAGCGGTCTATAACTACCCTTACTTGTAACAATCGTTATTTTTTAATACCGTATAAACAACCTTTACTTAAAAGTTGCTTGAACGGAGCAAACAGATAATGCATGAATAATTTTTTCGTATAAACAACCTTTACTTAAAAATTGCTTGAACGGAGCAAACAGATAATGCATGAATAATTTTTTCCTGTATACAAAGTAAATCATATAAAAATTAACAGCAACAAACATATCCGATGAACAAAACAAATATTATAAAAGAATAACCAACAAACATACATCACTAAAAGTTTTTTTTTTAAATAAATACATCACTAATAGTTAATTTATTGATATCAACCATCAATTTTGGATTTATCGACTCCAATATAGTGGTCTATAATACCTTTACTTGTAACAACCTTTATTTTTTTAACACTGTATAAACAGTCTTCCCCCATCGTTGCAGAAAAACGGCACCTCCGAGTTGGAAATCGAGCAAGAGAACTATTACCAGTGAGAGGTAGGGTTGTGGTATTGAGAGAGAGGAGGTTGTGTTTAGATGATCCAAAACCGTACAATCTATTCCCGAAACTGAAAAAAGTAGTTCTTGTGGTACTGAGAGAGGGGAGGTTTTGTTTAGATGATCTAAAACCCTACATCTATAAGGGTATTTATAGGTGCTGAGAGACTTGTGTGCTCTCTTTCCTATAATTAAATAATTTGAAACAAAATCAGATTAAAACTTTCAAGCTACTATATTCCATAAATAATTTGTCTTTTCCATAATTAAATAATCTGAAACAAAATCAGATTAAAACTTTCAAGTTATTATATTCCATAAATAATCTAAAACAAAATCAGATTCTGAAACTTGCTTCTAATATACCTGAAACTAAAAAAGGTAATTCTGATTTTTGATATTTTTAATCCAAAAATTCTAGAAAATTAGAAAAATAAAACGAAGCGATGTGAAAGGCGCCACCTACACGCCCCACGCTTCTCCTTTATATAAGTATACTAGCGAATAAAGCCGCGCTTCGCAGCGGCGTTATAAATTTTGATATGAATTAATATCATAATAACATAAAAATTTGAAAAATTTGAGTCATCTTCCCGTTAAACATATCACTAATAAAAAAAATATTATAATTAGTATAGAAATTTGTTTAAGTGGTCATATTGTCAAACACAATACTAATAGTAAAATTAGTTTGAACCGGCCTCCCGTGAAAGACAATATTAATCCATAATTATAAATTTTGATATGAATAACATAAAAATTATTTTGAGTCATCTTCCCGTTAAACATATCACTAATAAAAAAATATTATAATTAGTATAAAAATTTGTATAAGTGGCCATCATGTCAAACACAATACTAATAATAAAATTAGTTCGAACTTCTCTCCCGTCAAAGATAATATTAATCCATAATTATTATTTTTAAGATAAAATTAAATATTATAATTTAGTTCAAACATAGCTTGAACCGCTCTCTTGTCAAACACAGTACTAATAACAAAATATTATAATTTAGATATTAGTTTGAGTCGCTCTGTCAAACACGATACTAATAAAAATGATTCGAATTACGATAAAATTAAAGATTATAACTGGATAAAAATTATTTTGAACCGTGATACCGTTTTAACAAAAAAAATAATATTATAACATTGATAAAAAATTATTTTAGCCACTTTCCCGCCAAACATAATACTAATAGAAAATTTATTATTATTTAGATAAAAATTAGTTTGGGCCGCCTCCCGTGCCCGTCAAACACAATACTAATCAAGAATCATTTACATTATTATAAGATCAATATATGATTCCTATTTTATATATCCTAATTTATTTTGTAATTATTTTGAACCGCCGTTTTAACAAAAAAAACATTATAACATAGATAAAAATTATATTAGCCACTCTCCTATCAAACATAATACTAATAGAAAAATTATTATTATTTAGATAAAAATTAGTTTGCCGCCTCTCGTGCCCGTCAGACACAATACTACTCAAGAATCATTTACATTAGTATAAAATCAATATATGATTTTTATTTTATATATCCTATTTTTTGGTTAATTATTTTTATTTTATGATTCCTATTTATTGGTTAAAACCTGATTTTTTAAATATAATTCTATTTCTTTTAGGATTACTAAATAAGAAAAAATTTGTATCATCTTTAGAATTCAATAAGAAATACTAAATATAAAGGAAAAGAGTTGTATCATCTTTAGAATTCAATAAGAAAAGAGTTGTATTACTTTTAGAATTCTTGAACCTTATTTTTTGAATTATAAAAGCCGCGATTCATATTATAATTGTATAAAAGTTATTTCGACTCATGTTCCCGTTAACATATGATTATAATTAATATAAAAATTTGTTTAAGTGGTCCTCCCATCAAAGATAATATTAATCAATAATTATTATAATTATGATAAAATTAAATATAATAATATAGATAAAAATTAGTTTGAGCCGATCTCTTGTCAAACACAATACTAATAACAAAAAATTATAATATAGATATTAGTTTGAGTCGTCCTACCATCAACCACAATACAAATAAAAAAAATATTATAATTATGATAAAGTTAAAGATTATAATTGGATAAAAATTATTTTAAGTCATGGTCCCGTTTTAATAAAAAAAATACTTATTACTTAAATAAAAATTTGTTTTAGCCGCTTTCCAGTCAAACATAATGTTAATGGAAAATTTATTATTGTTTTGATAAAAATTAATTTGGGCCGCCCACCCCTCAAACACAATACTAATTAAGAATCTTTTTTATAAATTTTGATACGAATTAATATTAAAATTGCATAAAAGTTATTTTGAGTCATATTTCCGTTAAACATATCATTAATAAAAAATATTATAATTAATATAAAATTTGTTTAAGTGGCCCTCCTGTCAAACACAATACTAATAAAAAAATTGTTTGACCCGCCCTCCAATCAAAGACAATATTTATCAATGATTATTATAATAATGATAAAATTGAATATTATAATATAGATTAGATTTTTCTTAAGATTCCTATTTTTTAATTGTTTAGAATTCTTTCTCTTTTTTTTTAAGAATCCTATTTGTTAACTGCTTAGAATTTCACAAATTTTAGATTCCTACTTCTTAACTACTTAGAATTATATCTCTCTTATGATTGTTATTTTTTATCTAATTTATCTATTTTCTCTCAAAAATTAGAAAAATTAAACGGAGAGTTTCTAGAGACACTGAATCTAGTAAGAAAAGAATTGTATTATTTTTAGAATTCTTGAAACATATCTTCAATATATCTTATCGAAAATAAGAATTGTATATATTACTTTACATATCTTAAATATAAATTGTATTTTATCTATTATTATTAGTTTGAATAAATAAGAAAAAAATTGTATCATCTTTAGAATTCAATAAGAAATACTATTGTATCATCTTTAGAATTTAATAAGAAATACCAAATAAGAAAAGAACTGTATCATCTTTAGAATTAAATAAGAAAAGAATTGTATTACTTTTAGAATTCTTGGACCTGATTTTTTGAATTATAATTATATTTTATCTCCGAAATTCAAGAAAATTTAGAAGACTAAATCGAACAATCCTAGAGACGCTCGCATCCTCCTTTATATATATATATTGATTGATTAGATGAGACAATCCAAAAAGGAAAGTGTAAAGAAATGATTGGGATGGAGGGAGTATGATCTATGTTTTAAAGATCCTCGAATTATTGAAAAAAAACTCGATTAACCCTTAAAAAAAATATTTTACCGATTCACCGATAAAAAATATTTTACTATTTTACCGATCCACCGATAAAAAATATTTCATGATTTACCGACTGCATTCCTATTTGACTAAAAATTCCCAATTTTTCAAAAAAAACCTCCGATAAATCTTGAATCGGTAGAGAAATTAGTCGATCGGTTTGTTGGATGGATTGTTTATTTCGTCCTGCGTGCTTCTGTTTCTTTCTTGGCGGTGTAACTCTCCCATGAAAAACAACCGCTTTTATTTGTTTTCAGAACCCGGCTACTCGGTGATCTCCGCCGACACCAACACGAATGATAAAAAAACCTATGTTCTATCCCAAGCCTCTCAACAACCCAAACACGTTGGACGGAACAAATAGTCCACCACGAGACTGCCCAAGAAACCGGCCAGGAAATCCGACTAATTTCTCCCTCTCCCTCTCTCTTTCATGCATTCTCACCATCGCTCACCCCCTCTCTCTCCTTCCCCCTCCCTCCCCTCATCTATTCCTTCGCAACAATTCACTATATCTTAATTGAATTTATACATGTTATATAAATAAAAACCTAAAAAACATATATAATCAAAAATTATATCAAGTTTAATTTACAGGGGTGTATTGGATTGGGATTTTAAAACATTTTTTTCATTCATGAAATCCGAGTATATTCGATTGGGATTGTTTAAAATCCATTAAAATTTGATGGTATTCAATTAGAATTTTAAATTATGTTTTAAAATCCGATGATATTCAATTGGGATTGTTTAAAATCTGATTGTATTCATATGCTGATTGATTTTTTTGGATTTCATAAACTGGTTAAATTTGTGGGATTTTTCAGTGTATTTTAAGTCTTTTAAAATCCCACCACAATCCATGAGATTTTGAAGCATTATGCTTATGTATAAAATCAAAATCACATACAATCTCTTAAAATCCATAAACTAAAAACAATCCATTAAAATTCCAATCAAATACACCCCTTAATTTAGTATGTAACTTCAGATTTTCTAACAAATACATATTTTTTTTTTAATACTTAAGTTAAAAATTGATAAATTTGACTTCTTAAAATTTAGAGCTTATTGCACTTTGTAACCCCCCACTCTGGCTGATTAGCAAATCAGACCCCACACTTTGAAATATGACAGTTTGTAATCCTAAGTTTCATTTGGCTTTCGGCTTGTAACCCTGGCCCACACATATCCGTTAAAACAACCGTTCTTTAACTGTTTGAGAGTTAACAGTGTGTATATTAGTTTCTAACAGCTACTTTACCCCTCGTGACCTCTCAAAATTTATGTATTATATTTTAAAATTATTTCTAAACACACACAACAATATATATTAAATTACAAATAATTTTTAAAATATGTATTTATTTTAAAATTTAAAAATAAGTTACATCGTTTATGTAAAAATAAATAAATTTTCAGATTCTAAATCTAAATACGTATTTTAAAAATTGTTTTACGTTGTTGTGTGTGTTTAGAAATAATTTTCAAATATGATACATAAACTTTGAGGGGTCACGTGGAGTAAAGTAACTGTTAGAAACTAATATACATATTGTTACCTCTCAAACAAGTTAAAGTTAACGGCTGTTTTTAACGGTTGTGTGGGTCAGAGTTACAAACCGAAACCTAAATGAAACTTAAGGTTACAAACTGTCACGTTTCAAAATGTGGGGTCTGATTTGCTAATTAGCCAAAGTGTGGGGTTACAAAATGCAATAAAGTCTAAAATTTAAATAAATATGTAATTTGTGATGGAGAAATAATTAACATGAAACGGGAAGCGCATTAATCTAATGTACGAGCGAATTAAAGCGAAAACGACAGGGTAGAAAGGACCGTTACGCTTCTGAAATCCAGAACCAACCAACTAGTCACTTCCACCCCACTATTTAAATCCCCCCACCACTCCTCCACGTGTCACCCCTTCTCCATCTCCGCCCACCTTTTTGTCTCTCACACATCATCCTCCCACTACAGCCCTGTATCTATATCTCCCAATTTAATCCCTCTTTCACCACTCTCGCCACTTGAACACACACATAAATAATATGATCTCTTCATAATCAATCTTCTTCTTCAACTTCACGCGACTACAACACACATATCAGCTACTGACATGTCAGCGCAGGTCAACGAGTCAACGCCGGAGTATGAGGACAACTGGAAGTTCCACGCGGTGGAGTTCGCCAAAGGCCTGGTGGAGATGAGCGTTGAGTTCGGCAAAGCAGTTAGAGATGTGATTAAACAGAATGTCATCAAGGAGAATTCGCTTATCGTGCGAAAATTAGGGCCGCCTGTTGACAAAATTTGTACAAAATTGATGTTTCTCAATGAGTATTTGCCGGAAGATCGCCATCCGATGCACTCCTGGTCCGTTATCTTCTTCGTCTTCTTCTTCACTTTTGCCGGTAATTCTTTCACTTCTATATGTTGATTCTATTATTTTATCGAGATTTTTAATTTAACGAGGTTTTGCTGTATTGCGTGTTTGATTTCTCGTTTGTGCATATATGCATTTGTTGATTTCTCGTTTGTGCATATATGCATTTGTTTGTAAGATACTATAATTTGCGGAAACTTTTGATTTTTTAGAATAGTTTCAGATTTTGTTTATAGCTAGTGTCTTCGATTATGCATATGATAAGTATTTTAGGAGTTTATTGCTTTAGTTTAGTTTGATTTCTATGATTATAATTTGTGAATGTTTTGTGAAATTGATATTAGTTGAATGTTCGATTTATATTATCTGTTCATATGTTGTTTTACGTATGAATGTTTGTCGATTACACTTTGTGCCAAATTTTTATGTTGGCAGTGATAGTTACAGAGTTGTTATTTTACTGAACATGGTTTCTGAGCTTCATCAAGAATTTTTGAGTTGACATTCGATTTCAAGAGTTTGAGATTGCTGCAACTTAGTGTTGAGTTGTACAATTTCAATATTATAGTAATAGATGAACAGTTTATAAGTGATTTATTCTAGGGATTGGTGCTTTCAACTTTAGTTTATAAGTACTTGAGTACTTGGAGAATGCTACTCCTTTGGTTCTGAATGAGGGGACATAATGTCAGTTTGCACTTTATAATAATCAGAACCAAAATTTTAAAATTACAGTTGATTGACGTCAAAAACCTGCTCACTGTAACCAATATGCAATTTAGGTTGAGAAATATTTTGTTCCACTGCATTTTGAGGCTGAATTCTGAACTCTCATTTTGGGATGGGGAAGTGTCCAAGGTTTAATAAGCAGATTTCTTCTGTCAGGAACTTTGATATTGATGATTCACTGTTTTATCCCAATCGTCAGAACAGCTTAAATTACCATTTAATAGTTAGTCTTAGGTTTTCCCTTCATTGTTATTATAATCCTAATGTTATGGGAAACAAAGTCAACTAATATTGACCACCTCCTCGAAGAATTGGTTACCACTTCATAATACTTCCGATTAAAATTCACATGTTCCATGGAGTGCTTTAAGCTTCTTAGAATAATTTAAGGGGGTGCTCATTCACGAGGTCAACATGGAAAAAAATGCAAGCAACTTAGGCCATGATAAGCAGCCCTGGTGATCACTTTTTTTTACTTATATCAGCTGTAAAAACTTAAATTTATATGAATCTTACACAGGAGCATTAGAAGTATATGCGGTAATATAATTTTTAGGCCCATTAAACTATTAAGATCAAGAAATCAATTAAGGTGATGGAGTTGAGACATTTTGTGGTTTCTGGGAGTTTTGCATTTGAAATTCTCTCTTTGCACTCCTGGAACCCTATACTTTTTTCATAGTGATTAGATTATTGTTATTTATCTGGTTTATAGTACAAGGCATTTCTGATTCAAATCCTGCAAGTCAAACTAGAAGTCTCGCTATTGGTTAATCATTTGACTCTTTTACTATTTTCTATTTATATAATTGAATAGTAGTTCTATAGTTTGATTTGTATTTTTACTATCAATCATCTTATACCATCAAAATCGCATGGCAGCATTATATATGAATTCTAAAAGTGATGCAACCAGTCCTTTGATTAAAAAGTTATGTATACATCCCCCGAATGCGACTCGTATACTTTTACCGGATGGTAGACGCATCGCTTATCTGGAGCAAGGTGTTCCGGCTGAAATGGCTAGATTTTCCCTGATTGCTCCACATGCTTTTCTGTCATCCCGTCTTGCAGGTGCTAATATCTTATTATGATACCATGTATATTAAGGTTTTCTCTTAAAGTTTATTGCTGACATGCCTTGCACTAATAGGTGATATTCCTCTAAAATGTTTGCAAAAATAGGAATACCTGGTCTTGAGGTTTCACTAATGCAAGAGTTTGGTGTTCGCTTGATAACATATGACATTCCGGGGTTCGGGGAAAGTGATCCTCATCCCAATAGAAATCTCAAATCATCAGCTGATGATATGCTCCACTTGTCATATGCTGTGGGTGTCACTGACAAGTTTTGGGTGGTGGCATACTCAAGTGGAAGCATGCATGCTTGGGCTGCACTTAAATATATACCTGATCGGCTTGCAGGTAATTTTCTATCTTTTGCTTTCACTTACTATCCATTGTGAGCATATGATGTTCTTACATTCAACATAATTAGCTGAGCTTTTCAAGACCAGCCAAAGCTGCAAATAACTAAGTTTCTCAGAAAACTAGCTTGGATTAACTTTATTGTTTAAAATGCATATGCAGTGTTGGAAAAATGTTTTAATTTCATAACCTGAGAATCTCTGTGCTAAATGAATTTCCATAAGATCATACATAACAAAGACACCGGTGACTTTTGTTGTCTATTTTGGTAAATACATGATTTCTAAACTCTTATTATGTTGTATCATTAAGCTCATGAATATAAACTCTTATTATCCCCAGTGACTTCCCTGTATTTATATGATTAAATTGTATCATGTTGCCTTTGGCTGTTGACGAATTCTGATTATATCAAAAGTAGAACAATTCATTAGCAGGTACTGTTTTGATGTTTATGATTCCTGCTGTTGTGATATTTTAAAAGGAGATATTGTAATACTCATAATATGTTGAACAATTCCTGATCTGTCTTTAACCAAATACGCAGGTGCATTCATGGTTGCTCCAATGATTAATCCATATGAACCAGGCATGACCAAAGATGAGAGACGCAGAACCTGGAATAAGTGGACAGTTAAAAGGAAAATAATGTACATCCTAGCTCGAAAATTTCCCAGAATTCTGCCCTACTTTTATCGTCGAAGCTTTTTATCTGGCAACCTGGGTCAAATAGATAAATGGCTATCATTGTCGCTTGGAAAGAGGGTTAGACAACAACATTATCTTGCTTTCCCTACCAACTGCTCATTCTGTAGTTTGTATTTTATATTCACTATGACGCTTGTGTTTTTTGAATTGTTATCTTTTAACTTTGCTACCAGAGCTATATGTAGAGGTACTTGTCTTGAAGGATTGAGTTCCAAAAGCTTTGGTTTTTTGGTGATTTTTATTGGAAAGCCTTTTTTTTTTTTGTCTAGGATAGAGATTTTATAGAGGGGCAAATGTTTCAAGAATTTTGGCAAAGGGATGTGGAGGAATCAGTTCGCCAAGGAAATGCAAGACCATATATGGAGGAAGCAATCTTGCAAGTTTCAAGTTGGGGGTTCAGCCTAGTAGACCTGAAACTAAAAAAGAAACCCAAAAGGAAAGGCATCCTCCACTGGCTCAAGACGACATACGGTCAAGCTGAGGATGAACTGACTGGCTTTGTTGGTCCGATACATATATGGCAGGTTGGTAAAGGCTTCTGTTTAATGTTCCTTTGTCTAAATTTAATTAGTAATTGTGCACTTACACCACAAGGATTAGTTCAAATACTATTTTATCTTTTTATCTATAATCTGCACCTTTATGAAATTGCATTTCTACTTTCAAACGTGTTGTGGCAGTTTTTGTTTTACGATTGCGTGAGTAGTGTGACAACTGATCAGTCAGCTTTCTCATCTATGAACAAGTTTTTTTTATCATCTCTCTGATCAGGGGACATGCTTTGTGATCTCATTTTAGAATAAATAGGGGTGCTGGAACAGTATTTACGTAAATTATTGCCTAGCAGAGAGGCGTTGAAGGGACGCTCCATAAGTTAGATTTTGTAAGAATTATAGTCTATATCTAGAAGATGTAAAACTCTCAGAAAGATGAGCTTTCACATCAGCTGTGATCTTGTGTCATTCTTGATCTACATGTCAGTTGAAATCCTTCTTAATTGATATTTATTGCTTGATGTTGATTAGGGGATGGATGATATGGTTGTCCCACCATCGATGGTTGATTTTACAGAGCGGATTCTACCAGGAGCCATGGTGCATAAGCTCCTTAACCATGGCCATTTCACATACTTCTACTTCTGCGATGAATGCCACAGACAGATATTCAATACTGTGTTTGGAGACCCTCAAGGGCCAGTTGTCATGTACTTGAATGACAAATCAGTAGTGCTCAAGGATAGTGATGATGTCGAAGAGGTGACAATTGATTCACCGGAAAATAAGATAGCTTCATTAGAGTAGTAAAAATATGAATACACAACAGGTTTGCTCCACTGGAGCAGAAACGCGATCCTGGTTAGCATTTTTGGTCTTCGGGTTCGTTCCCAGAGTATATAGGTTGAAAATTTGAAAACCCGGAACTTGTGGCATAAAACAGGAAGACTACACATCAGTTGTAAGTAACACAACGAACATTTTACCTGTAAAGAAATGTTTACCTCTAAATTTCTGTGATTGTATTCATATGATCGATCTCTAAGCAAAATAAGCAAATCATCAGCTTAAGCATCAATGAATACCTTATACGCACAAGGCAACTGCTCAATAAATATACTTCTAAAAGCATGTATGAAATGGAACATGTGAGTTTACTATATACATGGACCAATCGCTCTGCGAGGTTCTTTGGAGGAAAAACCATTTCTAAAATAAGCATTTATATTTAAAAAAATATATTTATGTTATTTTTTAGAATTAATAATATGAGATGCAAATATTTTAATACACTACATATTTAAAAATATATATTTTATTTTTAAAAAAGCAACATTTATTATTAATAAATAAAATCTATTTTTTAAATATAACTTAAAAATTGTAGATAAGACATTAGAAGTACAAAAAAAAACTTCACAACCATGTAGTCATGAACCTTGATATACACCACTGCGCACGTTTACTACAAAACATCAAAACAATCAATGCAGGCAGGCAGCTCCACCTTCTTTTTCTCAAACGCGGTGTCATTCCCTCTGCTCTCACTATAGTCAACCGCATTGTGCAAATGTATGTGAAATTTAGCAACTTAAACGATGCACACAAACTGTTTGATGAAATGCCCCACAGAAATTGCTTCACTTGGAATACTATGATTGAAGGGTATCTGAAAACATGCAACAAGGATGCATCTTTGAGCTTGTTTCATTCAATTCCGGACAAGAATGAGTTTTCTTGGAATCTTGTTATTACTGGTTTGATCAAGTTGGGTGAAGTGGAAATTGGGAGAAGATTGTTTGATGAAATGCCTGATAAGAATGGGGTTGTTTTGAATTCAGTGATACATGGGTATGTTCGGGGTGGGCGTCCAGAAGAAGCTGTTAGAGTTTTTAGGGATGTTGAATTGTGTGGCGATGATTCGTTTGTTTTGGCTACGGTTATTGGTGCTTGTACTGATTTGTTAGCTCTGGAGTGGGGAAAGCAAATTCATGCGCGTATAATTGTTAATGATGTGGAGTTTGATTCTGTGCTTGGAAGTGCGCTTATAAATATGTATGGGAAATGTGGTGATATTGATGAGGCAAGCCATGTTTTGAGTAAAATGAGTGATGTAGATGACTTTTCTGTGTCAGCATTAATCTCGGGATATGCAAATTGTGGTAGAATGAATGATGCAAGAAGGATTTTTTGCAGTAGAAGTGATAATGATTGTGTGATCTTATGGAATTCTATGATTGCGGGATATGTTAATAACAATGAAGTCTTGGAAGCATTAGACTTTTATGGTAAGATGAGAGAATTAAGAATCAAGGAAGACTTCTCTACTTTTGCTAGTTTATTGAGTGCCTGTGGATCTTTGGGTAATCTAGGGTATAGTAAACAAGTGCATGGTCATGCTCATAAATTTGGAGTTGTCAATGACCTTTTAGTTGCAACTGGACTTGTCGACATGTATGCTAAGTGTAGATGCCCTAATGATGCTTGTAAACTATATAGTGAGTTGGAGATATATGACACTGTTTTGTTAAATTCTATGATAACAATATATTTTAGTTGTGGTAGGCTTGAGGATGCAAGACAAGTCTTTGACAATATGCCATGTAAAAGTCTAATTTCGTGGAATTCGATGCTAGTGGGATTGAGTCAAAATGGGTGTGCAATAGAAGCATTGAATCTCTTCTGCAAGATGAATGAAATGAACTTGAAAATAGATAAGTATAGCCTTGCCAGTGTGATCAGTGCTTGTGCCAGCATTTCGTCACTTGAGCTTGGTGAGCAGATTTTTGCAAAAGCTACTATCATTGGACTGGAATCTGATCAGATCGTATCTACTACACTTGTTGACTTCTATTGCAAGTGTGGATTTGTTCAAACTGGTAGGAATGTATTTGACCAAATAATTAAATATGATGAAGCTTCATGGAATTCTATGTTAATGGGATATGCAACTAATGGCTATGGGTTTGAGGCATTGGCTTTATTTACCGAGATGAGATGTGGTGCTTTTGTTCCCACAGAGATTACATTCACTGCAGTATTATCTGCCTGCGATCATTGTGGACTGGTTGAAGATGGACGGAAATGGTTTTATGCAATGAAACATGATTATGGTATCGAGCCAGGGATTGAGCATTTCTCCTGCATGGTAGATCTCTTTTCGAGGGCAGGTTGCCTTGGGGAAGCTATGAGACTTATTGAGCAAATGCCATTTAAATGCGATGAAAGTATGTGGGCATCAGTTTTGAGAGGGTGTGTTGCTCATGGAGATAAAACTCTTGGGAAGAACATAGTGAAGCGACTTACAAAACTTGATCCTGAAAACTCAGGGGCATATGTGCAACTATCTGGTATATTTGCCATTTCTGGGGAATGGGAGCGTTCAGAACAGGTTAGAAAATTGATGAATGATATGAAAATAAGAAAGAACGCTGGGTGTAGTTGGATGGATGGTTAAAAGTTCTTTCATCTGAAGCTGATTCTGCTATTCATTAATTTGAAGTCATATCTAATTTGTAGTTGTTCTGCACTCATGTGTATCCTAATCCATTGAGGATGACCAGTCTTCCAATGTTCCTATTCCACTCTTGGTTTAAACTGAGTGTTTTAGGTATAGTTGAATTCTGTGAGATATGGCATTTTTGCACTTTCAGAGAAGGTACAAGAAATCAGAATTACAAGAAAAGGCCTCTATGTAATATGAATATACTTCTCTGGCTAAAGATGTTGAATTCTATCTGAAACCAATTGACAGGAATCCACTCGGATTGTGTATATATAATATATGAGCAGAGTTACTAAGAACAGGATCGAACATATGATTATGGCTGTGTGTGTAAGGTAAATGGTGGAAAGATTATAAGTGGCCAGGCATCCCAAAGCTGGGAAGATAATAAGTAGCTGGAGGTCTCAATGCTGGAAGATCTGTTTGCACCAAGTTTATGGTTCGTCTATAAAATTCACTTCTTTATGCATGCTAATTTGTTTTTGGAATAGATAAATGTTTTTGTATTCTTTTTGCAAGTGTTTATCGAGGGTGCTCAAGCTTATTAAATTGTATATTATATATTTACCTAATACAAATATTAAAGTTCCAGCTTAATAATTTATAATATTCCATAAGAGTATATTTCAAAGTGGTGGCTGAACTTTCATGTTTTAGCATTTTGGTGGCTAAGGGCCACTTTTTTGAGACAAAGAGTAGTTTTTCTCCTCAGAAAAGTGACCCTTAGCCCTTTTTAGAACATAAAAACAATATATGGCCATGATATTGCAAATTTGAAACTCCGGCCACCAAGGTGCTAAACGGGGTTCAGTTTGGCCACAACTCTGTAAGTTACTATATTCCATAATTATGTCATCCTTTATCATAATGTGTTGAAAAGAGTAGTTTCACTCATGTACATAATGGATTCTGCAGATATTGCTGCTGAGAAGAACTATCCTAGAACCAGATATGCATTCACAATACTAGATGACAAATTATATGCATATTTGGAACCAACTAAGGACCATTGAGTGATGCTACTTTTAACCTATCTCCTTTCATGGCAGTTACTTCGGGCACGCCTACCATACCCTGCTCCTTATATTCACTAACTTATCAAGCATGGTAACACTCTGATCTATATCTTTGAACTCTTAGTATTAAACCTTGCAATTTACTGGATGGGGATCTGAGTGATTGAGTTTGACACTAAATGTCAGGAAAATGGAACATAGGCTGTTCTATATGAATTTGTTGGGCGTAAGCTGAAACAGTTACCTCCTAAGATATAATTGAGTAAACTAAAAACAGGAGGACATGCATTTGGTGCTGCACATAAACCACGTTGCTGCTAAATGCAAGCATTGGTGCAAATGCTTAATGCAAATTCTTATGGACATGCTGCTAAATGCAAGTAAGCATGAGGGATTGCTTTCTGTGATTTGTTATCTTAGCCATCTATGCAATTTCAATGCATGTATTCTTTATCTTGGAGAGTCAGATGAGAAATAGAGGGAAAGGACATCCTAATTTCTATTTTATAAGTAATAAAACTCTAGAAGAGTATAGGTTGAAGATGAGATATAGGAGAAAACTAAACAGAATGCTTGAAATAAAAATCCAAGACCTCTCTGTTTAGTTTCATCCTATTCTCACATTCAACATTCACAGTTGCATATTCTCTTTCTCATTCTTCATAGGATGAGAAAATGTCGTATAGAGAGGCTGCATTTTCTCTTCAGGTTCACCTGATTTTCATGTTCGACCATGCCCTGAACATGGACAGATTTGAGCAAATGTGCAAAGGGCGGATATAAGATATTGGAGAAAATTAAACAGATCAATAAAGGAAATCAATTGCTTTTTTGTTTAATTTTCTCCAATCCTCACATTCGACATTGCACTTTTTCTACATTAAGGTTTTAAGGTTTTATGTACCACACCAAGTGAAAGTCACAAATATTGGAGAGAACTAAGCATGTGATAAAATCAGTGCTAATATGTTTAGTTTCCACCAATCCTCACTTGTGAGATTACACTGTGGTTGCTGTTTGATTCAATGTTTTGCCCTGTATTTATAGCCCTCAGACAGAGACATAACATGCATTTCTTTCTTTCTTTCTTTCTTTTTTCTCTAATTGAGGACACACGCACAACATGCATTTCTCCTTTGTAATGAAAATGGAATCTTGAGAAACAAACCGCATGACTACAGTTTTATTTGACCATTGACCACAATGTTCAAAATTAATAGGTATTCTACGCTTGAAATTATGTAGAATAAATTGATGGATTTTAGTATTTTACTACTGTACACTTTTTCAATTATCTTTAATAATAGTAATTCTTATTCCAATTTCTGCAATTAATCTGAGTAAGAAAATATTAGTACTTTTTCGATATTAAGTAAAAATAAAACAATACATCACATAGTCACATTAATTAATAGCAGGAAAGTGTTCATTTGTACAACAGCAGACGGTGCTTGTCTGACCATTAATATATTTATTTATTTTTATTCTTATCTATAATTTATTACTAGCAAAAAAAATATGTTTTTCTCATGCCACAGAGTCTTATCCTTTTCCTATCTATAAAAAGTAAATTTTAGAGGAGTTGTTCAATTTCAGTATTGAAAAATTCTAACTTAGTGACGACTTTCACAAAATTTGCTTGAACTGGAGTATTATTAAATCACAACAAACACATAAAATGTTTAGTAGATACTCTATATATTGTCATAAGAAACTTCCAAAGAGTGAGATTACAAAACATATGCAAGAAGAGAAATAATGGTCTCAACCAATAGTCTGAAATTATTATTTTTTAAATTATTTTAATAAAAATATAACTTTTGTATTTTATTTTATAAAAAGTTTAAAATATTAATTTTAGATATGAAATCAAATTTCAAGCAGTAAAATGCAAAGAAAAGAGCAGAGGTGTTGGGTGGTGAGAGCATGGAGGCCACATCTCACTTAAAAACAAACATAATGACTTGATGTTGTGGCTTCACCATAGCATGACACCAAACAATGTATGCATGCATGCTCAACACCTGTCCCTCTTAGCTCCTCTCTGCTTCCTCTACTTAAACAATCCTATCACACTTCATATTCATCATCACTTCTCTTCTTATCCACAATCCGCAAAACACACACATTGAAAGAGAGAAAGAAGAATTATGGGGAAGGGTTTAACTTTTTTGTTGGTTCTGGTACTTGTGATTTCAGTTAAAGGGTATGAAGAAGAAGAAGAAAGTGGAAGTGAGGGGAGTGGGAGAAAACTGTTTATATTGCATGATTCAGTGGAGGTGGTGAAATCAGAAGCAGGAGGAATGAAAGTAGTCAAGGGCATCACAGGGAAGTTTGTGGACAAGCCCATGCATATTGGCTTTATTTACATGGAGCCCAAGAGTCTTTTCATCCCTCAGTATCTTGATTCCAACTTGATCCTCTTCATCCGTAGAGGTATAATTTTCTTTCCCAGGACTTGTACATTGATATTGTTGGGATCGGAAAAAAATATTACTTTACGACTATTTTATTTTATTTAAATAGAGGTTAATTTTAGAAAGAGTGTATAGAAGTGGGATCATAAATTTTTATTATTACAAGGAGGTACTGTGTAATGCACCATTTTGTTAAAACTAGACAGGGTTGGTCTGGTTCAGACAGAGTCTTACTTTTCAGAAGTAAAGAGTCTTTTTGTAAAGAACCTGGTTTTGCTTTAGAACAATTTTGTGTGATGGACTTGGAGAGGAGTCTTTGATGAATGGAAATTTTGTTATAGGGGAAGCAAAGGTCGGATCGATTCGCAATGATAAGCTTGTGGAGCAGGACTTGAAGACCGGAGATATATACACGATTGATGCTGGCTCCGTATTTTACATTGAGAATACAGGGGAAGGACAGAGACTTCAAATCATCTGCAGCATTGACACATCTGAGAGCCTCACCTGGCATGCCTTCCAGGTACCGTAACATTAGTTACTTGAACATATAATGCTTTGCTTTGGTGTTGGCTTTGATGGATTGATAGCATTTTGCATTGGTTGTTTTTTTGTGAGAAAGTTTGCTACTCAAATTGGTGATATTCTCAGCACAGAATTATGATTATCTATACACACATCTTGCTTGCTGAAATATGCATTCAACTGTGTATTTTTGCATCAGATAAGACAACATCTTGATTGATAGCTTGCTTATCAACTAATTAGTTCAGATTTGGATGCTTATCAACTAATTAGTTCAGATTTGGATGATTTCCGTAATATTCATATTGCCTAGACACATTACAGGCCTGAATAAATCACAATTTCTCTACTAGGTCACTAGACAAGTCCTGTGTAAATGGCAATAATAAACTAGTACAAATGTGTCGGTCCTATTAAGTCACCAGAGAAGTCCCATGTAAATCAAATTATGAAAGAACTCTGATGTGCATCACCATTACGCATTCACTAGCAGATTACTTGAGAAGTCCTTTTTGAATCACTCATCAGAGAACTCATGTGAATCAACATCACGCTACTAGGTTGTCAGAGAACTCCAATGTTGGATCACACTATCTAAGAGCTCCCAACTTCTATGAATCAACATTCTTATTTATTTTTTACAATGACTTTTTGTGCATCATTTGATTTCGTGCAGTCTTTCTTTATTGGAGGAGGAAGGAATCCATCTTCCATACTAGCTGGATTTGATAAGGAGACACTGTCAACTGCATTTAATGTAAGAAAATATTCTCTCTTTTTTTGCCAATTGAGAATACTTTAATTAGCATTTTGGCACCTCACTTTGTATGGACTGCCATTGATTCTCTTCCGGCATATATGAGATATGTTCTGTGCTGAATATAGGTATCAGTGTCAGAGTTGGAGGAGTTTCTGAGCCCAGAACCTTCGGGCGCAATTGTATACATATCACCAGAGTCAAAATCTCCTAATTTGTGGACACATTTCATCAATCTAGAACATCATCAGAAGAAAGCACACCTCAAGAAATTTGTGCTATTTGAGGGAGACGTTGACGTAACAGAGAGTAAAGAAGAAAGACCAAGTTGGTCACTTGGAAAGCTCGTCAAATCCTTGTTTATAAATGAAAACAAGGAAAACAAAGACAAGGTAAGGGATTCAGGAGATGATGTTTACAATCTTTACGACAGAAATCCAGACTTCCAGAACAGTTATGGATGGAGCTTGGCTGTTGATGACAGCCAGTATAAGCCTCTTAATCACTCTGGCATTGGTGTCTATCTAGTCAATCTCACCGCGGTACGTTCAAGCTTTATCCATATGATAATGTCATGCATAAACATTATGAGCCAGGACATCAATTCCATTATTTTGACATTGTTCTCTGTTTAATCTTGTCTTCCAGGGATCAATGATGGCGCCACATATAAATCCAACAGCGTCAGAGTACGGCATTGTGTTGAGAGGAAGCGGCTCTATCCAGATTGTATTTCCAAATGGTACTTTAGCTATGAATACCAAAGTGAATGAAGGAGATGTGTTCTGGATACCGAGGTACTTCCCATTCTGTCAAATTTCATCAAGAACAGGCCCCTTGGAGTTTTTCGGGTTTACGACATCATCCCAGAGGAACCATCCCCAGTTCCTAGTGGGACGAGGCTCCCTGTTTCAGACCATGTTTGGACGTGAACTGGTAGTTTCTTTTGGCTCGACTGAAAAGAAGTTTGAAAAGTTCATCTATGCACAGAATGAATCCACAATCCTGTCCACGGCATCTGTGGCACCGCCTGATGATGTAAACAGAGTGATTCTGAAGAAAGGAAAAAGAGAAAAGATGATACCAAAGTTAGCCAAGAAGTTGAGTAATGATATGATGATGGGTTTTGAGTAGAGGTGTAAAAGTGTTTCAGATTCCGTTCTGTCATGTTTATGTGGTTAATCTTATGTTTTATGTGATTTGTACTTAGTTTCTTGTTTCCTTAAATAAGTTGGCTTCAGAGTTGCAACTTACCTAGGTGTTGTCTGTAGAACAAACTGGCAAGGTGTTGTGTGAAGGATGAATATTTGAACTAATAAAAATGAGAGACTTTACTTGATCAGCTAGCCAATTTGTTTTTCTTTTGAAAATTGACAACACACATTTTCTTCTTCTCAGCACACCCCTTTCATTATGATTTCGAACTCTCTTTGATTCGAACTTTTAGAAAGATTTGAGTATACTCATGATTCAGGATTTTAAAAGGATTCGGATTGAATGAATTTTTAACATTGGAATCCTACTTCAACAAACCCTCAGAATCCGAATCTTCGACATACCCACTTCCGACAACCCTCTTTCATTCGAATTTTTAGAAGGATTTGAATTCTCAACACTCAAATCCTACTCTGAGATGCAACAAAATAAAAGATTTTCCTTGAAGAAAATGTAAAGACAAAATTTGAACTCTTTTTGATGAGTTTGAAGATAAGATTTGAAGCATGAGATTTGTTTATTGCATAGATCCTACTGGTGACGATGAATTGATTATTTCCAATAAATTCTTAACTTGAGCAGCGGTTACATTATAATCAAGATCCAATGAGACCTTTGTGCCGAGCATAGATCATTATTGACGTGAACACGGAGGCTGACACCATGCCCGTTAATATAACCACCTGAAATGTAAACCAACAGATGATCAACTAGACAGACTACAACTTGGAATATCTCCGAGATGCATGCTGTACTTACCCATTTAAATATGTATCCGTGGCCTTCATTCCAAGGATACGGAATGTTCATGCCAAACATCGCAGCCACCAGTGAGTATATAGATAAACAAACAGTCCCCGAACTCAGGAACAGCTCCAACTGAGGAAATACAGGGATCAAACAAACAAGCATAGGGAGAATCAACATATTGCGTCGTATGCAGCTAGGCTACCTGAATCAGTTGGTTACGATGATGGTCCAGCTGCAACAAAGGCGGAAATCAAGTTCATCAAGCAAATGCCATATAACCAATTTCACAGAGAATGTGTCCATTACTAGTACAAATTTACAATCAGAATGTGAGTGTTGTCTGCAGAGTGGCTACCTGAATGTTAATGTAATCTTCTGTGTCATCGATGTATTCTCGCAGCTGGAAAGACAAATTATCAGTTCAATTAGTCAGATATATATTACTAATAATACAACTGGAGTATATTATTACAACAGCTTTGTTAGGATTGAGTTGGTTCTTATTACCGTAGTCAGTTTGTTTAATGTGCCTTCCACTTGTGTGAAGTAAGCCTGCAAAACAACTATCATTAAGCACTTCTGCATACTTCGTGTAGTCCACAACACAAATTACCACTGAAAAATCCACAACCTCAAGCAACATTTCGAGTTCTTCAACGTCACTTCCTCCATGTGTTGTTGCACTTGCCCTGCTTCTCTTCGAGCCTAAAGTTGGAGAGGCAGACAACCAAGTATGGACGCCATTGTCACTACTCGGGGAAGAAAGACCGTCTAGTTTCCTTGTTAAGTAAAGTTCGGACATGTCATCATCATCATCCAAAAGTTGTTCAAGTTCATCCCTTACCTAGAAACCAGCATGCTTCAGGGACAAATTTTAAAAATAAATTTTTCTCTGGAAACAAAGAAGAGACCATCATATATACCTTCTGAACCCTGCTGGTCAGCCGTGTCATTGCACTTTTCAGTTTACGTACTCGATCCAGATTACGGCTGTTAATCTGCACATTATGTACGTATGCTTCTTATAATCCATCAAGTAGGTGGAAGTAACTGATTTAAAAAAAACTACTTAGCACCGATGAAAATTTATATTGCTCATTTATTCAGTTAATGAAAGTAACTGCTAGGAGAAACAGATTAAACAGGTACAGTTCACATAGTACAAATGAACTCAAGATGTTAGGTTCAACAATAAATTACAACTTTGATTGTTATTGGAATATAAGCTTCTGCAGCCATGAAATAGCTACAGAAGCCAAGACAGTTGTATAATTATAGCGTTGTTACCTTTGCCGTCAGTTCATCTAATGCCGGATAAGCAGTAACTTCCAATTCTCTTGTTCTTGCATCAAGAAAACTGCAGATAGCTTCAAGGGCGACTTCTAGAGCTCGGAACTCAAATGGAAATTCTACATTCAGGAAAAAGTGATCTCCTGTCACATATTAGCATCAACTGCAAAAAGAGTGTTCGAACAAAATTCAACTGAAATTATACCATTATCTTCACTAGTTTCTAAATCATTTTGAGGCCCCAAATTCTCTTCATCTTCTCCTTGGGTTTGAGAATTGAGATTTACTGAAGGCAATCTTCTTTGAAATTCTTCTACAATGGGAACAACATTATCATCAAGTGGATCTTGAAGCATTACCTAACCAAGAACAGTAGAAACACATGATAAAATTAACAGTACTGTGCAACCAACACATGTAGTAATCATTACTCCAATCATCCAAATAGTACCAGAAACTCTATGCAAAATTAGTGGCTAACAACTTTTGAAGACTTAATAACTTAATTATATGTATCTTGACTCCGAAGCTGAGACCATAGCATCAAGGAGCTCTGCTACCATCTTAAGTAACCAACTCTCGAGGACTTAATACAGACTAAACGGACACAAAAAGAAGATGAAATTACATATGATGAACATAAGAGAAAGAGGGATACCTCTTCAGTTGTGATGATTGCTTTAATATGCTGCAAAAAAGAAGTTTAAATTAATTAAAAGTAAGATTCACTATGTGCAACAGTATTGAAGAAAAAATGTTGAGGACCTCCAAATTGAGAACAATAGCTTTATCTCTGCCTAAGATGGCAGAAGGATAAGACAACAAAGGTTCGAGGATTCGAAGATCTCTAGCATAAATGGGGACTCTTTGCATGATATCATACTTATCCATCTCCAAAATCTTGCTTTCTCCATTAGTATCTATCAAAATCCAGCTTCTTGAAATTGTTGTTTTCTTTTTCAGAGATTCTTGAGTATCCACTTCCACAATAAACCCCTCCTGTCTTTTGCTCATTCTTTGGGCCTCTTGAACTTGCAAGAACTGAAATTTATGCAGATATAAAGAAGAAAGAATAAGGGGGCTGGGAAAATACACAAGGAGAGAGCAGATATGTGGTAATAATAGAGAAGGATAATAACAAATGATAAATAGCTGAGGTTTATGCATGGGAGTGGGACTGCTGATGAGTGGTCTCTGACATAGTGTCAACTGTCAAGTGTTGTACATATGTGTCATGTGTTTTCGCATTCATAATTCGTATGTTGCACGGATTTTCAGATATAAAAAAATATTCAAAATGAAAAGATCGGAAAAATATATGAAATTTTCATTTTTTTTTATACCTCATACATTTTTATATATAGCTATAAATATTGGATTATTATTTGTAAACCACTAGTTGGGGTGTGTGTTTGTGTAAACCACTTCTGTTTTGTCAAGCCTTTGTATAAACCACTTGATTACGTTGAATTTGCTAACCATTTCTCAAATATAGTATTGCAGTTGAGTACTGCATTGAACCCAGTATTGAAGCATTCAACTATAAATGAATCTTCCAGGATGTGCCGTGTAATTTGTGTATCGCTTCTAAAAATATATACATTTCACTGCCGCAAGCCCAGAAGTTGTTCAAAAAGGCCCTAAATATGTGTCCCAAGTTGATTAATTACATTTCTCAACTAAAATAAAATAAACTAAAATTGGCCACATATATGAATAATATGATGAAATCAGGTCACTTGCATTTACATTCATGAATAAATTCAGGAACCATTTCTCGTCCCTAGCATTGCTCTTATAGTTTTAAGAGTGCACATGATTTCTATGGTACTAAAGAGATGGTTCCGGTGCTGTTTTTGATCTTCAAATAGATATATATTCTCTCACTCCCTGACCCCTGTATAGCCTGGATTAAGATTCCGAGTCTCTGTATAAGGATAAACAAGGATGTTACACAATGGCTCAAAAGCCTAAACTCGCAATTATTATGGTAAACAAGGCTGGCCACATGAACATAATGTTCAGTAAGAAAAAGATAAAGCACATATCACCCATAAATTCTGCATAAATTACATGTTCACAAGGCACCTAGTCCAGCATATTGAGAAGCTCTGGATAAAATCTAGACAGAACAGAATCAAACACAATAGTTATATACACTGTGGAAAGAAGTCAGAAACCATTAATACACTCCTATATTACATAAAATATAATCACACATTTAGATTCATTAAGCAAAGGGAACATCATCCCTCGATAACAGGAAGAGGTTGGGAAGAGCCAAAGGTAACTTAAGTTAGTGATCTCCTAAGGAACTTCTGCTCAAAATAGTAAGTCTTAGTAGATATAAAATTGGTACAAGACCTCCACGTGCCTAGAAAACATGAAATACTCAGTGTGGCCATATGCCCAAAACTTTCCCATAAAAAAACATGTCCCTAGTTTTACATTTCATTTAACCTCAAACAAACACCCCTCGCATCCCAGAGAAAAAAGGACAGGAAAATTACTTTGTTCCCTGGAGAAGGGAATAAATGCTAGCAAAGTTATTTAAAATTGGCATCATATTGCAATCAAGTGTTCAGTCACAACCTTACATGTACATACTAAAAATTATCTCCAAGGATGAGTTCAGATTACCTCTTGCACCCTTTCATTTGCACTTCTACCTGCAGCTTTCTAGCCAACTCAAAAGAGCTATCCTATTTTGCTGACATGACCTGCACAAGACAGAACAGGACTACATACAGATTGCTGATGGATTTTGGTGATCAGAAACACATGTGTGATCAATATCCATAAAAACATCTTGATTTCGTCAATTTTATTCATCGTTCTGAATTTTAAGATGCAAAATATAGAATATTCTGAATATTATATATAAACTTTTTATTGGTCCCGACTAGTATCCTCTGCCAAAATAATGCATTTAAGATAGGTTTTTGCTCAAACTTGAAGGAATGCTCTAAGAGATGAACATCACTCCAATACACAATGAACGCAATTATACCATTTTTTCTATGACTTTATTTCATACAATTTACTAAAGTTTATATATTTAACAAGTAGAGAACAGTATTACAAAGCAGATAACTCCCAAGTGGATAAATGCTAAAGGAAAATATCAGGAGAGCTTTGACTGAGCATTTATGCATATGAAGTTGACTCTGTAGAAATTACCAATGTAATTTCAGGGTTTTTTGTTTGCCTGTAAACAGCTGGACACAGAATAAACCATTGCTACATTCAGTGCAAACATTTATTATCTGAATACTGAAGGAAGAAAAATTCAATCTTAACTATCTCTCAAGTATTAATAACAGACTCCTGAAGGCTGAAACAATGTATAAGTTCTAGGAAACATCACTAGTGATATTCATCTGAAGCTACTAGTACCTCAAGTTGTTTCTATCACTATAATCTCCTAAAGTTGTCTTTCAGTTCATTCTGAAGCTTTATGTAAGTGTGCCCATCCACTATGCCCTTCGCTTGCAAATCTTTAAGCAAATTCATACCGTCTTCTGATCTTTGGTGCCTGCGGATCTCACCAAGGAGTGTCCTATAGGTTATAAAATCAGCCAACCTTCTTTCTGCAATCATCTCCCACAGATATTTTACAGCTTCATCAATTTCTCCACCAAGGGCCAGGGCATTTACAAGAGAGTTGTATGATTTATTACTAGGCACAAAGCCTTTCTCTTTCATTTGGTCACACAGCTCCCTAGCATTGTTTGTCCGGCCTTGAGCACACAATCCATGAATTAAATAATCATAGGAAAACGAATTAGGTGGACAGTTATAAACCACTTCCATCTGATGAAATATCCTCAGGGCTTCGTTAAGGTGAAGCGACAGCGCGTACCCCTTTATCATAGTGTTTAATGAGAAAATATCTGGTTCAACCCCGTCATTTACCATGAGCTTAAAAAGACCTCTAATAGACTGCATATACAAATGGTTCACATAAGAATTCCCTTCCCTACCAACAAGTGCCGCAAAGAGAAGATTGTAAGTTCTTATCGATGGCCTACAGCTCAACTTCATATTACTTCTCATATGCATAAATATATTAACAGCTCTATTCAACTTCCTCGCTTCCGTAAAATAATATATCATTGTATTATAAAGCGCCTCTGAACCAATTGACCGAATAGCAAGCACTTGATTAACAATAACATCCATTTCTTCATACATTCTCGCAGCACCAAGTTTCTTTATCGTAATATGAAACGACGACACATTATGCCTAAACCTAGGCTGCTGCGCCGCATAATTAAAAAGCTCTAAGCACACTAAAGGATCATCCTGCATAGTAATGACATTGCAAAGTTCTTCAGGGCTAAATCTTGGTAGCAGCTGTGAAACCGCATTCTGAAACCGGGATTCATCAAGAACCGGTTTCGAAGCAGCTCTGTTCCTCTTACTGATTCTTTTCCTTAAGGCCCTCGTAGGGGGTCTACTGTATGATGAATAAAACGAGTACCCACAAACACTAACAGGTTTTTTAGCATTTCTAGCCATCTGGGTCAGAGTAAAATTGTGTGTACAACTCATTGGATTGCATACAAAATCAAGATAACAAGTACTAGTAGAGTAATCAAGAACTGGTACTAAACAATGGAGTTGAAAAGGTGAGATTTTTTTTAGTTGTTGCAGTAGATATCTACGATTTAATATCATTTTGATGTGTAATTAGAACAAGGGATTGAAAATAGCGATTAAAATAGGATGCAAAAGAACGAACCTTTGGGAAATGGTGATGAGGGGGTGAGAAAGCCAGCTAAAACTAAGACCCTGTTTGGTTTGATTATTCAGACTCTGTGTTTGGTTTGTGATTGTTTTCATTTTTTGTATGGGCCGCGTAAGCCGTATAGTTGGGCAGGAGCGTTGCTGGACCTAAATATATATTTCACGTTTTGTATCAGGGCCCATCTTCCTTTGCCGGGTAGATGGCTTCAAATTTTTAAGGGTCAAATTCAGAAAATGTTGGTGAGAATTTAACAAAAACAAACATCATATTATTTAAAATTATATGTCCAGAGAAATTTTTTCAAATATAAAGGAAAGGAAAAATCTCACGTGATACCATCCACTAGGGGATCAGAAAACCACTTAAATTACATTACATATGCATAAAATTGTCATCAAGACGCTTTTTAAGCGGGCTTTAAAAATCGAGTTTTTATAGTTGAAAATCAGTGTTGACTCTGCCTGATCTGGGATTTCGTAAAATGCAAAATAGTTAAACTCTTTAGACCCGTAAAATAAATCGAACAATAAAAATTTTCATGAAGTTCTAGCCGCTTTTTATCATATCAAACCCAATTTTATACAAAAATATGTGTTCCTGAAAGACTCTAGACCAGCAGTGTGCCCTGACAGACCTAGACTGGACCGAACTTCTCCGAATTTTTCCAAGCCCGATGGAGATAAATTCTCGAATGCAGACATTTTGTGCATCTTATGTTTTATTTTACGTCCAACGTTAAATCAGTGATTCATGAGAAAATATCGGCTACTTATTAAAATATTATTATTCTTTTACTAATAATCAGTTAATATGGTTACTAAAATGACAAAAAATATTTAAGATTGCACTACAAAATAAAATATAATATAAATCCAAAAAAATATCATAAGACCGGTGGCACGAAGATTTAAACCGGACAAACCAGCACTCGGGGCCGTTTTGTTTTTTTGATAGTAATAAATTTAAATTGTCTTTCTATCTTAGGAGAATTTTGAACAAATTCCAAAATTTTAATCTACGCTAAAGATACACACAGCATAGCAAACAGACAATCAGAACCCGGATGTGGTTGCCTACATTAAACCCTATTTTATAATCGCCCGCACGTCCGTTTCGCAGCAGCAAAACCTCGCCAACATATATATTCTTATTTCACTTGTAAAACCCTCCAAGCGACACGCCACGCACTCATCAGTAAGCTCCCACCTTAACCGACTCTACATTCATATATTTATATACATATAAGCACACTCTCGCTGTAATTCATTAATTGCTGTTACACATATATGTATGTAATGTAATGATTATGTTCCAAGGGAAGTGGTGTGTGTTTGTGTGTGTTTTTGTTTGCATTGGTGTGAATGTTGGTTTTGATCAGCGTTTGTTTTGCGGTTTGATTGTTTGTTGATTAGATTGATTATGTTTCGGAGCGGTGATTGCCTGTTTTGATTGGATTGGTTGCCGATTGTAATCCGGTTGGGCGGAGGCAAGGGGCTTTTTTTTTTCGCATTTTCGAAACGGATATGGATTTCGAGTTAAGTTCCAAGGTATTGTTCCCTCGTTTTGGTCATTTTTATGTTTTATTGCATGGAAGTGAAATGCTCGAGCCTGTGCTCATTTTATTCGTTATAGTTATGATTATTAATTGTAATTGCTTGTTTGCACATTTCTTTTAAGCTATTTTGATTAGTTTTCTCTGCTGCAGGATAAATTAGCATATTTTCGGGTAAAAGAGCTCAAGGATGTTTTGACGCATCTCGGTTTATCCAAGCAAGGAAGGAAGCAGGTTAGGTGTTTGAAATTTTTGTTCATATTGCCTTCATTTTCCTCAACAAGTTGATTAAGGAAAATTTCTCGCTGATATAGTTGATGGGACCATACGGTTCTGTTGAATGGTTGTGTGATATTAACCATTCTGTGCTTTAACTGATTTATCTCCCTAGCTCATTGTTGTTGTTTGTACTTGTCAACAATGATAGATAAACATGGTTTGGAAATAAACTCTCTCTTTGTAGTTCTGGACTTTCGGGGTTGAATATAATACTAGCTGAATCGGTAGTAGGTAAACACAACTTAAACCTCCTTGTTGACTCCACACGAACCTGGTTGATTGTGATAGTAAGCAGCAATAGTTGGAATCGTTAACTTCAGGAGACTTCCATGTTTCTTTCTTTTTTACACTTACAGATTCTCAAAATTGCTATGTTTGCTATAAAATGGTATCCAGTCACACAGTTTGGCCTCTGATACCTGTTTCAAAATTTTTATAAAATAATCAGTTGTACTTGTTAGTTTTAGATAGATGCCAGTGCTTGGTCTTCAACTGTGTAATATTAGGCTCACATTCGCAATTGCTCATTAAGGCTTTGAAGTTTCTATATTTGTCCTTATGAAGTTTAACTGTGTAAGGGTGCCAAGGGCTACATGGTCAGGGTCAAACTTGTCCTATTTTAATGATATCTGTTCAGTAACTATTGAAGATTGTAGAGTACTTTCTTATTTCTTATTTTAGTTCCATCCTTAGCTTATTAAATTCATGGAATTAATTAATTTATTTTTTACAAATTTCTAGTCCATGTAATGTATTGTGTTTGGATTGTCAAGGTAAATCATTCTTCTGATTTGTTGCATGCTTATATTGTAGGACCTACTTGACAGGATATTGACAACTATCTCCGACGAACAAGGTAAGTCATTCTCTTAAATCAGTTGTGTGATGCATTATATAAGAAGTCACTCTGAGTTATATGAGAAGTCTTGTTGCCATTTTATGAGTTATAACTTGTAAAATCTTATTTTAGTTGAACAAGTATAGTTTATTTAAAATGTACTTGACGTTATAGTTTTTAAAGTAGTAGCTCTTTACTTTTAGTTATAGTTTAAATTCTTACAGCTATAATTGTTATCAACTTATTATCTTGTTTTTTTCCATAAAATAGTTAATCTAAAAATATTTAGTATTAATGTTTAAATTTAATGAACATACTATGAGTTAAGATGTGCAAATAATATGCTGAAAAAATTTAAGAATTGGAATAAAAAAGATGATGAGAAAAGCAGCGAAAGAGAATTAGTGAAATGCTTATAGTATAATTGAGGAGAGATGTGGCAACGAAAATATTTAAAATATTTTGACATGTGGCAATTTGTTTGAGAAGTTTGTTAGCAGGCCTTGATTTAGTTATACCTGTATAATTGTTAGTCTCCTTTGTTATTATTCTGGTCTTATATTATTGTAACTCAACTTGTTTGGCCTAACTATCGAGGGTTTATCGTGATGTGCAACACGAAATTAAAATACTAACATATATATATATATATGTATATATATATATATATATATATATATATATATATATATATATATTGATCTTCTGCTATTATTTGGAAATAGAGGCAATTATAATATATTATAATATTCTAGGTCACTATAAAGAGTATTATAGAGCGATTTGTTTGTTTTTTCTTTTGCTTAGGATGTTAATTTTAATTTTAATTTTTGTAACTGAAACTTAATATAAAATTTGCAAACTGAGTTACCTAAGTGTAACTTAATAGTATACTAGCTAAATTCGTCTATTACATATAGTCTTCAGTGTAACATATACTATTATATAAATAAATTAATAAGATTACTTCTTAATAATATCAACATATATTTTAATTTCTAGATTAATGTCTATAATAATCGAACCTGTATTGAAGAGCACATAAACTAATTATCAAGTTTGTTTATGTTCAGTGTTCACTGACTAATCGAATTTGCTCACAAGCCTAGTTATTGAAATTTCCTATGATCCTTTTTATTGACAAGGATCATTCCCTTATCAAGCCTGTTCACGAGCTGTTGAGCCGAAATATTCTATGATGCTGTTGAGTCGAAATATTCTATGATTAAGCTCAGCTTGTTTATTAAACAAATCTTAAACTCTTCCGTGAACTTAATCAATTTTGAACTGATTTTTGTCGAACCAAAGATTCAAATGCATCGCGGCTTATTTAGAGAGCCAATAACTATCTTTTTTTAATTATAAATATTTAATATAACAAAGATAGTTGAGATGTAAATTTGGATATATTGTGCAACACCCCACTTTAATAATAGGGCCAAACAATTAAATGATTCTAAATTCATTCGGAAATAATAATAATTTAACAAACCAAAAATCATAATGGATAATAAAGTCTGAAACTCCAAAATGATAAATCCAACAAAGTCATAAATCAACATAAATATAAGCTCTAAAGTCTTAATATAGCCCCTAACAAAGAAAGCAACTAGAGTGGGTGTCACTCATCACTCTCCCCGCTACCCCTGATTACCTGCGAAAAGAAAACAAACGAGAGTGAGCCAATGCCCAGTACGAATATAAAAGTAATGTAGGTGCAAGGAGTATCAATAATCTCGAAACAATGATTACAATAAATTGGTACAAGTACCTTTAGTCACAATAATCGAGATAAACAATGGACTACAAATAAGGCTCAATGGTGAATAAATGACACAATACGGGTGTTTTACACAAAACTGTAATTGCTCAACTCCAATCACCGAGCAAATACTGAACAATGATTTATTCTTCGGATATCCACAAGAAGAAATAAAAAATGGATAAAACATTCCACAAAACAATAACGATCATGATCTTCTCACGTCTCATACCCCAGAAACGTGCTTGTATGCTTAAGTCACCGATACGAGTTGGTGTCTAGTTCACCTTTACTACGAACTCCATATGAACATTGTCCGTGACTTACCCACACGGATAAGTTTCAGAGCCCAAACAATTACAAAAGTTGCCGACTCAAGAAACAAATAAGTACAATGATGCAATCATAGTGCAAAGGGAAACAATTAAATCTGAGCCAAGGCAACAATAACTTAAATACATGAAGGCTAAGTGAAAAGAGTAGCGTGCATTAACAAAAGAGATTTTAAGGATGTCACGATAATAAATATAATAAATATTTATTATTTAAATAAAAGGTTAGAAAGAAATAGAATCCGTACCTTAATTAAATTGCGAAGTGTCTCACTAATATCAAGAAATCTCGAAATGAGACACGTAGCTATAAGTCACTCCTTATTAATCTAAAATCAATGTTACCAATCCGATGTTAGGATATCAAACACGTTATCTTTAAATTAGATACTAAGCACAACCATAAAGTCAGGAAGCCCACAACTAGAATATACCACGACCCACCACAGGTCGGTCCAAAAGTGCTAGCAAATTGGTTTATTTGCTTGTACTTATAAAGGGCTTAAATACTCTTTAACTAATCGATGTGGGATGTTACAAACACCCCCTCTTATATGCTCGACGTCCTCGTCGAGCCCACAATCAAACTTACGAAACCCGGCAGTGCCTCTGCACTTCCGGCCGGGTAGAGCTCTGATACCATTTATAACATCCCAAGCCCACAACTAGAAGCATACCGGACCCACAACCCACCACAGGTCGGCTCAAAAGTGCTAGCAAATTGGTATACATTAGTTATTTGCTTGTACTTATAAAGGGCTCAAATACTCTTTAACTAATCGATGTGGGATGTTACATATTGTATGGAAGTAAATACTTTTTGCATCAGAATTACTTTTAGAATCTTAGTTCTCTCCATTCTCTTTCTAGTTCTCTTAAGTTGACTCTACCTTTTAGTACTCATTTCTTTTTTGGGTTAGTGAATCGGCTGGGATCCAATTGCCAGAGTTTTTGACTGATCAAAAAAATTTGTTTCTTTGTTGATGTTCCTACTTCCTACATCCGCATTCCTTGTATTGCAACCCCAACATAAAATTTGGTCGGCATGGTTACTTATATTCCATGTTGAACAAAGCTTCGGGGATTAGATTTTACCTCTAATCTGAATTTTCTTTTGACATTCATGTCAACCAATTATTTCCACTTTGATAAAATAATTTCCCACCTACAGAACTCCTCCCTTCATCCTTCATGCTATATATATTTAAAAGAATTAGAATTTAGACTAAAAGGGAGAGATGAGTAGATAACTACATGTATGATGTGTGAAGACAAAGATACTTTTATGACATAAAATTATAATATATGTGGACTCTTGATAACCTTCAAATAAGTAGCTGTTGTTGTTATTTTCTATTGTAGCTTTTAAAAAATTTAGAATTCCTCTTTAGTAGTCTAATGTGTTAATCATTCAATGTTCAAGGTTTAGACCTTTATAGTACTCGTTTGAATCTGGTTTTGTTTGCCAATAGCAGTTCCCGGAATGCTGGCCAGGAAGGAGGTGGTAACAAAACTTATAGATGACACTTACAGGTGTGCATATGTTAAAAACATGACGACAACATTAGTCTGCTGCACAATGCTTTGATGTTTCTGTAATTGTGGTTATTTCAATACTTCTATTATGTGGTTGTTTGTTATATATGTAAACATGATGCTTACTGTCCAGCTTAAATTGTTTGGCAAGAAGACAAAACTGATTATAATTGCTAGTACACAACATTGATTGTTTTGTTATGCAATAAATTAAGGGTAGTGATCTGGTTTATTTAGTTTATATAGTAGGTTATATTATTTCTGTGGAAAGCGAATAAATGGTTGAGATAGTGAAATAAAGAAAATATAGATAGCATAATTTTTTGCTACTATTAGCAATGCGTCCATGAAAGCCTCTGGTGCAATAAGTTCCAGGAGTACAGTTACGATCGGGAAGTTCTACCACTAGAAATAGGCTGGTCTTGACTTAGTAAGGTGGCAATAATTATAATACTAGCTCCTGTCTGCATTTGACATAAGGGTCTCACTTCATTTTATGAAGTCACATCCTCCTAGCTTAAATTCGGAGTATTGTATTTGTCTTCTTGTCTGTAAAAGCTTTTGTGTCTGATTTAGCTTTGGCCTTCCATAGTTGTGAAAAGCAAAAAGCGCACCGCAGCACAAAGGGGGTCCTGGGGCTTAAGCGAAAAACGAAAAGCGAAGCGCACAAAATATTTGAATTAATATATATTTGGAGGATAATAGATATTTTAACATAATTGAACCCATAGTAGTTCAAAAAGCTTAAAGTCAATATTAGAAATACTTATAATAGTGGAACTAAGTTAAGATATTTAGGCATCCTCCTCCTCGCAAGATATCTCAAAATTATCATCATAGCCTATTAGCCTAAATTTGGATGGTCTTTCTCCAAAGCTTCAATATCCTTTAAATACTTATCATCTTCATCAACTGGACGCCTACTAGATGATAATATTTCATGGTACTCCTAAAGTTGATTGTGAATTAAAGGAGCGACAACGGAGTCTTCTTCTCTTTTTCTTCTTCTTTGAGAAACCCTAGTTTCTTGGCGGCTTTGATGTATATGAGGCACAAAAAGTCACTATTTTTCTTACAAAAGTCATATTAGGCCAAGCCCATATGGTAATATAGTTTGTACCTAGGAAGGTTAGTAAATGTTTAATTATTTTATGCTTCTTTACAGAAGCCCGCTTTTTGTGGGCCTTTTCACTGTTGGGCTTTTTGAGTTAAGCTTCACTTATTGAAACGAGCTTCACTTTTTTTTTAAAATGAAGCCCAAAAAATGGGCTTCACTCCGCTTTGGGCTTAAGCGAGCTTTTAACAACTATGGTCTTATGCACAATCTCCCTTTATATATAAACGCAATTCCCCAGATTACCATTCTTGTTGATTTGGGGACTTGGTCTCGTATAACATATTACAAAGAATCTTGGAAATTAATTTTGTGGTGAAGTAGCACAATAAATCAGTAATTGCTGCTAATTGTGTTCAAACAAAGCAGATCCGTGTGATAAGATTTTGCTAATTGCACAGTAGTCTGTTGCCTTCCTTCTAAAGTAAATGATTGAATGTTCAATGGCAACAGCTTAGTTATTGTATAAGGTGGTTTACCTGGTTACCGAAATCTTTGGGGATCTAGTAGATCTCTGCTTGCTTATAGGTTTTTATCTCCACTTCCCTTTGAAATGGATTTGTGGATGTCAAAGCTTTTCATAGCAGTATCTTGTTTGTTTTTACGTTCCTTCAGATTTGATTTTTTTTCTTCATATAATTATTGGATACACATCTATTTATTTGCTATAATATTTTAATGTCATTGTACTACTTTTGGTGCTTTCCCCAGAAAAATGCAGGTGTCTAGTGCAACAACCGATTTAGAGTCGAAAGGGACGGCTATTTCGGATAGCAGTAGTGTGAAGCGTAAAGAACCTGAGGATAATCATCAGATAGAGAAGATTCGCTGTCCCTGTGGTAGCTCATTGCGGAATTCATTGATTCAGGTTACATAAATAGTTTCTTGTTCTATTTTACTATTAACCCGCTCTCCTATGGTTACTATTGATGTGTATGTATATACACAAACACAGTCAGACAGAACACATGTGTTAGAATGTCTTTCTCCATTACTTTTTTTGTGAATTTTACTTGGACGATGGTAACATAGCTTTCATCTTTGTCTCTCTTCAGCCATGTATGAGCTGACTTGGACATGTTGGTCCTCTGATTTGTGAATCGATAAGAATTATGTACAATGGTCATTGACAGTTATTATACTGGTAGAAATCTGATTGTCTTACACTTGAGCTCTCTTAATGTGAGTGGCTATTCTTCCCTGTTACTTTCTTTTTTGTTCAAGAATTTCTTTAAAAGAATAAGAAATAATTACAAAGACTTGGTGGTTATCCTTGAGCTTTTTGGAAATGAGAATCTTTTGTTGGGACCAAAGAAGGGAATCATGGAATTGTAAGTGACTTTTGGATGGTCGTGTAGTTTGCAACAAGTTCATGATCTTTCAGTGAGAATCTACTAAATGACCATGGAATCATAAGTGACTTTTTGGATGGTCCTTGTAGTTTTTAACAAGTTCATGATCTTTCAATGAGAATCTGGTAAATGATCAGGATTTTTTATTTGAGGGGAAGGATTTTGTGCAGTGCATAGTTTCCAACTTCTATGAGGATGACTTCAGCTAGATTTGTTCCAAATTACCTATTGGTGGCAGAAAGCAAAGATGGTTGTGGGAGAGGGGGGGGGGGGATCTTGTTGGATTGGTATTTTATAGTAGTACTATATACTGGAATGTGAGACAATGTTTGGCATGGTGTCCATCCTCTGGATGCAGTATCCTTTAAAATCAGAGTAACTTTGCGTGGGTTTCTAACGGACCTTTTCTAAACCTTCCTGATGTGGGCTAGATCTTCCCTAACAGTTCCTGATGCGGCCACTGTGTAGAACTTTTAATCTATACTACATTAATTTAAATTACCAGGTATTTATTAGAGCATGATGATTATTGGTACTTATTTTATCGTCTCACGGGGATGTATTGTCTGCTGTGCTAGCCAGCAGCTCTGCCAAGCACACATGATCTGTATTCTTTTGTCTTCTACGGTTATGCCTCTCTTGATCCAGTGTACTTTTTTTTGCAGTGTGTGGACTCAAGATGCAATATATGGCAGCATCTAGGCTGCGTCATTATTCCGGAGAAATCTATGGAAGGTGTTGTACCAGTTCCACCAGAGACCTTCTACTGTGAACTCTGTAGACTAAGTCGTGCGGACCCGTAAGTGAATTAAATAGACTTTGATATGTGCGTGTGTGTGTGTTAAATTATGGTTGCCACTTTCCAGGTATATAAATCTGACAATTTTTATGTGGATTTTATACTGATTTGGCTGTAATTTACTGTATTTTTTAATTGACTTGTCTAACCTAATATTGGATTTCTTCAAAGTTGTATATGCTTAATTTTATTGTTAATTTGTCAGATTTTGCATTTCTGTTTATGTTGTGTATTAATTTAGTTGTGTCTTGTTGGCTTTCTTTTCTGTATCTGTAGGGATCTACAGTATCTTGAAGCCTTGTGCAATTCTAACAGTATAATATAAGTAACTATTGAGTATTGATTTTTATCTGTCAGTTTTAATGGGGAAGGTTCTTGATGCGAGGGGAAATTTTTTTGTCCCATTCTTTTCAACTAATCCATTTATATTCTGAATAATTAATAGTACAATGATGAGAGTATATTTTGATGTTCTAGAAAATGTTCTCTTTCACTTGGATTAGATTTCAGTAGTGTTGAACACCCTGATTTATTTCACAGTCTATCAAGACTAATGAATTCCAATATTTCTAAGAAAACATTCATCTCATGCACATGTATTATGTATATCATTCACAAAATGATGTTGATTTTCTTGCTTAGGTGAACTTAGATTTTGTATGTTTTACTGACTAAATGTGCAGTACTTGAATTTATATTGTTTCCACATTAACATCTTAGAGTTAGTTTCTGCTGTAATCTCATTAATTATGTTAATGTCATCCAACAAAAATACAAAATACGACAGATTGAGGAAAAAAAATATCAGGATGATATGTGCCTACATCTGTTGACTTCGTCTTGTGACACTTCTTTTAGATGTCCAGGTCACAAGGAGAGTTTTATGCTGGTTGTCACCTAACTTGGGCAGACCAGTCTTTCTTCGTACTCCTATTTCAAGGCAACAAATACCATCAGTTGTGATCTTATGAATAATTTTCCTTGCAGATTCTGGGTGACAGTTGCACATCCTTTATATCCTGTGAAATTGAATACTTCAAATTTTCCAACTGACGGGTGAGCAAATTATTTCTTGTTAATAGTTTCATGTGTTATTGCATCATGTATAGTGTACTTCTATTGTGAAGACCTGTGATTTATTCGGTATGACTTGCCGGAGGGGATTCGTTAATGTAAGGACTAAGGAGTTCCAAAAAGCAACGACAGAAAGAAATCTACTAATTCATCTTAAACTCAAGTAATCTTTATTACCTCCACTATTAAAGACTTGTAAACACTCAATAAAATGACAGACATGCGTTTTTTTGTGCCGTAGTCGATACTTTTTTTGTGCTTGTACTAGGGAGTAGCGTTGTTGCATATATGTCTTTAGAATAGTTTAGTAACAGTGCTCCTTCCCCCCTCCTCCGTTAATGAAGGTTATAAGTTGAAATCCTCACTCTCTATTTATGTACCAAGTAATGCATTGAAAACCAAGTAACATACCTTAAAAATGTATTGTCAATGATTAGAAGCGCAAACCTAAACGTATAGATGCTGCTTTGTTTGTAGATGATCTTTTTTTTGATTTGTTGACTTGTAACCTGATGAGATTATTGACTTTGCAAGTTGCACAGTTAAAACAATTTTTTTCAGTAACAAAAAAATAATCATGTATAAGTATAAGAGTCATTTCAGAAGCAATTTTCCATGTGTCAAAAGAAAAACTTCAGTACCAGGGAACGATCAAGACAAATGTATTTTTCAAATATTTATTTCCGTACTGAGGGATAACGATAATATATATTGTTCTGTAAAGATTTTGTTTGACAAAGACATGTCTGGTCATCTAAGGATCATCTTTCTGGTCGTTACATTTGAGTATCTTCTCTGCATAATTGCTTAGTGATGGTGAACATGAGATTGATTTACCCTATGATCCAACTGCTAAAATGATTTTTCAGTACCAATCCAGTTCAGAGCATTGAAAAAACATTTCAACTCACAAGAGCGGACAAAGACTTGTTGGCAAAGCCAGAGTATGATGTTCAGGTTGATCTTTCTTGCCAACTTACTCAAGATATCTGTTTTTGTATTAATCCATTTTCTTATGGTAGTTGTCATCAATTTGTAGGCATGGTGTATTCTTCTTAATGACAAGGTTTCATTTAGACTTCAATGGCCACAATATGCAGATCTGCAGGTTAATGGTATGGACTCTGCAAACTTCATAAGTCCTGTTGTTTGATGTTTTCCTTAAACAGCCTACTTATAGCTGAAGTATTTGTATATGTGGGCTTAAATGTGTCATTATTTCTACACCTTATTGCTATCTTCTCAGTAATTCTTCGTTCTTCATGGCCTAATAGGTGTGCCCGTGCGAGTAATAAATAGACCAGGCTCGCAATTGTTAGGGGCCAATGGTCGTGATGATGGCCCTGTTGTAAGTTTTCCACCTTTTCATATTGCATAATCTTGGATCCTATAATTCCCATAATTGCTGGGTGTGCCATTCCTTTGTGTATTGGCCTTTGTTTCATCAGTGAGAGCAGTGCTTGCCCTCAATACATCACAATCATTTTAACTTCCTTGGACAACAACGTGCAACTCCTTTTTTTAACTATGTTAGCGACTTCTTTTTCTGCCAGATAACTCCTTGCACCAAAGACGGAGTTAATAAGATTTCCTTAACAGGATGTGACGCTCGACTGTTTTGTATGGGCGTCAGAATTGCAAGGAGACGTACGGTTCAACAGGTAGGCTTGTCTCTTTCATAAATGTGAAAAGTTCATTGCAGCTCCATGCATAAAGTGTTCAGCTAGAAGAATTGGGCTCGGCGTGTATAATCATTATATTCATTAAGTACCTAATGCTTTAAGTGATACAAGATGTTGGAAACATATTAGTTCTATGTGTCCTCATTACAAACTCTCAGATGCAATACCAAAATTGCAAGTTTTAAAAAGCTACTTAGATTGTGTATTTGTATTTTTTTCCAACATATTCCTTTTAATACTTCACCTTTGAAACCATCACTTGCAAACCAAACTTCACACTTTACTACATTACTGCGCTTCTTGTTAGTTAACTTCATACGGGCGTTTCCATCATTTTTTAACTAATGTTAGTCTGGGTCTGGTCAAACATGTGGAATACAGTCTTAGTCATTCAAACACGAATTTGATGGTAAAATTCTCATATAATTAGCTGAGATAAATGAGTGGTATTTCAGCCAAAGTTCGAGTACATTTAATATACGTACTCATGTACTCATGTGAAATTGACATAATAGGCCAAGTGCAAGAGTTGTTTTCAAGTAGATTAGAACTATTTGGAATGAGATAAATCCATATAAATTTATATGGCTGGCAATGTAACCAGGACCATCGGTTTTGGAATAGAGGGAACAGTGTTATCATATATTGTATATTTGATGTGCTGTTATATGCCGTCAGGTTGTACAAATAACTACCAGTATGTCATCTAGCTGTCCCCGAAGTTACCTTGCCTATATGTCACAGTCCACAGAAGTGATGTGTAGGCTTGCATGCAGTGATCTTCTGAGATTGGGAAGATTATTAGCGTTAATCTCTCATTCAAAAGTTCACGTGGCATCAAGCCTCTTTGTTATGGTGTTATTGAGTCTATGTTAACCCCAAAAATTTGACTCGTGAGATGAGGACTTTTTTTGCACTTAGCTCCTTGGCCCTTGAATAAAGATGATGTATAAACCAGCAATCGCCCGATTCGCTTATCAGATCCATTTCAAGTAGCGGCTGACGGCTTTACCTAGGCTGATATGGGACTGGGAGCCTACTTGGCTGATCTTAACCCCACAAGTTAGCCCATAGGATAACCAGTAGATGTGGGATCATTTAACACTCTCCAAGTTGCCCATAGGATGCTTGTCAGCAGGTTAACAATATTAACATATTATTTATGTATAAAAAACATCTCTTAATTTGTATGGATTAGCATATCATTTTCGAAGTATTGGAAGCTGCAGCATATGGGAGTGGCCTGGGGAGCCACCTCATAGCTAGTACTTTGCACTCATACATATTGGTACTTGCATATGATGGTTATGCTTGTCATCGTATTTGGCAACGTTTTACAACTTTTGATGTCCTTTATAAATCGTCAATGTCTGACTGTTGAATTTTATTTTTATTTTTGCTAAGCGACTGCTGATTGTTTTATTCTGCTCTGGCAGTGATTCTTTGGTTGTGGTTTCATTTCTTGCCAATATATGCACTTTCCGTTCCAGTACCGCTTCATATATATTATATTACTATATAAATTCAATGTTGCTACTAGTATGCATATTATGTTCAACAAATCATTTCCCTCATAATTTTTGTTGCCATAATGCCGACAATCAGAATTCTTCGAGCTTTCTAGCTCCGGTGGTAGATAATGCTCTTTCTTGTGGACATCTGCCCGTCTATCTGCATCTTGTGTTTATCTTATTTTTTTTCTTAAATGGTTTAACAGATTCTCAGTCTGATTCCAAAGGAATGTGACGGTGAGCGATTTGAGGATTCTCTTGCCCGTGTTCGTCAATGCGTTGGTGGAGGAGCTGCCACAGAGAATGCTGATAGTGACAGTGATATTGAAGTTGTTGCTGATTCTATACTGGTGAAGCTGTGCTGCCCTGTAAGTAGTATTTGTTTTTTCTTTTTGCTAAATCTGTAAGAAGTTGTTTTCGGGGCTTGTACTTATGATCGCCTTTCTCATATTTATTTCCATTATTTTTATTACAGCCTCTTATTGAGGCAGATACACTTGCTATTCTGTATTTGCTTTTGTTTAAAGGTTTCATGCCTTGATCTCTAAAGTTCCTGCCGTCATATGGAGTAACTATGAATTAAAGAGTCTTAAGGGAAAATTTGCCCAGGTGCTTGTGTATAATTTCAACTAATAATAAATTGTACAAGTGTCCTCGTTATGTCCCTGTATCTCTGAAATGTTTTTTTGTCGATAATTGTGTAACCATTGTTTTGCTTCTTTTATATTTATATTTTGATAATTATGGCATGCTTTTCGCTTAAAATAAAGAGACTAAGGGTCCATACCCACTTTCGAGTTTGAGTCTGTAGCATGGCTACACGACGTGAAAGTAAAAGTTGGGGCAACATAGTATATATGCATACACTTTAGTTCCTGGATTAAAATGTCAATCCTTGATTTGTACAGTTAGCCTTATTCTGTTTGTGTTTATAAATATTTGTGAGGTATATTATGACATAAATATGTGAGTTGTGAAACACTCTGTTTATGCTTACCTAAAATGCTAGAACGGAAGGGTGCTTGTTAAATGTGTTTAGAATATTCTAGTTGCATTAAAATATTAAGTCACTTTCGTCATGTGCCGCTTTCCTATTTCCTATTTATGATATATATTTTTACAATATTACCTGAATGCTAATGGATGGGGAATGGCCCTTAATTTCCTCGTGATTGTTTATATTCATCTAAAACTTTGCCAGCAGCTGGAATATGTCATTGTTCCGGAAATTTCTACTGTATTAGTTATTATTATGAATTCTATACATCTGCACATTTTAACCGCTTTATAGCACTCATTTTAACATGCATGAAAATAATGTCTACATTTGGTATAAGTGTGCAGTGAAAATAAATTATTGCAGCAAGGGGTCCTTTTTACTGAGAATAACAAGGGGTTCTTTTTGCTAAGAATAACAAGGGGTCTTTGTTTAAGTTATTCCATAACTGTGATGTATTACGTAACGTCTCACATTGATTGATGCATGTGGCACAGATGAGTGGCTTAAGGATGAAGGTCGCCGGAAGATTTAAACCTTGTTTGCACATGGGATGCTTTGATCTGAATGTTTTTGTGGAAATGAACCAACGAACTAGAAAGGCAAGCATATATGAGTTATAATATTCTATATTCTCAGGTCAGTTGTCTCTTATGTTAGTAGTGGTTAATTAAGCAAGCATTTTATGTCTGCAGTGGCAATGCCCCATTTGTCTTAAGAATTATTCTCTGGAGAATATCATTATTGACCCATATTTTAATCGCATTACTTCAAAGGTAAATCAGTACTCTGCCTGAATGTGTTAGGTTATAATTTGTAACACATCATTGTAATGTTTGTTTTTCCTGATTGAAGATGCAAACTTGTGGAGAAGAGGTAACAGAGATTGAAGTGAAGCCTGATGGTTCTTGGCGTGTGAAGCCAGTAAATGACCGAAGGTGTCTTGGGGATCTTAAACAATGGCACTTTCCTGACGGCAGTCTCTGCCTGGAGACAGTTGAGGAAGCTATCTCTAAGTCTGAAATAATTAAACAAGTCAAAGAGGAATGCCCTTCAGGAGGCCATATTGGTTTAAAGCTTGGAATCAAGAAGAACAAAAATGGCATCTGGGAAGTCAGCAAAACTAATGACTCCTCTGTGAGTAGACGACAAGATAACATAGAAAACATTGGTCATATTATTATGAGCAGCAGTATCACTGGTAGTGGTAGGGATGGTGAAGATGCCAGTGTTAATCAGGAAGGGGGCTCGACAAATAATGGAATTGAGCTAGACTCTGTTCCTGCCAATGTTGGGCCAATATATGAATTCACAGGCCAAATTCAGAATGCACCAGCAGGGGATGCAGATGTTATTATCCTCAGTGATTCGGAAGAAGAAAACGAACCCATTATCTCTTCTGTCCCAATATCTAAGAGCACCGGGACAAATGCTGGATTTACATATGAAATTCCTGCACAGGCAGTTCCTGATTCTTATCTCGAAAATTCTGCCCTTGGCCCTGACGGAGGTTCACATCTGGGATATTTCAGTAATAATGACGATGAATTCGGGCTGCCTTTACTCTCTGCTGATCAGTTATTTGGACCTGAACCAGATATCTCAGATGCCATGCTTGATCTGCCGCGTGATTCGCTTCCAATGATGGATTGCTACTCACTGAATGCTGAAACTGCATCGGGTTCATCTTCTATTCTCCCCGACTCTTCTCTTCATAATTCTAGAGCTGATTTAAATGATAGCCTGGTCGATAATCCTTTAGTGTTTGGTAACGATGATCCTTCTCTTCAATTGCATAGTTCAAGGCCTGCAGATTCGGCAGTACAGGCTGGTATGAATGACCAACCAATAATGTCCAATAATATTCCTACTGAGGATTGGATTTCCCTGAGGGTAGGGAATTGTCGCGGCAGAGTTTATGATGAACCTCCACCTGTAATTGGATCAAGTTCACAGAAGCAGTTACACTCTAAAGAAGGTGCTTTGGCTTCATTGGCCAACACAGGTATGGGCTTTTTTATTTGTCATCTTGGTTACTTTTCTGTGTTTTGTTTGTTCTCCTGGATTTTGTATGTGCTATAAACAGCTACTGTATGTGCTATAAAACGAGTCAAATATGTTTGTAAGCCCTTCACTTCCTTTCTTAAAATATTTGAATTTGGTTAGATAATAATCTAGCCGAACTCGAGCTCCAGCTATTCGAATACTTTATCGAGCCGAGTTTGAGCTTCACTTTACTTGTTTCTCGCGTCATGAGCTTTATCGAGCTTCTATTATATATCTGTGTGTGGGTGGGGGTCGGGGGGTTGCTGGCCCTGAAGTCACCCTCAGGCAGTCACCTGAGTTTAAAGAATATTAGTAAATAATCTAGCGAACTCGAGCTGGATTCGAATACTTTATCGAGCCGAGCTTGAGCTTCACTTCACATGGTTCTTGTATCATGAGCTTTTGACCCTAGTTCGAACATTACAAACTATTGATGAGATGAGTTTCAAGCTTGAAATTCAAGGCTTGGTCCAGAACTCGATCCCAAATGTTTTAAGTCGAGCTCAACGAGCTTGGCAGTGTGTGCCTCTTTGGTTTGATTCGCTTACACCCCAAATGGTAGCCTACGAAAAATGTATTTGTCACTGCTAATATTTTGTTTGAAGATGGGTCAAAATTAAACTTTTCATCAAGTCTTTTCCAGATATTCTGTATTCTTCTGAATAATTTTTGGATAAATAGGTGAACTTGTATGTTATTTAGGTATAATTTTTTTTTCATTATCTAATGTTAATATCATTTCGCATCCTATATTCCTATGATACTGTTTAGCTTAACTTCCATCTTTCCCACTCCCTACAAAAATTTGAGACATGCATGTTTCTAATTTTTCCCGTATGTTTCTGCAGCCTCTTTGCTTTCTGATACGAATGACAATAGATCTTCTAACCTCCCTACAAATGGCAGTACGCCCGCAAAGACAAGTAGGCAAGAATCAGGTGACCCATTCACATTTCCTCGACAACGGCGTTCTGTAAGACAGAGACTCTATCATTCTGTTGAGTCGGAATCCGAGTAAAGCGCTCTGTCAATGTGCAACAAATTTTCTCACCGCTGCCTTTTGATATGTTACAACCCCTGGGCTGCTAATATTGTGATATAACTAGAGTTAGCAGTTGGACTGTCCGATGACTTGTAATGTTCAAGCCTGAAAAGATTTTAAATTTGTCAATGAGAGGCCTGAAAAGGAATTGGGCAAAGTAGAACTATGAAAATATCTGCAGTTATCAAGATAGGTAGAGCCCAAGCAAATGTATTTTATTGTGAGCTTTTAACCTATTTAATCTTTTTAATTTTGTATATGTACAGGTATCTTGTTATCTCCGTGCTTACACCTCTGCAGGTCGAGTCACAAAAATTCTCCTTTTCCTTTTATTCATGCTAGCTGGTTTTTCATTTGAGGCATTCTCAAAGAAATCTAAGTATGGGATTGTTTATATATTATTATATGTTAGATCCCTTTAAGTACTAAATGTTTTTAAGCAAAACATAAACACCCCCTATGTAACCTCAGCACTCTTGTTACTCCCTTTTCATGATCCAGTTTACATTGTAGACACTACAATGAGTCCTCTTCTTTCGGTTGAAAATTTCAGTTATCACTCTTTAGTTTTAGTACATTATTTGCTGAGCTTCAAATGAGAACCACTTTGCATGCATTCGGGGGACTTCGGTATCTTCTACAGATCGAAAATGTGAAATGTCTCTCAAAAATGTCATTTTAAGATGTCTATTTTACTGAACACATTTGTATGTATACAAATATGATTATTTTTTTCCCTAAGCATCCAAGTCTAAGAATTATCACATTATAATAACAAAAATCTTGCCTTTTAATTTGCATGTTCTTGCAAAAACAAAGATTTTTGGATGAGATATCACATTGCATGATACTTGGATCATACAACAAATTTGATCGATTATATGCGAAAATATGTATATAATCAAAAATACATATCTTGTCGGAGATATGCACCGACTAATATGGACGGATTCACACCGGGGGCAGTGGGAGTACTTGCCCCCAGTATCTTGTTTAGTGTTTACTATGTTTCAGTATAGCATTTTTAAAGCTAACATCCTTGCCCCTATGGTTGAGGTTGGAGTTTGTTATGGAAACAACCATGGTTCAATTCCTATATTTTTCTTTTTTGTGACCTTTTTTTTTTGAAGTAAAGCGCTCACTCCTAGGCTTCTGTTGTCCGGTTACAGCAGAGCAGCATAACTAAATAAAAAGCAAAACAGAAGCTTATGTCCGGATGTCCTTTTCATGTATTTTTAGAAAATAAACACTTCACCCTAAGCAAAAGAACCACAACTCCCAGGCTTCTGTTGTCCGGTTACAGCAGAGCAGCATAACTAAATAAAAAACAAAACTGAAGCTCATGTCCGGATGTCCTTTTCATGTATTTTTAGGAAATAAACACTTCACCCTTCAAGCAAAAGAACCACAAATCATTAAGATTTTTTTTTGTAACCTCTAATTTTCCCCATGAGTTTGAAATCCTAAGTATTCTGCCTCCATAAGTACAAAATCCTAGAGACGTCCCTGCCGACTAATATATAATAGAAAATGTTAATTTCATAGAAAATTGATAGAATAACTAATAATTTGACTAGCTAATAAAAATTTATTAATTTGTTGAGATGAATTTATTATTTTGATTACAACTCATATACAATGAGTTAAATAATAGTTTTTCTTAAACTAAGAGTTGAATAATAGTTAATATTTGTTATTAAATGATAATAATCGATTGGAGTTGATGGACGGGAATGTTATAAAATATACATATTTTCTTATATACACAGATAAACAATTAATGTCTGATTTATATATGATCTCATAACTGAAAATTTAAACCAAAACATAGACACACGTCTTAGAATCTTTCTTTTAAATTTATCTTACAATATTGTTTTATTGATTAAAAACTAATAAAATAATTTATATAAACAATCTCAAATAAACAAAATTGAAATTTTTTTTTTTGAAACTGAAACAAAATTGAATTTTAAAAAACGACTTTTTAAATTTTTTGACGTCCATTCGAAATTTAAAAACATCAATGTGGCCTGGCCGTTGGTCGTGGAGCTTGATTATAAGGTGAAAGAAACTAGCCCTAATACTAGTATCGCTACCTCTCCAACAGAGAGAGACGATAAAAATTGTGTTTATGCAGGCTCATCTATGGCGGAATAAGACTACTTATATACTGTTGTATACAAGTTATTATTATAGATACACTCGTTTATTGAGAAAAGGATACTGAGAGTGTGAAAAGTGAGGGGAAAGGGAATGGAGAAGGGAGTGAAGTTCGCGGTGTATCGGAACCCTGCTCTCTCCGCCGCACTCGATACCACCAGTCTTCGTCCTTCGAAATATGCTTTTCTAGTCATACTCTCTCTCTCCACTGCCTCTGCCTTCTCTCTCCTCACTCTCATTACCAGGTACATCTCTCTCTCTCTCTCCCTCTCTCTCCCTCTCCCCCTCTCCCTCCCTCTCTGTCTATCTTTCTATATCCCCTCCCCATCTTTGTCTCTCCCCCTCCCCCTCTCTGTCTCTCTTCCATATCTCTCTATATAGAATTGTGATCTGTTTATTTCTTTATACCACTATGTAGCAAAATTATATATACAAGCTAGGGTTTCTATTGTGTGGTATGATATACATTAAGTAGAGGAATTCAAGGTGTATTTGTATGTTTATATATTATTAGCAGACACAGCAGCTAATCACATTGTTTGTATATTAATCTGTGTGTATCTTGCTATGTTGTAGCAGCAGCTCTGTTATAGAACCTAGGGTTTCTATTTGCTCAATATTTGTGTGCTACTGTATGAGTTATGGCTGAGATTGAGTAGCAGAATTTTAAGTGTTCTTATATATTTACTCTTTTAATTTTATAAATTAGAGTCACTTGTTTGCATATTTGCTTGTAGTATTATTAGTTGGTAGCCAACTACAGAGGACACGATTCCATTGCATTTATATATATCAATCAGTGTAAGAAATGTAATTTGATGACGACCAACAGGGGTGTAAATCTGATGTAATTGATTAAAGATCAATGCCTTATCATTGAAATTTGTATGTTATAGAGGTTTTGGAGTGTCTTGACTCTTAAGCATTCATAGTAAGCTCTATTAGTTGGTTGGCTATGCCTTGGCGCAAATTGGAGATCATCGTCATCACAATGTTGTAGAATCGAATAATGCTGTTTTTATAGGTTTTAATATGATATACTTAAGCAACATAATACGTTAGTTGTTACTGTATGCTTTTTGTTTATTTTCAGTAATTCTAAAAATCAAATACAAATTGTAGAGTAAGATCATTTTGCAAGATGTTTGGTTTCAGATGCCCGATTTGTTTGCTTAATTTTTATATTTTATTGTATCAGGGAAAATGGGATTATTGACGGTTTGAAGCTTGGATTTTTCTCCCAAGGGGTTGCCTGTTAGTAAATCAATCTCTTTTCTGTGTAGACTCGTCTTTCGAACTGCTCCAACTTATTTTTTATTTTTTTTTTCCTCTTCTCAGATCTCTTCACGAAAGCGATACAGATTGTGTTGGGTTTAATATTAATGGGAGCAATGATTGCTCTCGCCAAAGCTGTTTCATTGTGGAGAATAAAAATTACTACAGGTGTTACAGTCAATTCTCCATCTAAAGGACTAGATGAGCAGATGCACCTTACAAATCGTCAATTAGGGCTATTGGGAATAAGGCCAAGGAGTGAGCAGGTTGCATCAGAGTCTTCTAAGAAACTTTCAAAAACTAAGTCCAGTACAGTACCTCCTTCAAGTCCCCTCATCCCGCTGCATCAGCCAATGGTCAGTTCCAGTCGTTTATCTCGAGGCAGCAGTGATAAATCAAATAGCAGTGGTGGGAGCAAATTTCATTCTTTTAGCACTCCAACCAAATCAACAGCTTCTCAATCTTTATTTCTTATGAATGTACCTACAACACCGACACAGTCACTATCAGTAAGTAATTCACCTGGTCCGGATCAACTAGTCGCATCCCCTTGGTCAAATAAGCGAGCATCTTCTACGAAAGAGATTACAACAGAAGAAGAGTTTGAACAGTTTTTAGCTGATATCGATGAGAAGATTTCGGAATCAGCTAGTAAATTGGCAACTCCTCCGCCCACAAGCAGTGGTTTTGGCGTAGCAACTCCTAATACAATATCCAGTTCAACTAATACTTCTGGAACTACTAGAAGTACGCCTTTGAGGCCTGTCAGAATGTCCCCTGGTTCCCAGAAGTTTAGTACTCCCCCAAAGAAAGGAGAAGGTGATCTTCCACCACCCATGTCTATGGAAGAATCCATCCAAGCGTATGAGCATCTTGGCATATATCCTCAGATTGAGGAGTGGCGTGATCGCCTTAGGCAGTGGTTTTCTTCAGTCCTACTGAATCCTTTACTTTCAAAGATTGAGAACAGTCACATAAAGGTAAGTTTTATCAGTTGTAATGTAAGTTTTAACTTCATGAAATATACATCTGGAAAAATTGACTTTGCTTTGTTATAAACATCCTAGTTACTTCCTTCCCACAAATAATGTCCGAATTGGACCTTTGAATATTAAGTTTGTTTTGTTTGATATTTATTAAATTTAAATTGTTTACTGCAAAAAAACTGAGAATGACTTGTAATATGTTATCATGAATACCATTTTGTCAGGGTATGACTTATGTAACTCCTAATTATTTCTTTTCTGTGCATCACTATACCCTTTCTCAAGGAATATTAGCAAGATTGATTATCTTAAGCACTTATCTCTATCCTTCCTTCCAATAGAGAATATGGGTAAATGAAATATGCCATACACAATCCAATATATTCCCCATAGGCAGGATGTTATACGAGGAAGGAGTTCTCACTGATCTTTGGTAGACATGCAGTAATTTTAGAAGTACAGATCACCAAAAGCAGTGATCTATTCCTAGAAATTCATCTCAGGCAAAAGTTGATATATGAGGACCTCTTTAGTGGCAAATCTTCTATCAGCAAACGGTGGTAGATTCTTATTTATTTAGTTTACTATTAGACTATACCTGAAAGTGGACAAAATTCTGTTATGACCTGTATGTGGTTGTAACTGAGACAGGTGGTTGTAATTGCATTTGTTTGCCACTCCACCAAATTAATTAAGAACAAAGTATTATTTTATTACATGCTAGATCTTCAGACGGGACTTCTATACTTCTTGAGTTGCACACTTCTATATTGACTGATTATTGCTCTAGGGTAGTGTGATGCAATATTTCTACTGTTTATTGGGTCAGGCTTTATAAAATGCACCATAGATGGTTGAGATTATGTCTTACAACTAATTATAACTTAGTAAGAATCTGAAACAAGTTTTGACAGATAACTTTATTTGGTATCAGGTTATGCAAGCTGCTGCAAAACTTAATATATCAGTTACTATTAGTCAAGTTGGAACTGATCTGCCAAGTTCTGGAACAACCACCGCTGCCTCTCCAATAAAGAGGACTAATGACTGGCAGCCAGCATTAAGTGTTGACGAAGAAGGCCTTTTGCATCAACTTCGTGCTGCTCTTGTTCAAGCTCTTGATGCTTCGATGCGTAAGTATTCTCATATCTTCTGGCACCATGCATACTGAAAGAATTAGTAGGATCTTACATTTGATCAGGTTAACCTTCATACTTCTGAATAGTTCTGATCTACTTCATTTGTTGTCCATGCATTAGTATTTAGTTCCCACCCACTTAATCCAAGCATCCATCTTAAAGATTCATTATAAGTAAAAAGACAGGACCTCAAAGATTAAATGGTTCAAGTTGAGCTTGAGCCTTGTTATATGTCATTAAAATTTTCTTCATTTGCAGCTAAGCTGCCAATAGGCAATTTCCAACAGTCACCACAGCAGAATTCTTCAATACCAATATTACAGGAGTGTATTGACGCCATCACTGAGCACCAACGGCTTCATGCCTTGATGAGAGGAGAGTGGGTTAAAGGTCTGCTACCGCACAGCAGTGTCCGAGCAGATTACGTTGTTCAAAGGATAAAAGGTAATTTTAATTATGTGTATCCTTGAGTACGAGTAGTTCTAACTTTTCATCATAATATGTTATATATATAGAGCTTGCTGAAGGAAGCTGTGTGAAGAACTACGAGTATTTGGGGAGCGGGGAGGTTTATGACAAAGTGAATAAGAAGTGGACCCTTGAGCTTCCTACTGATTCTCACTTGCTGTTATATTTGTTTTGTGCGTTCTTAGAACATCCTAATTGGATGCTTCATGTAGATCCTACACCTTATGCTGGTGCACAATCTAGCAAGAACCCTTTATTTCTTGGTATTCTGCCTCCAAAGGAAAGATTCCCTGAAAAATACTTGGCTGTGGTGTCTGGTGTTCCTTCTGTACTTCATCCAGGAGCTTCTCTTTTGGCTGTTGGAAAGCAAAGTCCTCCAATATTTGCCTTATATTGGGATAAAAAGGCACAATTCTCTCTACAGGCAAGTTATTTTGAACATATGCTTGTCTCCTCATCTGATTTGCAAATTATTTGAAATTAATTGGTACTTGGCCTTAGTTTTTTCTTTTTAGAATATGCTGCCGTGTATTGTACCATTATCTGAAACACACTGGCATTCTGTTTCAGGGAAGATCAGCCATGTGGGATTCTATGTTGCTTCTATGCCACAGGATTAAGATTGCATATGGAGGGATTGTTCGAGGAGTGCACCTTGGTTCTTCAGCATTGGACATTCTTCCCATTCTTGATGAGGATGACGAAAACTGAATCATTTAAGCCTCGAAGACAGGAAATCTGCCGCAGGGACAAGTGCTGGCAGAGTCCATAATAGTCACTGGACACACTAATTTTAGGTAAATTTGTCGAGGAAAATTAAATTTTATTGTTGTACGATCTCTTAATTAACAAGCAACAATAGTAGGTAATAGATAAATCTGGTTGCAACTAATGATAGTAAATCAAAAGCTGCATATTGTGAAAAAACATGGTCTGACAATCTCAGACTAGTAATTAACTTTCTTTTAGGTACGATTAATTGCTAAGAATAATAAATTTGCCCACAAGGATGGCTAGAACCTTGGAACATTTTACATGCACTTTTAGTTTGTTACTTTAATTAATGAAGGAGAAATTAAATCCAATAAAATCTCTAACATGATTGTTTTAGATGTATCTATTGAGATTGAAAAAGATTTTTAAGTGTTCCGCGTGTAAGCTGTGGTCTTTCAAGTTTCAAAATAGAAAAAGTTGTGGTCTTTCATTTCTTCTTTTGTAATGTTCTAGTTGCTGCAAAGTCTTGGAAGTGGAATTAAAAAGTTTCAATCTTTCTAAACTGATCAGCCTCCCTTTCCACTTATTATAAGCGATTCCGGGTCTTTTTCACGTCACCGTGGTCTCTAGAATATACTTTTTATTGTTATGCCTATAAAATAGATATACAATGATTGATATATTCTACTTTTTCGAATAGAACAACATACTTGAGGAGGTCGATAGCAAAACATACATTTACGAAAGAATGGGATTATTTTCCCCTCTTTTGAGATTAAGACATCTCCGGCCGCACGGAACATGTAGCTAAAAATAATTAATATATATATTATTGATAAAAAAAATATAGAAATTAAGTAAAAATAAATCAACTCCAACGTGGTTTTCTCATCCATAGCTTAAGTCAATTTTCCGATGCTGGACAATATTTTCGAACATCCTCAATAATCAACTATCATTTCTTATCATAATCAAGTGATATATCTTATTTAAAATATATTACTTCAAATCAATCAATACATCTAGTCCCATAAATTTTACATAATTAATAATTTTTTATTATATTTAACTAATCATTTTAACGAACTCCACTTGAGATGTTCCAAATACATTAGAGCATGTGATATATTTGACACCTAAAATTTTTATCACTTCATTACTTGAGAGAAGATTGTACATAAACAACCCCCACCCAAAGAGCTTAAAATTCTATATCGGTCCCTGCGTGGACCGAATACTTATAAAGTTTTGTGCCAACATTACCAAGTAACAAAATCTGATGTTTCCACAAAACCATCTAATAAAGGAACTATTCATAGGTTAATGCATCGTAGTACATGTTACACAGCACACTTTTGAATAAACTGCACCTTCAAATTCAAATACAGACATTAAACATATTGCATAAGATTTGGGTCTGTGGCTAAATTAACAAGACTGATAATTTGAAATTCTCATCAAGCTTACTACACTCTAACACTGGATTAGTGTAGAGGAAGTAATTAGTCTGGCTGGCCTGTGAAGATTATTGAACTGCAGAAAAAATTGCTGCCTAACCGAGGAATACTATAGCATCCATTACTGTAGTGCTTCCGGAGTGTCGTCACTGATCATCCCACCCATCATTTTCGCCACTTCTTCTTGGGTGTATATATGTATCTTGGATACCATTTCACAGAAATTGCTGCAACAAATTACGAAACAGAATGCAGAATAATTCGAATCATTCAAATATTTAATTAGGAAGTAATTTATCTGGCAATCAAAAAAGAAATTACTTGATACATGTAAAGTACTTACTTCCAAGGATCATCACCAACAGCCATTATGCCGTTCTCATTATCACTGGACAGAACACACCATCCTTTTGAAGGATCTGTTAAGAGGCCTTCCATGCTAAAGAGCGATTCTAGTTCAATGAGTAGGTCATTATAACCATTCAGCTTTGAGAGATCAATGGATCTTCCAACCAAGTTTCCTTCTTTATGGACCTACAATCAATATTTATAGTCAGAAGACCAAGGAAAGTAGTCTAGCACAAAAAAAATGTGGTGTTAACTGCTGAATTTTAATGCTTACCTTCGTGCAAATCCTCTTGCATGAAAATTGGGAGTTTGCAGTTGATGTTTCTCCGGTCAAGGAGAAACCGAATAGTTTGCAATCTGTCACCGTGCTTTGTAAGCTGCCATCTTTCTCGATTTTAGAGTTCGCCTTATATTTGGGAGATGAAGATATGATACACTCTGACCGAGGTTCCTTTGATGAATTTAACTTTTCAGCTTCATGGTTGGTGACCCCAGTTTGATGGCAATAAGGGTTCAATAGAACATTTTCATTTGCATAGTTGGTATATGCGCCCATGTTATAATTGTCAACAGCTTTATGGGCATCATTATGAGGAAAATAAATGTTTCGAGTACCTTCTGAAGCTAGTGGGTAGAAATTGGTTTTTGATCTTTGATGCATGTCGAGGACATCATAACCAATTGCTTTACCCCAAGCACTAAGCTTGACATTAGATTTTCCAGACAGGAATTTCAATGAGCAAATTTCTTGACCTTGCAAGACCGTTGGAATTTTATTGGATCCCAAAAAGCCTGTGTAAGTACTGGATGGCTGAGCCCTTGCAAATTCATGTGAATCTGTGTTTCCCATCCAATGTGATGCAATACTTTGATGCATTATGGATTGCATCTCAATATCATGTGGGTAGTTTAGTTTATCACATCCATTAAAAGGTGATACTAAACCTATTTCTTGACCTTGCAAGACCTTAGAGGATATTGAAGATCCCTCAAAGTCTAGGAACCCATTCCTTGCTGCCACAAAAAATCTCAGTTGAAGAATTGGGGAGTTATATGATTTGTTTTAAAATAAGGAGAAAAGGTATGAATGTTTTCGTTCATGACTTATATAGCACAGTAAGAGTTGGAGATATAAATTTCTAGATTTTTAACGATAAGACTAGAGTTATGTACCAGAAATAATGTTCGCTTGTGGAGTTGCCTGGCTCCGATAATTCTTCAGCCCTGGAGAGGACGGAATGCTCAGGGATGGGGGTGAAACATAAAGATCTACCTCCCATGGAGACACCCGATTTTGACAACCAGTTGTACCCTTCTCATCCCACCTGACCTGTTGGATGTCATTACACTGTTTGACTTGACAAGCGCAAGATATGCAACATATCAAATAATTCGACTTGCTTTCTTATATGCTATAACAATTAAATGTTAATGGTAGTTTTGTAAATCGAGAGTCCACCCACTACATTTACAATTATACCATATGTGTATTTACATAATTACATAAGAACCTATTTTAATCTAGGTGTCCTACAAATTAGCCGATTAACCAATTAACCGATAATCAGATGAATTCTGATGCGATTTGCAAAAATCAGTTAAATTGGTGATTACTCGGTCAAAAATTGGCTGGAATATTAAAATTTGGAAAAAAATTTAAAATTTTAAACATACTTATATATGTTTTAATTATAAGTAATATTAAATTAATTGCCGATTTCCAATTAATCGCTAATCGGTGCCTCCACCGATCAATTCCGATTCACGCTTTTTACAACACAGTCTAGGAGGTAATCATGTATATATTAGCCTTCTTTTCAATCATTTAAAAGATCTTCAGCAAGTTAAAACTTTCAAAGCCATCATCCTTTCAACTTAATGTCACCAGTATTAAACAGGAACTCTGCCAAATCAAAAGCCTGGTATCCACAATAGTCAATAGCTATAATTTAAGTGGATAGCATCGTGCATTCCAAGGGGTATATATTATATTTTTCATATTGCACCAGATTCTGATAATTCATATAGGTTCATCTCTACTTCTAAGTGTGCCTACACTTCAGCAGGCCTGTTCTATGGCAGGATCTAATTACTCAGATATACCCAGGGTGCATCTGGGTTGATGCAAATTGTCACATTTAGTTACCACAACAAAAAAGTTTGAGCAGAAATAATATATTTAGTATTAATTAGCTCTAAGAAACTTGAACAAAAAGGGATATAGGTGGAATGTAGAGTGTACCAGTAAGCATCTCCACTTTGAGTTGGGCCATTTGTATGGATCTAGATCCTGAATACCATAAACCACACCCCCGAACCTGCAAGAGAATTAAAATCTTCTTAGAAGAATATTTTCGTATGGACTATAACCATAAACATATGATAGGAGAAAATATATGTGATGATAACCTTCTTTCTGAGGAATCATCCTTAACAAACTTTTTCTTAAATCTTGCACCTATGGGAATTTGACTCGCGATGCTTTTAACATAATCCTGATAGCTCACCACAAATTTAGCATGACTAGCCCTGCAATGCATATGGAAATACGCATAACAATTTTTTTTCTTTACCGTGAAAAAGCTTGCCAACAAACTCATCATGGTTGTGTTCCTTTTATGCAAAAAGAAGATTGGCCGACACCAGTGTGTTTCGGTTGCATGAGTGTAAATTATTCCACACTTTTATAAATTTTTTTCTTCTGAAGAAGGTACCTTACTGGTGAGAGGCTGAAGGTAGTGCTTATATGCAATCATTACCCTATGCTTAGAGTTTGAGTGTTTCAGCTTACAGCGATCAAAACCCTCCTTTTAAGGCATGTGCCCATATGGTAAGACTACATCTATATCAGTTTCTTAAAATCAATCACTACACTTCCGACTTATTGGAAAAAATAAAATCCACAAAAAAAAATTATTGTGTGATACAACTTACAAAGCAATATGAAGTAAAGTTATGTCTGAGAACTATTGATGCAGTACTCTAAGAACTAGAAGTCAATTTGATATGAATTCCCTGCGCTACTTCGGTTTGCGAGTTATTTACTTATTGGTGAAGTGCCTAGAACAAAGAGACTGTTGCTGGACAAAGAAACAATCAATAGAGTTCTTTTAGTTCAGTAAACAAAGATAAATGTAGTACCTTGGGTTGTAGAAAACGTGAAAGGGGCTATTAGTGGATATAGCATTAGCTACTGAGGAAAGAACAGTGTGATAAGATTTCTGGTTTCCAAGAACTGAGTCTGGAAGCTCGTTTCTAGGTCGTACAGTCCTTCTGATTCCCAATCGTAGCTCTCCATTTTCACCCCTACATAAAAATGTAGTAAACAAATTAAGTCTCCATAGTGTAAGCTGGGCGAAGAGATATTAGTCATTTTAAAACCATAGTTTGATATTTTCCAGATGTTCTTGAATAGCAAGTCATTGCTACTAGTCGAACATTATAACTTTTTCGACAGAAACTAAAGTTGTTAATTATGTAATATATTACAATGCTAAGCCAAACATTATCAAAAAGTAATCAAGTAAACTCTGGCCCTCTGCTATCAGACACTCCTGTCAGCTGATAGTCATCATTTTGTTTGTTTTTTATCATTGAATCTGTCCTGACATCTAGGTGATTATTAGAATTTCATATTTGTGGTTATTAAAATTTCATATTCACGGTCACATGTTTTCTCTAACAAATGTAACCTTGACTTCTTTTCTGGTTGTTGATGGAAAACAACAGATTAAACACGTTGGCATCAGATGCAGCCATATTGATATAGATGTATGATATATATACCTTAGAAAGAGGACTGCATCTCCAGAAACAAGATTCTTCTGGCTTACAAAATTAGTCCACCCAGTTGTTAGCAGATGTCGCCTTGGCTGACCTGAAACAACAGTTTACTGAATAAAAAGCCCTTCTTCTATAATCCACAGTGAAATGTCCAGCAACAACCTCTGTAAATGTGACGGAACCTCCACTCCACTCCATGCAAATCCTTGGCAACAAGCTCCTGAGAGGGCCTCTGTTGTGTGTAATCCTGCAACATGACATGTGCAACACGTTTGAATTATTATGAATTGGTCTAGAAAAAGGGTAGGAAAAAGGGTAATACCAGAGGTGCAAAACAGTCTTCAGCAGCTCTACGCGGAACAGAAAATCCTCCATGGGTGCTGGTATCAGATGCAGTCAAGGTCTTGCAGAACATGTGAGGGGTTGTTTTTGTGGGTGTAGCACCACGCTCCTCATTGTCCAACCCAAGGTATTCATTTTGCTTTTCGTCTGAATTTGTTGCCGGAAACTAAGAATGTACCAAAATGTGTCACCATTAGGATCTTATCATTGCATATAAGTCCAGAAAGAGGTAGTAAGCAACAAACATGGAGTTTGTCTGTAGTTTTCATTTTTGAATTCTTAATTAAACTTATCAATTCATCATTCTATTTTCTACCTCTCCTGCCAACCACTCATAGTGTATTACAATACAAGTTCACTCGCATTCTGTATGTGTATCTTTGGAATCTAATTTTCATACTAATGCACGTAGCTTGTTAATCTTCTTGCTTCGGTAGTTAACCCAGAAAGTAGTTGGTCTGCAGAGGTTTTGTTCCAAACACACTATAAAAGTTCTAGTTCGGACTAAACAAGGTGCATTCAATGTACGCAAAATGTAGATGAACAGGGTGTATAAATGCTTTTAAGCCTCCTAAGAAATAGAAAAAACATTCGAGTGGACATAACGTTAACAAGATAACTCTAATGATATATATGAATGGAGAAAACCTGAGAAGCTACAAACACATAAATCTCATCTTCAGAAAAAAGAACAAACAAGTGTATCAATTGTGAAGAGGGAGCTAAATCTTCCAAAACAAGGACAAAACATTGCAACAAAAAAGGCTGAACATAAGAAAAATAAATTATCCAATAATGCGGATTATAGAAGTTTCCAACAATGCAGATTATAAAAAGTAGTAACAAAGACTAGATATTTCCATATAATTTAATGATAAATTGACAAGCAAGTGACAAATATACCTCTGGTTCTGGAACCTGAAGGAGAGTTAGCTGTGTGTAGACCTCATCATTATCTTTATTTGCCTGTTTCAACAAAAATCCAAAATATCAAGCCATAATGTGAGAATGAACACAATACCATATAGCTAATCAAGTGAAAAACAATGTGTTCATTGCAAGAAAGCACAAAATATATCAACCAGTAGCTGAACATCCATAATCTTGCAAAAAATCTGAGGGCTGAGGCCAAAGTTAGAAGCTTCAATGTGTGGGAAACTCAAGTCAGAGGCAGCTTGTTCCAAATGGCCTTGTGGGAAATAAACAACTAAATCTCCTCTCTTGGGAAGTGTGATCAAAGGGCCAGCACAAGCATGCCAAAGCTCCATGAACATTGGAGCAGCAGCAGCACCACCATCAGTCATTGTAGTTGAAATAGTAGAAGAGCTTAAAGAAGTTAAAGAGGACAAACAGCAAACTGCAGCCTCCTCCACCTCACTCACAACATGGTTCAAATCAATGTCCATAAACACACACTTGTTTTTTGTGTGTGTTTTTTTTCACCCAGATGGAATATCAAACAAGTGATGCACAAAAAGAAGCAAATGCAGAAAGATTGGATTTTTATCAAGAATAAAGTCAATTCTTGGCACAAGACTTACATGTATTCAAACATGATGACATGGGTACAGTGAATAAAAAGAAGGGTAGTGAATTCAAGAAGAAAAAGTCATGTTTGGAAAGAAGCCCAGAAGGCCAAAAAGATGAGTGAATAAAAAGAGAGAGGCTTAAAGTATGAATCTTTGCTAACCCATTTGCACAAGTGAGAGCATAAACAAGAGAGTTCTAAGAAATGTACATGGTATTTATTGAAGAGGAGATAGTGAAAGAAAAGACAATGGGCAGTGGCTTTTTGGACTCATGAAAAATGTACAAGAGAGATGGAGATATATGAGTATGTGGGGGACAGTTTACACACACACACACTTGTTGGCTACTTTGCTTTGTCATGCCTTTTATCATATGCATTTCTCCTTTAATTATACTCTCCTCATGCTTCACCAACATTTCTTGCTAATATCATTCATACTGAGCCCCCTGCTCCAAACAGATGGTAAAAGTTTATTTTTCCCCTTGCAAATGGTTTAGGGTTTTTTTTTTTTTTTTTTAAGTTATTCAAATTTAAGAGATGGTAACTTTTTTTTTTTTTTACAAATGCTTTAGATATTTGTTAGTTATTCAAATTTAGTTTTAAATGGTGTAAGTAAGCGGTTGACGTGAATGTTGTGTTTATCCGGACTATCATAATTTATCATAATTTTCAAGAAAATGTCTCAAATATCAATGTTGCAGAATATGACCGTGAGTTATCATTTTATAATTCAAAATATTATGTTTATCCTCTTTTTCTTTGTAACGCTACACGATCAAGTATTTTGAAACTTTAAAGACTATTTCATATTGCGTTTTGTTTTTAAAACGATGATGTAACGTTTTGTAACATTTTGTAGGATGTTCCTAAAACGCAACATGATCTTGTATTTTCTACTGAAATCAAAATATCAGATTATTTGATGTTAATAAATGATAGTTGAGATCTTTCTTTTAACTCTATTATTTTGGGCATTAGTCGAGGAAAAGACCCTAAATATCACAAAATGTACAAGTAATTTGCAAAATAACAGAGTTGCAAGAATGACACTCAATACTATTCACTAACGTGGTTTTTTTTAAATATAGAACGTTACACTATGTAGCATCGTAGGTTTTAAAAGCAACTTAACACTACTTCATGTAGCATTTCCCCTTGTCAAGAACTAATGAGCAATCGCCTCTTTACAAATCCTCTGACTGATTATCCCCTCCTCAAGTACTCATCATCAATCATTTAACAACTAACTCTTTTGTAAGCAAGTGCGTGAGGTTAAAATCTATGTGCACAGAGTATGACAACAAGGTAAAACTAGGGTGTGACAATCTAAAAATATTTTGTGTAACATTTTTTCTGTTGTAAAATGTTATTCGATATAGCGTTAGATGAAATTAGATTACCCAACACAATTCTAATAACATTTTAACCCTATATGATGTGGTGTTAAGAAATGATACGATGTGGTGTATATACGATGTATATTAACGTAAGTTTACGTTAATATACATCGTTAAAGATTAAAAATTAAAAAGTATTTTGAAGATGGAGATAAAAATTTGTTGGTAATTGGTCAATATTTTATGAAAATTTTAACCATCATCTTAAAATTTATCCCTTAATTTTTAATCTTTAACGACATATCATTGATCTGAATTGACAGCAATTATCTCTTTCGAAAATGAAGAAAAAATCCGATGATAGTTGTTTTAAAATTTCAACTATTATTTTATAAAATTTTGAAATTTTTGACCAACAACGTGAAAATTTCACTCTTTATATTATATATTTTATGTAACTTCGTTAAATACGTGACCAATATCCATGCAAGAGTATCTTTTCTCATATAAACTGAACTAAAAGTAAATAATGTAACTAGCTGGGACATTTGCTTCTGAAATTATGAATTCTCAAATTTAGTTTAATATCGACAAAAAATCGAATTAAGTTGTCTGATAATATTGATGTCCCATAAATTCAATATCAGTATAAGGATACCGAAATCGGACTTCAATCGTCTCATACGAACATAACAAGGAGTAGAAAGGAAGGGGCGATTTGTCACATAAAACGAATAATAGTCGAACATATCTAATTCGAACAAGCAGGATACTTGTCAATAGATATCAACTGGCGCGTTCGAGTATTCACGAACATTCGTATAATGAAACTTGGAGCAGTAGGTAGTGACAGTGATGATGATACTGAAAATATGAAAGGAGAACGGTGGCGGTAAAAAAAAACATATATTATATAGGATTGTTTAATGTGCGCTAATTTTGTGTAAATAACTCATTTTAGTTGGAACTAGTGAATAAAGTCGCGCTTCGCGGCGGCGTTATGAATTTTTCTATAAATTTTGATACGAATTAATATTATAATTGCATAAAAGTTATTTTGAGTCATGTTCCCGTTAAACATATCATTAATAAAAAAATATTATAATTAATATAAAAATTTGTTTAAGTGGTCCTTCTATCAAACACAATACTATTAAAAAAAATTGTTTGGACCGTCCTCCCATCAAAGATAATATTAATCAATAATTATTATAAAATTAAATATAGTAAAATAGATAATAATTAGTTTGAGCCGCTCTCTTGTCAAACACAATTCTAATAACAAAAAAATATAACAAAGATATTAGTTTGAGTCGTCCTACCATCAAACACAATACTAATAAAAAATTATTATAATTATGATAAAGTTAAATATTATATTTGAATAAAAATTATTTTAAGCCATGGTCCCGTTTTAATAAAAAAATACTAACTTAGATAAAAGCTTGTTTTAGTCACTTTCCCGTCAAACATAATACTACTAGAAAATTTATTATTATTAAGATAAAAATTAATTTGGGCCGCCCTCCCCTTAAACATAATATTAATCAAGAATCTTTTTTAGAAATTTTGATACGAATTAATATTATAATTGCATAAACTTTATTTTGAGTCATGTTCCTGTTAAACATATAATTAATAAAAAATATTATAATTAATATAAAATTTTGCTTAAGTGGCCCTCCTGTCAAACACAATACTAATAAAAAAAATTGTTTGGCCCGCCCTCCCATCAAAGACAATATTAATGTATAATTATTATAATTATGATAAAATTAAATATAATAATATAGATAAAAATCAGTTTGAGCCACTCTCTTATCAAACACAATACTAATAACAAAATATTTTAATATAGATATTAGTTTGAGTCGCCTGACCGTACACAATACTAATAAAAATTATTATAATTATAATAAAGTTAAAGATTATAATTGGATAAAAATTATTTTAAGTTGTGGTCCTGTTTTATTTAAAAATATATATATTATAATTTAGATAATAAAAATTATTTTAGCCGATTTCCCGTCAAACATAACACTAATAGAAAATTTATTATTATTTAGATAAAAATTAATTTGAGCCGCCCTCCCCTCAAACACAATAATAATCAAGAATCATTTACATTATGATAAAATTATAATTATAATTGGATAAATATATCCAATTTCATAGATTTTAGCTATTATTTTTTTCTATAAGATTCCTATTTCTTAATTGTTTAGAATTATCTCTTTTTTCTTTTAGTATTCCTATTCTACTAACTACTTAGAATTTCATAAATTTTAACTATTATATTTTTGTTAAAATTCCTATTTCTTAACTACTTAGAATTATATCTCTTTTACGATTACTATTTTTTAGCTAACTCACCTATTAAAAAAATTAAATGAAAAATTTCTAAAAACTCCACATAACCTGCGCATCCTTACAAGAATCATTTACATTATGATAAAATTATAATTATAATTGGATAAATATATCCATTTTCATATATTTTATTTTTTAATTGTTTAAAATTATCTCTTTTCTTTTATAACCTGCATATCCTCTCAAGAATCATTTATATTATGATAAAATTATAATTATAATTGGATAAATATATCCATTTTCATAGATTTTATTTTTTAATTGTTTAGAATTATCTTTCTTTTCTTGTAAGATTTCTATTTGTTAACTAATCAGAATTTCACAAATTTTAGTTATTATATTTTTGTTAAGATTTTTATTTTATATCTCAACCGATTACTATCTTTTAGCTATTTTCTCAGGTGAGGAGGGAGAGAGAGAGGTCGAGAGGAGGAAGAGAGATGATCGAGAGAAGAGAGATTGCGAGAGAGGAGAGAAAGCAAACGGGAGAGAAAAGAGAGATGTTTATCTCTTTTTATTATATTATATATAATTTACAGTCTTTTTTGCGTTCTTGTATGCTTACTGCCTTCAAACATTGAACTTCCGGGCAAAGTAGAGGACTGAAGATTAGAGGGAGGTCTGAGAGTGTGGTATAATGGAGAAATTGGACAGCGGGAAGAAGAATACTACTAACAGTAAGAAAGATTATGACGGGGATGAGGGGGTGGAGAGAAGGAGGGCAAGTACATTACAAATTTTAAATTGTATTTTATTTATGATTGTTAGTTTGAATAAATATAATTTTATTGCTTTTAAGATTTGTAAATAAGAAAAGAATTGTATTATCTTCAGAATCGGATAAGAAAAGAGTTGTATTACTTTTAGAATTCTTGAACCTGATTTTTTGAATTATAATTATATTTTTTCTATCCGAAATTTAGGAAAAATAAGAAGACTCAATCGAACAATTCTGGAGACACCCGCATCCTCCTTTATATATATATATTGATTGATAGTTTTTATAGTATATAAAAGTTCATTATTATTGAAAAGTAAAATTCAATTAAACTAATTACGCATATAAAAATTTAGTACTACTTAACGGTTGTTTTGAAGATGTATTTGAAAAAGCATTACTCCCTTTATTTCAGCAGATTTTTACATAATTTTTTGAAACGTATTTTGAGATTTCTATAAAATATAATTTCATAATTTTTTTTAATTTTTTTAAATAAAAATTTGATGTTTAAAATTTTATAAAAAATATTAATTAAAATAATGTTATACAATTATATATAAAAACACAAAATACATGCGAACGTAAACAACCGTACAAAGGGAGTCCTGTACGTGTCTCTGGTCAAAGGTAAAAGAAGTCCTATGGTCAGAAACTGACTCACGGTTAAAAACCACTCCAGTCTCATCACTCTGTTAACTATGTACGCAGTACGTGCCCCACCTCTTTGGGCTTAAACAGCCGGTCACAATCGTTTCGTTTCATATATTTTCGTATTTCGTGTAGTGAAACTCGTATTCGCCTGTTATTAATTTCATGTACTTAATTTAAAATCTGTAGCTGATCCGAAACATTTCGTGTTTTTTTTAATATTATATATAAAAATATTAGTATATTTTTTAATCAAAAAATAAATTTAATATATATTTTCCTTTATAATTTTATTAAATGTGAATAATTATTTGTACTTGTATACAATTCTCTATAAATTTGTTAATGAATCTACAATATATATCCACACATACATATAAATATATATTTTATACACAATTATATATTTAATATATCATAACATATATATAATAAATATTATGTTCAAATATTTCGTATATTTGTGTACCCCAAATGAAAACCCATATCCGACACGAAATTTATTGTGTAATTTCGTGTTCGTGTACTTTCGTGTTTCGTGTATCGAAAATCAAAACTTATATCCATTTTTTTCGTGTCGTTTCGTTTCGTGTTAGCGTGTTACGTGTCAAATTGTAAGGCATAGCTTAAACTAGCAGCAATATCAAATACTCCCTCCATTTCTTTGATTTCTATGCATTTTTCTTTTCGGGATGTCTCGTTCAATTCTATACTTTTCAAAAGTTTCCCAAAGTAGTAAACTTTTACTCCCTCCGTCCCAAAATACATGTCTCTTTGACTTTTTTCACGTGATTTGAGATGCAAAAATAATATACTTCTACATATTATTTTTCAAAATTTCCTTTTCTGAATAAAAATATCGATGTTAAATTTTTATTCAGAAAATGAAATTTTGAAAAATAATATGCAGAAGTATATTATTTTTGCATCTCAAATTACGTGAAAAAGTCAAAGTGACATGTATTTTAGGACGGAGGGAGTATAATATAAAATCCCATCTACTAACTTCATCTGCCTTTCCAAATCTATCACTTAAATATTAATGGGTCTCACCACTACTTTTCTTTCTCTTTCTCGCTGCTTTACGTTATTTTATAATTTTTTTTAATCTTCGTGTTCAATACGAATGTATATATTCCGGAGGGTCGGGGGGAAGTATCAACCAGAGCCCTTAGTTTGTTTGATTCGGTGGTTTTAACTTTTAAACTACCATGCGCGATAAAGTAAATGTTGATTACAGTTACATACTATGAAGGAAAATATCGAATAAAAATTTAAGCTTCACTTGTCTTTATCCAAACATAAATATCGACTGAAGGCCTCTTATGGTTGGTCAAATCGTTGTTTATGTCCTTTGCACTCCAACACAACAACACAGTGCACCGGAGCGGAGTTAGCGCCCACATATTTAGAAAATTTGTACGCATCGATCATTTATAGAATAGCGTCATGGACAGTGTTAGTTACTTAAGTGCTAAACTATGAATCTTGATCTAGAAAGTAACATTAATCCAGCCCCGACTGAGAGAATATTATAGTTCAGTGTACAAATAAATGTAATAGAATATTAATAATAAATTATAATCTTTTGGTTTGCTTATGATGGATTTGTCAAATAGTCGAATTGTGACATTTGAATAAGTAGATTTGAGATTATTTAAGAATTTGATGAGATTTAACTGAATTTTTTTAAATACATTCCTTTCAATCTCAATATCAGATATGAGTAAGGACACCGACGCATTTCACTAATATTATTGATTTATGAATGAGTAATATTATGTATTTCAAAATTTGTCGCAATTTTATTTTTATTCTAAATGATGTAGAATGTATATTGTTTAATTTAATTAAGTCTAAATGATATATTAGAAATGATAAATAAGAAAAGATAAGCATGAAGGATCGTTCATAAATATGCATAAAAAAGATAGGGACTCCGCTATTTTAAGATAAATATGCGTTATGACAACAAAAAAGAAAGAAGATAAATATGCATTGTCTCTTTACACGACAATATCAATATCGAGGAGATAGTATATACGTAGCGGAGATAACAACCTTCAATAGAATTATTTTATTACGAAAATTAATCTCAAATTACTTATTTTTAGAAAAAACATTTGATGGGTGTTTGGCACGGGCTTATAACCCGGCTTCTGTAATTATAAGTTAAAAGCACTTATTTGTATCGTTTGTGTAAGAAGTCCAGAAGTATTTAAAAAAAGCTACAAATACTAGCTTTTGTCTCACGACTTATACTTATTTCCCAAACACTTCTATCATCTTAACTTGCTTCTAATTTTTACTTCACTTTTTTACTTTAAGCAATAAGCACTTATTTTAAGCTCACCCAAACGGCCTAGACCTAGCGCACAGCGACAGTGTCACTTTGTCGAGCCTTATTGCATACTCCCTCTGTCCATTTAATTCTATACGTTTCTTTTAACTGCTCGACACGCATTTCAATGCTCTTATAAAATATAGTTCCGTAACTTATTTTTGAGATTTTCTTTTTCTGTATAAAAATATAATATCCAAATTTTAATTCAGAAAAGAAAAATTTTAAAAATAGATTGCACAACTATATTCTCCGTTCCCCAATATATACAACTCATGGAGATGGAGGGAGTATTTAACCATCACTTCGATAGTTACTCTTGCAAGAATTTTTCTCCTTTTCAAACAGTCTACTTAAAAATATGAGCAAAAAAAACACTCCATTATTAGACCCCTACTATTTCATTGAATAAAATGTACTGTTAGTTTGGCAGAAATGTTCCCAGGAATATATGTACTTTCTGAGTTTTAAATACAGATGTTACGGTTTTTATAGGTAGGTGCTCGATAGCAGAGCGCCAGAGCCTGCACATACATCAGTTACGGATTCTCATTTACAAATGTAACCTAAAGTCAAAATAATACAACTAGTATATACTCTTATACTCTATATCACTGTATTTTAAATACATCAATGATATTATGTAGTACTGTATTAATTAAGTTCATGAGTCATGACTGATGAGTACACATTTTATGCGTTAAGTTTTAACGCAGATCTGTACAGACTGTATCACTCGAAAGGAAATTCATAGCATAAGATAAATGACTAATTTACGTTAAATTTATAAAATCAAATATAATTAGGAGTGATTTTGTTTAATTCGTATTTATGAGTATTTTAATACGATAAAAGTTTTATATTTAATATTAATATGAAACTAAAAATATTGTGTGCGTTGTCAAACGTGTCAAAACAAATAGGAAAACTAATAAGAGACGGAAAGAGTAGGATTTAGGGCCGAAAAGCATATGATAAGTATTAAAATTTATGAATTTTATGTAATAAAATCAAATATGTGACTTCTAAAAAAAATAATACAAGATTAGTAATATTAATTTATAAACTCCACTAAGAGTTTATATAATACTCTCTCCAACACATTTTAACTATTTTTTATTTTTCTGCACATATTTAAAGATGTTAGAAAAATTACATCTAACCATTTATTTTTTATAAAATTTATATAAAATAAAATTTAGAATCTAAATTTTTATTTGAATAAAAAAAGTAAACTTTTTATTAAAAATAAATTTTATTTTTTTACACCTCAATATACGTGTTAAAAAGCCAATCATCAATTAAAAAAATGGTACCAAGTATACTTATCATCATATATTATTTAATGAAAACGTTATGTAACCACACTTTGTCCTGTCTTTGAAATTGTTAATGTTAGAATTTCCCTCGGATCAAATATAGAACTAACATAGAACTAGGCTATTTTCTGGAATTCAACTGCTGGTTAATCGTTGTTCGGACGGGATAATGTCTCGATCATGTATTAAACGTGTCAATTTTTATTTTTTTTAAAAATTCTGATCAAGTATTAATCAATATAATTGATCAATTAAAAAAAAGGAAATTTGAATATTGAATTAAATTATTAAAGAAAAGTTAAAAATGATGTATGGGGTAATTTGACTTAATTTAAAGGTACTTATTACTTATAAGTGAAAAATTATTTATAAATTAATGATAAATTCTTATTTATGTGTGATTGGATGTATATCGATATTTACAAGCCTGATTAATGGTTTAGTTAACTATTCCCGTTAAATCCCAAGTATCTGATAATTATGTCTCACCAACCGACTTCAATTTCATTTCCTATAATATTGTGTCTAAGGCAAGCTGAATGATAGGTTTATCTTTTCACATCATTTTGTTTCTCCCTCCATTTTATTTTCAGGTTATATTCTATTACATTGTTATTTAAAATTATTGTGATGTTAAAAGAAGTGTGTTGTAGAAATGTTATAATTATTTGATAATATGTTTAAAATTAATATACTTTGAGGTATAGTATAAATATAATAACAATTTTTATGAAGTTAAATAGTAAAATCTCTATCAGCATCCCCCAAATCACAAAAACTGAAAAAACAGTGTTTTCTTTGCAAAAAATTACAAAGTCACATCACTTTTTGAACCAAAATTTGAAGTAAAGACTAGTATTCACAAATCACAACCACCCCAAACGTTTGGGTGTTCAAGAAACTGTTGTTGCTGCAACAACCCCAAACGTTAAGTTTTATTAATTCTATTTCTACCACGTTACTCCCTCCGTTCTCTCTATTTCTTTACACTTTCCTTTTTGGGTGTCCCATTCAATTCTTTACATTTCAAAACTTATCCAAAATAGTCAATGGGTCTCACCACTTCTCCACTTTTCTTTCCTTTTCACACTACTTTTACTCCACTATCTTCTTTCTACACATTAAAAAACAATGGGTCCCACCATTTCACCCACTTTTCCTTCTCTTTTCTACTCCCTCCGTCCCCCTCAATTGTTTACATTGGAGGGGGACACGGAGACCAAGACAATGTATGAAAAATGAGTAAAGTTAGATGAAAAGTGGGTAAAGTGGTGGGACCTATCAATATTTAATAATAGATTTGAGATAGTGGAGGAAAATAGTGGGTGTAATAGTAGTTTTTATTGTTAAATATGAGATAGTGGGGGAAGATAGTGGGTGTAATGATGAGAAAACTTACTATTTATGGTAATGTAAAGAATTGAGAGGGACATCCCAAAATAGTAACTGTAAACAAATGAGAGGGACAGAGGGAGTACTACTTTATACATGTTTCTTAACCTCCGTGCCCAACCCAAACGATAAGAAATGGGAGGGACGGAAGGAGTATGTTGCAAAAAAATTTATAGCAGGATGATACGAAGACACTGTCAATGTTAAGACCATGATATGATAAGTATTCCCTCTGTCCCAGCAGATTCTTTACAGTTTCCTCTTTGGGATGTCCCATCCAATTCTTTACATTTCAAAACTTACCAAAAATAGTAAATGGATCCTACCACTTCCCAACTTTTCCTCCCTTTTCACACTACTTTTACTTCCTTTTCACACTACTTTTACTCCACTAACTCTCTTTTATACATTAAAAATTAATGGGTCCCGCCACTTCACCCACTTTTCATTCTCTTTCCTACTACTTTATACATATTTCTTAACCTCCGTGCCCAAACCAAACGTAAAGAATTGGCCTGGACGGAGGGAGTATGAGATTGAGATGTCACCATAGAGGAAAAAATAGCAAGAGCGACTTTACTATAACAATCACTGACAACAGCAGTTATCTAAATATGTACCCACATTTGTATAAAGTGATACATGCAGATACTGCCACATTCAAACAAAAGAAAAGAAAGCCCTCGAAATTCATGCTGCCAAACTTGTCTACCTTGACACTAGTTACCAATTGCGCACTGTTGTTTGATTAACACAATACATCACCCACTCGCCTGCCAGGGAGTATTATTTGTTTTCTGACCCTCCCAGGACTCAGCCCCACTCAAGAACCGAATTCAGAAACATGTCCAATTTGAGAAAAATCAGGGAAAAGTTAATCCAAAAAACATAATCCAGATTTGATTCGGTCCACGGACCTAGACGAATCATGTACCGAAAAAAGATTGACTTTACTTAAATTTTGGGAAATATTACTCGTATTAATCATGTACTCAAAAAAGATTGATTTGACTTAAATTTGGGAAAATATTATTAATTTGATCCGATAGGAATGTTTCTATTTATATAAAAAAATTTAATTAAAAATTATTAAAAGATACTAGGAGTAGAAATAATGTAAAAAAAATAAAATTTAATGTTTTTTATTTATAATTTTAACTAATCTCTTTATAATAACTATATTTATTGAAATTCTGAAGATTTCTAATAAAATCTCTCAACACCTAAAATAAAATCTCTATGAAAATGCACTGTGTTAATTAAAAATATTAATGTTATGATTTGGTATTTTCATTTATTTGTATATCACTGTCTATTTTTTCATATTGCACTCAATTTTAAAGAGTGTATTCATGATTAGTTAAATCGCGATTATTAATTTAATTAATAAAAATGATTAGTAATCTCACTCACAAACTATCCTCCTCTTTCATCTCGAAGAAAACAACACGTGATGCTCTCTCTCATCTTCTTCACCTCCGGCGCTAATGTCGTTAAAATACCTCACCGTTAAATTTTCCGACATCCTCTCCGGCGTTAGTGCTGACGCCAGATTAGTTGTCGCTTTCACTGCTGTCGTCGGAATTGTCATTGCCGCCGCCGTCTTCTACAATAGCAGGTACGAAACTATCGCATATATAAAATATGTGTATGCATTTGTGAACAATTTCTTCACCCTAGGCTTTTTGTCATTTGATCAATTAGTAACTACGTAACGATGAAATGTTCGCGGCGAATTTAATCTTCGTCGAATTAATCTTGGAAATTATTGAAATGCTCTGATATATGTATGTGACGGATGCAACCAGGGTTGTGAAATAGCTGGGGCAAAAATTATTTGTAATTAGTTTGAGATGATAAGACTTATTAACTTCATTTAGTTACATTGGTTTAAGAATCAGCAGAAGACACTTTATTTTGGAAGAAAATAAGGCAACAAGGTAAAAGATTGGGACACTATACAATAATTCAAGTGCCAGACAGTTATACTTACAACTTTAATACAGTAATTTTAAGATTTAGACCAGCTATATGGCTGATGTTTAACAATTATGTTTTGCATTTTGTGGGCTTCGTACTGAATCACTAATGGCTGGATTACAACCCTTCTCTACTGGTTCTCATGTCTTAATATCAGTATCTGTGGTTTGAAGTTTAATCAAAACTATCGCAACAAAAAGTTTGTACTAACCTTAAATCGTGCCAAGGACGGATGAGTATTTAATTTGAAATTTGTCATTCATAATTTAAATTTTCACATCATTTTATTAGTGGTTTAGTATTGTTGGATTGCCCACATTTTTTACATAAGAAATTTTATGATAATGTATTAAATTTTGATTAAATGTTATTAACCGACTGATTATATTTTCTCTTAGAGATTTAGCTTTAGAGATTTAGATTTTCAATGTTTTTCTATTATAAATGTATAGTAGAAGCAATAAATATTTTTATCATCTATTTGTAAACGTTTTCCTAATATTAATACTTTATGTGTTAGTGTTTTTTTTTGATTAATTATAAATCATATATTTCATATTTCTTATTTCTTCATTTGTAAAGAAAATGATATTATTTGTTTTGTATTGACTTCTTGGTTTATCTTGAAGTAGAGCACGTTAGAGTTAAGAAGAGTTACATGATGGTTCGTGTGAGTTGAGAAGAGTTACATGATGGTTCGTGTTTGTCTTGGAGTAGAGCACGTTAAAATTAAGAACAGACATGGTGGTCCGTCTCTTGTTGTTTATATAATTTTATTCTTTCTTAAAACAGAAAAAGATATTTAGGATGACCAAAAATATATAACCTAACTACTACAAATTATCCTTATGTTCGGTTATCATAATTTAATGTAGATTTATACATTTTGCTATTTAAGTGCTAAAAATTAAGTACTTCAACCATTTATTCTCCAACTTATGATCATGTGACTATAAATAAAACAAGAAAACAACTCAAGTTAGGACTAATTACCATAGGGGCACTTAACCAGTTAACCTTTTTCAGTGCCCAGTAGGGGCACTTCATAAAATACACATTTATACCATAATTCAGTAATAAATAAGTGTTAACCTTTGTTTTTATGGGGCACGTGTTCGCAGAGGTCACTACATAGATCAGCTTTTGTCCACCAGGAAAGCCTACTCTCCATCTGGTCAGGTTCAGGTAAATGAAGTGGAAATTGGAGTTAATTGATATATACAAAGATCATCAGAAGTGGATAGGATGGATGATGTGGGTGAATAGAGCAATTAGAGTATAGTTTTATTTTATTTTATATTATAAGATATGCGAAGAATATGAGTGGGATGAAGAAACCAGAATGGATGGACTCTCATTTAAACTTGTGGTTGTAGAGTGAAACACCGGACAAATCTATATTAATGACTTCTTCCAACCAACCAAACACAATGCTTTATACCTTCATAAGCACCATTATTTTCCTCATGCACTTCATCTTCATCGTCTCATTACCGTTCTCTTCTTTCATATGCACATCTCCTTTGAGTTGGAATGGCAACTCAGGCCAACACAAGAGCATAGCTACGATATATGCATTATATGTTATAGGTAACCACACAAAGATTAGAGGAATGTGCTTTTATGTCCAGAAGATGTGGTAGAATTGAGTGGTCAAAAGAATATAGTCATATACTAACATAGAGATAAACCATTAAACCTATAATAAAGAAAGAGATGTATCTTTGATATTTTGGGGATGAAGATAGGGGGGATCCTATTCAGGCTACTTTATTCATTTCATTAGTGTCCAAAGTGCCACAGTACTTGACAGAAAATGATTAAACTTTTAGGTTTATGCAGAAAATGCACATAACATACGAGTTGTTGCAATCTGTTTGTTATGGTCCTTGGATTACTTTAAGCCAAGAATGCCGACCATAGAGTTTATGAATGTCTTATGCAATTTGGTAGTTACTGAAGTTTATGGAAAATATTAAATTAGGGATTAATTCGTTCATATTCCCTGTGTTCTAATTTATCATTTGCCACCATGTAAATTAGGGGGATTCCTTGAAATGTGCTTCATTCAATTATCATCCCTTACAGTTGTAAATTCTCAGTTATTTGAGGTCAAAAAAAGCACGTGGGAGCTTGTTAGATAATATATGTGTTAATTTCTTGAAAATCGGTTAGGTGTCTGCATATCAGATCTACATTCCTTTAAGAGACACACACACACACACACATATTTTTATATTTATTAAACGTTTTTAAGTGTGGTAGGACTATAGGTATTCTTTATCTGGAGAAAATTTCTGTCCTCAAACTTCTAGTCAGCCATAACTGTTTAGTAGGTAGTTCTTATAGTTGCTCTGTATGTCAAAAGAAGGATTAATAATGTAGATTATGATTTAGCATCCAGCTAGATGCAAGCACTTGAACACATACATAGAAGGGGGATAACTTCGTTAAAAAGACGTCCATTTAATTTAAAACACTAAGATCACTTATTTATTGCCATATACTATGTCTGATAATTGTAAATGGGTTTCAAGTTGCCTGTGTCGTGTATAGCATGCAGTGCTTGCCTTTAAGTTTCACATAAATACCTTGATTGTCAAGTACTTGTAATATAATTGTTCCTTGAGAATCTTGTTTGAGTGTGGTTATTATTCAATATCAGAGGCCATCTTAAATCTCCATGGGCTCTTTCGAAAAGAAGGCAGGCCCTGTCACCTGAGCAATGGAGACTTCTGTTTACACTGGAGGGAAGATTTCATGATGGCGGAGTTAGGTTTTTGAAAAAGGTCCGCAGTGAGGTAATTGCATTATAATTTTGCATTTATTTTCCTCTTTGTCTAGTTGACTGCTAAACTTACAACATGGATTGTGTTGTAGGGTGTTGCTCCTAGTATCAGGGCCGAGGTCTGGCCGTTCTTGCTTGGCGTGTAAGCAATATTCCCTTGATTTTATTTACAAATTTGGCAATTTTAATTAAAAATTTTAAATTGTATCCAAAAGTATACATATAACTACGTGGGGCTTATCAACTCCTGGTATTTCATGCAAGCCATAAAATTTTGAAGTTGCCCAATGCCCAGATAAGTGTAAACTTGCAGTCAAAAATGAAGTCCCTTTATAATTAGCATGTTTTCCTTCATTGTGCTTTCAGAAAGGAATTCTATCGAGTCATCTTATTTTCATTAAAACAACTTGAATATGTCAATTTCTTGGTATTTTTTTCTTTGTGAAGTAAGATATTATTGTATGTCTCATAGTCATATAAGTTAATTATACATTTATTTCCCTAATAATCTGAAAAATTTCCTGCATTACCAGTCTGTTTTTCTCTGTTCGTAAATGAGGGGCCTGTTAAATAGATGATTGAGTAGTGTTAACAGTATTACATTAAAAAGCTTTCAGTGCCTCAGTGTGGTCAAGTTTAAACGTGCCATGAGCAAAAATTTGGACCCAGTTCCATGCTAAGCCTTTTGCAGTTGTGTGCGTTACATTCTAAAATATATTTATCAAAATAAAGTTTAAACCAAGGTTCTTGCCGTGGTGTAGTCAAGTGTCTGTGTCAATGTTCGGCTGCAAGCAATGATTAAAAAACATTTTATTGCCAAGCCTTCTACAGGCTTGTGCTTTACTTTCTGAAATAGACTGTCAGGCATAAAGTTTGATATCAATTATCCACAATTTGCTGGGTGCTGACCGTTGAGACTAATGTGACCATCTATACCTTGTTGCGACCAAAAAGTGCGGGATATTAAAAGTCCTTGTAACATTAGATTTTTATTATATATTTTTTCATTCTCTATTTTGTGTCGCTTTCGGATATATTTATTACTGCTGAAAGTGTTTTTCTTTTTCACTTTCACGCGTGTAATATTTTTTGATACCCAGAAGTTGATGTTTAAAACAAGTCTACAGAAAAGCCAAGAAACGATTAAAGTGGATGTATTTGCTTATATCTGCTAGTGCCCTATGCTCTGTGCATTAGTACCAATATATGGTCTTGTTATATTTAAAGAAGCACAAAATAAAGAACTGAGACTTTGATGATTAAGCTAATAGTTTCTATTATTTTTCCTCTATTGCAGCTATGAATTAAATAGTTCCGAAGACGACAGATGTAAATTAAGAATTAAGAAGAGGTAAACATCAAACTCTATTTTCCTTCATTTTAAGTTAAATTTTCAGTAATTCGAAAACTGGTTTTATCTTATGGTAGTACTCTTTGTTCACAGTTACCTAATATTTGCATTGATTGTTGGAAGCTACTAATATTGCCATATACAATAATAAATCAATCATTGAAGTAGATAGACTAGGCAATTTTAAAGTTGAATGAACTACCAAGGAGTACTAGTAAAGCAGTCCATAGTTATTTCCCGTTATTTGATCAAGTTTTGAAATCGCATGGAAGTATGACAGCTCAAATGGATAATATATACTTATTACTAGCATAGGTGGATCTATTCTTTTCATTTTGCTTTTTAGATGAAAATGCATCTTATATACAGTTCTATTTGCAGAGGGGAATATGATAAACTAAGGAGACGGTGTCAACAAATAATAGAGTTCAATAACAATTTGAAAGTCAATGAAGTCGGTGTAGCCAATAAGAGTGGAAAAGATGAGAACAATAATAATAATGTCACAGGTTCTGCTGACACTGAAGAAGACAGTGGCAGGGAGTCTCCTAGAAATGAGGTGAATCCTTCTGCTGAATACTCAGATGACCCCACAAGCGCCTTGCTGAAAAAGGATCTGTCCTCGAGAACAGCCACAGATGTTAATACTTCTACTACAGACTTAAACTCTGACTCCTCTGTTGAAGAGAGTCGACCATTTACCTCAACAGAGAACAACAAGGAGAAAGGTTCTGAAGTGACATCCAACGAGAATATTTCTACTACAGAAGCCCAAATAAAATTAACTAAAAAAGAAGATTTCATTACTTGGCAGCAGATCATTCGTGTAGATGCAATTCGTGCTAACAGAGAATGGATATCATATTCTCCAGCACTGGCCGCAGTATCAGATGAAAGGGCACGGGGTTTTGCCGAGGCTGTTGGGCTAAAGGACTACTCTAACCTTGAGCCATGCATGATCTTTCATGCTGCTCGACTTGTTGCTCTTCTTGAAGCTTATTGCCTATATGACCCTGAAGTTGGATATTGTCAGGGAATGAGTGATCTACTTTCTCCAATAATAACAGTGATGACAGAGGACGATGAAGCTTTTTGGTGTTTTGTTGGTTTTATGAAGAAGGCTCGGTATAATTTTAAGCTTGACGAGGTGGGGATTAGACGACAACTGAGTAAAGTATCCATGATCATTAAGTGCAAAGATTCTCAACTCTTTAAGCACTTAGAGATGCTTCAGGCAGAGGATTGTTTTTTTGTGTATAGGATGGTGGTGGTTCTCTTCAGGAGGGAGTTGACGTTTGAGCAAACAATCTGTCTCTGGGAGGTAATGTGGGCAGATCAGGCAGCTATTAGGGCTGGTATTAGGAATTCTGTGTGGAGCAGAATAAGGCACTTGGCTCTGCCAACAGAAGATTTGTTGCTTTATGCCATAGCAGCATCTATACTGCAGAGAAGGAAACTAATAATAGAAAGATACTGTAGTATGGACGAGATAATGAGGGAGTGCAACAGCATGGCAGGACATCTTGATGTATGGAAGCTCTTAGATGATGCTCATAACTTGGTGTTCAGTCTCCATGATAAAGTTGAAACTCCTTAACTCCCTTTTGATGGCTGAAGCTGGAAATATGCCTAAATTTTATCAACTTGATGCAAGAAGTGGCAATACCCTAGAGCACGAGTTGTACGGACTTTTCAATCTTGGGCCCTTGTTTCTCAGGAGTTATGGGTGATATTACATCATGTCAACCACTGAAAGATAAACACGGTACACTATATGCTACTTTTTTAGTCCTTGCGTTGCTGCGTGGTGTCCACTTGATAGTGCTCCTTGTTTCCCAAATACTTTCATCACAAATCTAGGAAAACCGATTTAGTATAATATATCGTAATTATATTTGTGTATTATAGATGTAGTTTAATCTCTTACTCTGATAAGACACTTAACATTGAAATTATATATCCAGCATTTATTTATTGAAACCTATGTCCTCGTATTGACACACATGATCGTTCTCAGATTTAGTCCAATACTAGTGCTGAAGCAGATACTTTTGTGTTCGGATGAGTAGGCAAGCTATATAAATCTCGGGATGAGAAAACCCAAAACCGGGGATGAGAAGAGACTATCTATCAATGTTTCTGATCAAGATGTGTTAAGTTAATAATACCAATTAGTAGTATATACTTAGGTGTCGTTTGGTTGGCGGTGATTTAAAATGCATTCCATTTATGTTTGATAATGATGCACATAAATTTTGGATGAAATGCACATAAATAGGGTTATGGTGACATAAACGGATCGATTGTCATCGCGATAGTTCTGCTTCAAGGTCAGTGGATATTTATTTCTTTCATGAAGAATGTGCTTATTGGAGCAAGAACTACACGATTGAACCAATCCCCATACCACTATATTCGATATTACATAATTGTTATAGTAATGGAGATTTAATATTTAGGGGATTCAACGAAGGTTTACTATATATCAGTCATGAATCATAAGGAATCATCAGGCTGGGCAATGACTTCTCTGGTTATGAAATCCTTCCTGACAGGTACGTTTGTTCACATGGCTATATTTACATAGATTACAGAACTCGATCAAGTTAACACCACAAATGAAAACAATGTTATGTTATTCACCAGTTACTATACATGTTTTTAAATCTTACCACAGCTCGCTATTTCTCATTTTTGTCTTCGAAGCTCCTACTCCACTGCAAGAACGTGGCTAGATATTTATCTGACAAGCTTTCTTTCACTCGTTTGTTCTGCCAAGTGCACTGAATTAGGAGACTCTATTTTCATTTTCTATATTATTTGCTCCTTTTCTTGTTCCCTTTCTCTCTTTTCTCTGTGCAATAAGCTCAACGCTACTGTGGTTGCAGTAAGCAGTAAGCATCGCATGCCTGTGTGATACCATCAAGGCCACTGCCTGCTGCATCCACATCCGTTATTCTGCAACTAGGAATCCCTGGAATGTTTCAAAAATGAGTTGTACATGGGTTGGAGTTCTTAAACTTAAATAGCTTGATAAAGAAATTAGGAAGTTTAACTAATAATACGAATACGGGGATACAACTCTACTTTGTTGGAACTTTAGTTGTATATTTATTTGCATGGATATTTATATAATAATAATAATAATAATAATAATAATAATAATAATAATAATAGTTACTCTATATTATAATTATAATTATTGAAATCAGTGGCGTTTGGATGGTAGATGGGAATGAGAAAGTGGGGTATGAGAATGAAGAGCATGAGAATGAATATTCCAATGACTGTGGAAGGAATGATTTACCCGTCAAGTGGGAACGAGGTTCCTATTTCATACTAATTCAAACACCAACACAACATGGGTTAGAGGTTCCGATTTTCGTTAACCGGGTTCATTAACCATGAACCAAACGCTCTCATAATTTATAAGTTTTATTAAGGTTCCTGTTTACCTTCATCAATTTTTGATTAATTAAAAACATTAATGTAACATGAATATTGGACATTGGACCATGTGTTGAAACTCTATTCAGTTATTAAGCTACCAGTTCCAACTTCCTGAACATGCATCTGTCCGATTCTCTAAAAGGTCAGCAGACTGTGTATCCAATGAATAAAAGAGGAGAGTGCATGTTTCAGCTTTGGAGAACTTTTCACTAAATTCCCCACTCTGCTTGGATTATATGGCTCAATTTCAATTTCTTGATCAAATATTTTGAGGACAATTATCAGCTCTTATGCTTGGTGCATAAATTTAAAATACATGGCAAAGAGCATTAAAATATATTTGCTATTAAGTGGGGATTCGTAGTTCCTTTTTGGTATGGCACTATATCCTATGATTGATCAAAGGCCTTCAATCATCTGTTTTGGAAGGGAAATATGTAATAGTACTGTAAAATGACTATACAAGCATGAAATTTTTATGTAAAAATTCGAATACATTTCTACACAATGGTACAAGACAAAATATCTCCAGATCTTTTGCATGTCTTCTACAACTTCTTTAGCTAGTTGATAATTTAAGAGATATTTTGGAACATCTTTACCTCCTATTCCATATAATTAAACGTAGCAGGCACGCGAGGAATCCTTTCTACTTGTGGAGGAATCATTGTAAGATTTTTACAACGATGTACATCAAGCCCTTGGAGAGAGGTGAGAGCCCCTTCTTCAACTCGCCATTTTTCTAAAACTGAGAGATATGATAACACTAAGAATTGAAGATTTGGAAATGAATTAGGACTGCAGACCATTTCCTTCTCCTTGTGCGCTTCAACCAAGAAAAGAGTTGCAAGATTTGGCAAACTTCCCAATACGGGCATCGGATCTTCTCTAAACTCACTATGCGTCAGCGATAAAATCGTGACTGAATCTGGCAAAAATTTTAATTCTGATGGGTCATTTATCGTACATCTCAAGAAGACGCTGTTGAGACGTTTGCAAGACGAAAGAGGTTTGATTGTTGGAACAACATTAGCACAAGCAAAATTGATGTAGAATGTTTGGAGACCTGTTAAATCAGATATAGAGTCCAAAGGGTGCTCATCTGGTGATTCGTCTTGTATAGACAGAGCTTGGAGGTTGGTCAATTTGGTGGTTTCAATGTGTATCCAGTTCACGTGCCACCAAATATCTAAAGTCTGAAGCTTGGTCTGGTTACTACCAATGTTTAAACCCCCTCCCTCTGGTTCCGGCATACATCGTAGAGAACTGAGATGTCTCAACTCTTTAAGTTCACATATTTCTCTGGGAGCTTCGTAACTGGAACCGTCGGAACCACGCAACGTTTGTAGTTTTGTCAGCTTCCCTATAGATGGTGGAATCACTAAAGGTTCTCTATAATCAGGACTGGCCATTAAGCCTAAGAACTTTAGCAGAACTAAATCTCCTACTTCTTCTGGCATCTGATCTGATTCTACGTGGGTTAAATCAAGCACTTTGAGGTATTTAAATCTGACATACGTCAACTTGATTACTTCTATTTTGACATAACTATCAATTTTGTTAATTAGTGCTACTGAACGTAACTTTGAATCATCAGAACTAGGCTCAAGTAGAAGGTACTCACCAATTCCATTGTAAACCACATGTCGCCGTTTTTCACGTAGTGAACTGGGATTTAGAAGTTGTTTACTGGTGTCGAAGATATCCAGCAACCCCTGCTCCCTGGCCTTTTGCATGGCGAGATCACGGACAAGATCATGGATTCTGCAACTAAAAACTACTCCATCAAATCGGAATCTTGCTGTCTCAATCATATTGCGGTTGATCAGCTCACTCAGATAATACTCAGCCACATCCTCCATGAATACTCCATCTCCTTCATCAGCTTCAGATATGAAATCCTCTGCAATCCATAACTGCATCAATCGGTCAACTTCAAATATATGGTCTTCCGGGAACCTTGCAAGATATAGAAAACATTGTCTCATCTTGAACGGCAAATCTTCATAACTCAAGCTTAGAATTTCTTGAATTTCGAGGGAATCATCCTTCAGCCGTCTCCAAATATGGTCTTTTACCCTTGACCAATCCGTGTAGCTTTTCTGATGCAAAAGTAGTCCACTCAGAACTACGATTGCAAGTGGTAAACCTCGACATTTACCAACCATATCTTTTCCTATCTCCTCTAAATTCTGAGTTGGTTTCGCTCTCTTACAAAATAATTGCCAGCTCTCATCTTCACTCAAAAAACGGAGTTTATGTACAAAACATTGGTCGTCGACTCCCTCAGCAACTTTTTTATCACGCGTGGTTATGATAACCCTGCAACCTTCATTGTGGGGAAAAGCATTTTTAATCTTTTCCCAAACCTTCAGATCCCATATATCATCAATCACTACCAGATAACAACCACTAGCTTGTAGTACTTCCCGCAGATGGCGTAGCAAGTCTTCCTCCTCCATGTTGTGCAACGAGTCCTTCTCATGTTCGTTGAAACATTTTATTATCTTTCTGAGAACATTTTCGATGCTATAATCCTCTGAAACACAAACCCAAGCACGCCTTGTAAAATTTCTTAACTCTCTAGAGTGGTACAACTTACTGGCAAGTGTAGACTTACCCAGTCCCCCCATCCCATGGATGGAAATCATGCCAAGGGTACCCTTTTTACGAAGCTGAGCCATCAGAGTCTGAACATCGTCCTTAAAACCAACAACCTCCACATAATTTTCAAAGGAGGTTGCTCTTAGTAAAGATCTCTTTCTCCGTTGCACATTGGGAATGGCTAATATGTTTCCAATACCATACTCGTCTCGTCTGTTCTTGATCAGGACGACTCTTTCCTTGAGTGACTCGAGGTCCTTGCCTATATCATAAAGATTAGCTTCTTTCTTGCAGATGCAGACACAGCTCCGCATCCGATCAAGAAAGCCTTGATGCGAGCCTGCATTTTCTTTTTGTTGGGAATCAAACCTATCAAGGATAAGCACAGCTTCATTAGCTGCATCATTGATGCTGTTTATCCATAAGCGGATTAGTTCCTCTTCTTGCCTTGCTTCTGCACATCTTGCGGAAGCTAGAAGGAATGTCAGTTCAGCTCTGAGCCACTCTACTCCATTGGTAACTCCTGTCCTGATGTGGACTTGTTGGGTAACAAAATCATCAAGTTTTTGAATTGCAACGGATACAATCGCATCAACCATTCTTGATTCTTTAGGGAACAGGATACTAGTTCAAAGAACTTCTTAATGTTGGTTTATTTGTTAGACTTTGTGTCATTTTATATAGTAAAGCACAGCTCCTACCATGAATACAATATTACCAAAGGTCGATGAACTTAGACTTTTAGTAACAATAACCTCGTCCACTTTCCGTGTGAACATCATGGCATCTAAAATATTCATGCCTAACAATTTTTTCATAAAGTGATGATGACAAATAAGCGTTTTTTGATCATTAGTCATTGATTTTGTTCATTTATATTAACAAATTCAATTATTGAAACCATGTAGTCGGCTAGTTGTTTTACTCATTATTAATTTATCTATACAAAGATGTCAAAATAGCTGTAAAAATAGTTAAATTTTTTAAGTAAAATAATTACTAGCAAGTTGCTGCATCGTACAGAAAGCTTTCTCCCATGTTTTTTTTGTTAAAATCCTGGAAGACTACTAAACCCAAAATTTTGTACGTAATGAAGTTCATAGAAGAAAACATGTATATAATAATAATGAAATTTATAGAAGAAAAGAAAATATGTGTAATAATTGGTTGAAATTATAATTTTATTAATCATTACTCTAACATCAACTTATATCTTGATATATATACTAAATAAATTTTATTAATATAATGATCGAGTATTGAGTAATTTGTATAAAGAAGATTTTATTTTTTTATCACGCAGCAAGGGCTTGTTAAGAAATAATATAATATATTATTATAGATTATTTATATAGTTAAGTGATTTTAAAAATATATTCAACAATGTTATTATAAATTTAGTTATACAGATGAGGAAAGTACTTAATAATTTGTGTATATAATAACTTAGATATTATATGTTATAAGATATTAAATTATGAATAAAAATAATAATAAAAGTACTTCAAAATATATACAATTTAAAATATCGAAATAATAATTTTCATTTAGTTTTATAAATAATGTTATAAATTATATATATTTATTTTTATGTGAATTTTTATTCCACATGGAATGTGTAAAAAAATTATTAAATAGTGATTCCCAATCCCATCAAGTAGGAGCTCTTTATCCTAATAACAAAACAATTTAATGCATTATCATTTAGTTATATATATATAGACAAGTGCTCAAATACAAACTCCTTATCGTACAAATATACAAACAATCACTAAATGTGTTAAACATAATCACTAAATGTTTGAATGGAATCACTAAATCTACCAGGCGGGTCTGATGGAGAGATAAGGGGAGGGGACGGCGTAGCCGCGTGGTGATGCAGCGCGGCCGGCAGCAGCCGCGACGCCAACACGGCTGCAGTGCTAGAAACACGATTGAGAGAGAGAGACACGATTGAGGGTGAGGAGAAAAGCAGTGGTGATATCGTGTGCATGTATAGCATTGCTCAGTGAAGACAAACAACCAGAGAGAGAGCTGCTGGCATTGGTGGTGGTGGTGGGTGGTTGAGAGAGAGAGAGTTGTGATAATCATTGGTTTGTACGTTGGTACAGTAAGAAGTTTGTACTGGTAGATATATATCAGTGGCGTCTTTCTGAAAATAAATTACAAAACTAGTGTAAATCTTAAAATAATATTATTACATAATATAAATAAACATAAGGACAGTAAAGTCGTTAGTTCCTATAATGACTCCCGCCAAGACTTGTTCCATTTTCCTGTATGCACGGATGACGCTTAGTTTTTTGTAAGACAAATCAAATGATGAAAGAGAAATTTACAAAATGCATACTGTCCTGGAGAATAAAAAATGAGTCTGTTTGATATTATATTCAGAATCGATGAAATTTGTAAGAAGTACGACAAGTATGACATTGACAAACAACGAGAGCTCAACGCCCATGGTGACGATGCCTTTGCTCGCCTTTACGCCACCTTCGAAGATCAAATTGACTCCACTATCCAGGTTCCTTTTCATGTTCATTGTATAAACATGTGTGTTGATTTGAATACAATCTAATTTAGCACATATATATATAGCTGTTGTCGATTTGTATTAGTGAGCCGAGTGATTTGTAGTACTGAGACGGTGAAATACAGTTCCTTAAGTCGGTAACTATGAGGGTACATATTGAATTAGAATGAAAATAAAATTATGTTCATTTACGTTACTGAAAAGGGTAATTTGTAGTACCGTCACAAGTGCATTGCTCTGCTTTGCAGTACTATGACCTGAATAATAATTTGAACCAGATATAATAAGTTCATTTATTTCGAATTTCCAGGTATCTATTTTAACTATCCTACAAGGTTCACATAGACATTCGTAAATTATTGGTATGATTTAAGGCAAAATTAAGAAGGTATCTATTAAGTATTAAGCAACTAGAAAAAGGAAAGAAACTACTTAATCAGCTTAGAAACAAAAAGATAACTATCAAGGTAAACTTCGGAAGAAACTAGTCATCGAAACAATGAGATTAAGACCTAAACCAGGTGATTAATTTATAGCTGTTTGTGAAGATGACTTGTACATATGATGCTGGTATGTAAATGTGGTGATAGTGTGGCTTATGTTAATTTGGATCGATATCTCAGAAAGCTGAGATGGCGAGTATGGAAACAAACAGGGCTAAATCTGTAGCAATGAATGCTGAGATTCGTCGAACAAAGGCACGCTTACTCGATGAAGTTCCCAAATTGGCTAAATTGTCACAAAAGAAGGTCCGTTTCCCCCTCAGTTTTTTTCTTCAATATTCGTGTTTATTATAATAAAGGAATATGTTCACTATCTACAATTGCCAACAGTGATTTTTCTTTTTCCATTTTTGCTAAATATTATTGGTAGTCTTTTGGTGTTAAAGTTTAGAAGACATACTTCGGAACTGTTAAATAGAATGGTGTACATGATCCATGTAGTCTGTGGTATTAACATGGCCATGCTAAGTTTCTGAGGGTAGTTTGATTACAAAGCAAGTATGTAACCAATAGGTTAAAGGGCTTTCGAAAGACGATTTAGCTGGGCGCAGTGATCTGGTGTTGGCAATGCCCGAGAGAATACAAGCAATTCCTGATGGAACTGGTGCCGCCGCAGCCAGTAAAAGTGGAGGCCGGGTTACATCATCTAATAAGAACAACATCAATTTTGAAACAGGTGCTTCTTGATATACATATGTCAACTCTCTTGTCATAATTGAAAGAGAATTTTCTTTCTTCATGTTAGATTGTTGTTTCAGTACTTATATCATCTATGATTGCCACATTCTCGCAGATGGAAACTTTACTGAAGGATATTTTGCTGAGAGTGAAGAATCAAGCCAATTTCGAAATGAATATGAGACGAGGAAAAAGAAACAGGAAATTTACTCTCCTTATTTTTATAGTCTATCCGATCAGTGCTCTCCTCTTTTTGGTTACTGATATGTACTGCAGGATGAAGGTTTGGATGTTATATCTGAGGGTTTAGACACATTAAAAAATCTGGCCAATGACATGAACGAGGTTGGTTAAATACTTAAATTAAACCCCTTCGGTTTTCTATCTTTGCCTTGTATTTTGAACAACTGAACTAACAGAATAGTATTGCATCTTGAGCAGGAATTGGATAAACAAGTTCCACTGATCGATGATATCGAAACCAAGGTCCAAAATTCTCACCTTTTTACAACTTTGTTTTTATCTCTGGCTGAAAATATGATCTGCGAAACAGATTATATACTGATGTGCATCATTGTGTTTGTTTCAGGTGGATCAAAACTCCGCGGCCTTGAAAAGTACTAATGTCAGGCTGAAGGAACAACTTGATCAAGTAAGTAGAGTGGAATTGTTTTGTGAGTTCTTGTGAATATGAATGCTAATTTGTTAATTGTGATGAACTTTTCAGCTAAGATCTAGCCGAAACTTTTGCATGGACATAATTCTGTTATGTGTCATTCTGGGAATTGCAAGCTACCTGTACGAGTAAGCTCGCTCACAAGTCACATCATTCTCTTTATTTATTATTCCCTCTGTCCCGACCATATTCCTCTGTCCCGACCATTTGTATACGTTTCGACGCGGCACGTATCTCAAGACTCTTATAAAATAAATTTTTGAAATGAACTGCAGCATATTGAGCTAAGCGCTGGCTACTCGTGATGACTGCACTCTCCGCTGGTTCTTCCTCTATGCTGCTTTTACAATGTTTTGACAGAGCAGCCGAGTTTTTAATCTTTATGCTCAGAAGCAAGCTGGTCTCTTGTTGTTTGTTATATTGCAAGTAAACAGTATGTTGAAGCACGCTTGTACTGGATTTCAACTGATAAGCATAATTAACTTGAGGTTCCGTTGCATAATTTTTTAACTCGGACTCTATTAATTACAGTATATCATTTCAATTTTCATGTTACATAGGAGTATATATACCGGAAGAAAGTTCACGTACATGTTTCGGTCATTGAGCATGTCTTTTTTGCTTTAAATGACGAAAATAAGAGTTTACTTTGGAAAAAATAAATAAACATTAAGATAGGAAGATATTCAAGATAATATTGAAGATATTCAAGATAATATTACGAACACCTCATCTTCGTCTTGGTTTTACCTAACTCCCAACTCGTTCCTATTTCAAATTGGTAGAAAATTTTAAGATAGAAGAGATTTTGTCATCAAATGCAACTCTAACTCGTTTCGTGTTCAAACGAATAAATTTTTTTTGAGATGCGGAAGATTTCGTCCAGTAAGATAATTAAGAACAATAACTATATTCGAAGAAAGTTGAGATTTCGCCATATTGAAATGACCCAAATATTTTCCCGTTTGTTACTCGTGATATTTCATTTTGCGAATATCACATAGCTAATTGTGTAATTTTCACATTCAAAGTGTTTCATTGCGGATTTACTTAAATTATCGTAGTTTATTCTGATTTTCAAAGGTCCAGACCAGTTCTCTGTGGATAACTGAATACATCTACATGATTGTTACTAGTACAAGCTAGTTACAGCAATTATAGATGCCTGGTCATGGTGCATGGCTGTAAAGTCATAAAACTTTTGTTGTTTCGTGACCTTTCGGGATCGAGCTTAGATTCTATCTTCTCTTTTACTTTTATCATTGTTTACAGTGTTTCATTTTAACCCCACTTGATTATACACGAGTGTAACTCGTTTGAAATCAATACACCTATAATAATGTGTTATATATTAACCCAACACACTACTAAAATTGAGCAAATTTAACAACAAAGAACAACACTAAAGGCCATCACTCTCAGTTTTTACTTATTTCCCCTTTTGACAAAGAAGTTTCACTTACCACTTGCGGGTAAAACTCTCTTGGAAAAACAGATGAGTTTGGCATGTTTGGCCGGCCCCCATTATTTGGTTTAAATAGGGATTTATTTTTTTAGAAAAAAGAGTTAATAATAAAAGGCATCATTTTTTTGGATCAATTGTAATTTTTTATATCTAAAATTTAGATAACTACACTGTATATTTTTTAACATGTTTTATCATCACATGTTGTATAGTACTTTTACTTATTTATTGGTTATTTTGATTTTTATAATGTTAAATTAAAAGAATATAACAGACTTAAAATTTATGTTTACACATTTTAATTAATTCTTAAACAAGTGAATTATTAACGACACCATGATTATGTATACGTGATCCGTATAAAAAAGGAGATAAATATGGTTGATCGACTTTGGAAGAGAGCCCAGTGAGTAAGCGAAGCTGTTGATCTATACATAAATACACGTCACGTTTACTAATGCAAAATACGAAAATTGTGCAACAAAATAGATGCAGAAACCACATAAATTATTACTCAGGTAACACTGAAATATTTCATACACATGGAAAAGCGTGATTTTCAGAAATTAATACAAAATGTCAATCATCGAATATTCGGTCGTTTAAATAATACTTCAATGTTCTCTATGTAGTTTATTTTGATAGACAGAGGCTTGACGTCCATTTTAAAATTCTTATAAAGTGTGGTTCATAGGTTTTTTTAAATTTATAATTTATTAAATATTTATTAAAAGAATTTAAAATAATTTATAAAATTATATGTTATATATAGTTTAAATATTTGTTTAAAAAATAAACAAATAAAAAAATACGTAAATAGATGAGGAAGACGAATGGAACATGCGTGAGAAACAGGAAAAGAAAGATGGAGTAAACGAAATTCCATTTTAGCTAACTTTGAAAGACTATTTTTTTCAAGATTCAAATAAAAGTGAGGGGAAGACTTTTGAAGAGAGAATAATTGAGATGAGAAGCTGGTCGGTAGACTAGGCTAGTGCAATAGTGATGGATGATAGATCCCAACTTGTCTTCTTTTTTTCTGCTCTTCCTTTCTTCTTCACATAAAACTTTCAACACTTGTAACACCGTTTAGCCTCGCACACATAATTCTTCAGCTCCGAAATTCTCTCCTGTTTTCATCAACTTCAGCTCCGAAATGATGTCCCCTGATGGCCTTTCTTCATCTGTAGAGTTCGTTCGAGAACCGAAGCCGAATTCAAACCCTAACGGCCCTACTTCCAAACCATCTGGTAAACGAAAGAGAAATCTCGCAGGCACACCAGGTAATAATAATATTTGAGTGCTAGTTTTGAATTATATATATATTCTAGTTGCACCATTTTTTCATGGTAATTTTTATTTTTTTAAAATTTTTGTTTTTATTGGAGAAGATCCGGATGCAGAAGTGATAGCACTGTCACCCAAGTCTCTAACGGCGACTAATCGGTTTATGTGTGAGATATGCAACAAGGGTTTCCAGAGAGACCAGAACTTGCAGCTGCACAGAAGAGGCCACAATCTTCCGTGGAAACTGAAGCAAAGAGCAAACAAAGAGTTGAAGAAGAAAGTGTACTTGTGTCCCGAGGAGAGCTGTGTTCATCACGATCCTTCGAGAGCCTTGGGAGACCTCACCGGGATCAAGAAGCATTTCTTCAGAAAACACGGAGAGAAGAAATGGAAGTGCGACAAGTGCTCCAAGAAGTATGCTGTTCAGTCGGATTGGAAGGCCCATAGTAAGATATGTGGGACTCGAGAGTATAAATGCCAGTGTGGAACACTATTTTGCAGGTATTCGACCTCATCTCTTTTTTTTTGGTGATTAATTAAATGCTCGTAATTATATTTGTGTACAAATATTTTTATAAACACATACATGTTGTTGCACTCTACAATTGAATCTAGACAATCAGAGAAGGTAAGATGTGCGCAGAACTTATCTAATAGATCATAATTCGAGACTAGACACAATTTTCAATACCATTGTGTCTTAAATTTGTTTGTATATGTAACAGGAAGGACAGCTTTATCACTCACAGGGCTTTCTGTGATGCATTAACAGATGAAAGTTCAAAATTCAACACACCAGCTCCACCACCCACTTTAAACTTTAGTAATGAACTAATCAACAGCTCCTTGCAACTGAATGCTCCTCAAACCCCCGGAGACATGACCCCATTATTCCCCGCAATGTTGGGACAGGATGATCTCGCCACTTTTGATCAGTTAAATGGTTCTACCGCCTTGTCAGAAATCATTCAATCCTCAAACACTAAAGCAAGACCACTCAAGGCAGAAGAATTAGAAAGCAGCAATATCAAGAGCCTGACGAATTCGATGTATTACAACAAGGAAACAAGCAAATCGCACCTGTCAGCCACAGCATTGCTGCAAAAAGCAACAACCATGGGATCTACAAGGAGCCATTCGGCTGGGATGTTCGCCAACGGCCTCGTTTTCATGAACTCCAACACCTTGGATGAATTACTAGATTCCGATAATCAAATGATGGATATCACAGAAAGTAACCACAATATTGAGAGTGATCTGCATGGGAAATTACTGAGTTGTGACAAAGGAAACATGACCCGAGACTTTCTCGGAGTCGGAGGTAGTAATAATAATGGAAGTTATAATAAGTATAGTAGGGTTTTATTACAGCAAGAGGTTGGTAAGTTGGGTTCGGACATGGACACGAGGCAGTACAGTGTTACTGGTACGAATGGAGAAGAATGAATGAATGAATTGCAAGTGAATAATGGAGGGATGAGGAAATAGAAGATGAAACTGTGATCATGACTACTACACAAGAGGAAAGAGAAGAGGTTGAAATGAAATGTGAGGAAAGGAGAGGGACCATGAGGCTGCTGCATGTCGGAAACAAGAAGAGACTTGACAGCAGCAAGGAACATGCCAATCACAAGCTCAGGAAATAATATAAAGGGATAGATAGGGCCATCTATCTTACTCTATTCTTACTTCGCGCTACATTCATGTTTATATATATTTATTTTTATCTTCTTGGAAGATAATTTATGCACTATAGACTATAGTCAGTCTGCGTCAGTGATTACAGCTAACTGGTGGACATTTTATTTTTGGGTTAATTATCAAGTTGGTCACTAAAGTGGGCTTAATGTATCAAGTTGGTCACTGAACTCAAAACGGTATCAAGTTGGTCACTGAAGTGGCCATAAATATCAAACAAGTACCTTGAAATATGAGTTCAAGCACTAAAAATATTATTTATAAAGTTTTACACATTATTTTTGAATGTTACCAAAACCAAGTAAAAGGTTATGATTTCTAATATTTATGACAAAAAATTTAGATTTTATCAAGTTTATTTATTATTTATATTTTATTATATAGTTATTTCTTTGTTTTAATTAAAAATAAATAATAAATAAACTTGATAAAATCTAAATTTTTTGTCATAAATATTAGAAGTCATAACATTTTACTTGGTTTTGGTAACATTCAAAAATAATGTGTAAAACTTTATAAATAATATTTTTAGTGCTTGAACTCATATTTCAAGGTACTTGTTTGATATTTATGGCCACTTCAGTGACCATCTTGATACCGTTTTGAGTTCAGTGACCAACTTGATACATTAAGCCCACTTCAGTGATCAAGTTGATAATTAACCCTTTTATTTTTCAAATCTTTTTTGAGTTTAGATGAAATAATTTTTAATATTTATGTTAAAGTTATTTAAGTATTCAGGCTTGACTATTTTTTTCATAATATTTTTAAAACATCAATCGTATATCTAAAACTGTTATCTATAAAATTATCTTCTCTTGAACAAAAATAATAAAATCTATACTTTAACATACACAAAAAATGAAAATTAATAGATATAATTATACAATCAATACATTTAAAACGATATGTCACACAGTCAAATGTCACCCATCTGAAAATTGAGCGAGTATATGACAAAAATAATTCATATCATACGATACTACTGGTAGATCAACAAAATAGCGTCTACTTTAAATTATCCGGTAAATATTATTGGCCGTCACAAAATATATCCGATATTAATTTCGATTACGTAACACTCTCGATCTGTATAACAGTATTCTATTATAATGCCATATTCTCTGTGACTTTTTTATTCGGTCTCAAATTTCAATTTTAATGGACTTCAGAGTTCAGAGCCCAATAGCAAGACCCATTGGTAAAATATGTAGAGCATTTAACTCATTAATAACTTCGGCCTACTAAATTTCATAACATGTCAATATTTAATGAATAATATTATGAATTTTATTAACATGATAATAATTATGTTCCGTACAAGACATGTGTGTATTTTATAAATATTTTTTCATAGTATTCTTTCCTAAATGGATAATTCATTTGAACGATATAAAAATTACAAGGCCATGGATATTACTTATTAGTGCTATATACTTGTATGATAGTTTATGATTTTGGGTACAATAATCTATAAACTAAGATTTCTCATATCTTGTTCAGCATAATTAAGCAAGAAAAAAGAGAAGCAGAATAAGAATGTGTTTCCCATCCATTCAACCGGCGCACCCAGACCCAAAAATAAATAAAATTTAATAAATTCCTAAAAAGTTAATAACATTTTATAATAAATTTAATATATATGTTTTTATATTTGACAATCAAAAAATATCAATATCTTTATGTTTTTAAAAATTGATTAGACCCCGTTTATCGATTTCCAGATCCTCCATCCTCCGCCACCTAATTCAGCCCTACTCTTGTGACTTGTTTAATCTTATGTTGTGTTTGGTTGGGAGGAATAAAATTTGTTAAGAATGGAATGAGATTAGGAATGGAATGGTGAGAGAATGGAAAGAAGGTTGAATGGAATGATCAATTCAAAACTCTTGTTTGGTTCATTTTTTTTATAATTGGAATGGAATGAACGATTCCATTCATTTGAGTTGTTTGGTTACTCAAAGGAATGGAATGGTAATTAATTATTTTTTTTATCAAATTTTTTCATATAAAATTTTAACTTCCAGATTTTATAAATCAAATAGACAAATGGATTAATTTCATGTCAATAGCATACTTCACATTTCATTACACAAATTAGTAGTAACTAAATCAAATATAATAAATATTAAAAATTTACAAAAAAATCCAAACTTTGGCCACTACTAATTCTCCTTCATAATTTACAAATAAAATACAAAATTCTCCAAGAAGAGGTCAAAGATTCCGAACTATTACAAGCCCTCCCACTTCTCTAGCATGACCAAGTCCACTTTCCAAGCCAGCGTCAGGGAATAAAGCACTTTGAACAATATCAGAAATTTAAGATGAAGCCGCATTCAGTCTAAGATGCAGGTTCAGATCTGGCTGCGAACAAATTTAGTAGTTTAGCCAAAATTCAGAAAATTGAATGAACTGCAGAGTAAAGAACTTGACCGGAAACTTTGTTAGTCCACATTGACAAAACTGCAGAGTCTAAGATACATTTTTCGAGTGCTCAAATAGACCAGGTATCACGTTTTAGTGCATGAAATGGCATCTACAGTGACAAAAAGTGAGTCATTACAATACAGCCCCATGTAAAAGATGGAAGGTAAGTGTGTATGTGCTTTGTAAAATGCTTTGTAAAATAAACCAAGTGCAAATGCTTTGTAAAATATGAAGTTCATCAGAAGTGTGTGCTCCTGATGACTAAAATAGCAACAGATGAAGATTCTACTTGGCAAAGAACAGAATATCAGATAAAACTATAATTTTATAAAATCTGCAGCACCTCAACAACATAAAATCATATGAACTCAGGACACAATAATGATAAATCATATGAACTCGGCAACGCAAATTTATAATCAAGTACAGTGTTGAACTTCACCAGGTACATGTAACTACACGTAATGGAATTAAACATGAAACTTATCAAATAACGTAACATCTAAAAAATAGGTACATACATCATGAACTGTTACATTACAACCGTAAAAACTTGAATTCCATTCAAAGGGACCAAATTTCCCTAAATTTCATTACAAAAGAGTAACCAATTTCACAGAAACAAAACATGAAATTATTAACAACCACTCCGCCAAGCAAACCAACCTCACTCCAGCAATCACTAACATCAATTGCATGTTACAAAAAACTTCCAGCAACCAAAGCAACAAATCCCACAACCAAACCTTTAGCTCTTAGCTCACTTGTGCCTGATGCATCAGCTGTGCCCTCATCAGAGCTTGGACCATCCGTTGCACCGGACTTTTTCTCGGGTTTCTTAGCAAGCCCTGGTGCAGGGGCTGGTGCTTTGGGACCAAACATGGCCAGGGGAAGAAGCACATTGTCAACCTGGTACACTGCAAGGGTACTATCAGTGTAAACTGTGTTGGCAACTGTTGCATTGTTTACTCCAGTGGATATATTTACGCTGTTTCCTGAAGTAGTCACATTCAGCGGAAACTGTCCACCATTGCTGTTTCCAGCCTGTGTTCTTAAAGGGTTGCTGACAGTTTGAAACTGTGAGGTGGAAAGAACAGTTGGTAAAACATGGAACTGGATTAATTGGACTTTTTCTTGATCATTGAGGGAGTTTAAGGTTCCGGATTTTAGAGCTGAGAAGGCATTATCTGTTGGTGCAAATATAGTCATGCCTTGGTTTGAATTGTTGAGCTGAGTATTGATCTGATCACCTACTTGTGTGATTTTTAGGAGGCGTATGAGTGTCGTGTATTGGCCTGCTTTTTCAAGGATCTTGGTGACGTTTGTCGGACCAGCAGGGGCAGGAGCCGCGGCTGGTTGAGCTAGGATTGTGGTACTGCATTGGAGGAGGAGTAGAATGGCAAATGTGAGAGGAAAAGACATAGTGAAATTCTGTTTAAGTGTTGTATTGAGGGAATGAGAATGTGTTGAAGTAGGAATGATGTCCTTTAAGAGAGGAGAAACCAAGGTTTTTATAAAGTAGAGGAGAGATCTAAATCTATGTTTGGTAAAATGGAAATGTTGAGGAAAGTGAAAAGACAAGGAGGATCAAATCAAATGAATTAATTAAGTTGGTAAGAAGTAACAATATTTGTTAGAAGACCTGTTGTACATCTCAATTAGTGAGTGTTTACATGTGAATATTACAACTGATGATTTGCTTTGGGAAGAAGGAAAAACAGAGGGGATTCTCAAGTGGTTGAGGTGAACAAAAAAGGTTGGGTGTGCATCATTGAATTTACTTAACAACTTGTTGCATATATATTCTAGAGGGACATTATTGATTGGTCTAGCTTCAGAATCAAACTTCTTAGGACCCCATATCATTATCAGATCAATGCGTGCTTCTGGGTTCTAGTCTCAATGTCATGATCACTAAGTTAGAATATACAGCTCTTCAAGATAGTTGTGCAAACTAATTCAGCCAGTTTTGGTTATCAGTACCAAGATAGAGGAGAACCCATGGTTATAATTCAAATTTCATACTATTCCTTTTGATTTTCATTCAACACAACGAAACACAACATATTTTTTTCCTTCTGATCATCATAAACTGATCTGATCCATTGGACAACCGCAACATAGGTATCTTATTGTCTGAAGCAGATACATACATTACTTATTTACTTGAGAAAAGAAAACAAAGACATAGGCTTGTGGGAATGTGTTCCTTTTCTTTCTTTGTTGGGGAAATATTAACCACCTTTGAAATATCTGATTAAATATTCATTAAAATCAACGTTGTATTTTATAGTACTACCTCAGCACTCTAGCCTTGGTTCCACCCACGCGTAGAATTTTGATGCTTAATAATGTTAACTAGTATAAATATGATATACTTTCAATTTTAATATGAAAAATTAGTTTGAAAGATTTTTATAAAATAAAAAGAAACAGCAGCAGCATGTATAGCTATAGTCTAATGAGCAAAAACACAAACTAGGCTACATCATCAAACAGGAGAACCTATAGAGCCAGCAAAAATGCAAGAGCTGGCTGCTGGCTACTCAGGCTTCTGGATGCAGGGTGAAACATTGTCTCAAGGCAAACAGATTTTTAACCAGGCTACAACATCATCTGAAGCTTTCAGCATCTTGTCATCCCGGTTCCAGCATAGCTAAGTCTCATGATCGACTCTCTTTCAAGGCATCTGCAACCTTGACTTTGGGAGGAACGAAATCTATGTATACAAACACGCAACCAATGAGGAATCAATACTTGGCCGAAAGGAACAATAAAACAATAAATTGCTTCAGCAGTACAGCAGTGTGTGTGATGTGTGTGTGTGGGTGCAGTGCGTGTTTGGAAGTAAGACTCAAAATTTTACAGCAGTAGAGTAGTGGGTGATTGGAAGTTAAGACTCTGAGATAAACATTTAAAGTCCAATTTTAATTACAGGCAAGTATTAAGCTTCTATAAAATAGGGTTTTACACATTATACATAACATGTTATATATAATTATCAGAGAGCCGCACTATATAGAGAAGGAATAAACAATAGATATATTTTAATTGACTATGGGGTTCGAGGGTTAATTTGTAAACACCAGATAGGGCTAACATTAAAAGAATTGTATTTAGTAAAACAAAAGACACATAATAGACATTCATGATACCCAAATTCTTGGATTGATGATTGCCCCATTTAAGAAACCTAATTCTTTGGATTACTTTTTTTCATTGTTAATTGGTACTTCTGCTTGCTTAATAAAGAATTTCGTTGATAACTAAAACTCCCACCCAATTATTCCAAACTTCAAAGTTATAAAAGATATCATACTTGAAATAAATAATAAAAGATATCATACTAAAAATCGGTACTTATATTGTTTATTTCATGTGGATACGATACTCTACTCAGCATACTTCCCAATTTGTGCGACCCAACTTGTTGCATTAATAGAGTATTTGCAGGGTGTGCACAATATGTATGGGTGGGGTGCCTGTGCAGTGTGGGTGTGGGTACGTGTGTGAAATATTATTCGGAAAAGAACAAAAAACTAGTAGCAAGCAGGCAAGCACTAAAATTATTGACAAAAAAGAACTAAAACCTTAAACTAAAGAGGAAAAAGGTACCTGCAAGGAAGTCAAATCTTTTGCTTTCAGGAACTAGTGAAGCTGAAACATAACAAAAGAAGCATATTAGATAACCAATCAAATGAAAAGAGTAAGAAAAGACCATGGTACAATGATCAGCCAAAATTTGAGATACTGTCACCCCAAGAGATTTTCCAGATTAGTTAACCTTCAGGCTATAAAATCAAACTGTGATAACTGATAAGATTGTTTTGTAGGTTTGATGGTAGTTTCTGAAAGATGTATAGATTAAGTTTTTTAGCTATAACCCTTGGAATCTGATCCAGCAAATCAATACCATGTATTTAATATGTACTGCATATACTGTGTAACAATCTTATCTTGTAGACTATCTATTCACAAGGTCTACAAGAGAGATGTAATTATAAGTACCATTAAAATACGCAAAAATGTCCCCCTTTCAATAAAATTATCAATAACACAGATTCCTAAACGACATATAGTAAATTACTTTGTCTGAGTAATATTGTGAATTCACCTAATAAAATTTAATTCATCATTAATATACAGCACACATCAGTGTGCGAACAAATGAATTAGGCAAGTGACTCCTGGTTCAGTTTTCTACTTCTATATAGAGGAGAGACTGGGGGTGGGGGCAAAACTACATATTGTCCGCATGTATTAGTTGAGATACATCCATACAGGTGCGTAGAAGATCTCCCACTTCTCTCAAAATTTGCACCAAGTTCCTTCTAAACGAAAAGCACCACTTCTTATTCTAAGCGGGACTCAGATTTAGGTTTTTGGCAATTATTGGCTTTCCTTCCCTTTTTGGGCAGACAGCCAAGGAAAGCAGCTCCGCATATAATATAAAAGGGAAGGTTTTCTTAATTTCAAACTTAACAGTCCAAAAGTTGATCTAATGGAGGAGAATCAGCTGGCCACAATAGAGCTCACTAGTATTGATTACCTGGGACAGTATTGATTACCTGGGACCTAGACCCTAGATATCAATATAGATTAGAGAATGAAAAATATAGATGGACAAAATGTATACTTTACTATATGTTTGCAGCCTATTATAGATTCCCATCATTTCCCTTAAAAGTTGGATGAAAGTGTTGTGCATATAGAAATGGCCGCAGCACCTGAACTAAAGAAACTTATATGACTGACCATGTAATTGAAGAGGCTACCAATCTCCATTTCCAATCAAGGGAAGAGAATAGGTGGTCAAATCCCTTGACGACTCTGAAATCAAGTTTAGTGACAAATTTTATAAAGAAGCAGGTTTCAAAGGACAATTTCTTATACTGCTGCAGTAATCTGGTGCTAAGTAATGTCTATTTATCCATTTCATTTGTAAAAAATACTTTATAAAAATGAAACTAAATAAGGAAGGTCTATGACCTCCAACATGATGCAATAAAAAAAATCACTTAAAATTTGCAACTATACCTAGATCAGATTAGAACAAAACTAATTTCTAGTAATGTATTAAGTAGGAAAGAGATATTACATAGGTGTTGATACTCAATTTTTTTCTTCCCGTCCTTAAAAGCACAAGAATAAGCCTCCTTAGAGAATAGCTCAAGAAACTTCTCCTGAAATGAACAAGAATATATTAGAAAACATACAACAACAAAAATCATATGAGTAAATAGATCTAATGAAACACAGGGACTGTGATGTATAGTCCTAACTGAAATCAGTCCATTTTACAGTTCTCCAAAAATGTCATCAAGAGATATCATATTAATTAATAAACATTTTAAGTAATCATAAATAACGAAGGGACACTTCTTTCTACAGTGGCATGAGTATCTAGTGTATATAAAGACGGGCAATCTAGTAAATCCTACCAATGAGAGATCGATTTTGTCAACATAGACCTCATGCTTGCTCAAAATGGAATACAATATAAAACCAAAAATAATTGGAAAGATTATATACGAATCAATAAAAGCCAATAAGTTAGTAACACATAGTTCTAAACAGAGATGCATATAAAGAAATTTCAAACTATATGTTACTTAGCACCGTTATTCAAGGAGTGGTCATACCGCAGCGAAGCACATGCTGTAGGCTTGGCTTTAATAAAGCGAAGAACATTTCAAAAAGCGCTCTCATTTGAGTATTTACACAAGATTTGAACAGAATCTTAGGCAACAAAGAATACGGGGGTGTATTTAATCAGATTTTAACAGGTTAATAATAATTTAGAGATTATAATAGATTGTAGTTGATTTTGGTTCTACACCAAAGCATAGCATAGTGGAGGTGAAATATGTAGGATGTGGTAGAGTTACTGCAAAGTCTTTAGGATTTAAACACAATCCCTTAAAATATCATGGATTGTATAGAGATCTCTAAAAACATAAATTACAGTAACAATCCCACATAATTCATCATATTATAAAGTCCAAAAAAACTCATCAACTTTTATATACCATTAGAGTTTGATGGATTTATAAAAAAAAAACTCAATTGAATATCACCGGATTTTTAAGCTTAATTTAAAATCAAATCCCCGATTAAATACCACCGTATTTTCAAAGATAATTAAAATCTTCACCGAATACCCCTAGGTTCCGATGTATTTTTCAAAACCGAATTTAATATATCGGGATTTCATGAATTAAAAAAATCCAGGAAAATCCTGATTGCATACACCCCCTGCATCATGTAAACCCTAGATACTAATGCCAACCTATTTTGGTAAGAAAAAATAGATTATCATTACCGCGAAACTCACAAAAATCAAGAAAGCACATCTAAACAAACACATGACTTTACAAACAAACAATTGACCAATCATCAAACACAAATTAACAATCACTAGTAACAGAATCAGACAAAATCGAAAAACAGGCACCACTGCATCATGTAAACCCTAGATACTAATGCCAACCTATTTTGGTAAGAAAAAATAAATTATCACTACCGCGAAACTCACAAAAATAAAGAAAGCACATTTAAACAAACACATGACATTACAAACAAACAATTCACCAATCATCAAACCCAAATTAACAATCACTAGTAACAGAATTAAACAAAATCGAGAAACAGGCACCATACCGAAGCTTTGTTGAACAGAAAAGCAGCCTCTGCAGACAGCTTCACATCAGAACTCTCACTCTTAACAATCCGAGTTACACGATTCATCGGAAAAGCATACAGCGGACCATTCCCTTCCTCCTCTACAACCTCCTCCTTCTTCGGCTTACTTTTCTTCACTTTTTTCTCCTCCGCCTCTTCTTTTTTACCAGATGTTTTCACCGGACTCTCGAATTTCACTTTCTTCTCCGGTTTTTTCGCCGCCTTCTCTTTCTTCTTTGATTCATCTACTTTCCGGCTCGAATCTCCGGTTTTCTTGCTCGTCTTAGCAGTTCTGTTCGATGCATCGACTTTCCGGCTCGAATCTCCGGTTTTTTTGTTCGTCTTCGCAACTTTGTTCGAATTCTCCGGTTTTTTGGTCGGTTTAGGCTTTTTGTTTGAACCGGTGGTGTCGATTTTCTTCTTCTTTGTGGTGAGGGAGCTGAGAACTTCGTCTCCGGTTAGGTCAACATGCTCTATTTCGGCCTTTCTCTTAGGGTTAGATTCTAGGGTTTTTTTCGCCATTTCTGAGACTGGTGATAGAACAGGAGTGTGTATGATGGAGTTTTGTATTTTGAAAGTGTTTGCAATTGGGTGGGATTTTCGGTTGGTTTATATAGAAGCGCAGATTAGAATACTAGAGCACGGGCCAGGGGTGCGAGTAATTTGGGCTCATTTTGTTCGTTTGAGCCCAGGATCACGGTAGTCAATTACTTAGGTTGGATTTTGGGCTCTTGGCCCAGGGCTGTAATTTATTGTTGGTATTGTTTTTTATGCAACAAAATTTAGTCGAATATGTAAAAAATTATTTAGTAAATTTAAAACAACTTTTCTGAATAGATTATTTTCAAAAAAAAAACTTTTCTGAATAGATGTTTTTAACTCAAAATTGTCTTTACAAAAAAATAAAACTGATATTTACTTTTTACGGAAAACTATTATAAATTTCATTACCAGACCTTATCAAAAATATTATTATTTAATATTATAATCATTTAATAAAAAAATAATCAAACAATTATATATAACTAAACAAAAAGAGCATTACTTGAAATCAATAAGAAATAAATATAATTTTGAGTACTAATTAATTTTTATGACAACACTTTTTCTAAAAACACGACATTTTCTAACGGCATTCCCAAGAATACCGTAATCATATTTATTGGTTTCGAAAGACTTATGGATATCGTGTTTATAACGATCTAAATGACATACTTTTTAAGTAATGTCTCAAAATCTTAAATTCGCATAAAATTTCAAAATATCAACAAAATCTACTTGCGATTTCATATTTATCCTCCAACAAAATCTCAAACTTACTATTAACATATTTATAATAATATCTTTCACAACCTTTTATGATTAATGTTTAAAAGATGATACCAAATTAATTTAAAAATATCAATAAAATCTACTTGCGATTCCATATTTATCCTCCAACAAAATCTCAAACTTACTATTAGCATATTTATAATGATATCTTTCACAATCTTTTATGATTAATGTTTAAAAGAAGATACCAAATTCTCATTTAATCAACAACGTCTTAGATCTGTAAGAATCGTCTTTGTATAAATAATATTTTTGGTATTGAAAGTATTTCAACAAGAAATGGACATAAGTATTTTACTTGACAAATATCATGTTTTCAAAGTTTTTAAACTAGCATCCTCATTCTCATTATCAATCCATCCTTCAATATTTCTTCCAACGATGAAATACCTAGATTCATACATAATCCAATTTCATATTGTAATAGAATACTCTGCACCTTATTTCCTGAATGACTGTTTAAAAGCCGCTAGTATTGACATAATAAAAAATGCTAGTATACAGACTCATGAATGATTCAACTCATACTAACATTTTAGTATTGGATTAAGATAATAAAGATATGCTCGCTTATTTTTGGAATATATAAGTGAATAATTCAACTCATACTAACATTTCAGTGTTGGATTAAGATAACAAAGATATGATCGCTTATTTTTGGAATATACATGCGTTTATTTCTTATCATTGACATTTAAAATAATTGTACTTATATGAAAGTAAAAGATCCCATGAGTAAGACATCGTTTGTCATTATTATTACAGATAATAATAGTTGTGAAAAATTGTTTGATAAATCTAAAATTAATTTTTTTTTCATCAATAATTTTTAACTCAAAAATTGCTTTTAGGAAAAACAATCTCTGTAGTTTTGGAAAAATTTATTTTTTAATTTTTGTGTAAAACTGTCACAGATTTCACGATCAAAAGTTACCAAAAAATTGTTTTGTGTACTAAATTCAAAATTTGAAAATACTAATAAATTGACAAACTGTATTTGATTTTTATAATAATATTTCTTTTACCGACACTTTTAACTCTTCAAAGCGACAAATGTATAATAGGTCGGTGAATGACCAGTAATTAGCACCCATATTTTAGCCCTCTGATTATTTACAAATAATCAGAAACTCACAAATTTTAATACTCCTGCAAAACATAATTATGTTATCCGCCACAGGAACATATAGGATGTTGATCATGTTGGAGTATCCATGGGAACGCGAATGATTCCGACGTCGTTTTTGCGTATACCTCAGTGGCCCGAACCGGACAGCGATGAACTTCTTCTGGCTGTGGAGGGATCTGCTTTAGAAGACGAGGTATCACTTAGTTGTAGGCATATCAAGTTTTTCTATATATCCTATCCGTGTAAAACATATATTTACTGGGGAAAAAAATGTATACTGAAAATTGGAGGGGATGAAAATCATATTTTGCTTAGTCAAGTGCAATAAAAGTTAATTGCTGCCACTAAAACGTTACCTCTTTGTCACTTGGATTATGTAGGTCTCTTGCACTTGGTGCCATTCTGCATAGACCTGTTGCAGACCTTGCATTTATGCTAGGAGCTTTTATCATCAAACCAATACCCTTAAGATTAAGACTCAAATCATACGCCGACTAATAATGAGGTGTTTTTTATTCTTATGAAGCTACCAGGGAGGTAACAGCTTTAGCCGGTCTTCTGGTGGATCGTTTATCTAACTGCTATGATTATGACAATCCTATCGATGCACATTGTAAGTTTTTATCGTATATGTTCATATTTTTAATACCATGTAATTCTAGTACACAATGCAATGAGACCGGTATAATTGTTCCATATCTCACAATTTTCAATTTTCCAGTAGAATGTCTATCTTTAGAATACTGGAAGTCCTAGTGAACCCAAAAATTATACCCTCATCATCCTCTGTGAATTTTATTATTTTAAAAAACTGGCACAATAAGTTGCAGTTTCTAGGATCCTATTAGTATGTCACAATGAATAGAATGGATACAATAGTGAATTGTTCTTATGTATGGAACCACGGCACAGCAGAGGCGGCTCCAGCGTACTGGAGGCCTTATGCAAAAAAAAATATTGAGGCCCCTAAATAATTCTTCTTGTTTTTTGATGCGCAAAAGATCGAGTCAAATATTGAGCTTCCATTTTCTTCTCTATAGATAACATAGCCAAACCATTTAACCTCTATGGTAACATAGTTGATCGATGGTAGTTTTTTATCAATAAAAGCCCAAAAGTAATACTTGATTGATTTTTAATAGAGTAAAATACTTGGGTGAATAGATACTTGAGGCCCAAATATAATCAATTATTACTTTTGGGCCTCAAGTATCTATTCATCCAAATAACCACTTAAAATATATAGAATAATAATGAGGCCCTAGATACCAGCCTAGGCCAGCTCCCCCTGGAGCTGGTACTGCGGCACAGGATTAAACCCTTGCATTGCTGAACTACTCATGAACCTGGATGGGATCACCTTACTTTAAAAGGAAGTGATAATTGAATAGTTACTGATAAATATATCATTGTGGAGGAGGCTTTAAATATATAACCTGTCGTCAAAAGCTACTAGTGAAGTAAAAAAATCAATTTATTTCTCAGAACCCTTTAATAAAACACAATAAGTAAAATTACATGAAAATGCTTGGGCAAATATTTGTGGCCCTTATTCACATTATGTAGAAGATAATGTGATTGTTATCAGCATATAGGAAAACTACATTGTAGCAACAGAAGATTGTCTCTCGAACCTGCAGACTTTGCACACGGGGGAGTAAAGAGACGGTGTTTGGTACTTGTCCTCCCCACCCATAAGTGGCATGGGCACTCCTCTCTTTACAGGGCTGACATAGCCTGGCCTGAAAGTCTTTCCCAGGATTCCCTCAACAAGATCAGATAGGTTGGAGAACTTGAATTGTGTCTCCAAGTGAGCAAAAGCATCATTGGATGGTATCTGGTAGTTGTGGACCTTGTTTTCTTTTTCTCCAATTGGGGTCACCTTTACATCCAGTTCTACCAGTCCAGTTACAGTCACTTTTACTGTGTTAGTGTCATCAGTTCTTTCAATAACAACTTCTCTCTGTTCGCTATCGATCCTCCACTCGGCCTCTCCATCAGTGGGGATGCTAATTTCCTCCCCATCCCACCTCACAGCAAGAGACTCAACCTTGTCGTCCCACTGTGAAACTCTTTTTGCTGCAAGGACAAGAGTGTGGCTGTCGAACATGATTGAGAGAGCTTGAACCCATGTATAGTCCCGTGTCCTTCCGTGTCCTTCCTTCAGGGCGAGTGCCAATGAAGTGAGCATTAATCTGCAAATTGCTGTCTGAAACAACTGCAAAGTCGCTTCCCTTTGCTCCATGGAAGTAAAACATGACTCCATCGCCACCAACAAACCTAGGATCGTAGCACAGAGAGCCATATCCATCACACTTAGGTTTCCTATCTGTTAAAAGAAATTTACTTGTTAGCTTTCAGTATTCAGTTTAAACATATATCAAAGAGATGAAAAGATGAGATCAATATGCTTACATTTGCAAGTGGCTTCACACTTGCTACCGCAGTTGATGAAGCATCCCTTGTTCTTCTTGTTCTTTTTGGGCTTCCTCTCAGGGCACTGAGATGGACAGGTCAGGGTCGTGTTGTAACATGCACCTTTATTTTTGCATCGCCCTCGTTCCTGTCCAGTCCCTGGTACTGGATCCTTTTTGTCATATTTGTTATCATCATCTTTATCCTTTTTGTCATTACCTTTACCTTTGTCCTCTTTATCCTTCCCCTTTCCTTTGTCATCTCCCTTGCCTTTTCCTTTGTCATCTCCGTTGCCATTTCCATTTCCACTGACCTTTCCTTTGTTTCCATCATCATTACCTTTGCCTTGACCTAGAACAGTGGCAGCTTCCATCGAGATAAAAACTAGAAGAATGGCTACTACAATGAATGCCTTTCTTCTATCCATCTTGCCACTCGGATTGTTTACTATGCACGCTCTATCTGTTTACGTATTACTTTGTGACTTTCTTTTGCTTGTGTTATGAAGAAAATATGATATCACAAAGAGGTCGAAAGGGGCTTTTATAGTTGCATGGCAAGTAGCTAAAGCCTTGTATTAAGGCTCCATTCTTGCTAAGGTACCTTCTGAGCGTAATCAACCAGCAGAGAGCCAGCTAAGTTTACTAATGCATGTGGCTTCTTGATTTTGACTTCTGAAGGAACTGGATACATAATTGCAGTTTATCTTTGAGTAGATGAGAAGGAACAGTCTTATTTTGGAAACGCTACTAAATTATAACAAGTTCTTGTAATAACTCTTTAAATGGTGATTGAATTACCAACAAAATATATCTGTTGAAAAACTTGAAAGTCATATATAATACTTTTACCAGGAACGTTCAGGACTCATATTAATACAACTTTGGCACACTTTGTTCACAATATAAGAGTAGATTCGATCAAATACCAAGTGCATTAATGAACCATGATAAATCATACAAGTGGAATTATGAGCAAGTCTGAGTAAGTATCTAATGGAGTCTCTGGTTTGATATTCAATTTGGTAGATATATGTTGAAGTACAGAAGCAGCAGAAGGCCCCAACGTCGCCATGGGAATATTAGCTGTAAATCAAGCTTTGCTGAATTTGCAGTCATGGTATTCACTTTCTGCCTATCAGGCCGGGAGTGTTGGAAAGAACAATTTATCGGTGGTATTGTTTTTGTAATACTTGTAAGCTTGGTTTGACCGGCAACAATAATTTTTTATGAATATTACGTAAAAAGCTAATTGATTAATTTAAAATAATTTATTAAGATAATAGATTTTAGCTCAAAAATTGTTTTTAGAAAAATAATGTTTACATATTTCTGTTATAGATCTTACTGTCAATACTAAAAATATTAAATAATTTTTCATATGGATTTTTAGTTATGATTCTGGAATTAGACAATTTGTACGATCATAATTGAATTATACTATCTCTTTATATTTCTAATATATCCCCCAAAAAAATTCCTTATATATAATAATATGTTAATAATTTAGAATGGAGTAAGTTGCGTAGAGATTGAAAGAAGAAATAACTTTTAAAGATTTGTGTAATAAGTTCTATGGAAATCACTTTTTCATTGGAGATTTGAATACCATGTACTGCAACTAAAATATTCCATAAAAACATTGCAAAACATATTATTTTTCGAATCATGTTCTACAAAGATCATCATTTTATTGACAATTTTGCAAATTTTATACATTTGACAAATAAAACATTAAAAACATATTATTTTACAAAATTATATTTAGTGTGCAGAACATTTGTTGATATTGCATAACATAATGTTATGCTTGTTTAGCATAAATAATTTTCAACATTTTCAATTAAATAGTGATATTTATAGTATGTACTTCGCAAAATAATAAATTTTGTAGTGTTTTAATTGCAAAATATAAATGGTCTTCAAGGTTTCCGATGAAATAGTGTTCTGCATAGAACTTTTCTCGTGTCAAAATATTCTTAATAAATATTTATCAAAATTTACGAATATCTATTTACCAAATTTCTTTTACTTATAATCAATATACTTATATAAAGGAGAAGCGAGGGGCGTGTAGGTGGCGCCTCTCACATCGCTCCGTTCTATTTTTCTATTTTTTCGGAATTTTAGGATGAAAAATATCAAAATCAATATACTTATATAAAGGAGAAGCGAGGGGCGTGTAGGTGGCGCCTCTCACATCGCTCCGTTCTATTTTTCTATTTTTTCGGAATTTTAGGATGAAAAATATCAAAAATTAGAACTACCTTTTTTAGTTTCAGGTATATTAGAAGCAAGTTTCAGAATCTGATTTTGTTTGAAATTATTTATGGAATATAGTAGCTTGAAAGTTTCAATCTGATTTTGTTTCAGATTATTTAATTATGGAAAAGACAAATTATTTATGGAATATAATAGCTTGAAAATTTTAATCTGATTTTGTTTTAGATTATTTAAATATGGGAAAGAGTAGCACACAAGTCTCTCTGCACCTATAAATACCCCTGTAGATTGTAGGATTTTGTATTATCTAAACACAATCTCCTCTCTCTCAATACCACAATCCTACCTCTGTATTGATAGTTCTCTTGCTCGATTTTTAACTCGGAGGTGCCGTTCTTCTGCAACGACGATAAGTGAAGGTTATTTATACAGTATTGAAAAAATAAAGGTTGTTGCAAGCAAAGGTAGTTATAGACCGCTATATTGAAGTCGACAAATCCAAACACGGGAAAAGAATATAGTCTTAACATGATGTTGATGGTTGATATCGATAAATTAATTATTAGTTATGTATGTTTGTTGGTTATTCTTTTATAATATTTGTTTTATTCATCGGACATGTTTGTTGTTGTTAATTTTTATATGATTTACTTTGTATACAATAAAAAATTATTCATGCATTATCTGTTTGCTCCTTCAAGCAACTTTTAAGTAAAGGTTGTTTATACAGTATTAAAAAATAAGGGTGGTTACAAGCAAGGGCAGTTATAGACCGCTATGCGCTATCTCATAAATTTAAGTTAGATGTTTTTGTGCACAATCAATCCAAAAAAATTGGAAGAAGGTGACAATAAGAACATGATTACTTTTAAAAAAACAAATAAAATTAAAATTCGTCATGCTTCAAATTGTTAATTACGTGTATAAATTTACTTTCATTTTTTCACCGTGAATTGTAGTCCAATTTTGCAATTTTCTATATTAGTATTGGTATTACATCAAGATTTTTATAATATAAATTTATTTATTTTATCCTACAAATATTAATTTTGAAACATTAATATACTTTTTATAAACATCCACAAAATTATTTTATTCTACAAATATTAATATTGAACCATTAATATAATTTTTATAAGCCGCCGCAACGCGCGGGTTCTGAACAACTTGGAGCAATCATTCTCAAAAAAAGAACTCGGAGCAATAGACAGGATTAGGAACATATATAGCCGTTATTGGAGTAAACGCGGATGATCCCGACGTCGTTTTGTCTATACCCCAGTGGCCCAAACCCTAAAGCGATGAACTCCTTCTGGCTGTAGAGGAATCTGCTTTAGATGTCAGATGATGAGATATCACTCAGTTGTTGTGTGCATATCAAGTTTTTCTCTATATATCCTATCAGGGAAAAGTAACAACTTTAGCCGGTCTTCTGGTGGATCGTTTATTTAACGGCTATGATTATGATACTGCTACGGATGAACATTGTAAGTTATAATCAAATCTGTTTATAATTTATTTCCATTTAATTATAGTACACAATGCAATGAGACCGGTATAATTGTCCCGAATATCACAAATTTCAGTTTTCCACTAGAATGTCTATCTATAGAGTACTGCAAGTTCTAGTGAACCCGAAGTATACCCTGATCATCCTCTGTGAATTTTATTATTTCGAAAAGCTGGCACAATAAGTTGCGGTTTTTAGGATCCTATTAGTATGTCAGAATGAAGAGAATGGGTACAATAGTGAATAGTTCTTATGTATGGAACCACGGCACAGGACTAAACACTTGCATCGCTAAACTGCTCATGAACCTGGATGGGATCACCTTACTTTAAAAGCAAATGATAATTGTAGAGTTACTGATAAATGTATTATTGTGGAGGCTTTTAATATATTACCTGTTATCAAAAGCTACTAATGAATTAAAAAATCAATTCATTTCTCAGAACCCTTTAATAAAACACAATAAGTAAGATTACATGATAATGCTTGGGCAAACATTTGTGGCCCTTATTCACATTATGTAGAAGATAACATGATTGTTATCAGCATATAGGAAAACTACATTGTAGCAACAGAAGATTGTCTCTCAAACCTGCAGACTTTGCAGACGGGAGAGTAAAGAGACGGAGTTTGGTACTTGTCCTCCCCACCCATAAGTGGCATGGGCACTCCTCTCTTTACAGGGCTGACATAGCCTGGCCTGAAAGTCTTTCCCAGGATTCCCTCAACAAGATCAGATAGGTTGGAGAACTTGAATTGTGTCTCCAAGTGAGCAAAAGCATCATTGGATGGTATCTGGTAGTTGTGGACCTTGTTTTCTTTTTCTCCTATCGGGGTCACCTTTACATCCATTTCTACCAGTCCAGTAACAGTGACTTTTACTGTGTTAGTGTCATCAGTTCTTTCGATAACAACTTCTCTCTGTTCGCTATCGATCCTCCACTCGGCCTCTCCATCAGTGGGGATGCTAATTTCCTCCCCGTCCCACCTCACAGCAAGAGACTCAACCTTGTCGTCCCACTGTGAAACTCTTTTTGCTGCAAGGACAAGAGTGTGGCTGTCGAACATGATTGAGAGAGCTTGAACCCATGTATAGTCCCGTGTCCTTCCTTCAGGGCGAGTGCCAATGAAGTGAGCATTAATCTGCAAATTGCTGTCTGAAACAACTGCAAAGTCGCTTCCCTTTGCTCCATGGAAGTAAAACATGACTCCATCGCCACCAACAAACCTAGGATCGTAGCACAGAGAGCCATATCCATCACACTTAGGTTTCCTATCTGTTAAAAGAAATTTACTTGTTAGCTTTCAGTATTCAGTTTAAACATATATCAAAGAGATGAAAAGATGAGATCAATATGCTTACATTTGCAAGTGGCTTCACACTTGCTACCGCAGTTGATGAAGCATCCCTTGTTCTTCTTGTTCTTTTTGGGCTTCCTCTCAGGGCACTGAGATGGACAGGTCAGGGTCGTGTTGTAACATGCACCTTTATTTTTGCATCGCCCTCGTTCCTGTCCAGTCCCTGGTACTGGATCCTTTTTGTCATATTTGTTATCATCATCTTTATCCTTTTTGTCATTACCTTTACCTTTGTCCTCTTTATCCTTCCCCTTTCCTTTGTCATCTCCCTTGCCTTTTCCTTTGTCATCTCCGTTGCCATTTCCGTTGCCATTTCCATTTCCATTTCCACTGACCTTTCCTTTGTTTCCATCGTCATTACCTTTGCCTTGACCTAGAACAGTGGCAGCTTCCATAGAGATGAAAACTAGAAGAATGGCTACTACAATGAATGCCTTTCTTCTATCCATCTTGCCACTCGGATTGTTTAATATGCACCTCTATCTGTTTGAGTATTGTGACTTTCTTTTGATTGTTGTTATGAAGAGAATATGAATACACAAAGAGGTCGAAAGGGGCTTTTATAGTTGCATGGCAAGTAGCTAAGCCTTGTATTAAGGCTCCATTCTTGCTAAGATACCTTCTGAGGGTAATCAACCAGCAGAGAGCCAGGTAAGTTTACTAATGCATGTGGCTTCTTGAGTTTGACTTCTGAAGGAACTGGATTTATAATTGTAGTTCATCTTTGAGTAGATGAGAAGGAACAGTCTTATTTTAGAAACTCTAGTAAATTATAACAAGCTGTTGTTATAACTCTTCAACTGGAGACTGAATTACCAACACAAATATATCTGTTGAAAAACTTAAAAGTCATTTATATATACTTTTACCAGGCACACTCAGGTCTCATATTAATACAACTTTAAATTTGCAACATGCTCCACACTTTGTTCACAATATAAGACTAGATTCGACCAAATACTAAGTGCAGTAACAAACCATGATCAATCATACAAGTGGAATTCGAGTAAGTATCTTTTAATTAATTGAGTTTCTGGTTAATTGTCTTGATTATCTAAAATATAAGTGTTGATATCCAATTTATTAGGTATATATATCTTGAAGTACAGAAGCAGCAGAAGGCCATAAACCGACGTCGCATGGGAATATTAGCTTTGCTGAATTTGCAGTCATGGTATCCACTAGCTTTCTGCCTATCAGGCCGGGAATGTTGGAAAGAAAGCATCGTTTTGTAAATCTTATTTTCCAGTCTATTACTCTTAAGTAATCTTTTTGTTCATACATGCAGTTCTCAATAGGATGCGAAGGTTTGTACCCTGGTAAAAAGGTTAAATATTTGAATTGCGGCATTCAAGACAAATATATTTAGGAAAATGATACGGGGAACATCCTCCGATGTAGATGCCTTCATTAATAATAAGTTACTATGTCAAGGTAATGCCTCCAGAGCCAGGAGAATTTCAGAACAGTTACAAGTGCGGAATAAGGTAATAAGGGTCATTATTCTCACTTTGCTTGGAACTTAAGCTGTTCAATGTTCTGTTACACGGAACCTGAACGCTCTTTAGCTGAGAGTTGATTGCAAAGTACTTCTAAGTTCTCAGCAAAGTGAAAATGCCATAGCTTAGCTATTTTCGCGGTCGTTGTACCTTGTTAAACAAGTTTCAAATTATACTCTATTCTCCTTATTTAATTCACACTCCACAGAAAAAGCATTTCGATCTCCTGATCAGCTGCATGTGCACATCTTTCTCAACATAAGGAAATGTACAATTATAGTGTATCGATTTATTCTCTGCATGAGAGCTGAGGCCCAATGTGTGAATCCGAGATTGACCAGGCAAAACGCGGACTTAAACAAGAGAAGGGCCTGGTTGTATTTGTGATTGAAGTTGAATGTATTGATTAAGTGGTGTCTCCTCTAAGTTGTGAATCGAGGCCTATGGAAACAAAAACAATGAATGGAAATTGAAGTTGTGTAAATGTCTTGTCTTTGGTCCTCCTGAATCCTCATGGTGGCCATCAAACATTTGTCAGTGGAACACTCCCACACTGTTGAATTGTTATTTGTATGGTACCCCTCACACCCCCACTTGGATTTTCACTCACATCTCTGTTTAGAGTAGTGACATAATCTGGAAAAAAAAGGTATTGAAATAATAATAATTATCATTATTTACAGTGCATTGTTAGCGTGAATGTCGCAACTTGTAAATGGATTAGTAGCATAAGCAATGACTCGCAGAGTTGCAAAGACTTCAATTATAAGGTGACTAGACGAGGATATCTCATACATGTGATTCATTGTGATGGTTGAACATCCTGTAATAGCCCGATTACAAATTCAATAGCATAAATTTGCATTGAGTACCGAACAACCGATAGAAGGTCAAATATCAAAGTTAGTTGTGATTTCGGTTGTCATTATAATTCAATTTTTCGTCCTCATTTCTAGTTATTCATGTAATCATTCCAAAATGTCAAATTATTTTTAATCTTTTTAAACAATAATTTTGATTTAATTTTATCAACATAATCGTAAAAGACAACACTAAAATTTTTAACTATTCTTATGTAAAACTAGATTGAATTAAAGAATTATAATACCTCCATTTTTTACATAAATCATTTAGTTTCACTTCAAGATCTTTTAATCGTATAATTAGAATTATTATTTTTAAATACTTTTATTTCCAACTAAAAATATACACTAAATTATAATTTGTAACTTAGTCCTCGTGTAAAAATTTGGGCATTTTCGGTTTCGTCCCCTCAGTTAACTAATAAAGTAATGTCCTTGCAACAAAAGAATTAAATAAAATGAAGGGCTTGATTGCAAATACACAAAAGAAAACATTTATTGTTTGATTTGTTTCTGCTTTTAGAAATTTCAGTTTCAAGTTGTTTCCATTCATTTTTAACGCACAAACAACCAACCTATACATACATCCATCTACTTAATATTCGCACGCGTCGCCGATTAAATATTTCCGGCCATGTAATTAATTTTGATCGGCCTTCGTCACTTCTCGGCGATGAGTTCACTTTCCGGTATTCATCTCATACTCTAAACCTCTATCTCTGTTATATATACATACATAATTGTTGCTGTATGTATATGTTCTTCAGCTGTATTGACCTAGTCTTTAGTGTTTTTATCTGAACTTTGTGTGTATATGTATGATATGCAGATGATTTTTGTAGCTTCGTGATTGGATTTGTTTGGGAATTTGTGTTGTTTGATTGAAAGGTTGAATCTTTGCTTGAGATTTTGACTAGTTTTGGTTGAATTGATTTAAAGTTTTGATTTTTATATAATTTGTGAAAAGTTTGATTAATTTTGTTAGGTTTAAAGGTTTGATGTAGTGGATGGATCATTGATGGGTGGATGAATGTTGGAGTATGATGGCATGCAAAAATTGAGACTTTTTTTTTTTTGGTTGTGTGATTGGTTTGACTTTGTTTCGTGTTGAACGGGGAGTTTAGGTAGTAATGGATTTTAAGTCGAAGAAGAAGTTTTGTTGTTCCACTTCGAGGACTAATGACAATGAGTTATTGGAGGAAGGAGGGGTTAGAGGTGTTGTGGATAGGAGACTACATGGAGGAGATTGTGATGGTGGTTTGAGGATTGGTTTGGAGGATTCTTTAATTCCTGGTCTTCACGATGATGTTGCGTTGAATTGTCTTGCTTGGGCTAGTAGATCGGATTATTGTTCGTTATCTTGTCTTAATACGGGGTTTAATAAATTAGTGAGGAGTGGGTACTTATATGAGCTGCGCAAGAAATTAAAGATTGTGGAGCATTGGGTCTATATGGTTTGTGATCCAAGAGGGTGGGAGGCATTCGACGCAATGAGGAATAAGTGGGTTAAATTGCCTAAAATTCCATGTGATGAGTGTTTTAATCATGCCGATAAGGAGTCATTGGCTGTAGGCAGTGAATTGTTAGTTTTTGGGCGTGAGCTATTTGGATTTGCGACGTGGAAGTATAGCTTGATTCAAAATAGTTGGTTGAAGTGTGAAGGAATAAATCGTCCTCGTTGTTTATTTGCTTCAGGTAGTCTAGGATCAATTGCCATTGTCGCAGGAGGGAGTGACAAGAATGGGAATATCCTAAAATCGGCTGAGCTTTATGATTCATCAACTGGTAGATGGGAAATGTTGCCAAACATGCACTCACCGCGTAAATTATCTAGCGGTTTTTTTATGAATGAAAAGTTTTTCGTGATAGGAGGGATGACAAGTCACACTGATTCATTAACTTGCGGGGAGGAGTTCGATCTTAAGACGCGAAAATGGAGGAGAATTGAAGGGATGTATCCAAATGTTAGTAAAGCTGCCCAGGCCCCCCCTCTTGTTGCTGTTGTTGAGAACGAATTATATGCAGTTGAGTACTTGTCCAACGAAGTAATTAAGTATGACAAGGAGAAGAACAAGTGGGATGTGTTGGGTAGACTTCCGGTTAGAGCTGATTATTCAAATGGTTGGGGGCTGGCTTTCAAAGCCTATGGGAAGCAACTTCTAGTGGTAGGCGGCCAAAGGAGCCAAGAAGGTGAAGCTATTGTGTTAAATTCTTGGTGCCCAAAATCAGGGGTCAAGAATGGAACTTTGGATTGGAAGGTGCTTGGCGTGAAGGAAAAAGTAGGGGTGTTTGTTTACAATTGTGCTGTCATGGGTTGTTAAAGATTTGTTTTGTAGGTTGACTCTTTGATTCACGCACAAAAACAGTTTTTCTTTTCAATTTGAAATGGCCTTGAAATGTTTGAAGGCACAATTATTTGATTGTTTACAAGTTGTTCTATTCTTGTTGGCATAAATTTTCTCTATCTGAGAATACCAATGTTCCAGAAATCGCTAGGCGTCCCAGGGCGGTCGGGGTACCTTCTAGCGATTAATCGGGAAATCGGGGATTAATCGGAAAGATTAATCGGAGCATTAATCGGACATATATTATTTTTAAATTATTATAATTAAACATAATTTAATGATTTTATCTACTTTTCACTACTAGCCGGTAAACAATATAATATCATATATTGAAATTAAATACTTGATACATGTAATACAAAATCATTGATTAAACAAATATATACCAACCACTATCTTATAAATAATGTAAGAAATATTAAATAAAATTAATCATTTTACTTGTTTTATAGGATATTAAGTTAAGTACAAGTAAATACTTAATTTTTTATAATAAAATCATAATTTTCGATTTTATTTATTAAAAATCTTTTTTTTTTGTTATTGGCCGCCTGGACCGCCTAGGCGGTATGTGGACCGCCTAGGACCGATTTTTGTAAAAAAACGCCTAATTCACCGCCTAGCACCGAATCGGGGCGTTTCGGGGCCGCCTAGCGCCTAGGCACCGCCTAGGCGGCCGCCTAGACCGATTTTTAGAACACTGGAGAATACACAACTTTTTTGTAACATTCCGGTGCTGAGTGTTCCTCACATCAGTTTTTCTTAGCCTCGGTTTTCAAGAGAATCTGGTAGTTTATTGTTTCATATTATTCCGAGTTGTGTTACTGGCGCCAAAGTACCAGCCGAGCCAACTGTGACATATCAACAACTTGTTTGTACACTGTAGAGTGAGTTTACTTCATTGCTGTGTCATATGTTTTCTTTTTTCTTTCATCGTTTAGTTTAACATCGTGTGCACAAATATAATATATAATTACTGCTTACCTTGTCATTCAGACCTATACAAAAATTCATATATATTAGGTATTAGATATCTTATTTGCGGCTTGCAGCTCATTTTATACATCAAACTCTCAGTGTTATGGTATCATATATAAAGGGCAAGTTGATAAGTGATAGACTCGATCTCTTACTCTCTCTGGTGAGGATATTTTGGTATCTCGGGCATGTATATGGATTAGTATGAGATCCTCTTGAACACACATTAATTTTTAGAACTTCTTTTCAAGATTCAGAACTGTAGTTGCAGAACCAGAGTAAACTGAGGTTAGAACTCTTATGCCATGTGTAATTAAAAGGTATGGAACTAGGGAAGGAGGTAAAATGAAAATATAAATTCTGAAGAAAATCGAAATTGTAGAGATAGTGATCAAAGATGGAAGAATGCAGACTGTTAAGGTGCAAAATCTAAATAATGTAAGAAAGTAAGTAGATAGCCCATGTGGCAGGGACGAAGCTACATAGGGGCCAGAAACCCCAGGGTTTCTATAATATTATAATTTATGTTATATAATTTTGAAAAAAATTGTATTTTATCTGTATATTTATATAAATATAAAAGTTTGGCCCCCCTAAAAAAAATTTGTTCGCTCTTAAGAGATAATTAACATTGTAAGATGAAGTGTTGATTTTTAGATTTTGCTAATTTATGCACTAGACCAAATTTATAAATAAAAATAAACAAAAATATGGATATATATACAATTATATTATTTAAGAAAAAGATCGTGAAATGTGATATGTGATAAAAGTAAACCGTCAATATAATTCTTTTACAAAAATAAGAAATTTTTGGTGGAGATCTTTCTTATCCGAGAAACTTATATCCCACTCCTTCATTTTCGTAGAATAGAGTTAGTTCTCATGCATTATCAGTTTTTTTAATTAATATTAATATTTGTCTACTCATTGTCAATTCAAATTTCATCATCCAGGTAATATTTTTATAACTTGTTTAAACTATAGTTTGTCATCTTCTAAATAAGTATAATATTTTTTTTTGTAAGGTTAATATGCATAATATTTAGTTTTTGAGATATTGTAAAAAATTTACTTACTCTTGTTTAAAATACAATATCATTTTTTTGAAGCACAATTTCATTTAATGTGTGTTACTTGCTAATTAAAGATTATCGTATAATTTAGAGTTATTATGATGAGTTTCCTGATATTTTATACTCTTATATATCTAAAGAGAAATAGCTAAATATTTTAATTGACACAACTATATATTTGATTTCCTCGTTTAAAAGAGCGCAAGGTTCTATTATAAATTTTTTACTAGTATTTTTGTATTTATTTTATATTGAATATTTTACTGTGTCGACGAAAAATTTCACTGTGTTGAAGAAATTTTTTTGGCCCCCCTGGCTTCGTCCCTGCCATGTGGTGTGTTTATCCTCTGTTGCTCCGAGAATTAGTGAGAACCAGTTTCTACTCCACAATATTCTTTACCAGGTAACGTAAAACACGGGGTTATATAAGGATTAAAGGTTTGGGGGGAAAACCTGTTTTTATGTGTAAACTTGTCCTTGAGTTGGAAAAACCTGGCAGGAACATTGTGTTTCTTTAACTTTACTCTTGCTGGTTTTTAAGAAATGGCAGACAAAATTTGCTTGCTTTTGTGGCTCAATCATGCCAGTGCAAGATTAACATGTTAGTTTCGTAACAGATTCCCATTTTGTTCATCTTTGAAGCATCCAAGCAGACCAAGCCAAATTTGCTTTTAGTGTAGATCACATCTCCACTGCTGGCAAGATTTATTGGACTTAAATGATCCAGAATAAATCACTTGAGCTCCTGACGCGTTTCGACACACAATATTAATCTGACTCATTAACCACATAATTTATATCGAAAATGATATGACTCATTGTCAACATGAATTATACGAGAAAATATAAAAATGACACGAATATCTTTGAAAACACTATTTAAATCCGAGTCATCTGCCGACATGAAGTAATGAGAGAGAACTGAAAATGAAGTATTATCTTTCGACCCATCATGCTAGTTTGCTGAAGAATATGGCTTGAGCTGGATATACCAAAAAAGCAATAGTGTAGGAATGAGACGTGGGTAGGGTTAAGTGATGGCTGGGTGTGGGACTGGGGGCAATGATAGAGTTGAAGATTGCAGAAGAACATGTGAATGGGGATAACTGAAGCCCCACCAGTTTACAACAATCTTCTTGTTATTTTTGGCAACTAGTTACTGCTTGGGTGGTGTTGTGAAATTTGGTCAAAAGGTTACTCTTGTACAAGTGGTCATCTGCATCTTTTTCTGTACCCAACTCATTTAAGGGCCTTTTCTCTTTTCGTCTGTCTTTATGAAAGGACTGGTTTCATCAATTTACAGCAACTAATTACTGTGCTCATTGCAGCAAACACGTTTTCAGAAAATTCGCCCTTTTCTTTTTGTAAGAGACAGTAGTTATGTTTTGTCACTCGCATATTGGTGTAAAAGTCGGTGATTATTATGATTAATTGTCGATTAATTCATGTTTCGTAATTTATCGAACTGATTAAATCTCTGATTCATTTGATTAATATCTGATCAATCTAATTAATTTCTGATTAATTTTTATCGTATGTCTTCATTAATTAAGTTTGATTCTCAATTTCTACGACAGTGGTTTCGGAAAAAACAATAAGTTGCATATGCATGTAAATATATGTTTTAGTCCAGGAGTATTTACAAAGCCCAGCTTCCATGTCAAGATTACAAAAGAAATTTTTTTAAAGAAAAATCAGTTACAATAACAATTACAGTCACTTTTTCAGAAAATTTGTTTGCGACTTTGCGGTTTAACCGTCAGTTGTGAAAAATTACGTGGTAACATGAAAATTCATATAGTTAAAGTGAATTCAAAAAATTTAGTCCCTGTTAAAAATCTTGCACCAAAGTAGTCCCTCTGTTTATATTATCAACCTTTGTTCAGCGGTGGCTTGGATAACCAAATCTAGTGCTCGACGTGAAATGCCTGCTTGCTATTAGACAGCTCAAACTTTGAACAATCTCTTTGGGGTATATAAGGGCAGGGCTGTAAAATTGATAGTGTTAAAGCTGAGAAATGTTGGCCACAGTTAACTGAGATAGAGTACGTGTAAATGGCAATGAGGCCCTTTTTTTTTACCTCTCCTCCAGAGTTGATAGTCAAGGCCGTGTAATTAATACCTGGGCTGATATCATTAACCAATATAACTGGTTTGTTGTCGATGGTTAAACCTGAAATGAGTGCAAATCATGTAGCCGGAGAGTTTTGTAGCTTCGGATGAAGAAGCTGATCAACTTCTCGCAGGGAGTAATGATCGGAAAAGGTGCAGCATAACACAACTGAGGAGGCAGTAATCAAGAGAGCAAGGCTGATTTTGCAACGCCATCTTAGCTCAACAAGAGCAGTGCCATTTTTCAATTTTCACAGAGATATTTTCATTTTTAAAAAATTGTAAATATACTACTATTTTTTTAAAAAAATTGTAGATTTACTGTGTTGCAAACAATACAACCAGAATCACCATCTAATTCAATCAGCAATTCCATTTTTTCCCGAAATATTTTATTTGGTTTGCTTTTGATTACAAATCTGAGATGCACACTATTTTTATAAATGTTTTTAAAAAAATATTCTATCTTTCCCTCCGATTAATTTACATTGGGACAATCTGACAAAAAAAAAAAAAAAAATACATTGGGACAACTATTTTATATTCCGAAAAAAGGCTTGACAAAAACTGCAAAAAAGTTTTAAAAAATACGGTATTTTTGGTAAATTCCCGTAAACAAAAGATAGGACTATTGCCCGATTGCACCTGATTGCAATATAGTAAACACATATATAGATGCTATTTTCAGACCTTTGAGAAGGACTCAATAACACATGAAGCAAGTAAAAGTTTTACAACGGTGTACTGCTAGAGACTAGAGTGTCAATGCAATCCACCTCAATTTATTCACGAAAATGTAAACTAGAAACATACACGCGCACAAACCATTTTATTCAGAAGAGAGTTTTAGGCTCCCCCAAGGCACCGTTTCCTTTAGAAGAGAGTTTCAGGCTCCCACCACTGATGGGAAAAGACACCCCCATTTCTGAGACCTCTAAAGAGGCTTCTGCAGTCCCCACATACACTATCTTTGCAGTCTGCAGTATCAGAGCATTGAATAAAGAGTTCATCAACATGGCATATTGCTCCGCTTTCAAACAATTCGAAGAGAATTTTCAGTTCTGCCGCTTGTGCAGTCATCATAAGGATCACAAAGTCATCTTCTGTTATCGTTTCTTTGAACCAACGAATAAATTCAAATTCATCTACCTCATGAGGTGCACTCAATTCTTCATCTGATACAAGTTGAGGAACTGTATAACCAACAAGATCCGGATGGTAAACAAAAGTAATACCCGCCTTCTGCACATATAATGAGAGAGCGGAAGCATTGTGATCAAGAACGTACATTTCTACAGTTTGCAGCGGAACATGGTAATTTGGCTCTAAGATTTCTGTTATACTAGAGTTGACCAACTCCCCGGCCCCAACATTAATATAGACCACTCTCTTTCTTGAGGAAACATTCATGAATTTAGATAAGTACGATATTTCACTTTCTAGCTGTCCCAATTGGTTGATTGCTAGAGGCTCCATGTACTTCATAAACGGTTTGTTATTTGTAATTGACGGGCACTTGTTAGGAAGCCGGTAATGCTCGAATAGAGCAACATTGTCAAATCTTTTCTTAAATGTGACAAGTTTAAATGAGCCAATTCCACATACACTCACAATACTAGAGCTCTTTAAAAATGACGAGACAGGTGTAGCAGACCGTACTGAGCTACCCGAATAGGAAGCTGACGTACCAATGAGCATTGCGCCAATACCACCTGGACGTAAAACACGCTCAATCTCTAGCACGAGAAGAGCTGGAACAGATACCCTATCGACATCTCTCGAGAATACAAAATCGAAAGAATTATCTTCAAAACCAAGCTCATACACAAATCTTTTCTTCCACAATGAGAAGAATGGGTGGCTATGAACACCCACCGCATCAGAGAGTCCCATTTCTTGCAATAATAAGGCAGTCAAATCCGATCCCTCCCCAACGCAAAGCGCTCTAGCACGAGTATCCAACATCTTCTTCGCCATCAACTCCTTAAACACACTCCTGCTCAAATCCTTACGCTCTTTCTTCCTCACTGAACCCCCAAAAAACTCAAACATAGTTGAAAACCCAGGCTTCCAATACCCAGTTACATCCACATCCAAATCCGATACACCAACATCCAATTCACAATCACCAGATTCCAACAAAACCAGCCCCCCTTTTCGAATATCATTACTCATTTGAACAAACGAAATGATTCCCATAGCTAATGTAAACAACAAAGCCCTCATAAACAACCTTTTCGCCAACGACCCACGAAGAATCTGCCATTGCAAAACCTTAAAATCCATCCCCACTTCCCAATACCCCAAATCTCTTAAACCCTCCAAAACCCAACACAATATACTCAAAAATAGTAATCAAGATTCAATTTTTATCCCAGTATACTTAAAAACAGTGATCAAGATTCAATTTTTACCACGAGAATCAGCTGAATATACACACAAAATACATACAAATCACAAACTAACGAGTACAAAACCTGGAGGAGGTGTGATTCCCACCCACGAGCAACCCCATTGAATTTTGACCCCCTAACCACGCTTTTTTTGGAACCCTTCTCCACTTCAACAAATTCGGATCCATTTCTGACCCGACCAGCAAACCCAAATCAAGAACCCTACATTATCACAAACACAATTGGATGGAATTAATTGGGAAATTTTACATGGGTGTGAGTAAATTAGAGTTAGAGTATATTTGAAGATGGAGATTAGATCTGAAGATAGAGAGTTGTGACTTGTGAGTTGAGGAGCGGGTGATATGGGGAGGGGTTTAATGAAGAACATGGGGTAAGAGTGCGTGGATTAATTGCTGACTTATTTTGGACACGTGGCGAGTTCGTGGAGGGCGGGTAGATTTAGTTGAACTCGGTATTATTGAGATTGTTGACTCAGTTGGACTCGGTTGTGATCAAAACCATTACCGTTGACTCCAGCACAAGGATGGCAACGGGTCAGATCGGTCGGGTTTCCTAAGATCCAGACCCGATTCATAATATTTTGGGTCGGGTCCGGATCCGGGTCTGGGACCGAAAAATGAAGATCCAGATCCGATCCGCCGGGTATTTTCGGGTTCGGATCAAATTCGGGTATTTAAAAAAATAAAATTAAATATAAATTAAAAATTATATATCTATAAAAAATGTGATTATGGATTTTTTTTTTTACTTTTGAAATATAAAAAAAGATATTACAGGCTTCATTTATTACAATAAACATGTGAAACATGTTAACTCAATTGCATGCAATCATTCAACTTATCATTTATATTTTATTTTTTTTATTGTATTTAGATTTTTTAATGCGCAATAATTGAGAATAATAAAATATTGATGAAATAAATATAAATTCTATATTAAAAATATAAAATCAAGTAAAACGTTAATATTCATACATAATAATTCATAATATTTCAATATATATACTTTACTATTAACATATATGTATATATATATAGTGTTAAGTTCTATGGAGTACATAAAAACATTGGAGTATTGGAGTACAGATCATAATTTTTTAGTTTGATCCTATATAATATATTTGATTATCTAAATTTTGATATAATCTATCATTTATAAGTTGTCTTGCACATAATTGTCAATTAATCATTAATATCTTTCAATTTTAACAAGTATTAAGATTATTGTTCTGCAATTTATTGCAGAACATAGAGTCCTATGATTTATAAAAGTAATTATTTTACCATTTGATCACGATGTTTATGTCGCAGAACATAATGTGCAGGTTGTCAAATATTTACAAATATTATTGGACAAAAAAAATTGAAATTTAGATGACTAGATTACATTTTATCAAACTTTGTACTCCAATACTCCAATTTTTTTGTACTCCATAGAACTTAACTCTCTCTCTCTCTCTCTCTCTATATATATATGTATATATTATTTTGTATCGGGTTCGGGTTCGAATCGGGTTTAAATCGGGTTTCGGGTCGGGTCTCGGTTCGGAATATCTGAGATCCAGATTCAGATCCAAAACTTTTTCGGGTCCAAAAATAAGATCCAGATCCGGATCCAAATCCAAAAAAATCGGGTTCGGGTCGACGCAATCGGGTCGGAACTGGTCGGGTATCCATCGGGTCGGGTAAAACTGCCATCCCATTATTGTGCACTCTGCTGTTATAAAGTACGTGTAACAATCGGGTCAGGCATGTTGGTCCGAATTCAAATCAAATCTACGTTCAGATTTTTATTTTTCCCAGATTCAAAAATATTTAAATCCAAATATCCACTTCAACAATTGTCGGATTGAATTCGGACAACTTGAAATTTTAAAGTTTAAATTTTTTAATAATCACATTACATTGATCTTTCACTATGTACATGATCATAACACTGTGGCTCATAATCAAAATACTTTTATTTATGATCATTTTAAGATCTTACACGCATTGGATAACCCAATAGTGGGTTTATCTTCTGTTGTTCTGAGACACCCGAGTTCGACTCTGACTCATCCCGAAAATTATTAGAATAGATGCTAATTTATAAGACATATAAGCTAATATAACGGATCTACTGTGCATAAGTGTATTATAACTATATGTGTACTTGCTTCTTGACAAAACATATATGTGCATTTACTTGTACATAAGAAAAACATCAACATTTGATCCATTTTATACAATTGAGTCCCTAACTCAACCATTTATTCTAATATATTATTGTCAATCAGCTTTATCAGATAATGATATTGTTTGACTTATTTTATACTCCTGACTTGATCGTTTTTATATATCGTTGCCAATCGGATTTATCAAAAATCAAGTAATATCATGATCGTCGTTCTTTTACTTTCTTGAAAATAGAACACTGAACGTACGTCAGTCTCAATATGTATATCATCCGTCATTATACGACCACAAATTCATTATAATCTGAGTTCACGTTATCTCTAAGATACGTCTTTTTGAATGACCAATACTCAAATAATCGACTAATCGTCACAATTACAATAACTTCACTAAATTATATTGTTAGAATATAATATCAATGATATAATTAATTATTAATTGATACAATGGTTATATTATCAACTATTCTAAAGAAGTTATATACATGCATATGTATAAATTTTGTCTATCCTAATTAGTTTTCATAACTATATATATTATGATATGATTTAATGAACCAAAATTATAATGTTACAATATAATTTAACTTTTGTTACTCAACTTTTATTATGAAGATTATACATTTTTTTATCACAATCTCCATCCTTGTATTTTTTGTCCCAAAAATCAATAATCTACAATTATGTAAGTATATATTTTACGGAATGTCTAACGCCCTCAGGGCACAGGACAAGTCATAATTATCATCATTAAATATTCTTTTGACTTGCATAAGTATCAGTCTATGTGTATATATACTAATTATATATCTATTTATAACTTATCTTTCAAATTTTATACTTATGACAAAATATTATTTTATTTCAAAAAATGTGGGGATTATAAGATAATTTTTTTATTAAATTTTAATCGAGTATAAAACAAATTTTAATTGATCTCAACCCACAAATAATAACAAGCCCCCCTGCATATACATTAATTTTCTAATTAAAATCAGCCTCCTAACTAAATCAACCAATTTTATATTTAATAGCAAATGTATGATTTTTTTTATTATTTTAATATTATTAAATAATATAAATAATAAAAATATAATACAATACAAAAGTAAATGAAATAAGTACTTATCAAGTTTTCTTGATAGATGTGAACATTTGAATTTTCTAATCAGTAATTAATACATTAACAATGGTACTAGTGCCCTGTGCATAAAAACAAAATACAATAAATGTGCCTTGAGGGCACAGGTTAGACAAACGCTGTATTTTATTAAAACAATAATTTAATGATATATTAATGTAATTAAATAAGTAAATAACAGGATACATGCGTAATCTCCAAAACCATAAACCCCCGTAACCTGACGCCAGTCTCCGCCCTTGCTCTCCCATCTCAAACTCTAAACCCTAAGTCTCCAATGGACGGCCAGGATTCCATCTCCGACCAACCAATTGTCTCCCCACCAGCACCGCCGGCACAACCCGAACCCGAGTCCACCCAACCACCCGCCCCCGTACCCGAACCCGGCGAGAAGCGCAAACAACCCGAACCCGACTCCGCCCCGACCCCACCACCGCCGGAAAAGTCAAAGCACCCGCTGTGGAAAACGAGTTTGTGCTCGTACTTTCGTCGAACAGGTGGTGAGTGTAGCCACGGCGAGACGTGTCGATATGCGCATAGCGAAGAGGAGCTGAGACAACGGCCGGATAACACGTGGGACCCGACATCCGAGAGGGGGAAGAAGATGAAGGTTGAGAACGGGGAGAGTGTAGAGGTCAAGAGAGGAACTGATGAGGTTTCGATTACCGAGGCGATTGGAGAGGATTGCTGTTCTGACAATGTGTTGGAGAAGTGTTTAATTAATTTGCCGATGAGGTGGAGTTCTGATAATTTACGCAGCTTCCTTACTGATAATGTAAGTGAATATGTTTCTCCGTATTACTTTTGAATTAATGCATATAACAATATAGTATGTAGTGTATGTTTAATTTATAAGTTGTAGTCTGAGCATGACTTGGATTTGTATATATTATTGTTCGTTAAATTTTTTGAATATTTCAAATTTATTAATATCTAAATTAATATGCTTAGAACTTTTTATTTTTTTATCAAAAAGTTGTTCATAAGTATTGCTATGAGAGCATCTCCAAGAGATTAGCATTACGATTTCCTAAGTTATAATTTTTAGTAGTATGATGTAAAACATTACTTCAATAGGATCCTAACCATTCTTTGAAACGTTAGGATACTCACTCCTTTTCTTATTTTTAAGCAATGGCTAACCATTCCTCATTTTGATTTTAACAATGAAATGTTTAGATTCCTCTTTATTCACACTCTTTTGCACCTTTTTCACATTATTTTCCTTTCAAATTTAATATTATAATCATAGGGTCCATCAACAGGGATAGTTGATGGAGTTATTATTCAATATAACGTTCTAACTTACTTAAAATTGAATACTTATTGTATATCTAGGAAACCTATGATGCTACAGGACTGTTTTATTTTGATGAATTACGTAATATATGGAGAGAAATGTGTGAATGCATTTGAAATCTTGACATGGAGAAAGAATTGATCCGGATAATAAAAAGAGTACCGGTAGTATATCTACATTGATACGACTTCATCATAATGAACTACTTCTCATTCTAGGAGGCATAAACCTTACAACGATTACAAGATGTTTATATAATCAACTTTTAAATAATAATAAAAGACCAACTCATTAAGATGGGGTAAAATAGTAAAATACTTTGTAATCTTCGACCATGACGACGACTGAACTAGTTCTAACGTTGGGGAAAAAATATCTCACCTATATTAAACATAATTGTTTATAGCATGGCACCAATTTCTTCAGTAGCTTCTTATTATGTGCTAGGTTGGAGTCAATTCTTTGATCTTTTGAATAGTGACAAATTTGAGTAAGTCAACAATGATGGTAGGCTGGTGGCGATTACCAGGAAGCGGAAAGAGGTGGTATATGAAGGGGCACGAGGGAGAGACTTGGGTTATTTTTATGTATATGCTCATATTGAATTTTGATCAAGAGACAGTGAGTCTAACCCATTACCAGATCCTAACCTGACATTAAATATGGATACATTCTTTATATGGGATTTCTATGAATTGCTACTAAAGACCATGAATTCTGTCTTTATGAATTAATATTTATGGCTATAATTAATATTTTTATCGGAGCATAACTTAGAAAATGCTGGCTTTTTTTTTACAATTTCTACTTCTTTTCCAAACACCGTAATAACTTACAATAATTAATGTAATATGTTTATTGCATAGATTTAAATATATTTTTAAATAAATAAGTATATTTATTATGTAAGAAATATGTTATGTAAAAATATATTTACACACACACACATACATATATATAATGCCATATACATTGTTGTCACGGCGCTCGACTAGTCGCGACTAGTCGACTAGTCGGGTAAAGAAAATCGACTGGAGAGGTCGACTTGCGAATTGTCGACTAGTCGGTCGACTTGGTCGACTAGTCGGTCGACAAGTGCAAAATTCAATCAAAAATTAAAATGAAAAAATAAATAATTATAAACTTGCTCAAAATCAACAATAATGAACATGTTAATTTAAGTTTATAGATCTTTGTGTATGTTTTATGTATGCATAAGTCAGTATGTTAATGTGTGTACATGAAAGGGGAAAAAAAGACATGTTTGTAATTAGCATATCTATTTTGTGATTGATATACATATGAGAATTGGAGTGGTATAATTTTGTTGTAGGAAACCATTTATATAAGATATATATTAATATATATAATATTTATTTAATTAATATATAATATTTATTTAATTTATATTAACTTTTCGACTAGTCTACGACTAGCCGACTAGTCGACAAGCTGGACCTATATCGACTTGACTCGACTTGTCGACGTGACAACCATGGCCATATACATGATACATCTTTAAATTTGTACAAATTATTTGCAAATATAAATATTTAATATATATTCCATAAAATACTACATAAAAAAGTATTTTGAATAAATTTTATTAATATATTTATATTAAATGAACACGAAAAGTACATGATACGTTTCGAAATGGATAAGGGGTTGAGATTAGGTACATGAATCCTAAACGGGTCGGATATGGGTTTCACCTTCAAGTACACGAAACACGAAAGGACGACATGATATGATTGACAGGTCTTCATACATACTAGTTGCCCAAGACTCTCCCTCAAGACCCAAGCTCCTATATTACATTGTTTATTTTACTCTCAGTACCACCTCTTCTCAATTAAGTAGTCCTTCCAGTGGCTACTCCAAATAGAACAACAGAACACCAGCCATTATCACCATCGTGCAGACTTACTCAATTTCGATTCTTTCTAGAATTTAGATAAAATTGGTTCCAGTCTATTAGAAGTCAGGAGAATACAGACAAAATTTGGCGCCATAGGTGACAACAGTTACGGGACTGAGATATTTGTTCACTTGGATTAGTAATGCGGAAGTGGACGGCGGAGGGAGGACAAAGAGATGATGGAGTATGGCACTAGAGCATTTTCCCAAATTCAACTATCTTTGTCGTATCCTTTTTTTGTAGTTGACTGCTAAGATTCTCTGTTGATTTAATCAGTTAATTTGTAGCCCAAGCAAGCAGTGGAAAATGTGGGAAATATATTACGTAAATTAGACGGGGGCCCTAAAATAACTAAAAGGAGTATTTCATTACTACTTTTCAAATTCAAGTTGTGAGTCAGTTTGAACTCCTTTTCTTACGGTGTTTTCAGACTTAAAGATGCATGCGGTTTGTGATGCTCTGTTTAGGTTATCACATTGTTCTAACTATTTTATGATAGTAAAAGAGGGCATAGTAAGCACTTTACGAGGGAATAATTTTGAAGGCCATGAAGGAAGAAATAATCTGTCTAAAATATATATTCTCGTTTAGTTCCATACTCTTGTAATTAGTGTAATAATAAAAGAAAAAAGAAGTGCATATTTACATATATGCACCCTATATGAAGAAGACTTTTTCTTTAAATATATGGATCAATGTCTGCCTTTGAGACATATGGCCCTTCAAACTTGTGATGTTATCATGAAAGTCAAAACAGGAACTGGAACCAAGTACAATTGAACTTTTTCAATTCTCGTCAGTTCTTAGTAGTTCAGGGGATCATGTATGAAAGATGTACTTTTTCTCATAGTTACCGTCCTGTTATGCAAGGAGATAATACTAATCCTACTGGCCATGTCATATTTAATTATAATAATAGGCTGTTGAAGGCCATACCACATATAAGAAAGTAACACAGATTTGATGTGATGCATTTATCACAATAGAGTAAAACAATATTATTTGGCTGTTGGCCCAGTGCATTTTTGAGTCTTCCGCAAAGAACTTTAAATTATTTTTCCAATGATTTAGGTTGTGCAATCTACGAAATAGATACTTTCTAAGAATGATATCAGCTCAATCATTTGTCTAAATGAAGGATTAACTTTCTGGACTTGCTAAATAGCGGCAGTCATTGTGGTATACCCTGATACATAAAGTTTTGAGTATATATTTCCTTTACGGTACATCTGATTGGCTACTTTAGTCATTTCTCTAAATGTAATATTTGCTGTAGTTTGTCGAATCTTATATCCAGACATTCAGTAGCTGTAAGCTATTACAGAGACTCAGGTTCTATTAGACTAATAAAATTTGATATATATCAGGGAGTTCACTTTAAATCAGCCAAGAAGAGGAAGGGCATGCTTGTTGGATTTGTGAGTTTTGAGACCGCTGAACAAGTGAAAAGTGCAGTTGAGGTATAACTAATGGCGTGTTAATAACATCTCTAGCGTACTTGTAGTAGCTTTTTTTTTTCTCATTTATATTGTTACAGGAGTTGAATGGCAAATCCATTGGGAACAAGGATCTGAAGATTGTAGATGCCACCCCGAGGGCCTATGAGAAAAGGAAAGCAGGGGAAATTTCTCTCCCACAGAGTACTCAAAATACTTCTGAAAACTCGGACGCCCCCAAATCTTCTATTGGTGTTGATAACACTGACTCTAATGATGACAATATGACTGTGGAGAGTACAGTCTCGAAGAGTAGAAGTGCACGTGACTCAGTGACACCACTTGCTCACATGTCCTATGTTGATCAGCTGGAGCACAAGAAGAGTTCTTTAACTCAAATGCTTAAGAAACTAGTTATGATTCTTCTTTTAAGTTTTTCAATTCATTTAGGAACTCAGATTTTTTTTTTTTGATATGTTATATGTGTAGTTTGAAAGTTATTTGCCTCCTGTTTATCATGAGCTGACATGAAACCCCCCACCTGTTGTCCATGTGCAGACTCGAAATGCACGTAAAGCATGTCCAAATGGCGTTTCACTTCCAGAATGGATTCTTAATTCTAGGGAAATCGGTCAGCTCTTACTAGTCTGAGAAACTGAGATGTTTTTTTTGTTTTATTTTGACAATCAATCTGTTATATGTGTGTGTGTTATGAGTTTGTTGGGAGGCAATTATGCTTGAACAATTTGATAGCGGGACTGTATGTTAGAATTCACGTTACTGAAACATATTTCTTGTTCACACAAATATACCATCATAAACATACTTCATACAGGAATGTAATTAATGATATGAACCAACCTGGCAAATAGTAATGTTGTTGGTCTTTATTAATTTTGTAGGTGGCCTTGCATGCAAGCTTGAAGGTATAGTTGAATCACCACTTGTTAGTGGTTACCGAAACAAGTGTGAATTCTCTGTTGGCTATTCTTTACAGGCTAAAGTTACTGTTGGATTTTCGCTTGGAAATTTCAGGTATTTGGAATAAGTTCAAGCTTTTTCAATTTTAATTATGTTATTTTGGTAAGAGTCTTAAAATTCTTCTAGGGAGGGTGTGATAGCAGTTGAAGAACCTCTGAATTGTCCAAATGTTTCAAAAATTGCCTGTAAATATGCCGCCATATTTCAAGAATTTCTGCAGCATTCGGAGTTACCAATCTGGAACAGATTAAATAACACTGGATTTTGGCGTCAGCTCACTGTAAGTTTTCAAACTACTAGTATGATGGTCAAATTATTGTTATCATTCGGTACAGAATCACTTAAGTCAAAACTAAGGTCGAAGTCATTGATAGTTGTCATGGCATTGGCAACGCCTGAGCGGAATTGTGATCAGTTGTATTGATCTTAGTTGGGTAGTCAACTCCTATTGGATTGTAGGTGCCGCCTACGTGTTCAGCTACATCTTGATTATGTTCTTAATATATAATTTGAATGTGCTTTAGTTGTTTACAATATTGTTAGTTTTAATTATTAGAACAATCAAGATTAATATAATTAACATTTAAAAATCAAATGAAAAAATAAAAAAAAATAATCAAATAATTTATACATATGAACATATGCCCAAAAAAGTTTGAACGTGAATGGCCATCCAGGCGAGCGCCTTCCACCGCGCCCCGGTTCACCCTTGGATTCCTTAGTTCTGTCATACAGCGCCAAATGTCTTAATGAACTTGCCTGTCTGTTCTATAACATTACTTATTAGGTCCGAGAAGGCAGGAAGCCTGGGCAGAGCACTGAAGTTGAAGATTCTGAAGCCCATATTGCGGAAGTCTTGCTCATGGTTCAGGTTTTTTTTTATTAAGTGGATTTAGTAAATGTTTATCCTCCATCTAAATTTTATTACACTGGCATTACGAACTTTACTTTGTGCTGTAGAAGCAAAAATTATAGTAGTTCGTATTCCCAGGGAGGTCTTGATGTTCATATATATATATATATATATATATATATATATATATATATATATATATATATATATATATTTCAGACCTTGTATAGTTCTGTTCAGATCTGTTTTCTTGTCTTGTGTGTGAGTTTTCAGGTTTCCACAGCAGGATTTGATGATGGAATGGTAAATGGTGAATTCGAGAAGATGACTAATGCATTTGCTACAGGAGCTTCAGCGAATACTCCTCCATTGCCTCTAACTGCTTTGTTAATTCAGGTACTTATTAACTACTAGTCATGTATCAGTGTTTACCTACTTACAAGTAGTTTGAGGTGCCTGGGTTTGTTGCTCGTCTTAGTGGGCTTGACTAATAAATGAACATAGATAATAAAATGAATATAGGTGAATTTGTAATTTCCAATTCCATAAATTTACACTGGACTTGTGCTTCATCTACTTGCTTGACATGGATGATGAAATAGGAGTCACTGAGGGACTCCAGTCTGATATATGGTCAATGATTCGTTACACAGTGCAGATTGTTTAGTAGTAACGGGGGTATAAAGTTAAAAGCACACAGCTCCTCATATATATTAGTGGTAGGCAAATGCGAATGACTCAATTATATTTTTGTAATTTTATTTGATAAAAGGTAATACTGTTACTCCCATGTACAACTCAAAAAAAATTTAAAAACTATTTTTAATAAGTCATTAATTACACATAACAATAAAATTATCCGAGACTTGAGACTAAAATTCCACTTTTGACATTATGTTCCTTGAAGTCAAAAGTAAATTTATTAAGTTCCTCAAACAGACCATAATTGTTCTATTTGGTGTTCTGTTGTCGTACAGGATCATACCGGAATATCAAACGTAGCTCCAGCGGATGCGCCATTGCGCTCTTTAACTATTCCAAATGAAAAGAGTGAAACTAGACAAGACGATGTGAAAGATGTTGTGGAAGCAAGGATTCATGATTATATTAGCAATCTTCAGTTTTGTATATCTGCAACAGCTTTTTTCCAGGTTCTTTTCCTTGTTTCTAAAATCTAGATGTCTTGATTTTTTAAATACATAAAAAATCTTAAGAAGTTCGAATGTCATAGGTGAACACCCTTGCGGCAGAGAAGCTCTATTCTCTTGCTGGGGATTGGGCTGGTCTGGGTCCTGATACCTTGCTCTTTGATATCTGCTGTGGCACGGGTACCATTGGCCTAACATTAGCTCATCGTGTTGGTATGGTAATGTTTTTAATGAACTTTTGCAAAATTTCTTCTTTTCATTCAGGATTAATTTCAATTTCAGATGATTGCAAAGAACTTGAGGCTTTGTAAATAAAATGGGCATTTGCTGAGGGTTCTTAGTCAGGGCTATAATTATGTTTATTAACGTGATTGCAAATTGAGATTAATATGATGGGAATAAGAGATTAGGATGACTGGAAAAAGTGATTGTGAAATACTCGGTTTAAAGGTTTCACCCTGTATATGTCAGTTATGATCAATTCTTTTTTTGTCTCGCTGGTATTTGGTTTCTGTATTCCCAATTACAAAAATACTTCTTTTGCATATAAGGACAATAAAATGATTAATATCAACAATTTAACACCACAAGTCTCACTATCGATTTTACATCCCGTTTTCTGTTATTATCATTTTTGGCTTTCCACAGATGATAATGCTGTTCTAAACTTTGGCATCTTGTTAGGTTGTGGGGATTGAGATGAATGCCTCAGCTGTTTCAGATGCTATTCGCAATGCTGAGATTAATGGGATAAAGAACTGCAGATTTGTCTGTTCGAAGGTGTGATAACTGGCTGTCATATATTGCTAAAGTGCCTAAATTGTGTTTGGACATATTTTTGCTGGGAAAAAATGCCTTCAGAATCATTTGTACCTTCTATATAATATAGAGTGATTTCTGTGGGGAAAACCGGGGAATCGTGATCTGATTTCCAGAGTGTTAGCTTCCAATCAATATAAAAGTAAGAAGAGCCTAAAATTTTCCTCCATACTGTTACCACCGATATCCCCATTCCAGTAATAATGTTGAAAATTCAATAATCTCTTTCATATTTGATGAGAATTTTGTAGGAGAGAAGGAACTCTTTTGATAATATTATTTTAAATTACAGTGCCTCTCATAAGAACTTTTCTATCCATTTTGTAACAGATTTGGTAATATTATATTATTATGATGATTAATGTATTTTGTTTTTAGTTTGTTAAATTGTATGTGTATCTGTTCTTGAAATATTTTTTTCCTGATTTGCCTGTTTAAATTAATCAAAGCAATTCATGAGTGACAGGCAGAAGACGCGCTGGGGTCTCTTTTGAAAGAGTATTTAAAAATGCATCAGAAACCCGTCGATGTTCCACAAATTGATGATGTTACAGTTCATGGGGAAGTTACTCATACTGAGAATGCAACAGACACAAAAGAGAACTTGATCATTGAGCTAGAAAATTGTGATGGTGCCCCCAAGTGTGACACAAATGGAGGCCAGAAAAGTGATTCACAACAGAGTTGCAGTTCAGCAACTGCTAAACCTGTGCAGTATTTTAAGAATGTTGTTGCTATTGTTGATCCTCCGCGTGTTGGACTTCATCCTACCGTAAGTAGCAACCTCAAATTTATGTAGCCACATTCTAGATAAATTCTACTGCTAAAGTTGAAGATCCACCAGAACAGTGGTTATTAAGATTCTTAGAAAATATACTTAGGGCACAATTATAATTTTGGGACCAGATGTGTTGCTGTTGGGCCTCCCTCATATTTAAATTGTCTTTGTTACCAAAGATATATCCTGAACACTATTTGTAAATGTAGGTCCATAAGCATCTGAAAAAAATAATTTGTCACTGTCCCATGGAATTTTGTTTGAGGTTAGAGTTCTTTCTCTTGGGCGCGCTTGAGATAGGTAGATATTTGAGGGATGACCATAATTGAGATAGCATACTGTAATGATTCCGAATTAGGTTGGTTGAATATAACATGTCTGTGGATTTATCCATAGTTATTGAACTTCATGTTCATAATAACTATGTGCTTCTTTCTTTTAGATATATCTGGTTTCATTCAAAAAATTTTGGAGGACTTCTTTCAAGTCAATCACTACAATGAATTTGTTGCAGTTAGTTATTGAACTTTGTTTTTGCAGGTGATTAAAGCTTTGAGAACTCATCCACATTTACGGAGGCTTGTGTAAGTTTTGACCTTGAATAAGTTGTGTTCTTGCTTTTTTATTTGATTAAATATCAATTATCTGAATATTAGCTTTTCGAAATGGGAGATGAATGTGACTCTGTTGCATTATTTTATGATTTATGTATATAAAAAAAAGGAATTTCACTAGTTTGGTTTTAAAAAATTTTTGGTTTTTTTTACAAGTGTCGACTCGCATAATATGCGCTAATCTTAGAACTCTTTGCTATATCTGTAATTCTGTATTACATCGGTTAAAGAAAGGAAAGACTGAAAGAGATAGCCAAAGGCCTTTCACAAAACTTACTATGGATTCATGATCAGAAGTTATTGGCCTATTACTATGGAAGTTGTATATATAGACAGTGAGTTTTGAACGCAGTCTCACGAGCAAACAATCTCCATAAAAATTCCCCAAAAAATGCTGTTAGTAATGACAATGTAGATTCTTACTATGATGAACACATCAAGACTCTCTTTTCAAGATAACCTACTTGATATATTTAGCTTCTTCTAATCAGTTGCTGTCTCTAAGCCCTTCTATGTTCCACTTGTATTATTTCTCTCTAACCTAAACCTTCATATAATATTTTTGCAGATACATATCTTGCAATCCTGAAAGTTTAGTGGCCAATGCTATTGAGCTATGCACACCATCTTTTGATAAAACTGAAAAGGGGAATAAAAATAATAGAGGTTGGAGAAATATGAGCAGTGCTGGTTTGGCACGCCATCGTGCCAAATCTATGCCCAATTCAGAGCCTTTCCAGCCAATAAAAGCAATGGCGGTTGATCTTTTCCCTCATACTCCGCATTGTGAGCTGGTTATGCTTTTGGAGAGGTAAGATACACTCATAAGCTATGTTATGTGGCAGATTTTTGATAGAGTTTGGATGCAGAACCAATAATTGTTTATTTGTTAAAATGTTGCTATAATATTTTATTATAATGAAAATTTATTCCTTCATGCGTAAAATAACTCCACTTTCTGTAATGAATTTTAGAAATTTTGATGTTCGGAGAAGTATAATGGTGATGTAGTAAGTTATTCGTTGGCAGTGCCAACATCATTTTTGAACCTGTGTAGTATGTTCTAAAACTCCCAATGACAGATAACGACTGCTGTCCATGAAGTGGTACCAGTGCTTTAGTGTCTATTGTTCCTATGGCTGTACTGGACACCTTCCAGTTTATACATGCCTACAAGTCAATAATTATGGTTGTTCCTCCAAAGACTATCTTTTATGCTTGTCCATAGTATGTTTGAGTACTTTCTTAGGTGGTTCACTCTCTAATGTAGCAAGTTTTCAATCCAATGCCTATAGTATGTTTACATAACAAACCCTGCACTTTAGTGTTTAGTTTCAAATTCAATGCACTTCTGGATTTCTTGACATGATAATTGTAATTCTGGATATAAATGAAAAACCTTTGAACTTAAGAGAAAATCCCACCATTTCATAATTGACGAAAGTTTCTCAAAGTTATCCAATCCTAGGGGACATAATATGCAATTTGCTGAAATATATACAATTAAACTGCACATTCTCTTCTTGGGACTGGGCATCAATAGATGACCTTATAAGTTTGCACGCCTATTGCTGTGAGTAAGATACACATTTTCTTGCGTGTTTGTTAAAGATTAGAAATGAATTTTTTATCTTTATGTGAAAAAGTGGTACCAGTTTCTCGTATGTCTTTGTTTAGTGCAATACTAATTTTATGCAGTTATCTTTAGATAGTTGCTGTTTAAGTATTATTTGAAAATTTGGAGTTAGTGCATCTTAAATTCCGGGTGGGGTAACTAACTGTCTAGTGCTCTTAATTATTGAAGTATAATGTTCTTTATGCAAAGAAAGGTGCACTTATTAGCAGACTAGATGCCCCACTATAACTTATGATGATTGGAGTAATTTGGAAGAAATATTTCAGCACTTTTAGATGCACATCATGCACTTGACAAATTAGTAGATTATCTCTCTGAAATTGCACGACAGGTGCTCTTGCCACTATCCAGCGATTTGATACTTTTAAGGTAAAGGAATTGAATGAGTCAGCTGTAAGCTGTCCTTGGAGTGCTTGTGTTTTTTTTTTTGACTCTTTCACGGTACTACATATTTTTGCTCATAGTTGGAGATTATGTTTCCACTGGTTTACTTCGAGCGTTGATGCTAGTAGATTACCACAACATATCTTATCTTGATTTGGGCTGCAGAAAATACTTTAGATGTTGCAGACTATAATGTCAGTGTTCTTGATTCGTTACGTGTTACAACTAATACGGTACTGTTGTTAAACCTGTTATCTGGTAGGCTGTTGATAACTTTTATGCTAGCATTAGTTATATTTCAGATAGAGCTGGCACAATAATAATATACCTAAGATATTAACAAAGAAAGATTGATAGATGGTGCCTGCACTTTCAAATAACTGCACAAACCATGAACATGTACTAGGGGTACATGAGATACACAAACTAAGAGCCTCAGCCTTGTCTTTGCTTTTGGAGAACTTAAAAGCACTGTGTAGAGCTAAAGTGGGGAGACATCTTGCTTTTTGTGACATCTAGCTTTCAGAACTTATGGATTAGGCTGATAATAATCGCTTTGATCCTTAAATCCGTTTTACGCCCTCTTGTAGTTTATTCTTATACGAATTTGAATTAAATGCAATTTTTTTACTAATCTAGAGTATGCGAAGAGATGATAGTCTAGTCTAGGCTTTGTGATACATCTTCTGTGTTAAATATAATTTAATTTGCTGGTGACGTATAAAGTTGTGAAGGATATGGTTGTTTTTCACAGATTAATGATCAACTTTCTTGCACAATACAAGGAGTTGATCCAATTGTTAGTCTACACTAAATTAAAGTCTTAAAGTACTAAAGTTCAAAAGTAGACAAGATTTTATATATAGATATTAGATGATGTGAGATACAGTCAGCCAGTCGGGCATGGTATAGATTTATAGCGGTGTTTATAAGTTTATTGTTTAGTGCCCAGGCCTGCGGGGCTGAGTGGGCACAAAAGAAAAATTTATATTCTGGTCAAATGAATTTGTCACAAGAGTATCTTCATACCTATCGAGTGAGGTTTTCTGAATATATAACCAATAATTTGATTCCTAAAAATAAGGATTATATATAGAATGATAACTACAACAATAATTTCATCTGTGTTTTCTATTATTATAAGAGTAAACTTCAAAATTGTGGTCAAAGTTTACACTGATTTTGAAAAGTTGGTCAGAGTTCCAAATTCTAAAAAAGATAGTCAAATTTTGGTTTCGTTTTTTTAAAAGTGTGGCTCCCGTTAAATGTCACTAACGGGAGTCTAACGATGCCACATTTTTTAAAAGCGGACCAAAATTTGGTCAATTTTCTGAGAATTTGGAACGAACAGAAAGGTAAAACTGAGTTTCAAATTCTCAGAAAAGTGGCTTTTTAAATATGTGGCTTCCGTTAGGCTCTCGTTAGTAACATTTAACGGGAGCCACACTTTTAAAAAGTGAAGCCAAAGTTTGGCCATTTTTTTGAGAATTTTAAACTCTAGCCAACGTTTTGAAAATCGATGTAAACTTTGATCACAACTCTGAAATTTACTCTTATTATAGTTATGGTGTCTCAAAAAAATGTAATTAATTAATGCAAATAATCTGCTAGGAATTAGGATAAGTATATACTCCCTCCATCTCAGTCAATTCTATACAGTTTCCTTTTTGGGACGTCCATCATTTCTATACATTTTAAAAATAGTAACTTTTAATAATATAAAACACCATTACACCTACTACTTTCTTCAACTATCTTCATTCTATAATAATATAAACATTATTACACCCACTACTTTCCTCCACTATCTCAAATCTATCATGAAATATGAATGGGTCCCACCACTTTACCCACTTTTCCTCTAACTTTACTCACTTTTTTACACTTTTTCTTGGTCTCCGTGTCCAAACTATTTGTATATAAATGATTGGGACGGAGGGAGTAACCATTTCTCCCGCTGGAAGGGGGCCGTACTCTTGAAATAATATACTCCCTCCGTCCCAATGAATTTGTATACAGTTTCCTTTTTGGGACGTCCCATCAATTATATACATTCCAAAAGTAGTAAACTTTTATAATATAAAAAATCATTACACCAACTACTTTCTTCCACTATCTCCATTCTATACTAATATAAACACTATTACACCCACTAATTTCCTCCACTATCTCAAATATATAATTAAATATAAATGGGTTCCACCACTATACCCACTTTTCATCTAACTTTACTCATTTCTTACACAATTTCTTGGTCTCCGTGTCCCAGTCATTTGTATACAAATGACTGGGACGGAGGGAGTAGTATATATAGATTACATGTAAAAGTACTGTAGTATTTTCGATGCCACGTGCATGCGCTCCAATATATACTGATTCTGATTTCGTGCAAGTGTGTCTATCGCTATACCTTACCGGCTTACCCGTCGTTTCTGTCGTAACAGTAGACCTAAACTCGACCCATCTTTGTATTAACCTAATTATGTCGTTTCAACAAAGTCACTTTTACAACTCTTGAGTTTTAAAGCTTTAGAATTCTTCTTTTTGTTGAACCACATTTTCTCTTGTCTTCTCCTTTTTCTTTGTTGCTGCTTTTCTCCTACTACTTTCTCTTGCTACTAGTAAAATTGCATGAATGTTGTAACATTATACTTAACTGTTACCTTTATTTGAAAGAAAAAATGATTCACTTGTACCGAAAATCAAAATTATTTTCTAGATCGCTACATTTTAAATAAGTGGGTTAAAATTAAACCGATCACCGAAGTGGAGATTGCAAGTAATTTTGATCAGAGTTTTTTTTTTTTTTTTTTGAAAATTTGATCCGAGTTCTTATTTTAATTGAATTAATATATATATTATTGGCACATTGTAAATGAAAAAGTATGCGCCATAAATAAAAAATGCACGTTAGAAATAAAAAAAATGAGTAAAAATACAATTCAAAATTAATAAAATCTAAAAATATAATGGATAATTGAATTATCGATAGATTTTGTTAATAGATGGTAACGTGAAAAAGAAACTAGAGTTTTTCTAGGTTTGATATTTTAAATGCATGCAAATGATAATATTGTTTTTTAATTTGAACACAAATATAATTTATTTTATTGATCGATTGTGTAGCATGCAAGAAAATATGAGAAAAACTCAAAAGTTTATTTTTATTTTCCAACATAAAGATGATTTTAATGATTCAATGGATACTTTTGTTATTAAAATCGATTGCTCAAATGATATGTGCTTTTATTTTAGCGATCAATTTAATATTGGACGCATAAATTATTAACCTTTTAACATTATATCTTGGCTAGCAAAAGGGTGAGATCTGAGCTCAGGTATCGAATTATATATTTTATCTCTCCACTGAATTATTAAGGATTCGAGTCGGTGTAAATTCGAAATTGCGTATATCACATACAAGGCATTAATTTTCTCGTTATTTAGCTCTTTCTCAATTGTGAACGTTATCCAACACTTTCGAATACAAAGTGTTTAAATTTGCGTTTACCTGAAATCGACATCTCTTATGTTCCAAGGTGATGTATAGTTCCACTACTTTGAAAGATTTGACCACCATTTTCATTACAGTTGGATATTCCATTATTATTCGAGATCCAGTCATACTGTCACTTTATATCCATCTATAGAATCTACTCGATCTTCCAACATGTATTATATTCGATAATTAAATTGCAAAAATGGTGATGAGCGTTATCTGCTACTCTACAGTCCTAATATGTCAAACTTTCATAAATTATAATTAAATTATGCCCTCCACAAAAATTATATTGAATGTAACAAACATGAATATAAACATTAAAACTGAGTCCTTCCTATATAAAAAAATATTAGATATTTAAAAAATGTTTTCAAATTTGTTCTCATTCAGATTAATAATAACAAGACTCCCGGTATACACATTAATTATTCATTTAATTGATCATCTGTCACGTTATTTAAATAAAAAATTGAGAATGAAATTTGGAATATATTCCAAATAAAGATTGAGAATAAAATTTTGAATAAGAAAAATTACTCATGCACATATTCTCTTGTCTAAATGGTTCTTCATGAAATTCGATTATATATTTGTGTATCGAGGCCGACACTTCCACAAACGTAAGAAATTGTATTTTTATCGAAGTGGAAGTGGCAGTAGCTAGCTCTGTAGCTGGGGATTATCCCCCACAGGTTTTCGATGGGAGATTTGCATTTAAAGAGAGATGGTGACAAGAAAGTGAGTTGTGTTTATGTGGCAAAAGTTGATAGATATATGTATGACTTCACGTTTATATTTGTGGCTTTCCTTGCTCATACGCTACTCACACTCTACCTGCACTTATTTATTTCACTTTCGTCTTAGTTATTACTTTTGAGCTGAATCAGCTTTCTTTTATACTTAGAATTATCACTTAACTCATGTTTCAGCTTTAGAGCATCTTCAACAGACTCTTCATTTAGACTCCTAACTTGAGATTTGAGGAGGGACATGCAACATGTTGCTCCAAGAGACTCTTAAGTGGCTCTTAAATCACTAAGAGCCTCTTGTTTCTCTCTCCTCTCTCCTCAAAGTTAAGAGCCACCACATGCCTCCTAACTTATTTTTTCACAATAAAAAAATCCTTCCCTCCAATTCACCTTCATCTTTCCCTCTCTTTTTGTTTTGTTTCCCAATATAGTGGAGCCCAACATGAATAAAATATGAAATAGAGAAGAGATATAGAGAGCATTGTTAGAGTGTACACTCTTAACTTTGTACTAAATTGCTAAGAGTCACATTGTTTATATTATATTTAGGAGCCAACAAGGAGTCTCTTGGAGATGCTCTTAAGCTTTAGAAGGATTTGCAAAGCAGTTCAATTTTTTGGGAAGTTATGGATGCACGTAATTTTATTATATTTTTCGGATTTGGAATATATAACATATACGATGGTAAATAAACACTTGGTCATGATGCTAAACATTAGTAATAATTAATATTATTGTGTCCATTTGGATGGATTTGAATGAGAAGAAAATAAAATGAAAAATTATAAAAAGAAAAATTATGAAGAAAGAGGAGTGTCCATCCAAGAGGTTGGAAAGTATGAAAAATCAATATGAATAAGTCTAAATTTTCAATGACGAAGATTGCAGCGGCAGGAAACATGTGGTGAAGTGGAATGAGAACTTTTTCCGAAATATGTGGATTATATTTTTAGTTCAAATAACTAGTTAGAATGAAATTATTGAACGAATGAAAATTATTATGATCACTTCTAATTTAAAATATAAATTTCATATCATTCTCTACTCGTTCCATTCAAGTGAACAAATAAGAGTTTTATATGCGATCGACCTGAATTGAGTTCCAAACTTTCGATAAACATAAAATTGGCGTGATTAGAAATACGAACAATATGCAGAACCAGAAAGTAGAATCTTTATCACAGAATAGGAGTGGCGGTTGAAGTTGCGTCCAAAAGAACTGATTAAATGTTGTTGAAACGATGGATAATCCAGTTAAAGATGAGACATGATGCATGAACGGTGAAATCTTATTGTTGTCGTATGGGGAAAGTATTTATGATTATCACAACAGTCATATCAGCATCATTGGACACCATACATTGCTTCTGTAACCTGCAATCTTGTTTTTTCTTTAATTTTGTCGATAAGATAAACGACACATGTTAGTGTCTTAGGGGCCGTTTGGATTAAGGTTGGGAATTGGAATCGGGAATGAGGTTAACGGGAATGAGAATGATATAGAAACCCAAGTGATAGGAAGGATATGATTTAACCACGTAAGATTGGAGTTCCCATTTCATACCACCAAATAACTAAACACCTATGCATGGGATTGAGGTTCCGATTCCCATTAACCGAGCACATTAACCATCAACCAAACACCCCCTTAGTTTAGTCGGATGGTCCAAAATATACTTATGTTAACTATTAGTATAATCTGACAGGAAAAAACGAAAAAAAATTTAGTGTTAGACATTTTTTGCTCAATGATACTGTAACACTCTTTCATATACATCAAAAAGTTTGAATTAAACTATCGAGCTTATTTTGTCGCTGAATGTATACTGTTAACATGATATGTCAGGAACTCGTAAGTTATATTGGTATTTTTAGATATGCGTTAGATATGAGAAGCCAAAGAATGAATTTTTTAGCTCATATCAGCTATAAAATTTTTGGAAAATTGTGTTATTCGTGATTAATCATACTTACACGCTTATCTTGTCTCTGAAAAAGCCGAATTTCTTAACATAAAGAGGATGAGGTTGATACCAAAATGTCAAGAACCCATAGATGAGATTAACTAATTTTTTGATGCATTTATGTAAACTATACTGTTAAAATAAAATTTGAAAGGTGAAATTGAAGATTTTTATAGTAAAAATAACTGATTTAGTTCGGTAGAATTAAGCAGGGATCACATAGATTGAAACAAGTGTACATACATGCTAGTGGATTACACGCATCTTCATGCTTTTAAATCTGAATAAACAACACAGATTTGGTATTTTTTGCTCTTAGATGTTTCAATAATTCTGCCACTTAACCCTTTTTTCCTGTATCAGATCTTGGAAGAAATAGTAATGAAAGAGAAACAAGTAAAAAATAACGGATTTGACACATGTGGTTGATACCAGCTAAGTGCAATGCCACTTTCTTATGAAATTAGGACCCAACTGATTAAAGAGCCACGTGAAACTTTTATATTCTTCATCTCTGGTATGCTACTGTTATACCTCTCCATTTATTCACAATTTTATTATTAAAAAAAATTAATACAAGATTTTATATGAACGTAGGGATCATGTCATTCCATGGCTTCACACAATTTTTTAGGAACTAATTTAAAGATACATGATACGTGATTTTTACGTGAATACAAGATGAACTAGAGAATCGATACGTGATATGTCTGATGCGTGATTTTTATGTGAATACAGGATGGACGGGGCCTTGATATTATTTCAAAGTACATTTTAGGCACGACACATGGGAGTGGCAAGTCCAGCAGTAGGAATGCAGCTTTCAAGTACTATAAATATTGACGTTAATGCCAACTATTTCCCCCCTTTCCATCTTTCTGGTAGTTGCAACTAGCTTATTTCAACTAGTGCCCATAACCTTCATCATTATAGGTATTCTACTTATATTTGCTATATCCACTGTGACTTGTAAAAGACTTGGACAACGTTGTTGTTTTGATTATTTATGAATCATTGGATATAACAGAAGGCTTTTGCTGCATGACAAGATGAAAACTCATGAGAACAAGACTTTAGGTGATCACCCGAATGATGGGAATGCATGTCAAAAGGAGATTTTCATCCCACTCCATATGGTACAAAATTTTCTTGATATCCCTTTTATTACTTGTGATGAGTTTGATCTTTCAGATAGATTTTTTGTTGTTGTTGTTGGTATATATTGTTTTTCGGTTTTAATTATGTGTGTTCAAAGCATATGTGTAAGATCTGGGCAAAAATGCTTTTTGTTGAATAAATATGACTCTAAGGCCTGTAGATATAGTCTCTCAAGAGTTCCGAATTTTTCATCCGTAAAGAATTAGCTCATCTCTAATTAATACGAGTATTACACAACAAGAACTGATATTTCTTTCGTTCTGGTCCTCTGGAGATTTTTGTAAGAATTCCACTATGTATGAAACTTTAAGATGTTTCCAGGCTTCGGATTCAACCCCACAGAGAGTACTGACATGTTTTATGAAATAGTCTTAGTTTGGCGGAGTTCTGGTAAATCTTGTGTCACTTGTAAGAATTGTTATGTTAACTCTAGTCATACACTCAGCTTCTTTAACCTTTCTCCAATTACAATTGATCATAACTTTATGAAGAGTCTGGGATTAATAGGTCGATTTATGTAAGGTATACATGTCTTTACGTGATATGAGAATACTTGTGTAGACATTACTTAATCTTCACGGTGGAAGACACAATTGCATATATTAAGTTAATCTGTTATTTTGTCGTATACATTATTAAGTGGGACAATTATAAAAAATGAATGAGCACTTTCTGGGAAGTGAACTTAAAAACAGTTTGAAGAAAAGAGGAAAGAAACAAATCTTTGCTTGAAAGCTTAGTAACTAGATCAAGTACAATATACATCTTTTTGATCCCTAAGAATTGCCAAAAGGCATCGAGAGACCTCGGGATACCTGTTGAGCTGACATCGGATTGTGCCCATATTCATTTACGGATTGTTTTGTTCTGAGTTCGTATGTTGGTGAACTGATAAAGATCTAAGACAATAATACACCATATATACTGTAATCAATATTTGATCTTCGAATTTATTGGGACGCAGATACTAATAGTTGTTTAGGGAATAATGTAGTCATATAGACAAATTAACTAAGATAATAGATATTGAATTATTACCAGAGTTCCTGCATATATATTCTCTGTATATTGGATATTGCTACAAGCCTACTATACTAGTTTATATATACCGACTTGACCCCTAGATGAAAATATGCTTGTATAAAGTTGATGCTTGTCATTTGTTTAAAGACAAGGAAGAACAGTTTTATGGAAACATGATAATATGGTCCTTCATGTTATTGTTTAAGACTTGGTGCTAAAACGCAACATGACCTAACATCATAATGTGTGCTAGAACTATCCTTATACTTAGATGCTGTATTAAGTTGCAACTAAATTCTCTGCTATTAAATGTTAATTATCTGTCTGTTCTATATATCATTTTACAGTTGGTAATTCTCATGTGTTGTATTCTATTTCAGCTTAACTCGTCAGCTGGATCGAGTCAAGACACGCCAAATACTAAGCAGTTAAGGAAGCCATATCTTTTATCTGAGATGGGAGCAAGAAACCAGGATATCTCCTCTCAGGATTTCGTCCAAATAAAAATGCCACCCTCTCCTACTTCCAGCCTTAAGAAAGTTAATATTATCCCAAAGCCTAGTCCTTCTAATGCCAAAACGAATACATCTCCTGGTCCATCCTTGCCCAAAGCTAAAACATCCACCAAGCATATTCTTCCAAAGCGGAGCGTTAAGTACAAAGTTTCTAGCTCAGATATGGAGAAGGCTGCCAGTCTAGGTCCAGGTGAACCATCTGATAAACCTTCTATATTAAGATCTTGGTCACTTTCGAAAATATTTACTCCAAAGATGAATAGGACATCGTCTCTACCTCTACCTCCAATTGCTCGTGCAAATTCAGAAACCATATGTGGAGGAAACTTACTACCGGTAAGTTCAGTCCTTCGTGCAAACTCAGAATCTATATGTGGAGAAAACTTTGCACCTGTAGCTACAGTTCCTCATGCAAACTCAGAAACCACGCGTGAGGGAAACTTGCTACCTGCAAATCCAATATCTCGTGCAAACTCAGAAACCATATATGGATCCAACTTTACTGGTACACAGAATGTAAGTGATCATATTACAACTGCTCTGTGTTTGTTCATTCGCTATGATTTTTACTAGGTCGGTTTAAGTCATCTCCTTGGCATATTTATGTTCTTGTTAAATACTTAAGTTTACTCTGTAATCTGTCCATTATCATTCAAAAGGTAATTGTTGCTAGTATTATATAAGAAAGGAATTGTAAAGTTACTTGTCTTCACATTACGCTTGTTTAACATTTACCTGGTAGTAAGCATAAGTGAATAAGTTTGTTTGTAAAATCACAGACAGATTCCCTTTTCCATATATGTTGATTAGTATTTAGCTGTTCATATTGTTTGCTTCGGGTTTTTGGTTCAGGATTAAGTCCAGTTCCATGGTATACTAACTTGTTTCACTTTTTTTGTAGACCAAAGGAGCTCACAGTCACATAGCTCGGTCGCTTTCAGTTCCTTCTTTAAACAAGTTAACAAGCACTAGGAAAATGGATTCATTTATCCGTGTAATTCCATCACCTCGGACGAGAGACAGAAATCAGACTTCAACTACAGCCGCAGCAGAAGATGATGGTACGCAGCTGTATTTGTAATGTCTTACGCATCAAATCATGTTTTCCGTGTTCTTTATATAAACTTCAGTGGTTCATTATATTGACTGCCGAAAGGAGATCGACCTTTACCAACTTTACCAGTAAATTAAAGTCCTTCAGGGCAAGGCACTAGCACTTTCCTTACCTTGTGAGTCAGATACCAGACTCGTTCTCCATATGATTCCACTTTTACTCTTCCATAACTAGACATTATTCCCCAAAAAGACCCTATTCCAGTTGATGGTTTACAGAATGACATGATTTCGTCAACATTTGGTGCTGTAGTTTAATTGTCATTTGTCAGGAGAAAGCCACCTAGATGCATACAATTTACTGAAAGCTCCTTTCTCTAGAAGCACACATGATAACATATATAAAAATAAAGGCCTAAACTGAATTGGTAAATGGGATTATTTTGAGTAACAAAGAATATTGTTTAAACAGAGTTCTGTCTTTTCTCCAACCAGATAAGTGACAGGTGCAACAATATTCTGGTGTTCAGAAGTTGTACACTCCAGTTTTACCTGAAACTTCCCCATGTAATCCATGATATTGTTCTTTGGCATGAGCTTCACGTTTCTTGTAACTAATAATAATAATAATTATAATATGCTGTTGTTCAGAGAATTACGAGACTGATGGCGAAGATATACCAGAAGAAGAGGCTGTTTGCAGGATCTGCCTAGTCGAAGTATGTGAAGGGGGAGAGACCCTCAAGTTGGAATGCAATTGCAAAGGTGAACTTGCTTTGGCTCACAAGGAATGCGCAATAAAATGGTTTAGCATAAAAGGTTGCAAAACCTGTGAAGTATGCAAACATGAAGTTAAAAATCTACCAGTCAAGCTCCTACGGGTTCAAAGTGTCCAAAACCGAAATACTGGAGCAATTGGAGCCCCCTACATGGAAGTTAATGGATTCAGGTAATATATAAATTTAAGTTTTTGTTTTCATAAACAAGTCAAATGACACTGATACACATTACCCATGAATAATGGTAGATTTCCGCATCTCAAGAAATTTATACGCGATGCGTTAACATCTTAAGTATCCTGCTTGCAGTGAATTCTACAGGGTTTGGCAAGAGGTGCCAATTCTTGTCATCGTCAGCATACTTCTGTACTTTTGTTTTCTTGAAGAACTCCTGGTAAGATTATCACATACAATTGACAATCACATATGCCACCGTTTTTCTCTAATATGTCATCTTCTTATTCGCAGGTAGAAACCACAGATATGGGCATGGGTTCAGTAGCTCTATCTATTCCATTTTCTTGTATACTCGGATTCCTTGCTGCCATGACCTCTTCAACCATGGGTACGCAGCAATAATAATTCAAAGAAGTAGTACTATTTACATATAAATATATGTGATCAAGCACATGTTACTTTATCTGAAATTCTTTTGACGGACTCTAATTTTTGTGCTGTGTCTAAACCTATGACCTCTGAATATTGGCACAGTCAAGGGAAGATTTGTTTGGCTTTACGCAGCAATGCAATTCTCGCTCGTAGTTATATTTGCACACCTTTTCTTCTTCATGGTAAGAGTTAATCTGCTCTCCTATTGCCACGAGGAGATGACAATGTAAACTAATAGAAATCCTTAGCGTTAGTTGTTATTAAAACTGGCAACATTATTGAATATGTTGTAACGGAGAAATCACGTAGCAGCTTATAATTCTTTCCTCTTCTGTTTTGTTGATATATAGGTGCATAAGGAACCCATTCTGTTGATTATTCTAGCAACATTTGCCGGATTTGGTGTTGCAATGGGGGGTAGCATTATTTTTTTCGAGCTCCTCAAATGGAGAAGGAGGTTGCACGTCTCGTCAAATTAGCCCCACGATATTCTCTCTGAAAAAAGAAAACGGACAGAAATTTTAGAAACTGTAAAGAGGATGGTGTTACATAGATAAAAGTCTCAATTCGTGTTTTTCGAACTAATCAGCCTCTGATAGAACGAGTGTTATTGCAGCTGGAGTTCACTGTCCGCTATATTATCAGACAGATTAAGGATATAAGTGTTTTACTATAGAGTGCGAGGTTGAGATGATTTAGGCTTGTAAGTTCCAAGTTTCCTACGACCTTATACTGTTAGGAACATTTGTTTAGTGAGTGAAGAGTGTAAGGTGCTGCTTAAGCCTGCGATGAGATTTTTTTCTCAAGTCAGGGAAACTACACTCTATTCGTTGAAGTTTGGGTAATTTCTGTATATTTAATGCTCGTCGATGACAAATATGTTTGATTTGGTTTGATTAGTCGAAGCTCGACTGTTCCGCTATTTTGCCATATTACATTCCGAATGTGAAACTGAAGTACTCCTCTTGTATATCTTAATGTTTTCGTTGTGCTCGAGTGTGATTGAGAATGTTCATAAATAAACAAAATTTGTTTGATTTACTTAACTTACATGTAAATATTGTAGTCAATAGACTGTTGAATGCTGCAACTTGTGCTTGTGCTTGTGGCTAGATGATTTCTCTTGCAACGGTACTGAAGAGCATCTCCGATCCATCAGAAACTCTTTAGCAAAATATCTGGCTAGCATTAATAAAACTAAAATTTATAAAAATTGAGTACTCCAGGAGAATAATATCATTTTCTATAATTTTATTTAACCTTTTCATCTTTCCATATGGATTACTATCATATTAACATAGTATATTTTATTATATCAACTTAAAATAATAATATATTATTGCGCATGTCAATAATAATATCGTCAATTTTTCGCTGGGAATACCCTTAGTTGTTAATAATTTATATAAAGTATATGTGGTATATTTGAAATCGATATATCACATATAGAGATAATTTTGAATTATTGTTTGTTAGTGAAATGAATCTGTAATGAAAGATAATTTATAATTTCTGAAATTCAAGGCACAAATTTTATTCCTCACGCCTCGGCTAAAGTTAGACAATTAGTGATGACTGTCTACACTAACTCTATAAACAAAGTGCAACTATAATCACAAATAACGGAGCGTCCATTATCTATTACCGACCGAGCAAGCAATGTTTGGTAAATAGGCAAATAGCACATTAGCGCACCACGATCAGTGGGACGATTAAAAGGAAAAGAAGAAACGAACACCAGAAGCAACAAAGTTGACATATCTAGTTCCGAATTTATAGGAGTCAACTAACCATACAAAAATCTGGAGGAACTTAATTTTTTTACAGTTCCTTGCTGAGGAGCAAGTCAAAAATAGACATGCACCATTCGACTCCCATAACTTAAAAGCCATAGACTATCATGGAAGCTAATACAATACCAGAACAGTCTCAGATATCCTATGCCCTGCTCCAGACGATAAGAAACTCAGTTTGATGAACTCTGTTTAAATCTCATAATACTCATATGGGGGTGAGGAAAAAAATGTATCTAAGACTCAGGAACAAGAGTTGTTATTAGCTTGTACATGGTTTTTGGACATCTGACCATTTAGAGTTGAACCTGAGTAACATGCTAGATATAATTTATATTTGGATTCTTTTCCTCAGATTATATACTTTTGTCCATCTGTTGTTCTATCTCATTTCAGGTAAATTCTAAACAGCTTAGTGTTACAAAAATATGGAATGTTACAGTACTTATAATTCATCCTTCAGATTCTTGGGCTTGGCTTCTGTACTTTCCTTGGCCTCAGGCTCCGCGTCCGGGGATGTTGGAGTTGTGGCCGGTTTCTGGAGCTTAAATGGAACAGATGCATGTTTCTTAAGGAATTTGTAAAATGCAACCACTGTTCGATCAACATCTACAGTAATCTGATACAGCACAAAAAAGAAGGTTAATATACTTCATTACTCCAATTACATAAAATAATATTGCGGTGACAAGTGAAGATGAACGATTTACATACTGGATCAAAGCTTTTGTTTCCTGCTGGGAAGAAGAGCAGCGTTGGGAATCCATCAGACTGCATAAATAACAAAGGAACCCCCACACATAAGATACTGATATAAGCATGCTATTGTCCATAAAATATAAAGTAGCAAATATGCCAATGTTCTTGGTAATAGAAGTAGTTCAGATTAATGCCGATTAGAAATTTGTCTGGTGATACATGTGTGAGATGGACGAGAATTGGCAGTAGGATAACTTACATGACCTAAGCTCTAACATAGCAGATAGAACCCATTTGACTATTTGAGCAACAAAAGTGACAATTCGAAGTTTAACAGGTCCCAGGTATATGGGCAGATAGAGGTAGCAAGATCTATCAAGTTTATGAGTCAGTAGTCACTACTAGGATCCTATTATTACCTTTGCCCTAGGATGCTCATTTGTGGTACCATCCATCTTAGCAATCACCAGAGACTCGACACTCCGCAAGTGTTTCGCGAGCTTGTTGTATGTTGGTTCAAGAGATTGACAATGTCCACACCATGGTGCATAGATCTGTATCAAAGCCATAGGTTTGACGAATGGGGAAGAAATGCCACAGACAGGAGAATGAAGGGAAAAAATACCATGAAGCATTATTTATTAATTCAAATGGTACCTCAAGAAGGACATCTTTTGACTCATCCAGCACAAGTTCATCAAAATTGTTTCCAACTACTATTTTCACGTCACCGTCATTCTGTGTTGATTAAAACGTGGAAGGAAAGTTGGATGACATACAATAAATTACTATAAAATTTACTTGGAAAATAGTAACCACAACTCACAGTCTCCGGAATTGGATCTGACTTATAAAATGGTTTAAGCTTGTCTTCCACAAAGTCTTCCCCAAAAGCCTGAAGTAGAGATAAATAAAATATTCAACTGATAGATGAAATTACATTTTTTCTCAAATTAGTAAGAAGGCAAAAAAACCGGATATGGCAGACTGTTAAAGCAGATTGAAACATAAAAACATACCTTAATATTTTCTACAGTTACTTCTCCAGACAGAAAGAACTTCCTAGCATCATCGTTACCTGTATATCCAAGAATCTGCACAAAAATGGAATAATAGCTGAACTCTCTTAATATCAAAGAAGATGTTGTCATTCCATGAATGTATTAATAAACATTAATGAAAATTGAACATAAAACATACTTGAGGAGCATCTCCGGTAATACCAAAATAATCTGAGACAGGCTTTCCAACATCTTCATTGTCCATTTGCACATATACACAAATAAGCTGGATATAATAACCAATAAACATAATATTAGCCTTAATTGTAGCACTTTATTTCTGATAATTACGAGCTCTTATTATAACTTATTACATTTGTATACAAAAACTTAACATCTAAAGCATAGCAAGCAAAACCTAATTTCTCAGAGTGTTGAGCAAGAATAAGATCTGAATGCCGAATTTAAGATTTGCAAGAATTAGCAGCACAGGACAATTTTCTTTAAATAAAACGATACACTTGAAATGAAATCAGTAATATTAATTAATCAGCTTGAATACTTCACGAAAACATTATAACTTTTTTTGTAAATGAAATCACTTCTAAAATTTATAACTTATTTCAATTTATCAGCTGTCAAATAAATTGTATTATTCATAGTATATAAAAAACATCCCAAATACAATTAATGAAATCTGGGCTTATAAAAATTTTAGAAGCAGCGCGAATGAAGCCTAGGGTTCCTTCTACTCCACTTCCCACCACAACCAGACTTTATTTTAATTGACTTGATGTGCTACAACAATGGGAACTTCATCTTCTCCGCTACTCCATTTTTCCCATTGTGCGACTCATGCCTGACTTTTGACAGCCAAATCTTGTTGGGTCTGTATCACATCGTGTCGACACCTCCCATCAGTATGGCGGCCAGAAGTCACGAGTCGGAGAGAATTAAAAGAGACAGAAAGACTTCTTTGATTATCAAGTTAATTTTAATAGTACTCCACAACAATGACAAAAATATCTGATCCATGTATAATTTATGAAAGCTGCAGTCAAGGATATACAGTTGTGTACACCATAAAGAAACTAAAAGAAAAAACTTAAGAACATGATAGAGGAGATGGTAGCAATTGGCAGAAAATCCAACTGATATCAACCAAGTTATCTAAAAGATTATAAAAACTAAAGGAGTGGATCAAATTTGATAGGAGGAAAAATCAACTCACCTTCCCCTTGAAATGTTTTGCGGCTTCTTGAAATATGGGTAGAACCTTCTCTGTATCATTTAATGTGGCGAAAAGCAAAAGCTGACAAAAATTAAGGGTATATCAAAAGCTTATCCAGTAAATCTTGGTACCAGTATACGCAGAGTTCAAATATACTATAAAGGGTAATGGTTGTGAAAAATACTTGTTTCTTAATGGTGCTTTCGAATATTAAAGAAGCAGCTTCTCTAGTAAATGTGGTGACAAGAGGAAGCTTGTTTTCAAAAACAAATTCAGCTATTGCTGACTTGACAAAAGGACCATCTGCAGATACAAAATCTGGGATGAGAAAAATGTTCCTTGGCAAAACAAATCTTTTGAGGAGCACATGCAAATCTAGCAACTAACCATAATGGCTCACTTTCTCAGCCTCCTTCTTCAGCAAGACTAGAGCAGGAAGCTTAACATTATCTTCAAGTTTGAAAAGCTTAGCTACACTGGGATTCACAGTTTGATAGAAGTTAACATCATCTTCAAGTACTGAAGCAGCTGCAAGCTCATCACTTTCAGGACCCTGCAGGACAAAAGCAATTAATTAAAAACCATAGTTGTATTTTATCCAAGTATCCCAAATTATGGTATGAATCATGACTCTGAATAATTAATGAGAGCAGGAAGATTAAAAATAGCTTCAGCAAAATGATATTTTGGCAGCATCTCTGGTCCATAAAGGACACTGTTTCAATCAAATCACAATATTTACGGTTTAATTGAGGTGCCCATTACTCCCCTTAACACCAACATATGTGCTTCACACTGGTACACCTCACCGCATACTTGACAACTATCACATTCTTATACATCTAAATTTAGCCGAGTTGAAAAAATTGAAAATCAGTTAAACTCAGTTTAGTTTCGAAGAAATCACTATATGAAAAAATAGGGAGTACTCAAATGAGTACTTCGAGAATCGATCGGGTATTATTTGTGAAATTTAATTCAAATATTAAATTAACCTATCATATTCTTAGACGTACAAATCTTAAAAGCAAAAAGTTTTTTGCTATTCACTAATAACCTAATATAAATACCAATATTCTACTTAATATTTTTAACAATGCATTAGCAACATAATGTTCAAAAATCAATACCGCCTGCTTGGTTGATAATTCTTGCAAGTTATGATGATCAGCTATATATAGTGTGACAACACTAAAAATAAAATTGAATAATTGAATAAGCTAAAAATGAGGAATCTGAGTATTTAGCAGTTCGACCAAGTTCTATAAAGATTGAATTCTGAACTTAACAAGTATAAGTCGGCTCGAACCTTATAAACAAGTACTCAGACCAGTACAGTCACATATTTTTACAACAGTGATAATTAAAAACATTTTTCTCATTCTTTTTGACATGTTAAGAAGTAGGACCTTTGTACAAAGACAAAAAACTTTTGTCAAGGCCACAAAAGAACATTTTATGTAAACATAATACAATAACATTCATCATCAAACTCTATTTAGGTCCTAAAGTGTTGGAATTTAATCAAGGAGAACCCCGAGCATTTTTATCATGTCTCCCTTGTCCTACTCCATAAAAGGTTATATAACTTCACAAAATCAACTTAGAGAAAATGAGCAAAAGATAACATTTAAAACAAAACTGATATACATATATACAAGTGTTTCTTTACTTATGTTTCTTATGATTGTCAGTTCTATATGAAATCCTAGCAGCAAGATGTTCACTAAAACCCGACCAAGTTCCCAAACATTTGCATATCTGATGCATGGTTGATCCATATAATTTTTGCACAATATTCTACTTCGTGGTATCCTAATTTTACAATGTTTTGATCCTATATTTAGACTACTAGTAGTAATTTAGCTTGGATGCTTGCTGAAGTGGTGATTTTTTATATATGATAGGGAATTAAGAAGGAGCTAAGGACCTTGAGTTTTTAAATCAAGGCCCCTGAGCAAAACAGCCCCTTACTCAGGGCCTTAGGAGCATGTCCGGGCTTAGGGAGCATGTTCAGGGGTCCTGACTGCAGAGTAGAGCACACATTCAGGGGGTTGTGAGCACAAGCTCAAGCCTTGAACGGGACCAAAATTACTAGTTTCCAACATTTTTATTTCATTTTAATCAGGCTTTCTACACCATGTAAATTATTTGTAAAAGCCCATCCGAGTATTAAATAGAGATTCTACACTCTAAAATCTTGTAAACATGGTTTAATTATTAATATATTCTTTTTTTCTTCATACATTATGAGTAGCTAATTCAGCAATCCGGTAATTGGGTAGTATTCATTGATTAGCATGATTGTTTGATTGATTATATGTGATTATCTTGCTTTAGCTATTATATTATTGAGGGCTTAACACAATTAAGGGATTCGCGAACCCTAAGTTGTAATTAATAAGAATTGTGAAGATTCAAGAGAGGATTTACAATATTAGTACATGATGTAATAGACGTAATTCAAGTATTTGACTGGGAGATTGATATGAAGGTTAATGGGAGATTGATATGAGGGTTATGAAACAACTGAATCTTGGGTCTTAATGGTTTGCAATTCTATATTGATTGATCATCGGAGTAATATTCAACATATAGTTTTAGGCATTATATTGTATTACATTGTGGGCATGTTTTGGCAACCTCTACTTTTAAAAAATAAGTCCTTATTTTTTTTAGAATGCATCTTTTTATATATTTTTTAAGATATAAATGTTAAAGAGGTGCTTCACATTGTGATTTGACAAAAAAAAAAATAGGGCTTATTTCTGGGGGGGGAAGGTTAGCCAAACAGCACCTGTACACTAGAAGGATCATTTTTAGAAAGGGCTTAGTTATTACATAAATTGGACATTCAGCAAAACAAGAACCCTTGTTCTTAAATTATTTTCTAAAACGTTAAATCCTTACTTTTAATTGATTGTTGGTCTAATTTAGTTGATAGTAAAACAAGCAACCTTTTTCTACAGTTCTAAATATTAGGAGATAATATACTTGACTTAATATTAAGTAAGGCATTAGCTGTGTGACCAAGCTAAGCTTCTAATCCTGGATAGAAAAACACAGATGATTTAGATAAAAATGTTGCACTCTCAACATACAAGTATACTATTTAGAACACATTGCAGTGCCTTTGGCAACAATAAACTAAATAAATAACCACTATGGAATAGATTGAAGGTAATGAGTAAATACCACCAACGAGTTAAGGTATCCCAGAACAATTTTATCCTCGGATGTTAATATGCGTTCTGCATCCTCTGTAGTGGTTATGTTGTAGATACCAGGTCCTACCTTCTTCTTGATCCAAGTTACAATACCATCTCTGCATTGTAAATACAGCTTATTAGTTGACCAAGGAGTCACTCCGCATAAACAGAAAAAGTAAAAAAAAAACTGGAGGTCATATGGCAGCTACTTTTCCTGTCTTTCAGATGTCTCATTTTACAACAGTGTTTCATTTGCTAAATACAGTGTCAAAAACATCAGGACTGATCTGACTAAAGAAGACTTTAAATATAAAACTAATAATTCAGGTAAGTAGGAAAATATAAATACTTGATTATTGATTATCTACTGTATACCTGGCAGTAACTACATCCTTAAAGTAAAGATTAAGAACATTAATAGGTGACTTTTAAGAAATCTGGCTATGAGTTATGTTGCATTTTGAATAGGACCAGAGCATTATCACATATCACAAATATATCAATAGAAACAGCACACTGAATGAAATTATCAGCAAAACAAAGGTAGTAGGCATAAATAAGTGGGATAAATGTGTAAGATCATGTACAGATTATTAATCTAGCACGTATATTCAAGATCTCCATCCTAAAATGATTCAAATAAGGAGACAACACTATATCTCCACACTCTAAACATTTATTCAATTAGACTCGTTAGAAAGTGCACACACAAATACAGACTATACAGTATTCGATCAGTAAAAGATATACATTTCGTAAGTTACAGGTTTTATCTCAATTCTCAACTAATTAATAACCACCCATAATTATTATAATTCTCTGGATCCCATATTATTGATTTGAACTGCACGTAAGGCAAAATATAACTAGCTTACTTGGTTCTTTGGCCAGCATACACCTTATGAACGCCATCGACGAAGAAATAAATAGTCGGAAATCCTTGAACTTCATATTTCTCCGCCAATTCACTCTCCTCTGTCGCTTCGACTTTCGCAAGCACAACTTTCTCTCCTTTCAGCTCTGTTGCTGCAGCCGCATACTCCGGTGCCAATGCCTGACAATGACCACACCACGGCGCATAAAACTCCACCAACACATACCTATTCTTCTCGATGAACTCACTGAAATTGCCTCCGTTCAAAACAACAACGTCCGATTCGTCAAACTCGGCGCTCGATCCGTACTCGTCGAACTCCGATCCGGCCGGCGAGTCGAAGTCGTCGTAGTTGAAGTCGTCGTCGAACTCGGCGTCTGAATGCTCTGGATCTGAGAAGTGGGAGTCGTCATGAGACGCGGCGTCATCTTCGCCGGCGTCATCTTCGAGGAATGTGAGGTCTTCGTCGTCGTCAGTGTCGTCGCCGGCGGGAGATTTAGAGAGGGAAGGTGAGACGAGAAGAGAGAAGAGGAGGAGAGAGATGAGAGAGACGAGAACGAGTCGACTCGCCATTGGGGAGGTGAGGTAGAGAGAGACAGAGCGAGTTGAGATCTGAGCTCAGTGGAGTAGGGTTTAAAAGAGGGCTTGTTTTATTTTTTAGAAAGGGAGGAAAGTCAGCGTTAGACGATGTCGTTTGGGTCAAGTTGACGCACTAATCGCGCGCGGTCATGATTTCAATGCTTTGGCCGCAGCTAATTATCAGGTCATGTCATAGAACACTGCCGCTATTTCTTTTTGTTTTTTGTTTTCTTTTTGGAATGTATTTTCTCGGCTCTGTTTTGTTCATTCAGAAAAAATGATTATAGTGGAATGTTTAACGATGCTCCCTCCGTCCCTCTCATTTTTTATCGAATGGTTAGGCACGGAGGTTAAAAAATATTAATAAAGTAGTGGGAAAAAAAATGGGTGAAGTGGTGAGACCAATTTATTTTTAATGTTTAAAAATAATATAGTGGAATAAAAGTAGTGTGAAAAGAAACGAAAGTGGAAAAGTGGCGGAACCCATTGACTACTTTTGATAATTTTTAAAATATAAAGAATTGGATAGGACAACCCAAAAAAGAAAGTGTATATAAATGGAGGGGACGGAGGGAGTAATATTTAAAAGAATCGAAAGCACCCCTCCCCTTCCATACAAATTTGATATCTAAATCTGACTCTCTCTATTTCAAATTACATGTTTACTTCCGAAAAATCACATGATTTAACAAAAGCGAATATAATCGATTTGACAAGGCAAAAAAACAAATATAAAAAGGGATCAGAGGTAGGCAACAGAAAATTAGGACTTGGATAATTGGGGAAGAAAAGAATACATAGAAATCAATCGATTGAAACAAAATTTGGTTACGTTGTGTTTATATGCAAATTGTCATATCCTGGTATGGTTTGGCTGAAACTAGAGATCGAATACCCAGTCGGTTTATCGTGTCTTTCGGTGGGGATTTAAAGGTAAGTCGCGGTGGCATTGTCTGATGGCTACAAGCCTACAACTGCGACGACGACTTATTACCTAACATGGAAAATCATCAGAGAGGATAGGAGGTCGAGTGGGATTGTACAAGGGACTGATGGTCGGAGTTTTGTCAGACCTGGCGAGCTCGACGGTCACATGTGTCTCAATCGCACCAGCGGGGAGGATAAAAATGATAAATGTAAATGAGTTTTGATTGAGTTGTGTTGTGAAGTAGGTTGACATGAAAATAATATATATATATATATATATATATATTATTTTCTAAAAAAATAAATTGTCTAATGAATGTTTACAAAAATGTGACGAAAGGCATGCGAAAGGAAAAATTCAAAAACTCAATTACTTTTTCATTTTATTTATAATTGAGAGACATTAAAAGAAAATGTCAATAATTCAGGAATATTAGAATTAATTTTTTTTTATTTTAAAATTTTCAAATGTAATAAAAAAACAAAATATCTTAACAAGTTGTTTCCAAATACATATTAACATTTCCATGTTAACTAAATAATTAGAATCACATGCCTTGATCAAATTGCGCAAGCTCAGCATATATCATATATTATTATAGAAAAAAATTTTGTTACTAGCATTTTTCTAGTCAAGAATTGGAAAAATTACTCCCTCCGGAGACCAAGAAATGATGTAAGAAATGACAAGAAATGATGTAAGAAATGAGTAAAGTTAGATGAAAAGTAGGTATAGTGGTGGGACCCATTTATATTTAATAATAGATTTGAGATAGTGGAAGGAAGTAGTGGGTGTAATAGTGTTTATATTATTATAAAATGGAGATAGTGGAGAAAAGTAGTTGGTGTAATGATATTTTATATTATAAAAATTTACTACTTTTGGAATGTATACAATTGATGGGACGTCCCAAAAAGGAAACCGTATACAATTCATTGGGATGGAGGGAGTAACAATTACTAACCGAAGCCAACTGTAAAATCAAAAGAAATCAAGATCGGGTAAGATTTGAGCAATTCCCGATAATAAGATCAATCGGAAGTTTGGGAGGCAAGGGCGAAAATGATCAGCGTTATCAATCAGGTTCCTCAACATTTTACATCTTCATTTCCTTCTTCTCTATGTTCACATACACACACACACACACATATGTACGTGTTTGTTATTTGGGGAGAATGTGATGAGAATTAGGGTTACGCAGGAGCGCTTGCTTGGCGCTGCACTCGGAGCTCTTTTTACCGGAGCTCTCGTGTTCGAGCAACGGCGACGTATTTATAAGTCTATTTCGGAGAATGAAGCTCAATTTGCCTCTCTTACTCAGGTATGTTATCCATTATTATTTGCTATATTTGATATGAAAGTTAATATTTATTCAGGAATGATTAAACGAGTGTCTCTGTTTGTATTTTTTTCTCCCAGTATGAATGCGTGCTTATTTGTTGTGATGAATTTGACAATTCCGGAGCCAAGTGTATGGCATTCATTTGCCCAAGGAATAGAATTAACTGTTTTACTAATTAGTATTAACACAGGGTTTTGGTTCCAATTTGTATGCATTTGTATTGTACTATTTCGTAACGAGTGTGACCAGAAATTGCCTGTAGGATCCTCTATGATGTGGGAATGCGCAACTCGACATAGGGCCCTTAAAACGGTAAAACCAAATTCCAAATGATTGAGTGTCATGTAGACATATTTTTATCAGTATAACCATTTTGTAGCTATATATAGTGCTTTGGATTTGTAAGTTTTCTTCGAGGAGCTGAATAAACTTTTCTGAACTAAAGATATGTTGTTCTGAAGAGATTTAAATTCGTGACACCTAAGACCATTAATTGAAACATTCTGAATTCGCATACTGTGCTGTGGAGTATTAAGCTCTATGTATTCAGTATGTAATGAAGTTATATCCATCAATCTTCTTCTCTGTTTTTAAAATATCATTTTTGGCATCGAACATTGCAATTTGACACTTCAGAAGTTATCACTCTTTGCATATTCAAATTGTCCTTCAACAATATCGTCTTCCCTCACTTCTGCATGAACCAGTTTTACTTTAGTGCTTTCAGTTCCCCTCTGACAGATCTGGACTTTCTTTTTCACAAACAAATTATTTTGTGATAGCAATTACAGAAACCTCCTTAGAATTTTATTGATTGAAAGTTAAGTTGAGTCACTGAAACCTCTTTTTGCCTCATATTGGCACTTTTTTTTATCAGGTTATTTATTTGTTCAATATACTTGTATACTTAAATCATATATAGGTAGAGAATGAGGATGATAGCTTCACAAGTAAAGAATTACTTATATCTCTGTGAATCATGTATAGTATTTAAGGCTTTCTATGTGTACCCAAGTACATTTATACCATTAAAATGAAAAATGCTGGGATGAATCGTTTAACATGAAAACATCTGGGGCCTTCCTCTTAATAACTTTACTGAGGAATAAATTGGAAGAGAAGAAGGTACAACTTCTGAATCAGTTCTTTAAGGATTTCTTATATAAGTACGGGGTTACAAATGGGATTATTAGAGAAATAAAAGTAAAATCTTTAGCATCAGATATTAGCTGCAAGTCTGAGTAGTAGAAAATTTCTCTAATCTATTGAAAATTTGCAATTGTCTATTTTCGACAACAATCAGAAGATTCATGCAGAAACTGGCATGAATTTGAATTTTTTGCTCTTAAATTGAAGTGGTGTACAATTGTTTGTTGGTCTTTGCTGCAATCTCTATTACTGCGTGCTTTAAAGAAAATTTATTTGCCAAAGATACGACACATTGTTTATATTTTATAGAAAGTTCCTTTTATGTAAACCAGAGAAATATTCAACCATCTTTATCTGCAGTTTACAGGTTGATGTTGAGCACTTATGCCTGCTGTTGATTTCTGACTCCTTTTTTAATTGAACAGGCAATTTGCCTACTTTAGATACATATTATCAATTTTTTGTTTTGAACTAGCCGGAGTTTATTAAGGTTCTTTGCACTCGAATGTTCTGGAAACATGAAATTTTCAGGTTGATCACTCTCATTTTTTTTATAATGATTGACCGGATAGTCTCCGTGCTTATCTTTTCAGACAAAAGAGCCCATTTTTGAAAAACGCTCTCGTTTGGAGTTTGCACACCTATGGAACAAAGCAGTGGATCATACATTTGGACCTGTGATCGAGTCTCTTAGCTCACGTGGAAAGTAGAACTATAATTAAATTTCAGTGAGCTGTATGTCCCTTTCCTTTCTGTGGATTGTAATATATTTCCTTGCCTGATTTGGTTTTTTGAGGTAAGGAATTGCTAATTTTCTCTTCTTCACAAATAACGTCAATTTAAAACTCAGATGTTGTAATGTAATACTCAAACCCTTTACTCTTTATATGATCTATACACTTGGCAACCACTGTTTGTGTCAAATATTTTAAGTTCTAGAAGTGGCTAGTGTTCGACGTATTGCATTTTATTAATCTGATGAATTCAGTTTTTATTCAACACTCAGGAAAATAACTGAGCTTTTATTCCTGGTGCACTTTGTTCTTTCTTCTTCATATGCTTTTTTTGGGGTTGTGGAAATGCCATGAAAATATGGCATTGAAGTTTCTATAAGGATGCGGTCGTTGAGGCCCCACTGCGATCCGCTATTGACGCCTTATAGCACCTACCTATGCCTCACCCTACAAGTGCTACCCTCTTCAGACCAAACAGGGTAATTGATTTTATTTTATTTTATTTTTTTATCAAACATAAAGGGTTACAAGATGAGGCGATTTAAAAAATAAACAGACTATGATAATCCTACCTGCAGCTCCTGCACCTCTAATCTAGCTCTCTTTTGTCTGCAATTCAATATTATTCTCCAGTTCAGATCGAACCCACAACAATCTCTTTTTTTCTTCCCTCATGTTTACACTGCTCCATTCTTTTTGGGTCACTAAGAGTTGTGTGTTCTTTTTGTTGTGATGAACTCTCTTCTTCCGGTGACTCTCTTTTCTTATATAATATATTATCAAAACTATAGATTGCATTTAAGTAATTGCTTAAATAGTATTTGCTTCATCCCAAATTACATGTCCCATTTGAAGATTTCACGTATATAAAGAAGTCTTAATTGTTGCAAATTTTTCTGGGATGGAAGGAGTATTATTAGTTTAGGCTCCTGTTCAAATAAGAACAGAAGCAGTTTGTGTGAGAACACGTGAGACCAATTGTTGTCACCTGTTCCACACATCTTTCTGGATCAAATTGTTCAACAAATCTTAGAATTGCCTACAAATTGATCTTACACTGAACTTAATCTTAATAGAGATGATCTAGCAAATATATATATGCGTGTGTGTAATAGTGATCCAATTAGTATGTGTATATGTGTGTGTCTGTGATGTATTATATGCATGGTAAGTTTATATTGTATAGAATAAAAATATATAACTTTTATTTCTCTCATTATATCACTATGTTTTATTGTTTAGTCTGTAAATAATAATTATGATTCAGAGTTGGTTAATGGTTTACAACCATCTAAATTCCGATTCGTGGTTACCAGCCTGTAGAGAAATTGTTAATCTTGTATTTTCTGTTTAACAAAGTTTGCAAAATTTGTTTATAACTAACATGCGCAATATTATACATTGATGTATGTAAATCGGTATATGGTTTTTGACTGTGTAACTTCACTGGCAAAATACGGGTCTTCATGGTAGTCAGTAGTTGCTACACAGGACGCCCTAGTAGATGCCGCATTGATCTATCATTCTGAAGGTCCTGCTGCGGCGTGAAGGTCCTTTAGTGTCGCGGAGCCGCAATGTGGCAAAACTTCAAACTAGCACGAAACAAGTAGGTCATATAATGCGACTTGTCTATATTAAAAGACCAAACTGTGGGGGTTCTGCAGATCTAATACTTATGAAGTATGAATTGAATACCAGTGAAGTATGAATTGGACTTGTAACACCATCACATGACATTAGGACTGGACAAACATATTTGGTGGTGTATACAATCCTTACACTTGATAACAATTCGTACAAGCATTGAGTTTGTTTCTCTAAGTTAAATAATTTGTCTGTCTAGAAAATTATAAATATTTGAACCATCTAAATAAGAAGAGTGGGACAGTAGATATGCATCAAACATGTTCCAGCTTCTGTGTTTCCGATACTAATAATACACACATATCAGAAATAGGACGACTCTGCAGGAATTTCTAGCCTGGGTTTGAGACTTTTGGCAGCATATCAAGCTTCAGCTTGAGCGGTGTTACTCTTACTCATATTAGCTTGTCGCTTGGTCATGACATAGTAGATACCCATTGCCAGGATCACAACACATACGAAGCCAAAGATTATTCCAGCAATGCCAGCAGCAGTTAATCGTCTGCCACGGCTGTAATGATCTGGTGTGAATCTGCTGTCATATGCCAGGCTTGACTGCACAGTCGCTGATAAGTGCAGTGGGGGGCAACCTGATGCAGCGCATGGGTTTTCAATGCTAGGATGCTGATGATTGTTCGGGTGGAAAAATTCAAATGCAGCTGGGGAGAAGGCTTCTGGGCTGGAGTAAGTGAGACCATGAGGGGATCTTGATTGATCTTGAGCTATAGTGATGGACAGTAAGGCAAAGCCGATGAGTAGGAGAAGAGGAGACATCAGTGCTGTGCTATTTAAGAGTTGGTGAGTGATATATGTTTTGTCTTGAATCATTTGGGATGTCTTGAACTGCGTTTTATAGGCCCGTAGGAGGTGTGTTTTGCTTTTTTACTTGTTGCTTGGTCCTCAATTCTGGTGATGACATTATCTTTTTAGAAGGAACACAATTATGGGGTTATGCACTTATGCTCTACAACATTGCAGGTTAATATGTTTTACCCAATTTGCCCCTGAGGTCAACTTAATTTACATATGTGAGTGTTATCCTGAAATGAATAACTGCTACTGCATGGAAATGATACCTGAGTTTAGCAGGTTCATTGATAGAGTAATCAAGTCATTCTTGGGTGAAAACCTATAGAAACTGATAGAGTACTTCCTCCGTCCCTTTGATATGTATACGTTTGGATGGGACACGGAGATTAAGAAAAATGTATAAAATAATATAAAATGAGAGGAAAGAGAAGGAAAAGTGAGTAAAGTGGTGGGACCCATCAATATATAATTGATAAATTAGTAAAAGTGGATGAAAGTAGTGGGTGGTTGAGATTTTTATATTATAAAAGGTTACCAATTTGGGAAGGTTTTGAAATATATAGAATTGAGTAGGACATCCAAAAAAGGAAAGTGTATAAAAATGAGAAGGACGGAGGGAGTATATGTTTAGAGTTATAATATCGCAAATAGAAGAGGGTATATTTGTAAATTAAACAGGTATGATGAATCATGAATGGCATTGTTCCCAGATCTGCTCCCAACTTGAGTATTTAGTGAAATGGATAATTGAGTGAGTAGGGCATCTGGATTATGTTAAGTAAATCATCAATCATATAGATTAACAAGGCGATGAACCAATATACGTGTTATATGTGTGCAATTAGTTAGTGATAATATATATTTATGTGTGCATAATTACATTTCGAAGTGATGATGATATTAATTCAGGGAATTAAAAAGAAGGGGGGAAGCTTTATGGGGTTTAGCTTAAGCTTGAAGGGGCAGCAAAGTTGTCATAATGGTAGTAACAAGTCATGTGATGGGGAGTGTAGTGATATTGTTATACTAGTAGTTTTGTTGCAGTCTTTTATGAATTGCAATTATCATCAGAGTCTCGAGCGCGTGCTGAAGCTTAGCTGAAATCAATGCACTCCTCTTCTTCTCTGTACTTTAATTATGATCATGCCCTTCTCGTCATGCCTCAAGTTTGCACAAGAAGCTTGAGTTCCGTTATTAAGCCTTGATAAATATTCGTGATACTATTATGTTGCACCTCTTGATCCAGAAGGGTTGTGAATACTTGAGAAACGTATTAGATTTTCATTAACTGTGGTTCTTGTACTCCCTCCGTCCCAATCATTTGTATACAAATGGTTGGGACACGGAGACCAAGAAAAATGGTAAGAAATGAGTAAAGTTAGATGAAAAGTAGGTAAAGTGGTGGGACCCATTTATTTTTAATAATAGATTTGGGATAGTGGAGGAAAGTAGTGGGTGTAATAGTGTTTTTATTATTATAAAATGAAGATAGTGGAAGAAAGTAGTGGGTGTAATAGTATTTTATATTATAAAAATTTACTATTTTTAGTATGTATACAATTGATGGGACGTCCCAAAAAGGAAACTGTATACAATTCATTGGGACGGAGGGAGTATCTCTTATTTTCATTCCCGATAATCATTCTCATCACCGATTCAAACCTCTACTTTTTTTTTCTTTTTTTTTTTTTTTATCAACGGTGTAGTATACTTCTTTGTTTGTGTCGACTCTAAAAGACCATCATACTCTAATCTGAAAGCAACAATTTACGTACGGTTTTGGGTTCCATTTTACAAATGGTCTTTTATCTGGAATTCAAATTTGAGGATCCTGTTATGCCAAAGGAATTGTCTTCGAAGCCAACCGCACAACTCCGAGGCGAGTCCATCTCGAACGATTGGAATATAAGTAGTATATACAAGTTGCTAACATTAAGACAATTTTTATTATATCGACTAAAAAGTGCTGACAGACACACTTGAAGTTGCATGTGCACTTAAGAGCAAGTCCAAGGGTGTCTTAGTTGATGCCCTAAATATAATATAAAATATCATGTCCTAGTATTCTAGGACATATCTTGCCAACTTGAACTCCAACAATGTGCCTTATTCTTACAAGATGTTTAATATTTTATTATTAAAGACTCTCTTCCATCATTAAAGCATAATATAAAAATAGAGAGAGAAAGTGAGTGTTGATGTGATTTTTTAATAAAATATGTTATAGGGCAAGGAGAGAGGTGCCTCAAAAATAGGGCTTGAGAATGTTGTCCTAGTGATATAAGGCATCACTAGGACATTGTTGGAGCAACTTTTTCCATCAAATGCCCTAAATAATAACTTAGGACATGAGATATGACATCTCTTGGACTTGCTCTAATCTAGGTTAAAAGTGGTAAATATGCATGGCCCGGATTCGGGGTGCAAAATGCCCCTAACTTCTAATTCGAGATATATCGTCAAAATTTAGACAAAATAATGAATTGTGATTTTAGTGATGCGCCCGTATTTCAAATTGTGTATTTGGATATAAAAGATTTATGAGCTTTTAGAAATATAATAATAAATACTTATGAATTTGATTGGATATTTATATATTTAAATGATGAAATTGATTTATTTTAAAATTTTAAAATAAAAATAAATTGTTCAAACACTACATCCTACTAAATTATGATATAAATCTGTTTTTAATTAAAAAACAAACCCTTTTTTAATTCAAAGTCGACATTCCCTCCTAATAAATATATATAAAATAATGGGCTTCAAGCTGCTTAAAAAGCCCAATAAGAGTACTGGACCCAGGCTCTCCCCGTTGGCATATTCCGAAAGCATATGTCATTAGTTGAGTGAAGGTGACGAGGTTTTTCATGTTAAATAAAGACGAACACAAAACGAGACAACGATAGGGTCTCAGAATATGCCTTCGGAACGTTATAAAGCAGAAACACGATACTCTGAGTAGAAATCTAAACTAAACTAATTCTAATTTTCGTCTAATAAATCTTAAATTTAATGCATACATTTTATTTTGTTAATGTCATTTATTTTAATTATCAAACTCATCACTGAAGTGGACAAATGATATCAAATTCATCACTGATCTCCACGAGGTCTCAAGTGGCTCACTAAAGTCGCTTAATGATATCAAACTCATCACTGCCGTTAAAAAAACTAACGGAAGTTTAAACGAAATGACACATTGGCGGTTGACGTGGCACATTAATAAAAAAAACCGGAGAAAAAAAAATGAAAGAAAATAAAAAAAAGAAAAAGTAGAAAATAGAAAGAAAGAAAGTAAACAAGAGTAAAACATATATCAACAGTAGCTACATACATAATAGACACACACTGCAGCTTCACATGGGAGAAGAGACCAAGCGTCAAGAACATTCAGAGCGAATAGCATATAAACCCTAATCCAAATCAAGCCTCATCAACACTAAATCATAACCAGGTATGAAAACCCTAATCTTTTTGCATTTTCATGTCGTATCTTTGTTTATTTATGCTGTAAGCAAATGTTTTTGTGGCTTATATATGTTTTATCTGCATGTTTTAAATCATTGTTAAGGTGTCGTGTGTTTGTATAATGATGATAGTTGATCATGTTAAAACCCTAATTAGTGTTCATTATTTTCAGAATGTCAATCTTTAACGTGAATATCACTCTGTACCATCATTCCGTCTAAACTTCCGTTAGTTTTTTTAACGGCAGTGATGAGTTTGATACAATTAAGCGATTTTAGTGAGCCACTTGAAACCTCGTGGAGATCAGTGATGAGTTTGATACCATTTGTCCACTTCATTGATGAGTTTGATAATTAACCCTTTTCAATTATAAGTGAGGTCAATTTATCTATGGTGGCTAGCCCCTCACCTAAACCTTGAAGAAAAGTTACCAAGTTTCAATGAATGTAGTATAATCCAGTCACTGTTAGTTGACGCAGATACAATATCGATTATATTATAAAATGCTTCCAAAGTGACAACTGTATGCAAAGTATAGTGTGCGGTGTGCCTATAGTGTACCTATATGATAATTCCTATTTAATACTACCCAAAAATAATGTGCCATGTGTTCAAATAATTTGATTGCTAAATTAATTTAAAGAATTTGTAGTAATAAAAATATGACCGACTGTATTGTCACATACCATGCTGCGACTCCCTGTGTTATCTTGAGCTTCCAAGTTCCAACAATTAAGTGTCGGTTTGACTTCGATTTATTTTATTAATAATTTATAAATTTAAAAGTATATATATAATTTTTTGAAATAAAAGGAATTTATTGCGTGGATAAACCAGCCAAAATACAATTGTGAACTTCAACAAATATCTGCAGAATACTCGGTCTGAAAAAGAATATAATACTTTTGTAAGACAATGAGAAATCATATTAGCAGATCGTTTAACGAAATTGAGGGTACATAACTACATATAACGAAATTGAAAGTACATATATATACTCTGGCTTATAAGAAATTTGATATATATAACCTATAAATAAATAATTAATTTTACCGGAGATCTGGGCTCAAGTCTCTGGTTCATGTCCGAGATGATCGAGCCGTTAACTGGTACCGCCGTACCGAGTATATGTTTGTGTTTTGTTTGTTTCAACTGTACTACTGCACACAAAAATGATGTACTATAACCCAATTTCTTCCATAATTTCCATAATTTAAGGACAAAAGTGCATTATGGAACAGCCAAATCACAACCTAACAAATTTTTAAAAGCAAGCATGACAAACAAAATTATATAATAAAAAGAAGATAAGATTGATTAGCTCAGGGTCACTAAAAAGATAAGCTAGACACCCAATATTCCATTCTATAAAAAACAATAAGAATCCAACAATATTGTTTTACTTTTTTGATCTGGACTAGTCACCTGCAACAATTATGATTTTAAAGAATAAAATGCTTTGTCACACCAAGCAACAAGACATCAAATAAACACATTTCTTCTTCATATCATTGCACTCACCTTTAGTAGCATGCATATTTATATGATCCACATTGATCAAGATAAGAATGCTATTCTCCAAATATAAAAATGGTCAATGACAATTTAATCTCGTTTCTTAATTTTACGAGATGTCGAGCGTTCGAATTATATCAGACGGATTATATCAAAAGCAATCACTATGATGTGTTTCTATATAAATCCTGATTATTTGAGTAGATGCTTTAAGTGGGAACAAAAAGAGAAAAGGATGGAGAATATTATTAAGGGATGGAAGGATACATAAACGATCACAAGACCACAAAAAAATACAAGTACAACAAACAGAAAATTACAAACTTAATATTCTCACAAAGGAAGCATAATTTAATTCAAATTATCTACAATTCCATGGTTCAGCCCCTTCCAGCTCCATTTTTATAAAGAGGTAGAAACAGAGACAGAACTGATGCCACAAATACTTGATCATGTGCACAAACTAAAGCTTTTAGGCATTGCTCCTGAAAGAGCCAAGTGCCTTGATGGCGGCTGCTCTCAGAATGTACTGGTGGTAGAATGCAGCAATGGCTGCTCCAATGAAGGGCCCAACCCAGAAAATCCACTGAAAAATAATTAAAATATATTAATAACAAGTATATATACTATATGGATCGGTTAATGTAAAGATTTGAACAAGGCAATGATTTAAGATGAGCTACATACTTGATCATCCCAGGCCTTGTCTTTGTTGTAAATAACAGCAGCTCCGAAACTCCTGGCGGGGTTGATTCCAGTTCCGGTGATGGGAATCGTGGCGAGGTGAACCATGAACACAGCAAATCCGATGGGAAGGGGAGCCAGAACCTGAATTACCGCAAACAAATGTCAGATTCATAAACTTATTTAGAAAAATTACAAAAACTGTCAAAAAAAAAAAAAGGAAGGTAACATACAGGGACATGAGAATCTCTGGCATTTCTCTTGGGATCAGTAGCAGAGAAAACAGTGTAGACAAGAACAAAAGTACCAATAATTTCAGCACCCAAGCCAGTGCCCTTGTTGTAGCCATCAGCCAACTCATTAGCCCCACCACCATACCTATTGTAGTATGACTTCTGGAAAGCCTTTACTAAACCTACTCCACAAATTGCACCCAAACACTGAGCTACCATGTACATCACTGCTCTAATTAGAGACACTTTTCTTGCCAAGAACAATCCAAATGTTACTGCTGGGTTGATATGTCCTCCTGCAATTGTTTAAACATATTAATTTAATTTTAACTCATCAGCCCGTCTATAATTATAAACTTTTTAGTCGAACTGGTAACTTAACATGGTACGAATCTAATTCTTCTATCTATTTAAATTACTCAAAATATGCATCATACATGTACATGTACTTCTATAAATACCTAAAGGTGGTGAAGTTCTTAAATAAAATACTTAGCGCGTAATTTTTTTTAATTAACTTACCTAAAAACACGAGATTTAATAGGGTGAGACTCAAACGAGAACTATAAGATCACAGAAAGTGAAGAGTACTGACCAGAGATACCGGCGGTGCAGTAAACAAGAATGAAAATCATGCCACCAAAGGCCCATGCAATTCCAAGAAGTCCAACGCCACCACATTCATCAGTAGCAGACTGGCTCTTGTAGCCAATCACAGTCAACACAGTAATGTAAAGAAACAGTAAGGTGGCTATGAACTCAGCTATGAGAGCTCTGTAAAATGACCATTTGCCCAGGTCATCAATCCCAATAAAGTCTGCCGGCGGTGGGTCCTGGTAGTCCTTGCCGGAATACTCATGGGTGGCCTCTGCAACTTCTTCTTTTCCCATCTTCTATTTTTTGTCTGTGCTCAGAGAGAGAGAGAGAGAGAGAAAGAGTGGAGTGTGAGTGGATGAGCAGGAGAGGGTTAGTATTTAAGGGGAGAAAGAGAGGAGATTAATCATTATGTGTAAAACCCTACCTCATCTTTACTAATCATTTTCCATTTTTTATGGATTATCAATGTATTAGTGTATATTTTGTTAGTAATAAACATAATTAATTTGCCGCCCATAGTAATTAAAAGAAAGTAAAGCAATAGGATGGTCCCCCTACTGTACATATGCCAACGGCTCTTCTCCGATACTTTTTAAGTTTTAAGTTCTCAAAACTCTTACCTTTCTACTCCTATGAAACGAGCCGTTATGTAATTGTTATGAACTCCTGCATCAATAACAACGGATACTCCTGCGGTGTCGGTATCCTGAAATTTGCGAGATCCTAGCTAAAATTAGTTTTCAAGATTCTAAATTATATATGTTTTATATAATTCATATATCGAATTTTCTAGCATGTACTCATGCCATGTTCCGTGGGTGCACAAAAAACTCCACTAATAAGCTTCCTCTACCTAAATAAAAAGTAGTTACCTTTGTACATTTATCAATAAAAAGTTCAAAAATTTTAAAACCAGGATCCTAAAAATAGATCTTGTCTGTCTATGTTTATGAAATGTGTAAAAACTGATCACAGGTTACAACTACTGCACTTTCACCTAACTCAACTGCTAAAAGATCCAAGTTTATGTTGGTAAGAAATATTTGGCGTCCAGCTAGAGTTGGTATTGATAAGCAACTATGCAATGGTCCAGCCATACTGACCATGAACTATATGTCAAGTTTTTACCTGTTATATTTGTTGATTGAACACTGTAAAATGTAAATACATTCAACAATATGCATGCATATTTAAATGAGGTGCAATCAGAAAGTCCAAGAAGACTAAAATTTCAATTAACAAAGTCGTTAGATTATTAAAAAGGATTTGCACGTAACTGCTAATGCTTATCCTTTTAAAAGTTGAAAGACCTTGCGATTAATTAGGTCGGGAATTATAATTAAGACACGTATGAAAGTGGCTGAAAATCATTGTTGTCATAGTGTGGATAAGCAGAGCATTGACAGATAGGATCTGACACAGAAAGGGATTTGACAGATCAACTCACCAGACACTTACACCTCACAATAACTGTAAAGCAGAAAGATGAACATGGTTTTATTTGTACGCTCCTATATGCTGACAATCTGCACATTTTCATGTTTGCCTAAATGCTCATAAAGGCCTCTACATATATAGCCTTACACACAGACCTGCAATTTATTCATCGGATTTTCTGATATATGTTCATGAACACACGCTAATAACCGTTTTTTAATTTGACGGTACGTTTGTATCAATTCCAATCTCATTTACTCGAAAAAATGGTATGAACAATATTTTGAAGAAGCCGAATATTTTCCTAAATGGGAAGTTATTAAGGTTTGTATAAATGAAATGATTATAAATCATACTCTATAGAAGTGGGTTGCTATCGGAATGAACCGACCATCTTTAACAAAATGTCCACCGTCCAGCTGCTAACATCCTTTTCACCACATTTTTTATTTCCAAACCACAGAAATGTAGTGGAAACTAGTATTATTTTGATTATAATTACTCCACACATAATCAGTGACCTGTACATATTCATATATTATCACATCTTCATTAATTGGTTAATTAATTAAGGTCTTTGATGTTTACTCATGGTTAATGGAGTTTTAGTGGCTTAAGGATGCACCAGGTGTCATGTAATCAGCATGTCATTTTCTGTTGATAGCATTCTTAATCGCAGACGTTAGTTGCTTCGTTTATAATTATTGATACTTAAGGATAAGTTAATTTATACAAATCAGATTAAAAAAGTACAGTTCTAGGAGTCATGCGTACTTATGTGTTTTTTGCTGTAATAAATATGGTTATTTATCTTTTTTTCGTATATCTTATAATTTGATTATTGTAAATAATAACAGAATATATTATTGATATCGTGATTTTATAATATAATATTGAGAGGTCGTTAGTTCGGGAGTAATATGGTGTTGGAATGAGTAACCGTGGTATGGATTTGACTGTGCGATAAGTCTGACACAATTTTAAAATTAAAAATAATTCAGATTTACAGGAAGAAGTTTGGTGGATGTTTTTGAAAGAATTATTTTATTCATAAGTAATACTATATCATAGTCTTACTCATAAAATATGTAAATTAATACGAAGCACAAATATTTGCTTGAGCAGTTGAAATTGTAAACTCGAGGTCGACCCCTTTCGTAATCCATATCACGGCACCTTATGGGTAGAAAGTTTCGAAGCTTTATTTGAGTTGTTTCCTGCTAATTTTGTGTATCACCATTGAATGTTTGAACAAGTTTGGGCAAATTAGAATCGATGTTAATATTGACACTCCGATACGATGAGAGTTGCAGTTGAAATTATAACACAACTTAAGAGATATGAAGTACACTGTATAGAACTATGAGTATAATCAAATTTCAGGGAATTTTATGCAATTAACCTTTTTCTAAAGTAATATTATCCCTATTTACGTTTGTTTTTGTCATTTACTCTTTACATTCTTTCAAAATCTGGTGTTATTTTTTTTTTACCAATTTACCGATTATTGTCATTATGACTAAAAGTCTCCGATTTATCCAAAAAATCTCAAATAAATTCTGAATCGTTCTATGATATAACTACTCATTTTAAATAATCTTTACAACAAACAGGGATAAATCTTTATTGGCAAAAAAAGGGATAAATTTAACCGTGCAAAATTTTAAATAATTTGTTGGAAATTAAGAGCATGGTCTGACATTTCTAAAACGCAAAATGTAAAGATGGTGGCATAATGGAAGTACGATTACTCGACGAGGACACAAAGATTGCTAGCATATTGCAGCGTATTCACCATTGAAGAATAAATAATGGTATTTACATTACATATTACAGAGATGAACGAACTACAATATACACCTCATATCATGTAGGTCATTGTATACATAATGTAACCATATCACCTAAAAATCGAGCCGTGGTTCACAGACGAAGACATACATAGACAGGGAGCCATGAAAAGCTCCAGGTTAATCAATGAGCAAGTAATAAAACAATTTTAATACTTAATCTTGATCATTACCATCTTCATAATCCTCGTTTCTCTCCTCCCTGATTGTTGCCAATTTAGGCGTACAAGAGGGTTTCTGCGGCGAGATTATACGCGAAGGCGCTACCTCCATCCAAGGTTTAGCTTGCATGCCTTTCTTAAACACTGCCATTATGATGGTTATAAGAGATTAATTACTTTGAAGAATTCAAAGTTTTAATTAATCTCCCGTTCTCCTTGGTATGTGATGATGAGAAAGAGAGGTTGTGGATTGAGGATCCTCTGAAACCCAATGTGTATTTCAGATATTTGGTTTGAGAAGAGAGGTGAATGGCGATCACTTTGTGGTTTAGGGTTTATATAATTTTGCTAGGCTGAAATAAGGGAAATTATTGGCCATTGATATACTCAAAATTAGGAGGAAATTCAGGAGGGTGTCAGGGAAATACAAGATGAGACTTGAGAGTATGGAAGGTGGAATAGAAAAAACAAAGCGGCAATTGACAAAATGAAAACTAATATCCCAGCGGGTTCAAACCTCACTAACTCCCGGGTTCAAAACTCACTAGCTCCCGGACATAATATGGCCAATTCACCAAACACTTTATAGTGCAAATAAATGGGCATCTCCCTATATTTACTTTTTATGTGATACAGATATATGAAACTAAAAGGAAACTCAAAAAAAGATACAAAACACAATTAAAAAAACTACAGGACTTGTGACAGAAGACATCCATGAATGCATGTGTAACCAGCACGGACTAGGCCACCTCTCTCTCAATGGCGGACTGGTTGTCTGGGATGACAAGGGTACCATGAGAAGGGAAGATAGATGCCCAAGAACGAAGCAACAATCGTCACGAGGAATTGAGTGCAACTCCGGTTCTCTGGTTGGGGCAGAAGAGGCAAAGCCCATGTCAACATTCATTCTTTCCTGTAGCCTGCCAAATGCTTCAAAGACATGGTGTAGCTTGAACCAGCGATATTATAATTCATACAAACTAAATCCTCTATAAGTTTATAAATTATTAACCTTTCTAAATTTATAGATTTACAGATGCGCAGCTCGATTTGCATATTTTTCACAGAAAAAAAATATATAAAAACTCATACAATGTTTACAATAATCAATCCAAAAGCTACACACATATGAAGAGAACTACAATTTGCTTCCACCACCAACAAGTCCATATTGACCATTGTTCCTTAGTGCACATCACCTCAGCCACTTTCCCAGCTTGGCATCACGCCAGTGCTTCCACCAAACTATCAATCTCATCCCTAACCATATAGCCAATACTAAACTGCCCCTCATTTAACAATGATGCATCTGCATTAAACTTAATGTATGAAGCAGGCGCAGTCTAACTCTCTTTACCATCCCCTTCACCAGGGTCGCAACCTTTGTTACATGGACTCTTCGATTTTGGCCTAATACCCGTGTCCGCCGGAAATGACCTGGGTATGTGTACATGATCTGACTTGGATCTTTCATAGTAAAACCGGACACTTCATCTTGTAACAACCAAAGTAAAAAATGATATAAAAGGCTTACAACAACTTCTTCGTAAAGAGCAAGGTCTGTATACGACTTTTTCTATGTTATTCTTTGACTTTATGAGACGGGTATGATACATATAACGTGTACAAGTTTAATTGGTGGAAAACACTATACACACATACTTTTTAAGATGTGAAATGGAATTTGAATATATAAATTTTCCTTTATGTTAAGCTTATATTCCGATCCCCACACCTGTGTCAGATTTCGGACTCACATCCAAGAATCTTAATTTTCAGAAAAATAAGGATCCGACACTCAGATCCGCACCCGTGTCGGACAGCCGTACCCGAGCCCGGGTAACTTAGGTCGCAAAAGAGAAATATTACCTCTTCCCTCAGCCTTCATCCATTGGTTAAGAGTTGCGTTAGCAAATGCAACAAATCCTATACCTTCATCGTATGCTGCTGCCACACAAGCTTATTATGGGGTTTCCAAACACCCCCAACAAATCATAAACATTTGATTAAGGCTGGACGATTCAACTCCCTTTATCAACTCTTCCACCCCATCCCATACAAAGCCAAACTCCCTTCAACTACTCAAGTAAAACCTGTCAGCTCCCATCACTCCCACAAAATATTAATAGGAAACCAAGCAATGAAAACCAGTTTCAGCAAAAAAAAACTACAAACATAAGAAATCAATTCCACTTCCACTTCCACTTTGAATGCAAAATTAGCATAAGCAGGATAAGGACTTTTCAGAGTTTGTAAATGCTGGTAAGCAATTTGAACTGAATAGTGACCACTCTTCTCATAGACCCAATACCAGTAGTCTTCTGTGGATTACAAACAATGATGAATTCCGAAGATACAAGCCACATTACTGACTGAGAACAAATCAATCACTACCTCATAATCCCACACATTGCTTCCAACTTCTAAAACACTGTTTACCATAAATGTTCAAATTCAGGTCCGATAGGTTTTGGAATAGGAGTGCTCCTAACATCCACAGATCTTGAGTAATTAGAAGAGAATATTCGTTCCGAATTCTTCTTTACAGTCTGTCCTTGAGACTATGTTGCGAAACAATGATACTTCTCCAATTACAGTTAGGATTAGAGCCTATATCTGCAGAAAGAAAGTCACATGTCTAAAAAATTACAAAGTCTGGAACACTTTGCTAATCAACAACTCTAGCCCAACCAACAACCTTCATCCATGCTTCCCTAACATAGCTATATTAATATCCATCAAACTCGAATAATCTATACCACCAACATGTTTGTCTCTCGTCATACTATCTCAACTCATCCACTAAATTCCCCCGACACTCCTCTAACACAAGCAGATTTCACCAGGATTTGGACATCATTCTTTCCACCACATACCAAAATCCAATTGGTAAGAGAAAAACACTCATGGCACACGAAGGAAGCGTCATTACATTCAACAATATTTCCTTCACTGACCAAGAAAGGATTTTACTATCCCACCCCTGAAAATGAGTCCTCATTCACTCTTTCAAGAAACACAAAACTGCATTGTTATTTCACCCCATAGTAGTAGGCAGACCTAAATGAACTATGGAAAACTGCACTTTTATTTCATTAGAATTAATATCTTCAGCATATTCATTCACAAAATAAATAATAGACAAATAAACAGGATATTAGTATAACATATTTCTACTACAACAAATCCAGGCAAGACGTTAACGTGTAATAAAAACCATATAAAAATTACAAGAATGACCTTGCCGGTTGTTTTGTTTTCATAATAATTATATCCTAATTCTTTGATCAAGCAATAATATAGTTGTTCAAATTTCTTAAATAACAATTACGGAGGCGACGACAACATTTATATTTATAATTATATTAACATTTACAACTAATATAAGTGTAACATAAAGTAAATAAATATGTCAAGATTGTACCTCTTCCACCATTATTACTTATATTTTCATGAATTTATATTTTAACAAATTGCACATACAAATTCCAAACAATTTAATTTATCAACACACTACAATTACAATGTATCACCATATAGGCAAATTAGTGCGTTATTTGAATCATGCATAAATTATAAATTATTAAAACTAGAAAACCGTAAAAATTTAAAACCTACAAAACATATAACTAAAGATAATGTAATGTACACCTGTTATAGATATTTGATAGCACTTATTAAGAAATACTTATTTCCAAATATTCCAAAAATCATTCAAAACATTTCCACTACTGTAGAATTTTGGATCTTTCTTTTTATACTATTTTTTCTTTGTCATTCTACTAATTTGGACATTTTCGCTCTTTTCTTACTTCTTTTAGATATTTTTCTTTTCTTTTAGATAATTTTATGCAACATTAAGTATTTTTTTTTCTTTTTTTTTTTTGATAATTTTATACAATTAAGTATTAACTGAAAATAAAAGAAAAACAAAATATTGAATATTAAAAAGAAAGCTTATATGCCTATATGGAAAAATATATATATTGCAAATAGATAAAAATAATACCCGGCGCTTATTTTTATTAGTATCAAGTTTAAGTATAACTATTAAGGATTTATCATTAACTTTATATAAAAAAACAAATTGCCTACAAACTAAAAACCACCAGGTACACTCCCAATTTTACAATACCCACTCCATAATTTCTAACTGCACTCCACTGCATGACTTCATATTTTTTATTTTTTTCTGGGGGGCCCACCGTTGACAAGCAGGCCCAATGCTTAAGTGGCGGGTCTGCTGATGTGACAGTTGCCACACCAGCACTTTGCTGACGTGACAGTGACGTCATGCTGACGTGGCAGTCTGGGTTCCATAATTTTGCATATTCTAATTGCCTATTAGGAGCAATTAGGGTTAGCTCAAGGATTGGGATTGATGCTAATCGAAGCAATTAGGGTTCAAAGATTCAATTAGGAGCAATTAGTGTTCAAAGATTCAATTAGGATCAAAGATCCTAATCCCAATTAAACCCTAATTGATCCTAATTCAATTAAACCCTAATTGATCTGAATCTTTGAACCCTAATTGCTTCGATGAGCACCAATCCCAATCCTTGAGCGAACCCTAATTGCTCCTTCAGCGAGCAATGATATATGTGTGTGTGTGTGTGTGTGTGTGTGTGAAGTCCTAATCCAATACAAACCACTAAAATACAAATTAAATACAACCCAGTGTTTTTATGTAGAATGGGAAGGGTTTTGGGGTCGGGGATGGATCCCTAGATGGGCCTAGACGAGACCTATGTGGGACCTAGTAGGGTCGGGGTTGTGGCGTAGTGGGACCATGATAGGGCCTAGTTTTGGCTCTTAGGGCTGTCCCAAGCCTGTCCAAGGCCTGTCCGGAGCCTTTGCGAGGCTCTAGAGGTGAATTTAGTGACGGCGAGGGCGGGCCCTAAGTGGGTGATAACATATAAGGGTTGGGTAATGACATGTAGAGGGTGGGTGATGTCGTTTAAGGGTGGTTTCCCTTGGTTTGTATTTGAGCAATTACATATATACATACACATACATACATATACATACATACACACACACACACACACACACACACACATATATATATATAAAGTATAAAATTGTTTAAACAAAATGTGCAAAAATATATAAATTTAAAAGCATGCGTATTTATTCACTAAAATAGCTTATCTTAAATTTAGAGAAAAATTATATATACATGCATATTTGATTTAAAAATAATGCATAGTATGTTTATTAGAATGTATTGTACAATATTTTAATAAGTTACTATGATATTATATGGAAAAAACACAATAATTTAAACACATAAATTTAAACAATACCCATGTCATATTTCTTGATCGTAAAAGAGGGAAAATTTGTATTAATGTATTATTCTAAAGATAAAGCGTAGCATATTTATAAATATATATTGTACAATCATTTGATAAGTTAATATAGTGTTATACAAAAGCAAAGTTCATGTGAATAAATAAATTTAAGAATCATGAATATCGATTTTGAGTATTAGAATAAAGCATGTACACTACTTGCGTATATTTAGATTGATATTGTAGTTTGTACATAATGTTTGGAGACTAGGAGTCTACTTTTAGATAATAATGATTAAAATGAACACATAATTATTATACATATAATACAGATATGGCTTACGTCAGTGCATCGCAAACGAATATTTGATCGTTCAACTTTAACTACCGATTTCGGAAAACAAACACAGATTTAGAAAAATATAGATTCCCGTGAAAGGACGCGTCCTTTTTCTATTTTATATCACTACTCGCAAAAAGTGGAATAATTTTACTAAATTGTATTCCCACGAAAGGACGCGTCCTTTTTCTATTTTATATCACTACTCGCAAAAAGGCGGAATAATTTTACTAAATTGAGCACATAAGCCAAGAATATTTCATTATAAATAGAGTGCGGCTTGTGTATGGCATCCCAAAGAGAAAAAATACCCACAATATAGCTAGAGAGAAAAAATGTATTCAGGAATGAGGTCAACATCAGCCCTGTATCCAAGCCATCCTTCTCAACAAAAACAGGGCAGTGATAATGAGTCACAGCCAGGGTTTGGTGAACCCAACTATGAACAATTCAGTGGCCAACTTCACAGTGCCATGAAATCTACTTATTCAACCCCTTCAAGCTACCCGATGCACCAGAATCAAAATCATGGTTCTGGTATACAGCAGGGTTTAATAACGAATAATAGCTCCTTTTATCATTCAGTAAGGAACCCTAGCTATTCAGCCCCTCAAAGATATCTGATGCAGCAGAGTTCAATGACGAATATTGGGGCATACCCTAGTGCTTCAACCCCTGCTAGCTATCATGTGCCCCTGAACCAAAACTATGGGTTTGGTGTGCAGCAGAGTTCAATGACGAAAAATGGGCCCTTTAATCATTCAGGTATCATGTATCATCCTCTAAAAAAGTCCCCGACTTATCCGCTGTATCAACCTGCTGCAGCTCAAACTCAAGAGGTCTCGACTTACTCGCTGCGTCAACAAGATGTCTCGGCTTACTCGCTGCGTCAACAAGAGGTCTCGGCTTACTCGCTGCGTCAACCTGCGGATGCTCAGGTGCAAGAGGCCCCGGCTTACCTGGTGCGTCAACGTGCAGCAGCTCAAGTGCAAGAGGCCCCCTTGGCTTACCATGTGCATCAACGTGCAGCAGCTCAAGTGCAAGAGGCTCCCTCAGCTTACCTTCTGCATCAACATGCAGTAGCTCATGTGCCAGAGACCCCGACTTACCTGGTGGAACAACGTGCAGCAGCTCAGGAACAGCAGGTACAAGTGATGAGAAATGGAGAAGAAGAAGAAGAAGAAGAAGCAGAAGAAGAAGAAGAAGAAGAAGTTCTTGAAATCAGACTAGATACTCCAATTTTTCAAAGGGGAAAGCCACGCCTTAGATGGACCCCTGAGCTTCACGAACGTTTCATTCGCGCAGCCACAAAGCTCGGTGGTCTCTCTAGTAAGTTCCTAAACCCTTGTCTGATGTGCTCTAGCACGAGTTCACACACATGTACATATTAAATATTGTTTTGAAAGTTCTTTTTTGGTTGAAACTTGGAATCTATATATTTCTGTACTTGCACATATATATATTAGTTGTACTTTTGCATTGTAGTTAATTTAAATAAATGTTTAAAACTTCTATATTATGGTTTTAAAGTAAAATATTTATTTATAGGGTCATAAAGATAAATTATGAACCCATTCTTGTGATAGCGTTGTCTAAGGATATAGCTTTTAATATTTCTGTACGACTCACTAACTCACATTTGTAGAACCTACTATATGCCGAAGAATGTACATCTTTTTCATATTCTGTAGGACTCACTAATTCACAATTATAGGACCTACTATATGCTGAAGAATGTATATCCTTTTCATCTATAATCTACTAAGTAACAAATATTTCAATATACTTGCAGAAGCCACACCAAAGGCCATACTGAATAAAATGAATGTGAGGGGGTTAACGCTCGACCATTTGAAGAGCCACTTGCAGGTACATTTCTCTACTAGATATGCATATTTATACTAATATACTGGAAGTGTCTTAGAAAATACATATAAAAGAACTGCCTTTGATTAATATTCTCCCGCAGAAAACGAGATGCAGGAATGCTTTGGCTGAGCAAATCATCGGTCGGGGTAAGATGATTTTTCTTCAATTTCTATGACTAAAGTATAAATAAACAGAATAAGATTAGACACATTTTCACTTTGTTGCATAATACGACTGAATTACTACTCAATTATAAGCATAAATATCTGTATTGTTTTGTCAATTTGTTTGTAAATTACAATTGATTGTGTGATTTGTTATTGTAAATTTCTACAAAAGGTACTCTAGATGAGTAAACATGTTTTATATCCTCTAGTTCAGTAAGCATGTTTTAAACACTCTAGTTAAGTAAGCATGTTTTAACATAAACATGTGTTGTATACCTTAGCTATCAAACAATTTATTACTTACATAAGGGATTCAAATTAACGCAAATAGTTATGCTCTATTTACAGAAGATGCTGTGTCTTCAAGCAACCCGCCAATTAATTCAGACTTCGGAAACTATGGGAGCTTACTTAGGAGCTCAGAGGTATGCTTTCTTATTTCAAAATTTTAAGCTTTTGTCTTGCCAAAGTCTGTAACGAGGTGACCAAATAATAAATTGGTTCTTATGAATGCTTTATGCAGATTCCAAACTAGTAGCAGAATCTCAGGATCGCACTATTGCACTGGGCGAGGAGGATGGTGACATTGGGAATTCAAAGAACTTGATCGTCATTAGATAGCTTCATAGTTTATCTCAGACTTTTTAGTCATACAATTATGGTGTTTTAGTGGAAACTGTGTCGTGTCTCGGTTTATTTTGGTATTTGCAATTCATACAGTCGTTGCAAGACAATTTGGTTGAATTTTTTTTAGTAGTGAATTGTCTGAATCCTAGAGACAGAGTCTCATTACGCAAGTTTTATCTCCTTCTATAATAATACTATTATAAGTGGTGAAATATCTTGCAGATCTATCCTTATATGAGACAGTCATATTCATCCAAATCACCCTTCATACAAGCGATGATCAAATATGCACATCAGTGCAGGTGTATGTATACATACATGCACACATTTAAAGCCCCCGACAGGTTCAGCACTACCAAGTACCAGTATATTACATTAAACAATGATAATCTTTTTAGAAAGGGTCAGTTTGACCATGTATGTCAATATTAATATTCAGATGGGATGAGGATGGTACCATATTTTGATTGCTGCCTTCCTAGCAAAATACCACGCAGTAGCAACTCACAATGCAAGTGCAACCTCTAGTGAATTAAGTTTCTTCCACCATAGAGCAGTGTGCTTGCTTGATGCATATTAAACATGTCACCTGTAGTCCAGTAGGAACTAAGGTTACAAGGGGGAGACATAAAATATTTATGATATAAATTGTAAAGGAGTCCACCCAGAGGCCATTAAGCAAAATTACCAACCATAACATATGAAAGTTACAGAAATAAGAATAAAAGATTACCTCATAGAATCTAAAACACAACAAAATTAACCATGTTCACTACTAAAACATCATAATTCATATCATATCTATTCAATATCATCGAGCTTTACACTAACAATATCACAGGAAATGATACTATTCTATTATTTATACAATCTTACTATACAATTAAAAGTATATTTTTAATTGGCAAAATGAAGTATCACAAACTTGTGATTTGACTTTAGCGTAATTTTAAAAAATTAAAAAAAAAATGCTATTTTGCAAACAGCTCTGGAAGCTTTGTTTCAAAAAGGATTTTTTATCTATAACGTAATAATGACTTCACCCTTAAATTGCTAATTCTGTTTATATTATATTGTTGTTATTGTGAATATTCTTCTTTTTAAACAATCACATCCCAGTAATACCTCATCTAAGTATAAAGGTTAGCAAGAAGCTGGTCCAATAAAGTACTAACCAGATCACTAACGCTTATAGATATGAGACTTTATGTTTTTACAATTTACAATTTCATCACTAATCACTTGTTGCCATTGCTCGACTCCCCGCTAATACCTCATCTACGCTTGTATGAATCTACCTTAATCAACCTGCTTAATGTTTACTTTTGAGTTTTGACGTCCTCCACTCCTAAGTCATGCCCCTTAGTGCTAACTAACTGCTCGAGTTCTTTAGCTCTTTAAACAATAGTATTGACACTAACATAACAAAAATAAGACGGGAAATGAAACCCTTTGATAGGCATTTGAACTATTACTCATGGGTAGCTATTTAAAACATCAATTATGAAGAAGCAAGATACTTGAAACAATAATCTGTTTCCATTCAATTGTCGTGTTATAAGGTTTTGTGATCTCGATTGCCGAAAGAAATAATATCTACCATTTTTGCAGAAAGCAGAATCTCATGTCCCAAGGTGAGGACCATGCTAATTGTTTCAACTTTAAAGATTATCATATCAGATAATTTATATTATCTCAGACTTCTAGTAATAAACTTATCTCTCACAGTATTGCAGTAGGACCAGTTTTGTTTCTCGATTTATTTTGGCATTTGTTTTCACATAGTAACTGCAAGAATCTATTTACATGGTGATTTTACAAAAAGTCTCTCAACACAATTTTAGTCTCCTACGTTGTAAGGTATCTTGCAGGTTGAATATCCAAATATGAGTTATGGTCATTTTTACCTAATCACCCTTCACAAGTGAGTATTAAGAATGCGTACCAGGACAGGTGTGGGTGGGCGTGTGTGTGTGTAATTAGATTCATGCAAACATACATAAAGTTTCTCCTTTCTACATATTAAACCCTTAGACTGGTTGAACTCTACCAGGGTTAACTTAAACAGTAATAACTAGTTGGGAGAAAGGTCAATTTGAAAATACAATCGGCTGCATACTGGCTAACATTCAGTTGGGATGAAGAGAGTACCATAATTTGCTTGCCGTCTCCTTAGCTTAATAACACTTTGTAGCAACTTCTAATGCAAGTACAAGCTCCCTTGAATTATGCCTCTTCCACGATTGATGATTATTGTGCACCTATCACCTGTAATCATGTGCCGACTAGTCGACTACGGTTAAAGGGGGAAAGGATAATTATGACATGAGCTATAAAGTAGGGTCCATATACCATGAAGCAGAAATAGCAACCATAACAAATGAAGTAAGACCAATAACAATACAAATCTAGAAGAAGTAAAATTTTAGCATGTTCATCGATAAAAGAATCCTAGTAGGATAAAAAGCACATACTTGATTCGACAAAATAAATCTTAGTTACTTATTTATTCACAACTTTTTTCCATAGACCAATCATTCTTCATGCATCAAAAGATTTTGGGCTTTCATTTTTTGTTCATATCGGTTCCCTGTTATTTCATTACGCCCCCAAATCATCACGACCCTGAATAAGCTGCAATTTTATATTTCCAAAAGACGAAAAGAGATCGATCATGAGTATTCCCAAAACCCGCAAGTTTTAATCAAGTTGTTACTCCAAGATACCTTAAACGAATTTGTTTTCTACTCCATATTTCTAACTATACCTCTACCAAACTAAACAGGTTTATATGTTTCAAACTGCATACACTATCAAATTCCGTTAAGTCCGGAGTAATGTCAGAAATCCCAAATTGATTCCAACACAAGCACCCAATCATGTGACATATTTAAACTAATCCAGTACTTGTAACACTATTTTAACCTGGATTTTTCAACGCAAACATTCAAAAGAATCAGGATCAGCAACACAGATCATCATAATAATAATAATAAAGGATACATAGAAGAAGCGTATAATACCTGAGAGATGCAGTATCAAACAGAGTTGAGAAATTGAGTAACCAGGGAGATGGGGTGGGGGAGAGCAGAGAAGATGGTGCGGGGAATACATCACGAAATATTTCACATATTTTAACTAAAATTTAATTTAATATTTTATAAAAATTAATATATAATAAATTCTTCTTACTGAAATTGTATATGGAAATATTTCAAGAAAAATGTTGAATATTTCCAAAATTCTTAGCTTCGAAATTTCTTTTCAAGTTATAATTGATAATATATTATTAATTTTCACTTATAATAATAATAATAATAATAATAATAATGCATGTATATAAATTATCAAATTGAAATTAATATAAATATCATATTATTTTAGAAAAAAAGTTTGAGAATAACAAGAAAAACATATCAGGCTTCCGTTTCAAATTAGATGTCCACTTTAAAAAAATCACACAGTTTAAAAAAAGTGGATGTTTACAAATTAATTGCATTAAATGATTAAAATATGTGGAGTGTGATTGATCTAGGAAATATAAATAAGAGATATGTAGAGTATAATTGACTTTGGAAATATGATTTTGAATTGAAAGTTGAAGTGGACAATTAATTTGAAATAAAAAATTTTCTTAAAAGTGGACATATAAATTGAAACGGAGGGAGTATCAAGAATTCAAACAATATTAAAGCAAACAAATATACTTGGAACGTTGCTGGAAAAAATGTACTCCTTAAAACGTGGTGTGTAATATAAATGGAAGTATGGAACCATCAATCTTAATCTTAGTCTTGAACAGAAGAAATGTTAAGCAGGAGTTTACCCAACAAATCTGAACTGAGCTCCATTGAAACCATTTGCTTAAATGTCCTCACTTATTGCAACTCCAAGTCTTTGAAACAGGGCATTTGTGCTCACAGCCCGATAATCAAGCTGGGTCTTGAACATAACGTGCTACTCAATAACAATTTGTTGTCAATTTATTCTAAATGTTATGGACCTGAACATGCACGCCACCTGTTTGATGAAATGCCGCACAGAGATGTTGTGTCCTGGTCTGGGATGTTATCTGCTTACAGCAAGTGTAAGGATCATGAGGAGGCGCTTAGGTTGTTTGATTTTATGAGAGGGGATGGGCATTATCCGAATGAGTTTACGTTATCGAGTGTTCTAAGATCGTGTTCAAGTTTGGGAAGGTTTAGTCTTGGAAGTCAGTTGCAGAGTTATATGATTAAATATGGGTTTGATACAAATGGAATTTTAGCTAGTAGTTTGATTGATTTGTACTCTAAATGTGGTTTTGTAAAGGAAGCATATGAATTGTTTAAGAATGTTGATAATGCTGATACGCTTTTATGGACAACGATTATATCTGCGTATACACAAGCTCAAAACTGGAAAAGGGGGTTGCAACTCTACAGTGATATGATTCAAGTTGGGGTTGTTCCTAATGAATATACCTTTGTGAAGCTTCTTGGTGCATCAAGTTTTCTTGGTTTGTACTACGGGAAATTAGTTCATGCCCAAGTTATTGTATGGGGAGTAAAGACGGCTTTGGTTTTAAAGACTGCTCTTGTTGACATGTACTGTAAATGCGAAGAAATGGACAATGCGTTGAAGGTCTCGAAGCAAACACGTGAACGTGATGTTTTCTTGTGCACTGCTATTATATCTGGTTTCATCAGAAAGATGGATTTCACTAAAGCTTTTGCTGCCTTTACTGAAATGTTGTGTTCTGATATTGTACCAACTAACTACACATATTCTGGAATCCTGAATGCCTGTTCATCGATTCCAGGAATAGAACTGGGTGAGCAGATTCATGCACGGGTACTCATGGCTGGTCTTCAAAATGATGTCTCTGTTGGAAATGCACTTGTCGATATGTACATGAAATGTTCCTATACAGTGGAGAATGCTCTAGGAGTTTTTAAAGAAATATCTTCACCTAATGTCATATCTTGGACTTCGTTAGTTGCTGGTTTAGCTGAACATGGTTTTCAAGAAGAGTCTATGAAGGCATTTGAGGAGATGATATCCGCAGGGGTGCAACCTAATTCCTTCACGCTTTCCAGCATCCTCTGGATTTGTAGTAGTGTATATTCTCCTAGTCGGACAAGAGAACTTCACGGGTATATTATGAAGAAAAATGCAATCCAGGATTTAGTTGTGGGAAACGCTCTTGTAGATGCATACGCTGGATTAGGCATGGTGGATGATGCACACCGTGTCATTAAAATTATGGCCAAGAGAGATGTCATCACGTATACAGGTATAGCCACTAGGATCAATCAGATGGGATGTCATGGAACCGCTTTAAGCATTATTAGCCACATGCTTGCTGATAATATAAAGATGGATGGATATAGCCTCGCTACATTCTTATCTGCATCGGCAAGCTTAGGTGCAATGGAACCTGGAAAGCAGCTCCATTGTTCTTCTCTGAAATCTGGGTTGGACAGCTGGATTTCTGTTTCGAATGGCATAGTTGACTTGTATGGAAAATGTGGGTGCAAAGATGATGCAGTAAGAGCTTTTCAAGAGATAGATAAGCCTGATGTGGCTTCCTGGAACTGTTTGATGTTTGCTTTAGCATCAAATGGGCATATCTCGCCCAGCCTCACAGCTTTTGAAGATATGCTTTTAGCAGGGATCCGCCCAGATGCAATTACTTTGTTGCTACTTCTGTTTGCTTGTAGTCATGGTGGTTTGGTAGATCTCGGTTTGGATCATTTTCAGCATATGAAAGAAAGATATAATATTGAGCCACAATTAGATCACTATGTCTGTAAAGTTGATCTCCTCGGTCGTGCTGGCCGGCTAGCGGAAGCAGTGGGTGTTATTGAATCAATGCCTTTTCAGCCAAATGCATTAGTTTACAAAACGTTGTTAGGTGCCTGTAGACTACACGGGAACATACCTCTTGGAGAAGACATGGCCAGGCGAAGTCTTGAGCTTGAACCATCTGATCCCACAATATATGTGTTGCTTGCAAACATGTATGAAGATTTTGGACAGCCTGAATTAGGTGATAATACCCGCTGGCTAATGAAAGAGAACGGATTAAGGAAGAATCCTGGACAAAGCTGGACGGAAATACAGAACAAGATACATCTTTTCAGTGCAGGAGATAGAATGCATCCACAGATATATGAGATTCATGAGAAACTAGATCTCCTGTTAAGTGAGTTCAAAATCATGGGATATCCCTATGAAGCCAATAAAGCCTCAATGTACCACAGTGAGAAATTGGCTGTTATATTTGGACTTCTAAATGCCCCGTCAACTGCTCCAATACGCATCATTAAGAATATAAGGATTTGCAAAGATTGTCATGAATTTATGGTGAATTTGACATTATTGGTTCACAGGGAGATTATTGTCAGAGATGGAAACCGCTTTCATTGTTTTAAGAAGGGTGAGTGTTCATGCAGAGGCTTTTGGTGAAGCATGGGAGAAACAATAGCTGAGCCCATACGGTTGCCAAATTTGAGAATAAGCTGGAAAGAATGCTTCTGAAACAATCTCTGTATTACTCATGTCCTAAGAAATTTATGTAACAAATATTGTGAGACTCTGGAAACAAACCTGCTCCGATTAGAACACACATGAAGACCATATGGTTTCACCAGTAGAAAATTTTCAAGTTGCTGAATAACAGTCCTTGTACTTCGTAAAAAATCTATAGAAGGCAGAGTTGGAGGTTCGGCACAAATAGGATGCCGGATGTGCAAACTATAGTGCATGCTACAATGGTGTTGTATTCCTTTGTCTAGGCTATTCAGTCTTCATCTCATTTCCAGTTTCTTCTGACATGTCTCCAATCTATTCTGGTATTACTTGCTTTACCTTATTCCTTTAAATAATTTCCCCCTATATCTGAATAACTGGATTCTGGGTGCACTACTTACAATTTTGTTCGGTCTTAATATGTTTATGGTGTTTTAAATTATTCTCATTGCTAGTCTGAATCGATCTAGTGTCTACTTGTTGCAAGTTCACTTTGCCAAACGTACGGACGCCATTTTGTTTATGATTGTTTTGTTACTGGTATTAGCTTTATGTCTTTTTCTTTAGCTATTTCTTTGAACTATATTCTCTTCTAGTGAAATTCCCCATGGTCCTAGACATCTCAGTTTTTGGATAATGTTTGTTAAGCAAAAGAAATTGTGGGCGGCAGTATATGTCACTAGCTTCTGTTGATTAAGTTATTGTCAAAAATTATTCTCAGTTTGTTCAATAAAAAAGGTGGAAAGGAGTTTGTGTATCTGTTACTTGCTTCTCTTGCTTCATATGATCACAAAATGCAGCTTTAGTAATGACCAACTACAGAAGTTTATTCTTGTGTCTGTTACTAGCTTCTCTAAATTTTGATGGTTCCTAGCCATTAGTCTGTTACTATAGCCTCTATTCAACAATTTGTTGCTTGGAACTGCATATTTGACCAATTAAAGTCTGTTCCTCAGATATATCGTTAATAATAGTAATTGCACTTTCCATAAGACTGGTGATAGAAGATACTTTTTCTTTCATCCAGGGATTGCAACTGGTAGACAAGGAATACAGTATTATGTCCGAGATTAATATAAGAGAGACTCAAATTTCTGGTAGTAAAGATGTGTAACCTGATATATGTTCCTGATAATTAGGCCAAGTGATGTATCTAGAAGTTACATATGTACTGGTGATCTGTAATTCCGATTTGCTCTGTGATAAAGTAGTCTTGTTTTATTTCCTGACGTTTCAGTAAAGTATGTGTCCGTAATGTTTACTATAAGCAAAAAAATGCAAATACAGTATTAATGAAATACAAATGGTCGATATCCTAAAACACAAGTCACCTTGTTTTCTTTCCTCTTGATTCAGATACCACACAAGACATGCTTTCTTTGTAGCAAAATGTATCCTGGCCGCGAGAAGTGATTAGTTAACTTGCAATCTATTTACACGTGCAGGTCTTTTGCTAACCTAGCAGGCTGGCATGGTTATAAATTGGGTCCATGTGGTGCCTGTGTAATCTACGCTGCTGCCTCGTCGAACAATCAGCCCGATCTGTATGCACAAGCAACAAAGCTTCATATGTCAAAGCTGTAACATTGATAAAGATGCATTGACGAGCTCTTAGACATCCTGGTATAGTAGATTTTTATATATTTTTTTTATCAACAAGGTAATTGTGAAGCTAGGATAATGTTATACAGATCAAAATATAAACTTGTTGCAGAAGCTGCTAATTGTGAAAGCTGTGTACATAATTCTATCAATAAAAAATATCGTTAAAGGAATAAATTTTTGCAAACAGAATGGAAAAGTATCGAGATATGTTCGTTCCATCAAATTAAATATCGAGTAATTTTTATTGAATAAGATGCACACTTTTTATGTGAGCTTTGTCAGAGTTTGAACTAGTAGGGGACTGGCATGATGGTACTTGATGCTCTTTCCACTAATCAAGAATAAGAAACAAACAACTCCACGTAGAAATATTCAAATGTAACCCTCTCCAAACGTGGTCAGACCAAAACTAACAAGAGAATAATGCTCCCACCATATTAACATGTCCCGAGCTCACCATCATATGTAATAAACAAATTACTGGTTGAGTGTAACAGAAAGTATACAGATATAAAATTCTAGAAAATCTGTTCAAAATTCCACTTTCGTATGTGAGATTTGCGTACAAAAGGTTATTCGAATTTAGACTGGTGCATTTTTCTAGTGCATGCTTTTCAAACATGAACATATTTAAATTAATTAACAAAAGGTACAATAATTTTATATTTTATATTATTAACTGTACTATTGCATTGTGATATATTTTTATAATTGTGATTAAGATACTTTATTTTACATTTATTATGTTTGTTAAAGTCAGGAACATGGATTAATCGATAAAGGAGCTGACGAGGGATTAATTGGATGATCTAGTGTTAGCCATATTAAATATTAGATATTTTATAATATTATAATAATCGTTAATATAATACTTAATTTATTACATATAATATTTTTTATTAAAATATAATTGACTAGTTGAATTTTAAAAATTAAATCAGAAAGATTAATCGGTTTGATCGGGAGTTTTCAGAATCATATTTCTACAGGGAAAAAAGGAAAAGAAGGGGGAATAATAATAAGGTCAGGAAAAATCAAGCTGTGATCGTTGTAACAACTTTAATCAACGACTGAACAAGGTTTGTCTCACCCACCTTGGAGAATTGATTGATGAAAAGAAGATGATGGAGCACAATGAAATTGGTAGTGGTCCATAGCGCACTTATACAATAAATTTATATCCTCCTTGCTCCATGAAAGTGAAACCTCCTAAACTCCGATCCACTACCCTAATCTACTCTTTCCCACCATCAACTACAAAGTATGCCCAGCCAGTTAATATGCCTTTATTGTGTATAGACCATTGATTAAGACCCTGATTGGCTTCTTTAGCACTCACTATAACTCCTTGTGACGTGTACTTCATTGCAAACATTCACAAGAAAATAATATCTCCATTTTGTGGGTTTTTTTTATAGTAATTCTTTTTTGTTTATTACATTTCATCTATGAGGAAATATTTGTACAAATTAGAAAATCTAGATATTAGATATAAAAGATAATGCCTGAGTATAGAAATATAGTTCTCTTCGGATAATACTTGTCAAAATTTAATTTTATGAGAGAAAACTAAGTCATAATTCATCATATAAAAAATATTAGAAATTTAGTGTTCTAATATATTTTAATATAATGTATTTATCGTGTGTGTGGCTGGTAATTTTTATATTCCTTTTCTCGAGCAATATTAAATATACATATTCATAGCAATAAGGGGTCGTAGGATTGAGTTGTACCACGAAACTCATTTCCTACTCTTGGGTTTGAACATTTTCTCATGCTCATACTCAAATTGCCGAATATTGAATTTTCTTTTATACTCATTACAGCAAATTCTCGAGTTATTATAATATTAAATTATTGTCTTAACAAAATTTTGAAATACAAAGAATATGAGATGAACATTGAGTTGGGGAATGGATGAGACCGGAAAATAAACAATAAGCAAAGATAGCAGCATATTGATGCGATACGTGCGAATAATATTTAGTATTAAAAATTTCAATTAAGTAAGGATGTGAATCCACCCTGCACCCTATCTGCACAGTGCACATTATAGTATAAAATTATTATTCACGCGCTTGTACATGAATAAACTTAGCAATCGAATTTAAAATATATAAAATAATATTATCTCATTTTTACTGCTATTGAAGTCGTGAAAATGTCATGGACATAACTTTGAATCTGAAATAACCTTCTCGTGGGATGTGTGAGAAGATATGTTGAAGAGCTCTTCGATAATCTTCTTTTTATAATTTTGATATCTTAGATTTGAAGTCCTTGTAACGATAACTTAATTTACTGTTGCTTAAACAATGGAATGGATTACTTAGATTCGTATTTACTTATAATTAACAGTTGTGCAATAGTACAACAAGATAAATAATTCACAGTACATGGAAATGACAGAATTATATTATGACACAAAATATCTATGATTGGCACACCTGAGTTTTTTAAACCAACATGCTGATATAAATATGATTAGCCTATAAATTACAAGCTTAATAATTACAATTCCATCGGCACAAGATCTAAATCCAGGCGAAATGTATAAATAAATAAATAAAATATGATTTCGCGTAACATGCATTACTTTTTTCCAGCAAAGAACCCCCACAATCGAGCATGAGATGCCTTGCTTAAAATAATGTAGCTTATAAATCTATTACTTAGAAAACTAATTGTGGCGTTAGAAAAGTAGTTAGGATAAGGATTGATTGTTACACCCCGAGCAGAAATGAATTATCTAATTGGTGCCTATAAACAATATTACTGAGCACATCATTATTGAAGAATTAACAATATTTAAGTCAGACCTAGATTTGATATCCATTATTCTTTTAATTCTCTCTAGAAGTCTCGTCTGGAAACATAGTTTGGAATAATTAATTACAAATTTATGTTAATTATTTTTAACTCGGTATGATATTAATAATCATGACAAAGACATAAGGATTGAAAAATGACGAGAGGTTTGGGGATATAGTAATTTAGAGTAATTTTAAAATATAAATCGGTCATGTGTCACTTTATATTACTTTCAGTTCAATTAAACGTTAACCCCTATTGTAGAACAAAGATAACGTAGATTACTGAGAAGTTGATTGATTACTGGGGCAGCAAGAGAGAGGCAATTACATTGTTGATTTGTTCATACAATCCAATACAGTCCGACATATCTGTTTAATAATGTGTGTGCAGCATCGGTGATTTTTAATAACATTCATGTTTTATCAAGAAAAAAGAAAAGGTAACAACATTCATGTCACATAAATAAGATTAAATACACGCATCAACGTATCCGACCAAGTTAGCAATGAATTTCTCTTATTTTTAACTATATTTATTTTAAGAAACCTAAAGGAAAAAATTATTTACTCATATCTAACTATTTAGTTAATTTAAAAAATATTATGTTAAATAATAATTTCATATCATTGGATGTACTTGACCTTGCTTCAAGTTGTATACGCAGCGGAGCGGCACGCATTTAATACTTCTCTTTAATTTTTATTCGATAAAAATTGAAAATAAATCTAAAACCATATTTTATAAAAGCATCAAAGTACGTGTCAAACAGTAAATATATAAAATTAAATGAGACTGAAGGAGTATTGTACTCTGCTTTAGTTAAAGAAATTTATTAACAAATATTTTCTGTGCATGAGAATATCATTATTTATGAAATTAAAATTAATAAAAAACATTTTATGTAATCAAGTATGGTCGATATACACTAAAAAAAATCGATAAGTTTATCATGGAGAGAAGAATTGTGCCCGTTGGAAGTTTAAGTGCGTGGGATTAGAAAAGAAAAGAAAAAAATAAAGAAATAATGAGAAAAAAAAGTGTGGTGTCGCAGTTGAGGTGACAGGAGGAAGGAGGTGAGAGATACACATACTTACATTACATACATACCAACTGGCAGAAGAGAAGAAGGCATCACGAGCTATGATACAAAATGGGCGGGGTCCATGTTCACGTGCGATCATGGTACATCCTTGCGCCACATGTCCCGACGATGATCATACAGGTGTCTGTTTGTATGTGTGATTCTTGAACTTATCAAAACGGGACCAGAGTGTTCAGAAACCAGGGGGATTAGTTATGCTTATGCCCCTCTTCTCCAAAATTGACACCGAGGATTGCTGCAGCAATCAAAATATAATACTACTATATTACTACTAAAAATTTATATATATATATATATGAATAAAAATCCAACTACTCAAAACACATATAGTTAGATTTTATAACTAGATTGTTTTTATATTAAATTTTAGTTACCACTTCGAAACTCGTCAATAATGTAGATAATGCATTCGCCCACAATTTAGCATAATTTAATTAAAAAGGTTTAATAACAGAAAATGTTTACAAATAATAAAGATACATCTGGATAAAAAGAAACGTTTAAAATAATTATCCGTCACAATAATAAAAATGGATATTCATTATCAAGCTTTGATATCCAGATATCCTAATATTTTTAAATCCTGGACTTCGTCGAAACACATTAATTTTTATCATACTTCTCATCATTTTTCTGAAAGAAAATATGAACGAATGTTTTTGATTCATTTCCAATAATTTATTATTTTTTGGGAAACCATTTACTTATGGTAACTCGTGTTTTGCTGTATTGATCTTTTATTGGAAAATTCTCTATAATTAAAGTATTTTATGTCAGGCAAGTAAAAATGTGAAATTATATCTAACACTTGATGCGAGCATTAAGATCTAGACAGATGAAATAATATAAAATAATGATAATTTTTTTGAAAAACAGCAGTGGGAATCAACATTTTAAAATACTCATAAATAATGGAATGATGGCGAAAGTAATGTTATATTATAAATTTTAATTTATAGCGCTGATATATCTTAATTTGCTTCACATTTATATTTACTTTTTTAATTTAAGTAAAAAAATCATTTTTTTAAAAATAATCCAAACGGTCCAATAATCACTTTCATACTAAATCTGACTCCCCTACACATAAATTTAAAAAATCAATTATTTTCATTCATTATGTCATTTTTTAGCTTTACGGATATTTAATCTTTTACGTAAAAATGTTAATTTGTGTTGTATGATTTTCTTACTTTAACTCGATATATGAAATTTCGGACACTTGAGAAAATCAGTTGAATTTATTACTTATCGAAAGAAATCTTATCCAGAATCAGATAAAACGGATACACCAAAACCGGGCAAGCATATCCTATATCATGGGTAATTTGATAATTTCACATCCTGACTATATAAAAAATAATAAAGAAAAAAGAGAACAATTATGGAGAGATAACCCAAACCTTATCCAGTACAAACTCATCCTTATAAAACCCGATCAAAACACTTTCATTTCAATTACCCAAACACATAACCTATACACACATATTCATAAACACAACAACCGCTCTCCCAATCTAGAGAGAGAAAGCAGTCCAGTTTCTAGAGAGAGAAAGCTTCAAATCTCATCAATGGCGGCTTCGAAGACCTACTCGTCTCGCTCAAACTACCGCTTCCTCCCCACCGACTTACACTCCCCGATCCAGTCCGACTCGCTCTACGAGCTCGACGAGGCCGACATCTGGAACGCCGGCCGTCCTAAGTCGCCGGAGTTCCGCCGCTCGGCGATCCGCAAAAACTCTGCTCCGAAAAAATCGGAGTTCATCGCCGCCGGCGCCGGAGCGACGGCGAGGTCGCTTCCGGTCAACGTGCCGGACTGGTCAATGATACTTAAAGAGGAATATAACCGCAGGACCGACGAAGTGGACGATGATTTCGAGGACGAAGACGAAGAAGATCGCGTGCCGCCGCACGAGTATCTCGCGAGGCAGTTTGCGCGAACTAGAGTTGCGTCATTCTCGGTGCACGAAGGCATAGGGAGGACGCTGAAAGGCAGGGATTTGAGTAGGGTGAGGAATGCAATTTGGGAGAAAACTGGATTTCAAGACTAATTATATAACTTTATTCTATAGATATGTATGGATAATTGGATATGGATGAGAGTTTTATATGTATGTGTTATCATGTAATTGATGAGACTCGGTTTAATTGGGAGAGAAAATGTGCTATAGGAAGACAAAGAAAATTTTATAGTTTTGTTCATCGGATGGTAATTTGATTTTGGTATGTTATTGTTCTTCGTTGAACAATTTTTAGGGATGTAATTTTAACTGTTCACCGGAAATGTCATTTTTCTGAAATTTTTCTAATTGTTTTGTATCTTGTTATATTCCGATTTCGAGTCACTGAGACATCGTTTCGATACGAGAATCTGAGACATCGTTTCGATACGAGAATTTTGTGCACGGTATGCTGTAATTTGCATGTAACAAATGTATAGTAGTAGGTGTTTGTGTAAAACTTAATTGCATTGAGCTTTAGGAAAGTGGTTGGTTTTTCTTTTTTCTTTAGAGAGATGGGAAGTGGTTGGTTGGAAATGGGAAATGGTAACATCATGTTGACATAAAGTGTGTGAAGCTTTAGTGAGTGGAGAAAGTTGTGGTTTTAAACTCTGTTTTGTTCGGTAACAAAAGTTCTTCTTTTGTGGCTAAAGTAAGAAAAGTTACCAAAGCAGCAGAACACAGGTTTCTATAAAAAGTTTTGAACGGATACAGAATTTAAGGCATTGAAGTTGAGGATGGGCAATAAAAACTGTGAGATGTACACACAGGCTACAGCTATACTAAAGCATAGGGCAGAGGGCATATCCTCACCTTATCCTGTTCTATCTTTTTTCAATTCCGTTCTCATCATAATACATTTTGTAAAAGTAATTAAATACAGTAAATCTCAGGGTGAGTTTATCCTTATTTAAAAACGTAAAATGGCGATATAGTACTGTTATAATCACCACATATGATAACATTTGAGAGAATGTTCAGTTTCGAGCTTATTTTCTCACGGAATTTCGTCCTTCAATTCAAACTTGGCTGTTAAGAGAACTAAATGAATCAATGTATTCATTCATAGGAGCAAATTCGAGATTTAGTTTATTTACTGCACCGAGATAATTCTGCACAAAATTCATTTACCTTTCTTATATTAAAAAAAGGAAGAAAATAAGGTACACACCTATAATATGGACAAAGTAGAGTAGACGTATAGATGTGAGCATTGTGACTATGATTGGTGGAGTAATATATTGATTTTTATATTTAGTTTTACAATTAAAGTCCCCACCTGTCAAAATCCGCGTCACTTCAAGTGGACCTACCTGTCTAATGTCTATATCATACCATATATCATACCATACGTACTCAGTATTCCCGCTTAGAGCAGGGTCTGAGGAGGGTAAAATGTACGCAGCTCTGCCCCTACCCTTAAAGTAGAGATGCTGTTTACGTGAAGACCCCCAGCTTAGTGCACAATAATTAAAAAGATGTGTGATACAATATTATTACAATACCTTAGCTCATGCCTTATTCACATGAGACTTGCCGAAACATTACCCATCAGCAGTGGCAAAGTCCGGTGGAGAAAACAATTGCAAGGATAAAGGCGTGGGAGAAGAGAGATTGGTGCAAACCTCTTCCTAAAGCATAACACCCCAATACTCAAAACCTCTGTAAACCACGAGACCGAGTCTCAACTACTTTAATACGCCGTCGCCAATCATTCTTATCAAATGTCATATCCCCGTGAGATTTAGGGCTCCCAAGTCCAAACTTAATTGATCAGACCACGTGCGACGGGGCCGACCTCTCTTTCTCTTGCCCCGAACCGATAAGTGTTCAACTCTTCGAACCGACGCTGAATTACATTTACGCTTAACATGTCCATACCAACGCAAACGCCCCTTATTTTCTTACAAATAGGCTCAACACCTGTCTAATGTCTATTACTATTAAATATTTATATCCATCAGAAATAAGGGACCGTCTTTAAATAATGGAGCGTCTGTATTTTCATTATTCCTTTACGTTATTGGCTAAATAATCAAAGGTATAGTTAATTGCTTAATCATTTTTAAAAAGGCCGAGTGAGTATAAAGTGTCAACTATTCGACTTCAACGAAAATAACTTTTCGTCCTTTTTATTTAATAAAATAGTAAAATCACATTCGTCAATCAATAACCTTAAAATGAAACTACTTGTTCATATTAGAAATCGAAAATATATTTTTTGATTGTTATCAGATACAAAAATATATCAACATAATATTTCTAATGATACTGGGTCAAAATAGTTGATTAAAGACTTAATTACCAAAAAAACTATTAAACTTATGTGATTTTTTCATTTTAATCATAAAACTGTTTTTGTTGCAGAATAATGCAACTAAGTATACAAAATCAATTTGACATAACTCAATTTTAATGAATCTCTAACCATGGTTATTTCATAGCTGACATGAATGCCGCATACAGCACAACACATCAATTTTTTTAATTTAATTTTAAAATTTTACATAATTTATTATACATACATAAAAAGTCAGCTATATTTACATTTTCTTTTTGTGCATAAAAAATCAAGTGATAAATTTTTATTTAGAAAAAATAATAAAATAATTTATGAAACTAATTTTTTTAGAAGTATTATAATGCATGTCAAACTCTCGTTATCAGATCACCAAAATATTGAAATCATAATTTAGTGCTAAGTTTCTAAATACACAATAAGTTTGGTGGCGAAAAAATCTATTTTTTCTTAAATAAAATTATCAATTCGATATAAATTAATATAAATCGCATGATAAATAATCGATATACAGTACCTGATAGACGGTGGTTTCAAAACATCACACTAACATCGTCCTTCCAACATAAATTTTAGTACGCTCTGTGTTTGTGTAGATTGTGGATTAGGATTTTGACCCTTAATGAGATAGTAAAAGTATTAATAAAACCCATGTACTAAATAATTTAATTAGTAACTTGATAATATATGTGGCACCCATCTTAATTTTAACTTAACTATGGTATGAACTAGTGAGATTGGGTTTTTAAAATAAAGTTTATTAAAGTTACTTGTATTATTCTGCAACAAATATACTATTATGGTTAAATTGAAAAAAACATGATAGTTATATAGTTTTTTTGGTAATTAAGTCTTGATTAAACCAGGTCAAAAAATTATATAATTATCTTGCACGCCCCCAACTGTCAGTCACTATGATCGATAGATTGATTTCATATCTAATTAAATCAAATTCATTTATCATATATATGAATTTTTTAGTGTGTTCATGAAATTGTCCCAGACAATTATTTTATATATAGATGAGAGATTGTTATAAAAAGAATTTGTTATGTACGGTAAAAATTATTATTATTAATGGGATTACAACTTATATAAGCAAAGTTTATCATCCATTTAAAATGTGATCATGTGTACGTTCGTGACACAAAGTATAAAATACATACATATACACAAGAGTCCTAATCTACCGGTGTAGGCTAGAGGAGCGCCAATAATTATCATAACCATGAGGGGCTCTACGCCTGTACCTACTGCATTACAGCGAGATAGGTGTCAAGTCGAAACATCTATTCTGCCACAAAATGTCGTGTTTATCAATAAATCCAATGTTAGAATTCCATTTCTACTTTTGTAAGAAAATGACTACACGGTATTTACATCTGTGGACACCAGTGTTGTCATTATGCGGACTTTTTTACCCTCCAATCGCAATATAACTGACTTCGCATTTTATTATGTCAATTTTTTAAAACTATTATATTAAAAATAATATATATCATTTCATTAAGACAAATGTGCTATCAATTTTTACTTTAAAAAGAAAACGACTACATTGTACAGTGTCTGTAAATGGACAATTATATATTATCGTTATGCAATTCTTCATCAAAAAAGTCAAGTAGATTCAAGCCACACGAATATGTAGAAAAGATGCTGTGCTGTGTTTTATGCATGACAAGGTGAGTTTGTGGACCCGTGAAAATAGCAATATGAATAGTACTTCTTTGTATTCGGGCTTGTGGAGCATGTACGATATTTCTGTTTTTTATCATTCAGCTCACGGTTATAATTGATGACCCATCAGCCCCGGAGGCTGGATCTGGATGTATGGTTACTTGGTTAGTAGCACTTCCCCTACGACAAATGTATAATGTTGCACAGAGGGTCGTATATCTATTTCAGTACCAAAATATCCATCCCAACTCATTCTGATCCAAATACCGGGCTTGGATCCAACCTTACAATAACGAAGCCCAAACTATAAAGCACAAAATCGCCCCTGTAACAATCGCATTACGTCTAAATGTTTACAATCCTCATCTTACAAAAACCAGGCCCAACAAACAACAATCCAACTTCTCGAATCAAATCTATATCTATATCTATATCTATATAATCCTAATTTGTGAATACAAACAGGATGGATAATTATTCTTTTTGCCCTTACTTCTTTTTTTTCCCAGGGGCTTAAAAGTTATCTCACGTGCATCTTGGATTATCCAAGTAATAACGGGTACTGACCCGATTCACAAAAGAACTGCTGCCTGCACAAATTCTGCTTGGATCCGACACCATTTGGGCGCTCCACATCTTTTCTGAAATCCCCCCACATCTTTTTTTGAAATCCAGCTTTGGTTACTTCTTTCCGTACTTTCAGGAGCCGTTAACTACATCATGTTCCAGCCATGGAAGTTTGTGTGAGGCTCCTAGGTTAATCACACTGCATTCGATAGAGCATAAACAGTGTCCATGGAAAATGGTTAGAAGACTTGCGTGGTTGTCGTATTAAATTACCGCAGGTTGCCCAGTTCTAATCGGTGTTCATTTTTTTTCGAGCAGGTCGCAAACGCATCCCATTAGGTGAGGTTTCTCCTTCGTCTGTCAGACCGTCACAAATGGTGAGTACACAAACAAGTTAGTTTTAGAGTCTTCGTGGATGCACGTTTAGTGTTTGCTTTTTTGTGTTGTCAGCGCAACGGAGACGATCATCGGCCACACGGAATTCCCAGGACGCATGAATCTCAGGCATCTTCTAATCACAATTTCTGGCTATGGCCCTGTTGGTGAGCTTACCCTACCCAATAATATATTTAAGGCTTTGAAGTCTCTATATATTACTGAGGTTTGAAAATCTTATTACTGGATAAATCGTATCACTGAGGTTTGTATATCTTATTATCCATGTTTAATCTTAAGACATAACAGGTTTTCAAGACACGCTCGGGACTCAAAGTCCAACCGGAATTACACAGAAGGGGTCCATAGGTTCAAGCCAGGCATCGGGTATTTTTAGATCACGTGTTCTTATTTTCTGATGCATTCAATATAATGTTGATTTTTTTAATTTAGACAGCTCAAAGTTAAGTGATGCATCTGTATTGTTAGTGACCCTTATCATTATTTTGTTTGATTTTAAGTTTAATTTATCTATTTCTTGATTATTGTGAGTAAAGTGTGGAACTATATTTAATTTGCTGACGTGTGGACGGTTATTACACATCCTATATCAGATATATAAGAGCCACCATACCTGCTGTCAAATTGCGCTCTCCATTTCTCGCACTCTTTGTTCTTTATCAATTCATTAAGGTATATGTGTTGTTCATCCGTTTTTGTTTGACTAATAGATCTATTCCTTATTTATATTGTCTTGAGTGTTCAGTAGGATTTCTGTTGATTTCATGTCCAAGGAATTTGAGAAAGATTTGTGTAGTGAATTAGTGATAGAAAACTGGGGATTAGTTTTTGAACATCTCTTTTGACTCTTCATGTTTTTTCTGAACATTTCTAGCCCGGATCAATACCATACTTTTAATTATTTTCGCATTCATTTCCAAGCATATGGATACATCAGTTTTGTTCAGTGTTTAACTCATTTCATTTCATATCGTAGGATGTACATCTGATATTATTGTTCTGGGGGTCGTAAGCGAGTTCCTCTGGAACCCGTATCACCGAATTCTAAACAAAATGGTAATGTATGACATGGATCTCAGTGATGGTTTTGTTTGCTTCTTTTTCGGATGCTTATATGTGTTTTTTTTTTGTTAGTAGAGAAACGTCGATATGTTCATCCAACTGAATTTAATGTGCAATACAGAGATACTGATACTGAAAATTCCAATCCCAACATTATGATATCAGGTTCCACGCGTAAACCTCTTCTTATGTTATGCACAGAGCAGCTTATTGTGTATTCAACTTCTGCATTGTGCTTTTTTTAGGTTCCTCGAGGACAAAATGACCAGCAACACATACCTCTTTTTCCATGTGTGTGTCAATGTGACTTCGCAGGCTGTTGGATGTGACAACTGCTCACCTTCAGGTAGTTTGATTTTTTCTGCACATGGAAGGTTTTACAACAGCTATTATTGTATACATTGTCATGTATGAAATTTGAGAGTGCGGTTATACATCAAGGCGGAAAGTCTGAATCTGTTCCTTCATATTCAATTGCATGGACGTGACCGTCCTATAAAACTTCTATAGCCTAGGTGGTAAGCGCGTCTTTGGGTCCTCTATCTCTTTCTTCAGCACGTCCTGGTGAGTTTGAATACCGCTTCTTCCTTTTTGTTTTTGATTCTGATTTGTTAATGACCGATGCAGTGTGTCTTTGCTCATTTTTTCAGGAGAGAAGATAAGTACCAAAAATAACTTATCTTTGCATGCTAATAGTTATGATCCTCAAACAACTGCTTCTTATTCGGGTGAAAACAGTGATCCCATCACCATTCAGTTTTCCAGTGGATTGCCTCTGAACTCCAGTTACCTCCAAACATTCATAAGAATCTACTAAACTTGGAGACTAACATCCGTGCCTTAGTATAGGTATATTCAACCTTTAAAAGGATAGCCTGTAGTTTCATTATACCCCTCACTTCTACTGTACTTAAGCTCAAGGGTATACTCAAACCTCATAAGAGGTATTGTGTGCGTGCATATTTGTACTCCTATAAATAACCTTTTTCCAAACCAAAAAAAACTAGATTATAGCATAATTGATTTTCATTTTCATTAGATATCTTCATTTTTCGTTCTGAATATTAATTTTTAGAGCAACCTGGTGGCATATCTTCAAGATTAGAAAGGAGAAGAGGACAGGAGATTTCTACATTTAGCAGGGGGTGGACACATTTTCCAGCCTGGAACCTGGATTCACCTCCATTTCCGTTACGTTCCTCATTCTAACCTTTCCCTCTGATCCCACCATATTGTCAATAAGAAATATCTCATCCAACTTTTTGCCACCAGGTTGAGATTCCTCTGCATCCTGTGACAAGTCATGCTCTTTATGATCTGTAATTGCATCTTCTCTTCCTTGCTCACCACAAAATGAAACAAGAGCTCCTGAATTACCATCAGTCAGAGCAGCTTTCTCATTATATAATTAGCTGCAAACTTGATATTCATTAATATTACCTACAATCTATAAAAGTTGATGCCAGTAGAATATATACGAAAATCTAATTAGTTAATATATACTTCATAAGGTAAAGCAAATACCTGAAAAACAGAATTATTTATTGCAGAACTCATAATTTGATCAGAAACTTTGGCTTCTAAATAATTTAATACCACACTACATATGTATCTTTTTGGTACATGTTTTTGTGGATAGTATTCATGGGTACTACTCAAGCACACATCATTTAGATTAGAAAGGAAGTTTGAAGTTTCTGAAATTTGGTATGATATGTGTTGAGTAAATTAATATTTTGTGGATATAAGTATGTTGTATGGATGTGGAAGCACTCTTTTTTTTCATTTTATTTTTGTTATAACAATTTCAGTCTCATATGAGATAACTCATTTGTGGTTAACTACAAATTACAAGGATTGCTAATTTTGTTATTTCTCCAGACACCAGGACGGGAGTTCTTACTTCGCGTATCATATCTTGAAATCTATAATGAGGTCAGTTGTCCCATTTCTCTAATTTTATAATTGTGGAAGTTCATAATCGATTTTTTTTGCAATGTGAGCCCCCTGAAGACCAATAAAGTGTTGTAGAAAAGTGGCTTGGCTAAACCTGAATTCTACTTGGCATGTAGAAATGATAATGGGTTGGCGCGGTTCTGCTTTGGTAACAACCAAACCTGAAACTGAAAACCAATTATGATCTGTTGTGTGTCGATTCGGGTTTATCTGAGTCCATAAACAGCCCACGTCACACAGTTGGTTAAGTTTAAATGCATCTATAAGCATGCTAGCATCTCATAGAGCCTGTGCCAAGAGCATGACATTATACTTTTATGATATAAATGATAATGGGTCGCTTATTCACTATATAAACTTTAGTCTTCATCCTGACATAATCGTATTAATTCAGTTTTCCTACTTATTGTTTTAATTTCAGGTGATAAATGACTTGCTTGATCCAACTGTGCAAAACTTGCGTGTCCGTGAAGATGCACAGGTCCTTATAATCCCTTAATGAGGCGGCTCACATTGCAAATGGCTCTCATCCCGAAATTGCATCTTTCTCCTTAGCATCAATGTAAGTAGTAAGTACTATGCCTTTGTTTAAATTGCATTCGTCTGAGGCTCATTGTGCTTAATATATATTGTAGTTCAACTCTCTTAAAGTGTATCCAATTTTTTAGGTTTGATAGAGCAGTGGTACAAAGTGATGGACATTGAATTAATTGGGCTCATTTTTAAAAAAAAAAACATCCACGTTTAATCATGTTGATCTACTCATGAGGTAGCAAGCAACTCATCACAGACCATTGAGTTTATGCTGCAGGAAAGATGCACCGACGAATCCGAAAGTCTGGTTGCCTACACAACCCTTGATGTAGACTATGTTCAGCTATCTATGAGCTATCTATGAATGGGAAAGATCCATCCTGTATTCCTATTCTTTCCTTTGGGTTTGTGATTGTACCAATGAAACAAAACAACAACATCGATACAGAAGACCCTGGTTGTTTCCTGACAATAGGCCTCCAAGTTCTTGCCGCACCGTCCCAAATGTAAAGCTCAACCTTTCAAGGATTATATCGACCTTAATACCATATAAAATAAATATTGACATTAATAAATATGGAGGAGTGCGTATAATTTAGGATGGAATTGGTTGTTATGTAACAGACGATAATCGAGTGTTTTACATATTGACAACAAAAATCAATCTCATTTTGTAGCAGGAATTCCAGATATAAAAGATATAAGATGAAACATACATCAAGTAAAAATTATAATAAGTTATATTTGATAATATTATATTAATTTAATATATTTAATAAATATTTTTTTAATAGTTTATTAAAATATAATGTTATTTTTAAAAATATAATATACTTTTTTATTAATCATTTATGACAGATATTCACTGTTAGATATAATTGATGATTACTAATATTCTTAAAGTTTGTTTTAGAACAGGAATCATCAGAGTTTAAGCTAGAAGCTGATCAGAGTTTAGTAAAGTCTGACAGATTTTAATAAAGTCTGATCAGAGTTTACATAGTCAAGACTCGTCAGAGTTTACACGTGGAAAGAGCTCAGGAGCGGATATACTTCAAGGAAGGATAGAAGCTGAGGAGTGATTTGCTGGCTATGGAAACTAAACAGAAAACTGGAGCAATCTTTGATTGATAGATTTATTAGCTGATTTATAGGATATCAAATCAGAGATTGATTTTGTAACTGTGTCTATATAAACACAGATTAGGGTTACTCTATATGAGTTGAGTTATCGAGTACATTGTTTAGAACCCTAGCAGCTCTTAGTGATACAATATAAATCACTGAGAGAGTTTTTGTAACCATCAAAGCTTTGTGAATATAAGAGTTTATTGATTTCAATCTCTCATATTGTCTTACTGTGTTACAGATTGTGATCACTATATCATATTATATAGTGAGTTTATAGGACCTAACAAGTGGTATCAGAGCCAGCTCTGTTAAGATTACTACAGTGAGATCTTAAACACAATCATGTCTGAAAAATCACAAGCTTCATCCTTTAGAGTTCCAATCCTTAAGGCATCTGAATATCCAGTCTGGAAAGAAAGAATGATCATATTCTTAGACTCTGTTGATCCAGAATACCTTGACAGGATTTATGATGGACCACATATGCCCACCAAGCTCTCTGTTGGGATTGCAGATGAACATCAAAAGATGGTTCCAAAAGAAAAGAAAGATTATACTCCAGAGGACATCTCATCTATCAGTAAAGATGCAAAGGTGAAGCATCTGTTGCACAGTGCCCTTGATAATGCAATGTCTAATAGGGTGATTGGGTGCAAAACTGCTAAACAAATCTGGGATGCTCTGGAAACCAGATGTCAAGGAACTCAGGCCATTAAGAAAAACAGAAAAACAATCCTTACACAGGAGTATGAGCACTTTGACTCAAAATCTGGTGAGTCCCTGACAGATCTGTATGACAGGTTTGTCAAACTGTTAAATGACTTATCTCTGGTGGACAAGGAATATGATCTTGAAGATTCAAACCTCAAATTCCTTCTAGCTCTTCCTGAAAAATGGGATTTGAAAGTCACTACAATAAGAGACAATCTTGATCTTGGAGAAATGTCTCTTGATGATGTTTATGGAAGACTGAAGACTCATGAACTTGAGATGGAGCAAAGGAGCAAACGACATGGAGGAAAATCAAAGTCTGTTGCTCTGAAAGTTCAAGAGGAAGCTGCTAAGAGCAAGGGAAAAGCTCATGTCACAAAGTCTGATATTGAGTCATCAAACTCTGATGACTCAAACTCTGATGTTCCCTCAGACTCTGAAGAAAGTGATGATGAGATGATGCAGTTAGCAGCATTGATGGTGAAAAGCTTCAAGAAGTTGGCCTACAAAAAGTTCAACAAAGGCAAAAGTTTTTCAAGGAAAGACAGAAACTCTGACAGAGTTTATGACAAGAAGAACTTTAAGAAGAATGAGGGCAAAGAAGGAAAAGCTGGAAAAGCTGACAAGTATACCTGTTTCAACTGTGGTGAAAAGGGACACTTTGCATCTGAATGCAAGAAAACCAAGAAGGAAAAAGAAAAAGCCTTTATCACCAAGAAAGGAAACTGGACAGATACATCTGATTCAGAAGAAGAAGTCAATTATGCTCTGATGGCAAACACTGACAACAACTCTGAATCTCCTGCCAAGGTACCTCATTCTACTCTTGCCTTTGATACTGAAGATATAACTGAGTTAGGATTGTTTCTTAAAACTTTGCATATCAGCTTTAGAGATCAGACTTTAGAAAATGAAAGATTAAAATCTGAAACTCTGAGTGTAAAGAAAAGGAATGATTTTCTAGAAAAAGAATTAGTTCAGATGTTGGAAGTTCAGAAAGAAAGAGATGATGCTGTCATTGTCAAAGATGAATTATCAAAGAGGTATGCATCTCTTCAATCAGAACTTACTAAGGAAAGGGAGATCATTAAGACATGGACTAATTCAGGCAAAACCACTCAGGATATCTTAGGTAGTGGAAACTGGAAAAAGGGACTAGGTTACAATGATAACTCAGAAGCTGAGTCATCTAAGACAGAGTTTGTTAAAACTCAAAAACCTAAGGTTAAACCTGTTAAATTTGTTGCTGAATCCTCTAAGTCTAAACAGAATAGATCAAAATCAGAGATTAACAACAATTTAAAATCTGATAAGCCCAAACAGGTTAACATAGGACTGATGACTCAGAAACAGCTTAAATATAAGCTTAAGGAGGTAAAAACTGATGATAAAAACAGGGAGCCTAAGAAAAATAGAAATGGCAAGATTGGAATAGACAAGAGTAATAACTACATGCCTGTTCCAAATGCACCTAGGAAGACATGCCATAACTGTGGTAATACTAATCATCTTGCTAATTTTTGCAGGAAGAACAAGGACATTAACTCTTTACCTACAAAGTCTGGAGTTAGAAAAAGTAGTATTAGATATAAACCACAAGATCCATGTTTTCATTGTGGTAGTTTATGGCATTCTATTTACACTTGCAAAGAATATCATAGTTTGTATTATGATTATTATCAATTGAAACCTTCTTTAAAGGTTAATAAAAACTCTGCAATTACAAACTCTGTTTCTAGTACAAACTCTGTTGCAAAGTCTGTTAGCTCAAACTCTGATAATAATACCGCTGCAAAAGCTAACAAACTTAATAAGGCCAAGGGATCCAAGCAAGTCTGGATCCTTAAAACTAACAATTAGTGGTCTTTGTGATTGCAGGGCAACAGGAAGAACATTCTAGTCTTGGACAGTGGATGTTCAGGACACATGACTGGAAATAAGGCCCTGCTATCAGAGTTTGTGGAGAAGGCTGGCCCAAGTGTTTCTTATGGAGATGGCAACATAGGAAGGACTCTGGGATATGGCAACATCAATCTTGGAAATGTCATCATATCAAATGTAGCTCTTGTTCAAGGGCTAAAACACAATTTACTCTCTGTCAGTCAGATCTGTGACAGAGGACATCATGTTGATTTCTATGAAGAACACAGTGAGATAGTAAGCAAGTCAACAGGCAAAGTGGCAGTAACTGCTCACAGACATGGGAATATTTATGAAATCCACTTGCCTACAAACTCTGAAGGAAAAGCAATTTGCTTGTCTACAAGGATCTCTGCAGAAGAAAGTTGGAAATGGCATAAGAAGCTCTCACACCTGAATTTCAATTCCATAAATGAGCTTATAAAGAAAAAGCTTGTGAGAGGACTCCCTGAATCACTACTCACATCTGATGGATTATGTGATTCATGTCAAAAGGCCAAGCAGAGAAAGAAATCTTTCAAGAGTAAGACTGAATTCTCAATAAAGAAACCATATTATCTTCTACATGTTGATCTATTTGGACCAGTCAATGTACCATCCATTGCAAGGAAGAAATATGCTCTTGTCATTGTTGATGAGTATACCAGATACACTTGGGTATATTTTCTTCACTCTAAAGATGAAACAGCCTTGCATCTGATGGATCATGTGAAACAACTGGATCATGGATCTGAAGACAAAGTGAAGATCATAAGAAGTGATAATGGAACTGAGTTCAGAAATCTAACAATGGAAGAGTTCTGCAAAGAAAGAGGTGTAGTGCAACAATTCTCTGCACCTGGTACACCACAGCAAAATGGTGTAGTTGAAAGGAAAAACAGGACTCTTATAGAAGCTGCTAGAACTATGCTTGATGAGGCTAAATTGCCTACTTATTTCTGGGCAGAAGCTGTTCAAACAGCTTGCTTCACTCAAAATGCAACCTTGATCAATAAGCATGGCAAGACCCCATATGAGATGGTGAAGAAAAAGAAGCCAAATCTGAAGTACTTTCACATATTTGGGTGCAAATGCTTTGTATTGAAGACTCATCCAGAACAGCTTACCAAGTTTGATTTAAAAGCTGATGAAGGCATTTTTGTAGGTTATCCTCTGATAACAAAGGCCTTCAGAGTCTATAACCTCAGAACCGAGGTGATCATGGAATCCATACATGTGTCATTTGATGACAAAAGAATCATGGGCTTAGCAGATATGGATGATCATGAAGAACTGCATTTTGAAAATGAAGAAATATTCTCTGATTCAACAAACTCTGATGAACAGTCAAACTCTGACTGTGACCAAAATACAGCAAACTCTGGTGAAACTTTACAAGTTCATAATGATGAAGCAATTGCTGAGGGGGAGCATCAGAATGTTCCAGACTCTACCCAAGACTCATCAGAGAATGCTGACTCAAACTCATCAGAGAATACTGATTCAAACTCTGATAGCACAAACTTAGGGGGAGCTACAGAGAATAATCAACAGAATCAGGAGAGCATGGATCAAGGGGGAGGATCCAATGATGAAAATGGTCAACTTCCACATGCTAGGAAGTGGACAAAATCTCACACACCTGATTTAATAATTGGCAATCCAGAAGCAGGTGTGCAAACAAGGACAGCTACAGCAAATGAATGTCTACATCATTGCTTTCTGTCACAAACTGAACCTAAGAAAGTGGAGGAAGCTCTTCAAGATGCTGACTGGATTCAAGCAATGCAAGAGGAGCTAAATGAGTTTGAGAGAAACAAAGTATGGACCCTAGTACCAAGACCTAAAGACAGATCAATAGTTGGTACAAAATGGGTGTTCAGAAATAAAACTGATAGTGAGGGTGTCATTACAAGGAATAAAGCAAGGCTTGTGGCAAAAGGGTATTCACAACAGGAAGGTATTGATTATGATGAGACATTTGCTCCAGTTGCAAGATTGGAGGCAATCAGAATCTTTCTGGCCTATGCTGCTCACAAGAAATTCAAAGTATTTCAGATGGATGTCAAGAGTGCTTTTCTAAATGGAAAACTGGATGAAGAGGTATATGTTGAACAACCTCCAGGATTTGTGGATCCAAAACATCCAGACTATGTCTACAGGTTGGACAAAGCACTTTATGGACTAAAGCAGGCTCCAAGGGCATGGTATGAAACTCTGGCTCAATTTCTTCTTGAAAGTGGATTTACTAGAGGTACCATAGATAAAACCCTGTTTTATTTGAATCATGGTAATGATCTGCTTTTAGTTCAAATCTATGTTGATGACATTATTTTTGGCTCCACTAATGCTAAACTCTGTCAAAGATTTGCCAAGCTCATGCAGTCTAGATACCAAATGAGCATGATGGGGGAACTCAGCTATTTTCTGGGTTTACAAGTTAAACAGACTGAAGATGGGATTTTTATAAATCAAGCCAAGTATACCAGAAATCTTTTGAAGAAATTTGGTATGCAAGACAGTTCAGCTGCAACTACTCCTATGGCAACAGCAACCAAACTAGACAAAGATACTGGTGCATCAGTGGATATCACAAACTATAGAGGAATGATTGGATCTTTGCTTTATCTGACTGCAAGTAGACCAGACATTATGTATGCAACATGTCTATGTGCAAGATTTCAGGCAGATCCAAGAGAGCCTCATCTGATTGCAGTAAAGAGGATATTCAGATATCTCAAGGGTACCACATCATTGGGATTATGGTATCCTAGAGAATCAGATTTTAGTCTAATTGGATACTCTGATGCAGATTTTGCAGGTTGCAAAATTGACAGGAAAAGCACAAGTGGGAGTTGTCAATTTCTGGGTGAAAGACTTGTCTCTTGGTATAGCAAGAAACAAAAGTCAATCTCAACATCAACAGCAGAATCAGAGTATATAGCTGCAGGCAGCTGCTGTGCTCAAATTCTTTGGATGAAGAATCAACTGTTGGACTATGGGTTATCCTTTTCTAAAATTCCTATTTATTGTGATAACCAAAGTGCTATTGCTATGACAGGAAACCCAGTTCAACATTCTCTGACAAAGCACATCAGCATAAGACACCATTTTATAAGGGAGCATGTGGAGGAAGGAACCATTGAACTTCACTTTGTCCCTACTGAACAGCAGCTAGCAGACATATTCACCAAACCACTAAGTGAAGCAACCTTTACTAGACTGGTGAATGAGCTAGGAATGATATCAGGAACTGAGTAAACATAATGGTCAGATCTTTCAAATTTAAATTGTCAAATTACCATATGTATTACACATTTGCCATGATATACTCTGATTGTTAAAATCTGATGACATTCTCTGCTGATATACTCTGTGTGCTATACTCTGACGATATTCTCTGATCGTCATTCTCTGACGATATTCTCTGATCGTCATTCTCTGACGATATTCTCTGATATTTGTAAACTCTGAATCTTGATTAATAATCTCATTTTTTTTACTTCTCTGAGAAAACAAACCTGTGAAGATACTATGAAGCATGATATGAATTAGTAATCATGAATCTCAGTTCAGTTCCTTAATCTTGATCTCAATTTTGTGCTACTACTCTACACAATATGCATGTTGATATCATTGAGACTCTATTACTTCACATATCTTAATTATAAGTGAGACTGACTAATTTGCATTCTCTCTCAGAAAATTAGACAGTGATTATAAACTCTGATGCTATATAAATACCCCTGCAAATAAGCATAGTACTCCTTTGAGATCTTAGATGTCTATATGACAGTGACTGGAAAGACCCAAACACTTACTGGTATTAAGTAATTGCCAAGATTTTATAATCTATGGTGACCAGTCACAATCTCTGATTACTGGAGAAATACTGTTGCAAAATAATATTTAAAGGTCGTGATTCATTTACACTGAAAAGCGTCCTTGAAAAAAAAAAAAAAAAAAAGGGGGTTAGTTCTCTTTATATCTTTCTCCATCAGAGTATGCCTATTGTCTATGTCTTGAGAGTTTAAATAAATTATTCTTGTCTACCTTATATGTGACGGACCCAACTTAAACCACCGACTAAAGCATGCATATCGATATATATAATTAAACTACAGAGTTATAAAGGATTAAACTACCAATCTAAATCCACAATCCCGGAATCACCAGGAATGAGTATGAACAACATCTAAAGTTATTACAATCCCAAATAGAAATCCAAATTAAGTCTAAGTCATACTACAGTTTTTAAATCCCAAAAACTTAAAAGAAATTAACTAGGGAACTACGAGTTCCCAACCTGTCCCATCATACGGCGGAAAGCAATCCCGTTGCCTGAGGTGGTCTTACGAGCGGTCTGCTTGAATCAGGCCATTCTCGGGTTTCACTGAAGGGTTATAACAACAACAATATATATGAGCATAAAGCTCAGCAAGTGAAAGCAGTAAATAAAACAGTTCACAATATGCAATATAATCAAGTGCAAAAGCAACAATAGATATCACAAGGTATAAACACAAGTAAAGGTGCAATGTGGGAAAAATTTATTGGAATTGGAAACACACAGCGCTACGAGCATTGAGGGGTGATCAGCCCACACCAAGCTCCGAACCACATAAAGTGATTCAACCAGGGAGGATCCTCGGCACACATTGGCCATAAACAGACATCAGGCTCCCCGCTACTGATGCTGCAATAATAGACTGGCGCCTCAGTCTTAATATAAAATTATTATCCAATACCTTTTAAGGTCATTTTCAAATCAAATCATTTTCAAAAAGGGGTCTTGATCAAAGACAAGTTATAAGCAAGGATGTTTTCAAAATACAAGTGATCTTTTAAAAGTAAAGGATGTTATTAAGAACAGGGTTCCAATGAGATAATTCAGGTTAATGCGGGGTATAAAGTTCTCATTATTCATCAAGGACTATTGGAGTATAATCATGTGGGTGTAGGGTCATAACATATGAAAAAGGTACTTCAAGTGTTAAGGGTATTATTGGAATCCAAAGTGATAATCATGAGGGGTGATAAGGTAATTCAACCCTAAATAACAGAAATTCAGCGTTCGCAGGGTATACAATCATAAAGCAAGTATAAAGGAAGAGTTTCACTTGCCTGGATAAAGCTTACTAGACTCCTGAATAGATGCTTCTAGAGGTTCCTTGCCTGGCCTCCTACTTGCACCTATAATTAATAGTATCCTCGTCACTAACTACCCCTTCGCGTATAAATATATATATATATATAAATAAATATATACATATATATAAAGTATACACTTAAACTTAATCAGAACAAGTAACATGATCATCAAGTAATGCACATAACAAGTAAAGCATGGCACTTTATCATTTAACTATTATTACTTAGGAATCTCTAACTACACCTAAGTCACTTAAGCATTTAATCAAGTAGCACATAAGGTCTAAGACCAATACCTCCTAACTATACTCTACTGACCTCAAATTAACAAATTAATAGTAAGGCACACTTGTGCCTCACCTCCCAAGACTTACATGTGAAGTGCAACCTAAGTGACTTACTAGTATGCTTACCTTGGCAACACTTGGGTGCCTTGGTAAAAGAATGCATCTACACTAAGTGAATTGACTCAAACTAACTTGCACTCTCTAATATGACTTAAAACTAACTCATGGAATCAATATGAGGTCAAGGCCTCACTGATGACACACTAAAATGCAATGCATCCTAAGTTGGTACTAGAATGTGACTACATGTGTGACACTTGTGTTCTTAAGTGGAAATAAGGCATCTCCACTAAGGGTATTGACTCCAAACCAATTTCTAAAGGTTGACACAATATTAAACTAATGTTATGAAGTGGTGTGACTCAAAGGCATTGCCTATATAGGTCCTTAAAAACTAGTGTACCAAAGTGACCATTCTGCCTTGGCAGTTTGGCACCTCTTGGGGGTTTAGGCAAAAACAAGTGTTTACACTATGTGCCTTGGTGAAATTGTGACTCTACTGGGTACTTAAGACTTAAATCTAAGTTGTGCACTTGGAATGACACTAATGCCTTGCTCAGGCCTCCTTGGGCCTCTATGCAAAGTTGACACAGGGCACCCTGCCCTGCTGTGGGGACTGCCATGAACTTACTCACTTGTCACTCACTAAACTCACTCAATACCCCAATCCAATGACTCAAATAGCTTCCTAATACTTCCCTAAGTTCATCTAAATCAAGGCCCCATGAGGGCCTCCTCATTGACAAGGTGTTTAACATACAAAAGTGCAATTGACCCAAATGTGCCCTGTTCTGGGGTGTACCCTGAAATGTGTGTGTGCATCTATGTAAATGATTGTTTTTATGACTTCTAAAGCTACTGGAGACTTGTATACATCAAGTCCTACCTCCAGGAGACTTGGGCCTATGAGGGCCTAAGCATGACACCTCCATTTCACTAGTTTTCTAAGGTGTAAAAATCTGCCATGTTGTGTGTGTGTGACTCCTTCCACCTTAACACCCTCCAAAACTCCATGAACCAACAAACCAAGCCACAAATCCTACTCTACCATGTACATATACCTACTGACTAGTCACCCAAGGCAAGATATCTCAACATTTAACCATTTAAAAGCACAAGACCGAGGCATTTATAGAGGTAAAACAGAGCAGAATTTCAGGGGCATATATATATATGCATAATTTCGAATGTAACATCATGGTATCCACACAATGGCTACTGATTACTACTAGATATCATCATACACACCATAAACTATCATTTTAACACTTAGAACATGGCATGCATCACTCAAAAATCACATACAAAACTCAAATTCATAGCTTTATATTCGGTTTTTACATAACTCAACATGCATTACTATAATCTCTCAAATATAGCTCTAAATCACATTGTAATATCAAGAGAATAGACATGCAAGGGCTGATTATTCACCAAAATCTCATCCCAACCAAATACCCTTCGAAAATTCAAGAAACAACTCCCAAAACCATGAAATTTTCGAGTGACCACATACATACATTCGGCTCTTCCTTAGAGTCATGGCCGAATGTGATGAAACATGAGTATGACTTGGTCAAATAGAGGTGTAAACCCATCCAAAATCATCTCAAGTTCATCTTTAGGAGCCACCAAAATAGAGACCCTAAGCTCATAGGAACCAAGGCCCTATTTCGGCTCCAAACTCAACATGCAAAGCTAAACTAACCTTGAACTTGAAAGTGCTCACAAGATATTGCTAGAGGAGAGTGATCCTTGCTTGGTTTTGTGAAGAAATGAAGAAAAAATGGTGGAAGGGGGATGGGGGTGAGCTTCGGCCGAATAGAAAGAGAGGGAGAGAAGAGAGGAGAGTGGAGAGAGTTTGTGTGGGTTTGTGTGTGTTAAAGTGTGAGTTTTGTTTGGTTTATGTGGCTTGACTTGACCAAAAGAGTGAGTGGGTTTGAGAGATTACAAGACTATCCTTTTGACAAGTATAGGTGGATTTGCATGCAAGGGTTTATTGGTAACTTATATGGTCAAGTGAGGTGATTGTACGGTCTTACCCTTGGTCATAATGCTAGTCAAAGTTGCATGCAAGGTCACACTAGTCATTTGCTAATTAATAAAAGTGTGATTAAAAGAGTATTAAAAGAAAGAGTTTTAATAAATAAAGTACAAGTCTATAAATCATGAAATTAATATCACAAATAATATGAGATTTTAGAAGTTTAATAAAATAGTTTTCACAAATTTTGGACAAGAAATGAATTTTAAAAGAAATATTACAAGTAGAGCTCTAATAGTCACATTTCACATTAATATAAAACACAAATATAATACACGTAAAATCTCGAGAAGAATATATATACTAAACGCTATTTTACAAGTTAAAGTTTATCGGCTACTCGCAATTTATCAAATATCACTAAGTCGCATATATCTTTACTATTATTTAATCGGGTAACGGCAACGATCGCATTTATTAATATAAAGTCAAAACCGTCGCAACTAGTAATATTATTTAATCGCGTAGCGAGAATTATCCACCAAAAGTCGTACAAGTACATTTAAACGATATACGAAAGTCACGTAACGACAAAAGAGTCAAATTCACATAATTTGGAAATTAAAACACGAAATTTCATATATCACCAAAATGAAATACTGTAATATATATATATGAGTCAAATATTACAGGCGTTACATCCTTCCCCCCTTAAAAGGATTCTGACCCCAGAATCTAAGTAAACAAATGAGGATACTTATCTAACATATCACTTTCTAATTCCCACGTTGATTCTTCAACCTTGGGATTCCTCCACAAAACTCTAACTAAAGGAACTATCTTATTCCTTAACACCTTATCCTTTCTATCTAGAATGCTAACCGGTTGCTCGATATAAGACAAATCGGGCTCTATTTCAACTGGTTCATTCTCTATAATGCACTTGGTGTCGGGGTTGAACTTCTTAAGCAATGAGACATGGAAAACATTGTGAACGTGCTGCATTTGAGGCGGTAAGGCTAGTTCGTACGCCACTTTCCCAATTTTGCTTAGAATTTCAAAAGGACCAATGAATCTTGGACTCAGTTTCCCTTTCTTTCCAAATCTTGCTATTCCTTTCCAGGGTGACACTTTTAACAGAACTGCTTCTCCAATTTCATACTCAACATCCTTTCTGTGCGGGTCAGCATACTTTCGTTGTCTATCTTGAGCTGCAATCAATCTACTTCGAATCACATCTACTGCTTCTTTTGTTTGCTGGATCAATTCTGGACCAATTACTTTCCTTTCTCCAACTTCGTCCCAATATATCGGAGATCTACACTTCCTTCCATAAAGAGCTTCGTACGGGGGCATTCCAATGCTGGCATGATAACTGTTATTATACGAAAACTCAACCAAAGGCAAATGCTCGTCCCAATTTCCTTTGAAGTCCAAAGCACAAGACCTTAACATGTCTTCGATAGTTTGAATTGTACGCTCGCTTTGTCCGTCTGTTTGTGGATGATAAGCAGTACTCATCTTGAGTCGGGTTCCCAAATGTTCTTGAAATTGCTTCCAAAATCTAGAGTTAAAACGGGGGTCTCGATCTGACACAATAGATACTGGAACTCCATGACGAGTAACAATCTCTTTCAAATACATATGAATTAGCTTATCCATTGAAAATCTCTCGTTAATTGGCAGAAAATGAGCCGACTTGGTCAACCGATCAATGATTACCCAAATAGCATCATGATTAGATTTCGTCCTTGGCAATCCAACTATGAAGTCCATTGCAATGTGCTCCCACTTCCATTCTGGTATCTCTAAAGGCTGTATCAACCCACTTGGCTTCTGATGTTCAGCTTTTACTCTTTGACAAGTGTAGCATTTACTGATCCACTGAGCAATTTCTTTCTTCATGTCTGGCCACCAAAAGTTTTGCTTCAAATCTTGGTACATTTTTGTGCTTCCGGGGTGAATAGAAAATTCTGAATTGTGAGCATCCTTCAAAATTTCATTCTTCAATTCTTCCACATTTGGTATCCAAATTCTTGATGAAAATCTCAAGATTCCTTGATTGTCTTTCTGAGTACAAATCTCTTCTCCGGTCAACTCATTGATCTTTTCATTCATCACTTCTTCTTGGCATTTCTTTATCTTCTCCATCAATTCAGGCTGAAAAGTCATGGTACAAATCATTTCTGTAGGTGCACTTGGAGCTCGAATTTCAATTCCCATCTTCTCGAATTCTTGTGATAGTTCTTGAGCCATAGTCAACATATTCAACCTTTCTTTGCGACTTAACGCATCTGCTACCACGTTCGCCTTTCCGGGATGATAACTAATCGTGCAGTCGTAGTCTTTAATCAATTCCAACCATCTTCGCTGCCTCATGTTCAACTCTTTTTGCGTGAAAATGTACTTCAAGCTTTTGTGATCCGTGAATATTTCACACTTCTCGCCATAAAGATAGTGTCTCCAAAGCTTCAAAGCAAACACGATTGCTGCCAATTCCAAATCATGAGTCGGATATCTTTGTTCGTGTGGCTTGAGTTGCCTTGACGCGTAGGCTATCACTTTCCCGTGTTGCATTAAGACACAACCTAATCCTTTATACGACGCATCACTGTAGATAACAAAATCTCCTTGATCATCTGGCAAAGCTAGAACTGGAGCGGTGACTAATCTTTGTTTCAACTCTTGAAAGCTCTTTTCACATTTGTCGGTCCATTCAAACTTCTCGTTCTTCCGAGTCAATCTTGTCAACGGTACTGCAATCTTCGAGAAATCTTTCACAAACCTTCGATAATATCCGGCCAATCCCATGAAACTTCTAACTTCAGTTGGGGTCTTTAGCCTCTCCCAATTCATCACAGCTTCTATCTTTGCTGGATCCACTCGAATTCCTTCGCTTCCAACAATATGCCCTAAGAACTGCACTTCTCGTAGCCAAAATTCGCATTTAGAGAACTTTGCATACAGCTTCTCCTTCCTTAAAGTTTCCAAAGCTATCCTCAGGTGTTCAGCATGTTCTTCTTCAGACTTCGAATATATGAGAATATCGTCGATGAATACAATGACGAACTTGTCTAAATACTTCTTGAATACACGGTTCATCAAATCCATGAAGGCGGCTGGTGCGTTTGTCAATCCGAATGCCATAACTAGAAACTCGTAATGCCCATACCGAGTTCTGAAAGCTGTCTTTGGGATGTCCTCGGACTTAATCTTCAATTGGTGATATCCCGAACGCAAGTCAATCTTCGAGAAGTAAGTTGCTCCTTTGAGTTGATCAAATAAGTCGTCGATTCGAGGCAAAGGATACCTATTCTTGATTGTCAACTTGTTCAATTCTCTATAGTCGATGCACAATCTCATGCTTCCGTCCTTTTTCTTCACAAAAAGAACTGGAGCTCCCCACGGGGATACACTCGGCCTTATAACTCCTTTGTCTAACAGTTCTTGCAATTGCTTGGCCAACTCCTTCATTTCTGCCGGTGCCATTCGATATGGTTGCTTTGAAACTGGTTCCGTGCCGGGTGCTAAGTCAATAGAAAACTCAATTTGACGGTCGGGAGGCAAACCAGGAAGATCGTCAGGAAATACATCAAGAAATTCATTAACTATCGGAATGCTCTCTATATTCGGCGTCTCTTTAGATCTATCAACTACATGAGCCAAATAACCTTCACAACCTTGCCTTAACAACTTCTTAGCTTCAATTATCGTCAAGAATGTCTTAGCTTGTTTCTGCCCTTTAAACTCTACTTTCTTGCCTTGAGGAGACTTAAGAATTATCTTCTTCTTCTTACAATCTATTTGAGCACCATTTTCTGCTAACCAATCCATACCTAATATAACATCAAATTCTCCTAATCGAAAAGGTATAAGGGAAGCAGGAAAACTAAAGCCAGAGATCTCTATAGTACACCGGGGGCAAATACTTCTAACACATACTTGTTCTTGATTAGCAACAATGATAGATAAGGGTTCAGCTAAAGGTTCAGTTTCACAATTCAACTTGCCAACAAAAGATTCAGATATGAAAGATCTAGTAGCTCCAGAATCAAATAGCACTTTAGCATGGATGTTGTTGACAGAAAGCGTACCTGCCACAACCTCAGAACTCTGAACAGCATCCTTGATATTCATGTTGAATGTCCTTGCTTGAGCCGGATAAGAGGGATGGAAAACAGGAGTTGCAGACTCAAAAACTTGAGTAGAAGGTAATTGCAGAATCGGAGCAGAAGATGTCATTCCTTGATTGTAAGGTGTAGCTGCCAACTGCATCAACTTGCTGGTTCCAGGAGCTTTACAATCCCTTGACATATGACCGGTCTTTCCACACTTGAAACATGTAACAGAAGGCTTCGGGTTCTGGCACTCGTTCGCATAATGACCCTTCGAGTTGCACTTGAAACAGACAATATCAGCCTTATTACAACTTCCCGTGTGTTTCTTGTTGCAGAACTTGCATTCTGAATTTGCTTGTTGACTCCTTTGACCACTCGGTCCTTGAATCTTCTTCACGTTCCTGTTATCACCTTTCTTGAATCCTCGGGGACCTCCTTGATTCTGAAACCCAAACTTCTTGAAATTCTTTCCACTTTGGCTCCCTTGGGCCGAACCTTCACCTTTACTTACAAACTTCCTCTTCTTGTTATCCTTCTCCTTCTGGTTCTGATCACTTTCTCCTTCAATTACCATTGCCTTCTGGACCACTTCAGCATATGTGGCCAATTCAAAAGCAGCCACTCTGCTTCGTAGCCAAGGCTTCAGTCCTTGTTGAAATCTCTTTGCCCTTTTCTCGTCCGTGTCCACATAATCTCCCACGAATCTTGCCAATTCTGTAAATTTCTTTTCATACTCTCCAACAGTCATTCCCTCTTGCTTCAATTCAAAGAACTTCAACTCCATCTGAGTTTGCATATACCTCGGAAAGTATTTGTCCAAAAAGATCTTCTTAAACCTATCCCAAGCAATAACCTCACCTTCTTCTAAAGCACGGGCTGACTCCCACCAATAGTTCGCTTCGTCTTTCAGAAAATAGGAGGCATATTCGACTTTCTTATCATCGGTTACAACAGCCAAAGTGAAAGCCTTCTCCATCTCCTTTAGCCAGGATTGAGCTTCAACAGGGTCTTGAGTTCCTCGGAACTCGGGTGGTTTCACAGCTTGGAAAGATTTGAAAGTAGTAGGTGGTGGTGGTGCTTGTTGTTGTTGCTGGAGTTGTTGTTGAAGTAATTGTTGTTGTTGAGCAAGGGTGACAGATTGTTGGTGAAGAAGTTGCATAAGTTGAGCCAAGGTTGGTGGTGGTTCTTCAGTATTTTCATTGTTGGTGTTGCGGGTTCTTCGGGGAGGCATGATTCTGAATGTAGACAAGAAAAGCTTAATTGCAGTTCAATATATGCATACAAGTTATATCAAAGGAGAACATTGGGTACAAAGGTATTATTCAAGAGTTATTGACATGGTAACGGTTCACTATGGTTATTAAGGCATCATGGTATGTGTGTGTATTATTAGAGTTTAAAGTATCGTATTGCAAATGTATAATCATTCGGTCAAGGTCATGTTCATGATATATTAGAAAAGTTCAAGTATAATCAAGTTCAAAAGGGTTTAACATGGCAATTCTATCTAAGCATGGTATAACAATATAATAGAAAAATGAGATAAAAGGTCAAAGTGCGAGATTAAACATTAATCCAAATGATAAGTACGGAACAGTACGAACGGAAATAAAGTGCAAATAAAAGTCTTCCCGAAACAATCCGGGGGTACAAGTACGAAATGGAAAGTCAAAGTACGGATAACATGATAACAGAGATAAATAGACTAAGGAATAGTCTAGGGAGATGGGGATGATGCTGGTGAAGCTGGTGGACTGGCAACTGGCTCACGGAGACTGCTAATCACACGGCGGAGCTCGTCAGTAATGGCGGTCAAAGTGATACGGCTCTCGCGCTCGCGGTAGGGTGGAATAGCTGCCAAACGGTCCTCGGCCATGCGAATGATCTCCTCGACCCTAGCAATCAAACGGGGACGGTTGCCCTCATCATCAAAGTCCTCACGGTACAGCTGGTCAATCCGATGCTGGAGAATCGTGTTCTGGCCCTCGAGTCGGTCAGTAAGCCTCACCATCTGCTCGTAAAGCGGGAACGGAACAGTAGCCGGGAATCCGGGACTAGAAGATGACGATGCCTGCCAATAGTTATATATATATATATATACGCGGTTATAGTAAAAAGGGTGAGAAAACTTAAAAGATTCTAACGCCCCAAGTCCCACATGATCTAAGTTCATCTTAACTTCTAAATCCTATCTTATATCCATTTATCCTATGTTGTTCAGTGACTCAAACCTGGCTCTGATACCAACTGTGACGGACCCAACTTAAACCACCGACTAAAGCATGCATATCGATATATATAATTAAACTACAGAGTTATAAAGGATTAAACTACCAATCTAAATCCACAATCCCGGAATCACCAGGAATGAGTATGAACAACATCTAAAGTTATTACAATCCCAAATAGAAATCCAAATTAAGTCTAAGTCATACTACAGTTTTTAAATCCCAAAAACTTAAAAGAAATTAACTAGGGAACTACGAGTTCCCAACCTGTCCCATCATACGGCGGAAAGCAATCCCGTTGCCTGAGGTGGTCTTACGAGCGGTCTGCTTGAATCGGGCCATTCTCGGGTTTCACTGAAGGGTTATAACAACAACAATATATATGAGCATAAAGCTCAGCAAGTGAAAGCAGTAAATAAAACAGTTCACAATATGCAATATAATCAAGTGCAAAAGCAACAATAGATATCACAAGGTATAAACACAAGTAAAGGTGCAATGTGGGAAAAATTTATTGGAATTGGAAACACACAGCGCTACGAGCATTGAGGGGTGATCAGCCCACACCAAGCTCCGAACCACATAAAGTGATTCAACCAGGGAGGATCCTCGGCACACATTGGCCATAAACAGACATCAGGCTCCCCGCTACTGATGCTGCAATAATAGACTGGCGCCTCAGTCTTAATATAAAATTATTATCCAATACCTTTTAAGGTCATTTTCAAATCAAATCATTTTCAAAAAGGGGTCTTGATCAAAGACAAGTTATAAGCAAGGATGTTTTCAAAATACAAGTGATCTTTTAAAAGTAAAGGATGTTATTAAGAACAGGGTTCCAATGAGATAATTCAGGTTAATGCGGGGTATAAAGTTCTCATTATTCATCAAGGACTATTGGAGTATAATCATGTGGGTGTAGGGTCATAACATATGAAAAAGGTACTTCAAGTGTTAAGGGTATTATTGGAATCCAAAGTGATAATCATGAGGGGTGATAAGGTAATTCAACCCTAAATAACAGAAATTCAGCGTTCGCAGGGTATACAATCATAAAGCAAGTATAAAGGAAGAGTTTCACTTGCCTGGATAAAGCTTACTAGACTCCTGAATAGATGCTTCTAGAGGTTCCTTGCCTGGCCTCCTACTTGCACCTATAATTAATAGTATCCTCGTCACTAACTACCCCTTCGCGTATAAATATATATATATATATAAATAAATATATACATATATATAAAGTATACACTTAAACTTAATCAGAACAAGTAACATGATCATCAAGTAATGCACATAACAAGTAAAGCATGGCACTTTATCATTTAACTATTATTACTTAGGAATCTCTAACTACACCTAAGTCACTTAAGCATTTAATCAAGTAGCACATAAGGTCTAAGACCAATACCTCCTAACTATACTCTACTGACCTCAAATTAACAAATTAATAGTAAGGCACACTTGTGCCTCACCTCCCAAGACTTACATGTGAAGTGCAACCTAAGTGACTTACTAGTATGCTTACCTTGGCAACACTTGGGTGCCTTGGTAAAAGAATGCATCTACACTAAGTGAATTGACTCAAACTAACTTGCACTCTCTAATATGACTTAAAACTAACTCATGGAATCAATATGAGGTCAAGGCCTCACTGATGACACACTAAAATGCAATGCATCCTAAGTTGGTACTAGAATGTGACTACATGTGTGACACTTGTGTTCTTAAGTGGAAATAAGGCATCTCCACTAAGGGTATTGACTCCAAACCAATTTCTAAAGGTTGACACAATATTAAACTAATGTTATGAAGTGGTGTGACTCAAAGGCATTGCCTATATAGGTCCTTAAAAACTAGTGTACCAAAGTGACCATTCTGCCTTGGCAGTTTGGCACCTCTTGGGGGTTTAGGCAAAAACAAGTGTTTACACTATGTGCCTTGGTGAAATTGTGACTCTACTGGGTACTTAAGACTTAAATCTAAGTTGTGCACTTGGAATGACACTAATGCCTTGCTCAGGCCTCCTTGGGCCTCTATGCAAAGTTGACACAGGGCACCCTGCCCTGCTGTGGGGACTGCCATGAACTTACTCACTTGTCACTCACTAAACTCACTCAATACCCCAATCCAATGACTCAAATAGCTTCCTAATACTTCCCTAAGTTCATCTAAATCAAGGCCCCATGAGGGCCTCCTCATTGACAAGGTGTTTAACATACAAAAGTGCAATTGACCCAAATGTGCCCTGTTCTGGGGTGTACCCTGAAATGTGTGTGTGCATCTATGTAAATGATTGTTTTTATGACTTCTAAAGCTACTGGAGACTTGTATACATCAAGTCCTACCTCCAGGAAACTTGGGCCTATGAGGGCCTAAGCATGACACCTCCATTTCACTAGTTTTCTAAGGTGTAAAAATCTGCCATGTTGTGTGTGTGTGACTCCTTCCACCTTAACACCCTCCAAAACTCCATGAACCAACAAACCAAGCCACAAATCCTACTCTACCATGTACATATACCTACTGACTAGTCACCCAAGGCAAGATATCTCAACATTTAACCATTTAAAAGCACAAGACCGAGGCATTTATAGAGGTAAAACAGAGCAGAATTTCAGGGGCATATATATATATGCATAATTTCGAATGTAACATCATGGTATCCACACAATGGCTACTGATTACTACTAGATATCATCATACACACCATAAACTATCATTTTAACACTTAGAACATGGCATGCATCACTCAAAAATCACATACAAAACTCAAATTCATAGCTTTATATTCGGTTTTTACATAACTCAACATGCATTACTATAATCTCTCAAATATAGCTCTAAATCACATTGTAATATCAAGAGAATAGACATGCAAGGGCTGATTATTCACCAAAATCTCATCCCAACCAAATACCCTTCGAAAATTCAAGAAACAACTCCCAAAACCATGAAATTTTCGAGTGACCACATACATACATTCGGCTCTTCCTTAGAGTCATGGCCGAATGTGATGAAACATGAGTATGACTTGGTCAAATAGAGGTGTAAACCCATCCAAAATCATCTCAAGTTCATCTTTAGGAGCCACCAAAATAGAGACCCTAAGCTCATAGGAACCAAGGCCCTATTTCGGCTCCAAACTCAACATGCAAAGCTAAACTAACCTTGAACTTGAAAGTGCTCACAAGATATTGCTAGAGGAGAGTGATCCTTGCTTGGTTTTGTGAAGAAATGAAGAAAAAATGGTGGAAGGGGGATGGGGGTGAGCTTCGGCCGAATAGAAAGAGAGGGAGAGAAGAGAGGAGAGTGGAGAGAGTTTGTGTGGGTTTGTGTGTGTTAAAGTGTGAGTTTTGTTTGGTTTATGTGGCTTGACTTGACCAAAAGAGTGAGTGGGTTTGAGAGATTACAAGACTATCCTTTTGACAAGTATAGGTGGATTTGCATGCAAGGGTTTATTGGTAACTTATATGGTCAAGTGAGGTGATTGTACGGTCTTACCCTTGGTCATAATGCTAGTCAAAGTTGCATGCAAGGTCACACTAGTCATTTGCTAATTAATAAAAGTGTGATTAAAAGAGTATTAAAAGAAAGAGTTTTAATAAATAAAGTACAAGTCTATAAATCATGAAATTAATATCACAAATAATATGAGATTTTAGAAGTTTAATAAAATAGTTTTCACAAATTTTGGACAAGAAATGAATTTTAAAAGAAATATTACAAGTAGAGCTCTAATAGTCACATTTCACATTAATATAAAACACAAATATAATACACGTAAAATCTCGAGAAGAATATATATACTAAACGCTATTTTACAAGTTAAAGTTTATCGGCTACTCGCAATTTATCAAATATCACTAAGTCGCATATATCTTTACTATTATTTAATCGGGTAACGGCAACGATCGCATTTATTAATATAAAGTCAAAACCGTCGCAACTAGTAATATTATTTAATCGCGTAGCGAGAATTATCCACCAAAAGTCGTACAAGTACATTTAAACGATATACGAAAGTCACGTAACGACAAAAGAGTCAAATTCACATAATTTGGCAATTAAAACACGAAATTTCATATATCACCAAAATGAAATACTGTAATATATATATATGAGTCAAATATTACAGGCGTTACATTATAATTACGAAATTGTGAAATTCTCTAGTCTCTGATTTCATATGTTAAATCACACACATTATTTCACAAGCACATTATTGAGCTATGGATTCTTTGACAAACTCTGATTTATTGATGAATATTCTGAAAATTATGTCTTTATTCTGAGGTATTTAGAATTTATTCTATTTAATGTAAATCTCAGAGTTTAAAATTCGAGGGATTTAATCTTGATTTTCTAAATTCTTATACACTTTCAGGAGTTCAAATTTTCAGAGAATATGAAGGGAGTATTCCAAACGGGTGTATTGTTAGTGGGTTTACATCAAAAACATTTTAATAGGAGAACGTGTAATCAGCATTTATAACTGCACATGTTTTACTGCGCTCATGATTATTACTCTCTTTTCTCCATCCCACTAACTCTTATCTACCAGTTAAAATCTGACAGGTGTCCAAGTGAACAAAGAGCCATGCGTGTACAACTACACAAAATCTGAAGGGTTTATCACATCAGATTTTAATTCTTATCATTCACTTATACACTTATTCACTAATACTCTCTCAACAAACTCTTACTCTCTTCTCTCTGATATTCAAATTTTCTCACAAACACTTCCTCAAACACCTTCTTTCTTAAACTCTGTTCTAATGGCCACTACAGCATTCATCTTTGCAGGTGTGGAATTTGTCACCAATAACCATGCTGCTATCCTAAACACTGCCGACGCTCCAAGGGATTATCATCCTATGCAGCAATTTCTGGCACAGAGTGCCATTGCTACCGCTCTCACAGCTCCTGCCAGACTCTCAGGAAGCCAGATCATAAACTTCTGGAGGACGGGTAAGTATGACAATGGTGGTGAAGAGGGATCACCATCGATTGTGTTTTCATATGAAGGCGAGGAGTATTTTGTTACTCCAGCCACAGTCAGAACTGCTTTCAATCTGCCAGAGCTCGACACTGCTTATATCACAAATGGAGATGCAAATCTGAGAACAATGATGACTGATCTGGGCTACAGTGAATCACTAGACAAATTGGGACAACTAAAGCGCCCAGGGCTCAGAAGAGAATGGAGTTTCTTTTTCGACTGCATCACCAGGGCATTTCAAAAGAAGTCTACAAACCGGGATGCTATTCCAATGGACATGCTGCAGATTGGGTATTCTCTGATCTACTCTACTAATTTTGATTTTGGTAGATTAGTTCTTAGAAATATTGGTGAAAGAATGCATGAGAATAGACAAGTCATATATTTCTCAAGATTCTGTCAATTATTGTTTAATGCAACTGTTGGTGAGGTAGATTTTGGTGTTGATGATGAAATCAAGCCATTCAGGCTTCATAAAAGAGTGTTTAAGGACCTCATCTCCAAGGATGAGAAGTATCCCATTCAGAGACCTCTTCTGATTCCAGCTCAAGTTAGAGCTAGGATGGACATGCCCCCAGTACAACAACCACAACAACCTCAACCTCCAGTCTCTCCTACAATCCCCAAACAACCCAGAACTTCTGCATCCAAGTCCAAAAGGGCTGCACAGTCTGATGCAGCTGCTTCTACTGCCAAAAGAACAAGAACCTCTGTTGCTACACATGTTCTGAAACCAAACACTGATGAGCAGACAAACACTGATGAGCCAGTAAACTCTGAGGCTCATTTAAACTCTGACCCTCAAGTAAACTCTGAGACTCCTGTCCAAACTGAAGCTGCTACTCCTCAAAAGCAGAAGAAAAGAAGAAGACTTGTTGCAGCATATGAATATGATGATCTTGAACCTGCACAAGATGTAAACTCTGAACCACATATTAGTCCTCCAAAGCCAGCCAGATTCAAAAGAAGGGCTCAAAAGCCTGCAAGAGCAAAAGTCCCAGTTACTGAAATCACAGACTTCACAGTTGAGGAAGACCAAACACCATCTACTCCAGTTGCTGAACATTCTCAAGCTCTGATGGTGCTTCCTATCCAAGCTGTTCCTCTACCATCTCCTACAGCATCTACTTCATCCTCTGAAGTAGATGAAGAAATAAAGTGTGATGAACCAGTTACAACTGAAGCTGGAGCAAACATGTCTCATCCTCATACTCCATTATCTGATCATGGACCCTCCACTCCAATTCCTAATTCTCCAATGAAAATTCCAGAGGGTGCCATAGTTCATGATACAGCTCCAGAAAACTACAGGTCTGATGTAGTTGATGAATCTGACAGAGTAGCTATGGAAGCTCTACAGTCTCTTGCTCAGACTGGTGAAGAGCCTATCAAATCACAGTCTGAAGCTCAAGAAAAATCTGCTCAAGATACTGTGGAGAAAGTTGCTGATCCTGTTCCTAACGCTGACAAAGCAAACTCTGATGCTGATACTCAGGATGATGACAGTTCAGATACTGACAAGGATGAAAATGATGGAGTCCCTCTGACACAACAAAAGTGGGAGTCTACTAGCCAGTACAATGCCAGGCTATAAACTCTGAACACAGACTCTGAGCCACTTCCCAGGGATCTTCAGGTTGATCCACCAAATGAAGTCTGGGATAAACTCTGGTTGAGCCACCAACATTCTCTGGAGCCAGCAAAAGCTGAAGATTTTCTCTCTATGGCAGAGAATAAAATTTCAAACTCTGATGTTATGTCAAGCCTCAAAGGCACAATTCTCTATCTGAAGACATTTCATCCTGCTCATGCCCAGACATCTAAATCAATAGATAGTCTAAGAACAGAGGTGGCAAATATCAAGGAGACAAATGAACTGGAAAAGAAAAGGACCATGCTACCTCTGAAAGAAAATGTACAGAAGCTGGTGACTGCCAATGAATCTCTGGACAAAAGGATGACCATGATTGAATCAAATCAAGAAAAGATGTCCAAGCAGCTTGAAGCCATCCAAACTTCACTTTCTCTGATCACATCAATTCTGATTCCTGATGAGGATGATGTCAAAAAGGGGGAGAGAGTAGCTAAAGTCAAATGCCAGTCTACTACTCAAACTCTGAAAAGAAAGAAGAAGGATGATGATGATGATGATGTGGATGACTTCACAAAGCACAAGAGATTTCAAGCAGGGACTGGTGGAAGAGTTTCAAACTCTGACAGTCAGAAACAATCTAAGCAAAGCACAAAGTCTGCTCCAACACATAATGTCACATCTGGATCAAAGCACAGACCAGTGGCTGGATCAGATAAACCATTGACTGATGAAGAGCTTGCTAGATTGGTTTTTGAACAAGAAAATCCAGAAGCCAATTTGGATTTGGAGTTGATTGCTGCAGAGGAAGCTGAGCTGAAAAAGGAACATATTGAAGCCATAAACTCTGGAAAGATCCAAAAGCCTGCAAAGTCAACTACCAAGCCAAAAGAAAAGGGGATATTGATCAAAGAAGCTACTATTGCTGATCAGAGTTTACCAGCCAAAAAGGTATACTCTAAAGATGAATATACTTCCAAGGGCAAAAGCAAAGTAGATGAACATTTGGAGAAAGGCTGGGATAAGCAGAAGTCTACAACCTCTGACAAGGATCAAGTTGTAAAGGAAAAGAAGACAGAAGCGACAACCTCTGACAAAGCTCAAGCTGTGTTCAAACCAACAACTACTCCACTAGCTGGATTTGCAAAACCTACTCTGATGACTGAGATAAGCTTTGAAAAGGGCTCAATTCAACCAATCTCTCATCGTAAGGCAGGAAGAGATAAAGGAGGGCTGGGATCCAAATATGAAAAATTTGATCAGAGTATAGGATCAAGACCAGATGACCCCTCATCTCTCTGTGCTCCCAAGACTGGAGTATTGCAAGACAAAATGGACAAACTTGATTCAGTCCAGTTGGTGAAGAATGACAGAGGAGATAATATTCTTATCTACTTCATGTCTGATGGAACAGTGTTTAGAGTACTTGAAGCAGATCTATATGCTAAACACTGGGAGGAATTGAGATATGTATCACACATATTTCAAGTGAAAAACAAGTCAGGACAACACATCTCCAACCTGCTCAAAGATCAAATCAGAAGAAAGATGGGTATTACAGGAAACAAAAATGCTGGACCTTTCATTCCTAAATACCTCAATCATAAAGGACAGCTGGTTGAGATGAAGAAAAATTCAGCAAAAATTGAAACAATAGGTGGAATCAGAACTCTTGCATTTAATGAAGAGTCTGATAAAGCTTACAATATCAGGCTGGATAGAGACTTGAAGAGAAACAAGATCTACGATCTCAGAGCTGCAATTTATCAAACTGGAGTTTCAGATCCAGAGCTGAGAGAGATCAAGAGACAAATGATTACAGTGCTTGAAGAAGCTGAAAGAGAACTCCTCAGAGGGTATCTACAGACAGCAAATGGTGTTTATGCAGCTAAGGAGTAAAGTATCTGTAAGTTTTAAAAGTTTTCTGTTATATAGTTAAACTCTGTTGCATTTGACTTAAATGTTTTGACATCATCAATTATCTGTTAACTTGCACATAACTTATTTATGCACAAGTTGGGGGAGATTGTTAGATATAATTGATGATTACTAATATTCTTAAAGTTTGTTTTAGAACAGGAATCATCAGAGTTTAAGCTAGAAGCTGATCAGAGTTTAGTAAAGTCTGACAGAGTTTAATAAAGTCTGATCAGAGTTTACATAGTCAAGACTCGTCAGAGTTTACACGTGGAAAGAGCTCAGGAGCGGATATACTTCAAGGAAGGATAGAAGCTGAGGAGTGATTTGCTGGCTATGGAAACTAAACAGAAAACTGGAGCAATCTTTGATTGATAGATTTATTAGCTGATTTATAGGATATCAAATCAGAGATTGATTTTGTAACTGTGTCTATATAAACACAGATTAGGGTTACTCTATATGAGTTGAGTTATCGAGTACATTGTTTAGAACCCTAGCAGCTCTTAGTGATACAATATAAATCACTGAGAGAGTTTTTGTAACCATCAAAGCTTTGTGAATATAAGAGTTTATTGATTTCAATCTCTCATATTGTCTTACTGTGTTACAGATTGTGATCACTATATCATATTATATAGTGAGTTTATAGGACCTAACATTCACTTTAAAATTTGGTAAACAAACATATTTAAATTTAACACTAATGTTTTATACATAATTTATTGCAATTTTTTGTTATGTTATTCAACATACGAGGCGTCGCCGTTAGGCGATGCCGAGAAACTTATATTATATAATAATTATTATTTTTATATCCTTTATAAATATTTAAAAATAAATTTAACTAATTTTTATTATTATCTTAACTATATAAAATAATGATTTAATATAAATTCATAAAACTTATAATGTTTTATTCCAAACATGAAATGTTATTGTTAATTAAATTATTTTCTATTTATCATTTTATTTTTTGAGCATAAAATCAAATATTATACGTGCACACATCTATTTATAAGGAAATATATTATAAGAAAATAATTCAAATATTGTTAATGTGTGAAACTCCAAAAATTGCGTTAAAAATACTGCAACTTCAAAATTTGTATTGAAATGAGGAATTATAATAGTGAAAATGATGCGCAAAGAAAGAGCTTCAAATAGTGAAGTTTCTTTGTGATATTTGAGTTTCCTTCCGATATAAATCAGGAAACACGAGTCTTGCTAAAAATTGGCTTAATAGCGACATAACAATTATAATTCTTATACATAAAAACATTCGATACTCATATTATAACATTTCATCACAATATAACAACAGTGCTAATCAGACTTGAAAATAACATGATCTTCTAAATAGCAAAAAATAAGCAAAACAAACTCCACTTCAAACATTGGTTCGGAAACCGGTTAAATCTGCAGGTTCAGTCTAGAGCTGTTCCACGGAACAAAGTCATCTTATAAGCAATGTAAAATTCTGATACTTCGATCTAATTCTTACACTCTGTTTTAAGCATATATATCCCAGTAACTCCATCTCCCACGAATCAGCTTGCTGCAGTATCACGGTTCAAGAAAGGAATTTTATTATACTGGTTGGCAGCTGGACCAATGCATTTTTTACTCACACTTTCATATTGCTCACTAAGTTGGAACGTGTTTTCCAGTGACTTGATAAGACTGTTGTGACGCTTTTCAAAATTGCATTAGATGGACACGATTAGCTCAGGCTTTGTTTAGGTCTACATTTTTCTCCCATATGTAGAAGCAATTGTCCCGTGTCTGCATGCATTTTACTTTGTTTCTTGATTTCAAGTTCATGCACTTTGCTTTGTTTCTTGACTTTGAAGACTAATGCTCCAACCGTTGGAGTATCTGATATTTAGTATGATCTAATAAATTAATTATGAGTGCGTTACAGTGTGAATCACTTTTTAATCTACATTAACCTGTGCTTATTATCTATACTTAGTAAATGAAATATTTCTTTTAATCAAATTATAATTTTATTTACAACATATATTTGACAGATTTTAGATGAAATATTAGATTGTGAGTCAAAACATAATAATTGTGGTTCGTACGACTCTAAACATCGTATTGTATTGTATTATTAGTCCATAAATTTATTATTGAGTGCGTTATAACTAAAAACACATTATAATCAAGTATTTACGTATAAAAAATACCAACACTACCCGTGTGCGAAGCACGGGCAAGATTACTTTTGTTATAAAAGACAAACCAAACAAACTCAGATATAACTTCTTATAAAAGTATTGTAAAAATTCATTCCAACATAATCCTCCCGATTCCTTAAATTTTTAAAGGTCATTTGTGATTTATCATAAACAGATAAAAATCAATTATTTACTCCTTACATTTTTCATATTCTTTTCCGCATTTTTATTATTAATTTGATTGTAGATTTTGAATTTAATATTAAAACAATAATATTGTCATTCAATTCAGAGTCATTATCTTTTAAAAATTGAATTGTTTATAATATATCTGGAGACGTCGCTAAGACATTCTCGAAGATGTAGTGAGGCAGCTAAATCTTACCTATCATATTCAATAGAGAAGATTCTTTGATGTAGAAAATAATTAGTATGAAAAAAAAATGAGAAATTAGATTTTTTCGTCACCAAATCTATTGAGTGCTTGGGAGCATTTGGATTAAGGTTGAGAATGAGAATCGGGAATGGAAATGAGAATGGTATGGTAACTCATGGGGTATGATTTAACCACCTAAAGGATTGGAGTTCACATTCCATAGCACCAAATAACTAATCCGAACACTTTGTCATGGGATTAAGGTTTTGAATTCCGTTAACCGGTCTCATTAACCATGAACCAAAATGATTTTTTTTCTTTTTTTGTCACTAATATTAAGTTTGGATTTTTTTGTCGCTAACGTTAGGTTTGAATTTGAATATTAACACTATGTTATTCTTTTCAGCATTATTATAATATAGTGGTAGTCTGTAATATTATGGTGATTCGCATTTTAAGACTCTTAAAATATCTAGTCTCATAGATTATTTTAATTTTTTCCCGAATGAAAATTTAACGTTTGAATTTTTAGTGACAAAAAAAAAAGTCCGAACCTAACATTAGTGACAGAAATGAAAAAAATTTACTCCCTCTGTTTTGTTTTAAAGGTCGTTCTAGTTTTTTCACCAAGATTAAGGAGTGTTATTAATACTTGTTTATTTTCCTAGTTTACCCTTATTATCCTTGTATTCTCTTTTCATTATCTGTGCATAATAAATACATTGCACTAAGTTTTAACAACCCCTTCTCATTATCTAGACTTCTCTCCGCATTTCAAATTTTGTTGCCTCCAAATATTTGATCCATTCTTTACATTACACTTCTAAAAATTTCAAATATCCCCCCATTGCTTTCAAATATCCCTCCATTGCTTCACCTGATACAGTATATCTGATATAGTATATATAGCTGTGTATGCATACAAGTTTAAACACCACTTCATCCACCACATCCACAACATCATATACTCACAATATATGAAGAAAAATCATATGCTCACAATATGGATAGTAATAATAATTTTGATTTTAACGCGTCAATGAGTTTATCTGAAGGTGTTTCAGATGAAGAAGTTTCAACGGAAGAGACTGAAAACTCCAGATTTACAGGTATTTTACATGGTGAACTTGGTTTTTGTTTTAGTTATGATATTTTTTTTAAGGAAGTTATGATATTATTATTTAATCATTTTCTTGTTTATATTTTATATAATTTGCTTGGTTCAATTTTTTACTCAACAACATTACTATTCATTATATTCTCACTATATAATCATAACTTTTGTATAAATGATCACTGTAAGCAAACTAAATTTTTATTAATTAATATATAATTATAGAATAATATAATCCAATAACTATTTTATTTATGTACTTATTATTATATAAATTAATAACTTTTATTTAATTTTTATAAACTTATCTTGCACGGATTTATTTCACCTAATTTTTTTAATTATATGTATTCAAATATGTGTTTTTATATATAAAAAATTTACGTTCATCAAATATAGTTTATATTTATTTCCACTCCCACATATTTATTTATGTATATTATAATTACATATTTCAGTAAATAATAAGATATATTTATTCATAGTTAAAATATATTTTATTGTAAGAAGAAAATTTTAATATAATAAAATAAATGTCTGTAGTTGTATTCATCAAATATTTAATATATATATATATATATATATATATATATTTATTTATTTATTTTTATTTCTCATTTTTTTAAAATAATATTTGCTAATTCAATTGTTGCAGGTACAAATAATTTTACAAGTGAAGAATTCTCTCAAGAACACGCGGAGGATATTCCAATCATATTTGATACAAGCGAGCTTTCGTCTTCTGAGAGTAAAAATTTATAATTTTATCATTTTGTTTTGTTATTCATTGTTTATAATTTTGTTAGGTTTATAATAAAATTTTTAGGTGAAAGAGAAATCACAGATGAAGAAGGAGAAGTGAAAAAAAGAAAAGTGCTCACAAATGACATGAGACAGGCTATTTATGCAACTCTGTTAAGGAAAAGTGTCAATGGAAAACTCAAAAAATACACCACAAGAGAGGTTGCTTCCATCTTTTCAGTCTCAATGTGCACTGTTCAGAGAATTTGGAAAAGATCAAAAGAGAACATAGCCGATGGAGTTGTTAATGTATCTCATCGAAAAACAAAAAATTGTGGACGTAAGCGCATACACATTGATTCAGAGCAGTTTCGAAAGATACCACTCCGACAAAGAACAACTGGCGGGCTGCAGCCAGTGCTATGAAAGTTAGTCCATCACTAATTTATAGCAACTTCAGGTATGGAAATATCAAAAGACATACTAATCCACTAAACCCTGTTCTAACAGATAAAAACAAGAAGGCTAGAGTACAATTTTGTTTATCCATGCTTGAAGAAGACAGTTTACCTCATGATCCAACATTCAAGAGTATGGAGAATGTCATTCACATTGATGAGAAGTGGTTTAACATGACAAGGAAAAATGAGAAATATTATCTTTTGCCAAATGAGGAGGATCCCTACCGCACATGCAAAAGTAAAAATTTTGTGACAAAAGTAATGTTACTTGCTGCTATAGCTCGCCCACGTTTTGATGTTGAAGGGAAGGAAATATTTTCGGGAAAGATTGGCATATTTCCATTTATCACCAAGTTACCGGCGAAAAGAAGCAGTGTCAATAGGGCTGCAGGGACCATGGAAACTAAAGCTATGACTTCGGTGAAAAGAGAAATAGTAAGGTCAGTTCTTATCAATAATGTGGTGCCAGTTATCTTAGAAAAATGGCCAAGGGAGGATGCTAACTCTATTATCTATATTCAACAAGATAATGCAAAAACTCACATCGATTTTAATGATAAAGAGTTTTGTGAAGCAGTGTAGCAAAGTGGTCTTGACATCAAAATAAGATGCCAGCCAGCAAATTCTCCTGATTTGAACGTGTTGGACCTTGATTTTTTGAGGGCCATTGATTCTTTGAAGTACCAGGAAGCTCCAAGAACAACTGAGGAGCTTGTTTGTGCAGTTGAAAAAGCTTACCAAATTTTTTCAAGTGGATTGTCTAATAGGATTTTTCTAACTCTACAATCATGCATGAAGGCTATAATGGAGGTTAGGGGTTGCAATAATTATAAAATCCCACACATGAAAAAATTTGTTTTGGAGAGATATGACCAATTACCTAGTCAACTAAAATGTGATGCAAAGTTGTACAAAGATGTCATGATGGATCTAATTTTTGAGATGTAATCAATATTTGGTGGAAATTTTATTTTTGTGTTAGAGTATTTTTATTTTCCAAATTTAAATATTAAATATGTTTTGTTATATTGAGTTGTATAATAGGTTAATTTTAAAAATAATAAAATGGATACAAAAGTGTTCAAAAAATATTTGATTTAATTAACAAGTCGTGTGCATATAAAAATATAAAGTTTATATTCATACAATATAGTTCAACTAATTCATTATATATATTTTGCTAGTAAATTATGCTCACTTTATCAATTTTTGTGTAATCAAAATATTACACTTTACCTCATATATTATGTATATAAAAAAAATATTAAAAGAGATGTATAATATGGATACAAAAGTGCTCAAAAAATATTTGATTTAATTAACAAGTCGTGTACATATAAAAATATTAGAAGAAGTACATAGTGCTACAAATGATAAAAAATTGGTATTTCGTTAAATATAAAAATTATATTTAATTAACATATTTTTATAATTCATTATTTATATTTTGACATTAAAATATTAGGATCGGTACATAGTGTTATTTTTGTTGGTGAAATATGAATATTATAATAAATCTGTATTTGTTATAATTGTCATATTAAAACTATATCGATATTAATATTATTTTATTATTATTTTTTGTTAGACATTTTTTTAAAGTGAAAGAATATAATAAAATCAAGACAATGAATTAAAAATTAAAAATAAAACAAACAACTCAACCAAACAATGCATTTTAACATGTATCTAAAATAAATATTTCAAAACAAATATTAAACCATCACTTTTTTTTTTAGAGAAATGCAATAGGAAAATAAATCTGGGACATTTCAGATACAACTCTGTTAAGATCCAATGGATGCATGTTGAGATCAAACCCTTGTTTGTCTTCTGCTTTCTTATCTTGTAAGCTATCCATAAACTTTGACTCTGCTTTAACGTCTTCTCCAGATATAAAATGATATAAACTCAGCATATATATGGTTGACATAAGCATCACTTCCTCCTTTGCCTGTCAGATTTTTCTTAACTTGTATTTGATTACCACTTGCATCTTCACTTTGGTTGATCATACACTTATCATGAGAATATATATATATATATATATATATATATATATATATATATATATATATATATATATATATATATTTCGTAATAAAACTGTAAAGTATAAATATTTTAAGAGAATGTTTTTGTGGAGAAGAAAAGATTGTACACAATGAAAGAATGATAAGAAGTGAAGAAGAAACAGTGATATAAATACAAGATGAGATTCATCATTAAAGGAGGAGACGTTTAAGTTATTCTAGATGCATGAATACGTGATAATCAGAAAAATAAATAAGGGCAGTATGGGAAGATTTTTGTTGACCTACTCTTGAAAACTGAGAGCGACCTATATTTTCAAAAAAACAAAACCTTCTGAAGCGTCCTTTAAAACAAAACAGAGGGAGTATAATTTAGTGTAAGTGCTCGTTTGGTTGCCTCTCCAATACCCAGGAATTTCAAGTATTTTCAACTTCCTAGGAAGTAACTATAGATAAAATTGTTTGGTTGACAAAAATAAGGGAAGAGCAACTTCCATGGAAGTATGAATACCCATGATTTGTAGGAAGTTATCACCCCACCCTTGGTCATTGGAAAATCCCATGATTTTAAATTCCACTGTAACAACCAAACAATTTTTTTCACTCCTATATATTTTAATTACCAGGAAATTACTACTTCCCATAGAAAGTTAATTCCCGGATGCAACCAAACAAGCACTAAGTTTCTAAATTAGTCAAGATTTTAAATTACCTTACAAATATGTTATTATTTAATTAAGATTTTAAGTTATTATATAAAATAAAAATTATTTTAATTCATTAAGATAAGATATTCAAAAGCTGATTTGTTTAGCATTTCAAAATATGATGAACTAGTTGAGAAGCCGCGCGTTGCGGCGGGCTGTAAAAATTATATTAATGATTCAATATTAATATTTGTAGAATGTAATAATTTTGTGGCTGTCTATAAAAAGTATGTTAATGATTAAAAATTAATATTTGTAGGATAAAATAAATTTTATATTATAAAAATCTTGATGTAATACTAATACTAATATATAAAATTGCAAAATTGGACTATAATTTATGTTGAAAAAATGAAAATAAATTTATACATGTAATTAACAATTTAAAGCACGACGAATCCTAATTTTATTTGTGTTTTATTTTGAAAATTAATCATGTTCTTATAGTGTCACATTCCTCTAATTTTTTTGGATTGATTGTGCACAAAAACATCTAACTTAAATCCGTGAGATAGCGGTCTATAACTACCCATGCTTGTAAGGATATTTATTTTTTTAATACTGTATGAACAGTCTTCACTTAAAAATTGCTTGAACGGAGCAAACAGATAATGCATAAACCTTTTCTTGTGTATAATGTAAATCATATAAAAATTAACAACAACAAACATGTCCGATAAACAAAACAAATATTATTAAAGAATAACCAACAAATATACATCACTAATAGTTAATTTATTGATATCATCTATCAATATCATGTCAAGATTATATTCTTCTCCCGTGTTTGGATTTGTCGACTTCCACATAGCGGTCTATAACTACATTTGCTTGCAACAACATTTGCTTAAAAATTGCTTGTAACGGAGCAAACAGATAATGCATAAACATTTTCCTGTGTACAATGTAAATCATATAAAAATTAACAACAACAAACATGTCCGATGAACAAAACAAATATTATAAAAGAATAACCAACAAATATACATCACTAATAGTTAATTTATTGATATCATCTATCAATATCATGTCAAGACTATATTCTTCTCTCGTATTTGGATTTGTCGACTTCCACATAGCGGTCTATAACTACCTTTGCTTGCAACAACCTTTGCTTAGAAATTGCTTGTAACGGAGCAAACAGATAATGCATAAACCTTTTCCTGTGTACAATGTAAATCATATAAAAATTAACAACAAACATGTCCGATGAACAAAACAAATATTATAAAAGAATAACCAACAAATATACATCACTAATAGTTAATTTATTGATATCATCTATCAATATCATGTCAAGACTATATTCTTCTCCCGTGTTTGGATTTGTCGACTTCCACATAGCGGTCTATAACTACCTTTGCTTGCAACAACCTTTATTTTTTTTAATATCGTATAAACAGCCTTCACTTATCGTTGCAGAAGAACGACACCACTGAGAGAGGTATGATTGTGGTATTGAGAGAGAGTAGGTTGTGTTTAGATGATCCAAAACCCTACAACCTATAGGGGTATTTATAGGTTGTGTAGGGGTATGCATTATCTGTTTGCTCCGTTACAAGCAATTTCTAAGCAAAGGTTGTTGCAAGCAAAGGTAGTTATAGACCGCTATGTGGAAGTCGACAAATCCAAATACGGGAGAAGAATATAGTCTTGACATGATATTGATAGATGATATCAATAAATTAACTATTAGTGATGTATATTTGTTGGTTATTCTTTTATAATATTTGTTTTGTTCATCGGACATGTTTGTTGTTGTTAATTTTTATATGATTTACATTGTACACAGGAAAATGTTTATGCATTATCTGTTTGCTCCGTTACAAGCAATTTTTAAGCAAAGGTTGTTGCAAGCAAATGTAGTTATAGACCGCTATGTGGAAGTCGACAAATCCAAACACGGGAGAAGAATATAGTCTTGACATGATATTGATAGATGATATCAATAAATTAACTATTAGTGATGTATATAGAAACAAAAGCAGATTAAAATTTTCAAAGCTACTATATTCCATAAAAAAAATCAGATTCTGAAACTTGCTTCTAATATATCCGAAACTAAAATCGCTTTTACTTTATATAGAAACAAAATCAGATTAAAACTTAGAAGTTACTATATTCCATAAATAATCTAAAACAAAATAAGATTCTAAAACTTGCTTCTAATATACCCGAAACTATAAAAGGTAGTTCTAATTTTTGATATTTTTCATCCAAAAATTCCAGAACATTAGAAAAATAGAACGGAGCGATGTGAGAGGCGCCACCTACACGCCCCTCGCTTCTCCTTTATATAAGTATATTGATGATTGATTGATTTTAAATTATTGGGGATTTTAAATTTTTAATTATTATTATTCAATAAATAAACATGCACATACAATATATTCAAGACAATTAATCTCCGAAATAAACAAGACACACCAAACAAAACAAAAGTAAAAAGAAGGAAACTGCTGCTCGAGTCCACTTCGCCTCCTCTTTCCACATCTCTCTCTCACATATTCTTCTTCGCACTTTTCCGGCTCCCCTCCCCTGTCCACACACACACACATCTCCTGTACGTATACATCTCGACAATACATACAAAATTAACAAGCACAAGTTGCAGCAACGAAGATGTATAAGAACCAGCTGCAAGAGCTGGCGCAACGAAGCTGCTTCAACCTCCCTTCCTACACTTCCATTCGAGAAGGTCCGGACCACGCGCCGAGATTCAAGGCCGTCGTTAACTTTAACGGCGAGATGTTTGATAGTCCCAACTACTGTTCTACTCTCCGTCAGGCTGAGCACGCGGCTGCGGAGGTGGCGCTTAGTTCTCTCTCCACGCGCGGGCCGTCGCCGTCACTCGCCGCCAGGATTCTAGTAAGTTGTGTTTGCTCCGTTTGGGTTCCGTTAAGTTGTCGCCGTTTTGTGTGCTTTTTGGTAATGTGTGGCTTATCTGGCCGTGTCTGAATATGTGTTTGAAATGACTATATTGCCCCAGCTGTTTTTGGTGTGGAAATACGTAGTATTTTGTTTTGAATCTATAATTTTTCATATAATTTTTTAAATGAATGAATTTTAGCTGTTTTAGTGGCTTGCTTGGTTTCAGCATAATGCTATCGGCAGTTTTTGATTACCTAGTTTTGATAATAGTGTGCATTTAATTATTTTAATTTTTACCAGGTAAATTATCTGTTTTATTTCGAAATATCTGACTTGGTTAATTTTGTCTCTTTATTTTTGAACTTTGTTTGTGAAATTGAATCTGGTTCGTGGCAGGATTATATTAAATGTTGTCACAATTCGGTTGCTCTATTATATTGGCAAAAACATTTGGACTTACTGGGACCAAGTCAATTCATGTGCTTAACTTTAGTTATATGTTTACAGTATTTTTGGTTTTGTCTGTCAATGGTAAAAACATTTGGACTTAGTTGGACTTAGTTGGACCGAATCAATCTAATCTATATGTTCTTGCCTTTATAAATATACATTTGTCATATTTTGGTTCCTGTCTGTAAACGGTAACAAAAACAACTTGGACCTGGTGGGACAAAGTAAATTTATGTACATTATGATGCAGTTAAACGTGTTTGTGGATGTGTGAAAAGATTGTAGTATTTGAAATATATAATATTTTACCAATTGTTGCGTAATTGGTAGATAGGTATGAATGCATTGAGATATCTTGGTTGTTGGGCTAAGCTTTACTTGACTGTATCAATATTTTATTGAAAAGATAATGGTTGAATTTTACTATGCATATTGGATGCCTAAACAAAGTAGCAGTAGTAATATTATTGATCAGATAGTGGGACGTTTTAACTATGCATAAATATAGAGTAATAGTCTTGTCTCCCTCAATTGAATGTAGCTTTAATGATGCATGTGCCTGCTCATTCATTGCTAACTGAATTAATGGGTGCAACTGATGTGACATTTACACTATCTTCATTTGGTTAACCTAAACCATATAATATAGAGTACATAATGTTGCTTGTCCCTAAAAGAAAAATAATTGGGTTGTTCAAAATGCTTCATAAGTGGACTTTTAGTGGTTGACTGGTGTGAAATGTTCTGCAATTTGGTCAACTGACATGTTCCCTTCATGATCCTTCCTTTCATACATGGGTTTTCGAAGATTTGCCCATCGTATGCAAGTCTTTCACTCTGTCCTGATCTGTGGATGGTAAACGTTGTTCAGAAGTCAGTTTAACGGCTCTAATAAAGTTCAAGTATCTTAAACATGACTAAAATAGTTTACTGATTCTACAGAGTAGAATAACTGAGTAAATGCCAACAACCCTTTTTGATCATGAAGTAATACATACATGTGCTCAGGTTTAGACCATACAACATCGTGTGGGATTGTAGAGTGTTGAACAATTTTTATTTACCATGATTGTACATGTTGACATGGATATACATCTTTGGAACCTGTTATGTGACAGTAATGCTATGCACCCCAAAATTCTGTCCCAGATTTTCCTCCCCACTGATGTGGCGCGGGGGGGGGGGGGGGGGGGGGCATTATTAGTAACGCTAGTGAAACCAATCATACATTGCCAACTAAGATTTGGGAACAATTTTTGGGTGCCTAGCATTTTCCTTTTGATAATATTACATCATAAATAAATGTTGCTACATTCTACATTAATAGATGTTGCTACTTAAGTACTTAATTTTTTTACCCCTTTTCAGAAGACACTACTTTAATTCCCTTCAGTAGAATAAGTGCCCAACATTCCTTTTCTGTTCACAAAGGAATACATATTTTTCCTTGGTTTAAACGATACTGCATATCATAGTGTGTAAATGTGTAGCACAGGGTTTACATGTTTGGTAGTTACCATGCAACAATTATGAATAAGAATTCTACGGTAATAAATGTTACTATACAATTCTTTCGATTTTCTACCTCTTGCAGAAGACATTTAAGTCCCTTCAGTTCAATTATTTCCTCTTTTTTTTGAACATCTAGAAGATGTGTAGCATCCTTGAGAAGCATCAGACATCATACAACATTCTTTTTTAGGTGTGGTTTTACCATTACGATCTGCCTAACTTGTCATAAGCGTCTGTCATAAGCTTCATTCTTGTTATGGAATATTCAATTAAACGTATGTTTTTTTCGTAAACATTAGTTGTTTTTTCGATGTATTTTTCTCCTTGTTTGCTGTTTCATATCCCCTCTATTTTGTTTGACACGTGCAGCCTTACAATGCTAACGTCTGAAGATCTAGCATATGCCCTATGCTGGTCTTTTGAGTTGCATCCACCCATCTACCTCCATGCAGCACAGGTGTTTACTTGATCAATTAGATCATATAGAACAATTTAACCTAACCTTGAAAGATAATGTTTCATCATTGATTTAATTTTGTACCCGCTTAAGCCATCTCTGTGGGCACATAATATTAAAGTGTTATGTATAGTCCACATATACTGTAAAGCTACTTTGAAACTGTTGATATGGCTGCGTTTCTAAGTTAGACTATTATTTACTGTGCTTAGGATGAAACTGGAGTTTACAAGAATCTCTTACAGGAGATTGCACAAAGAGTTGGTGCCCCATTGCCACAGTACAGAACTTTCAGATTAGGAATGGGACACTAACCTGTCTTCACAGGAATTGTTGAACTTGCTGATATTTTGTTTCATGGAGAACCCGCAAAGAACAAGAAGCAGGCGGAAAAAAATGCAGCTTTGGCAGCTTGGTCGTCTCTAAAACAATGTGAGTAACTGGTAAAGATTATACTGTGATGATAAATAATCACACAATCTAGCGTTTGCGGGTTTGGATTGTGTTTAGTTGTTCATTTCGTCAGACTGAATGAGTTATAACTTTCGGTACTGAAAATATGTATATGTTTTTGGAAGTTTGTGTTAATGATCTGTGTTGCTTGGATTGGGATTGAAGTTCCAGACACGGACTGACTCTGACACTGGACATGTTAGAATAAGTATGGTCATCATTTCAACGTGACATAGAATAAGTGTCGACGAGTAGGTTTTTTAAGGTTCCAAGGATGTATTTTGGTTGTTTAGTCTTTTGGCTGGGCAGCTGAAAGCTAGACTGAATAGGATTTCCTTTCTGCCCCCTTATAGCAGTTTGTTATGCAGTATTGGAAGCATATCCAGGCTTGTCACACAACCTTGTTTCTGATAGACATTAAACAATATACTACATCAACTGCTTTAGATAATTAAACATCTGTGTGAAAGCTTAATTTGAAAAAAAACAATTGTCTCAAGGGTTTAATATACTTTCGGTGCACGTGTGATGTTCTTTAGCTAGTTGATGAATAGTGAATCGCTTCGTACATCCTCTTTTGATCTTCATAGCTTGGCTTATTCTTTCATCTTAATATATCTAGTCTTTAATTTTTATTTTTTTTGCTAAATATATCTAGTCTTTAAGTCATTTCAATATACAACTTTAGTTGGGATTGACATAATAATTTGTTTGATTTTTCATGCAGTGGCAAAACAGGATGCTACTCTATCATCTGAATCAGAAAATAGTGACGAGCAGGAACAGATCAGAATATCTCGTGCATTGCTAAATTATAAATTAAAAGAAAATATGGGCACTACAAGCTCTACTGGAGTACCTGTTCCATTTCAAAAGAAATTTCCAGTTCTTTACCCTAGGGCTTCAAGTCCACATCCTCCATCATCAGCGACCACATCAAGAATATTGAGTTTAATCGGCCAGAAGACAATTCCCCAAAACAGACCCGCTTCTTCAGCATCTGTAGACTGTCACTCACAACAATCCCAGCGTCAATCTCCAGAAATCCATGCCAGCTCTCAGATTTTTCGTAGTGCAGGTGCAGCCCCTTATGTTCCGTACAGACAGTTCAGGACACCATATCATGGTATGGCTCAACCAGTTATAATGAGAACAGCAGTGCCTGCTTATGCTTCCCCGCCGCTTCCAACCCCCCTAGTGCATCCACCCCATATGATACAGCCCCGAGGCATGCAAATCGCTCCACCAGTCCACATAAGGCAGTCTGTGGTGGCATTTGCTGCTCCACCAGTGGGGAAAGTAGATCATCAAATTGTTGCTGCTCCAGCCCTGCCAAACCACTCAAAGTCTCGCGTTGAGGAGATGGAAAGTGTAGCTGAAAATCGTGTTAAAGAATCCAATGTCACGAAGAACTTGGAACGGCTGCAAATTTAATGGTGGTCGGGGATATTCTATCTCCAGCAATCCAGCTTTACGGCTTCCCATTACATCTGCTATGTTTTTTCCTACCACCCTAGGCTTGATTTTTCTTCTACAGTATCAACATTTTTGGCAAATCAGAGTGGCATGCTCCTAGTAGCTTACTGTAACAGTGTAACTCATAATCATATGTGTGGCCATGCTTATATTATTTTTCCTGTCTGAACCATTTGTCGAAAATTATATAAATAAAAAATAAACAGCGTTCCCTTATTCAATGGATATAAAGCAAGAAAAAGTAAAAGATAACATCATTCTTCCTATTTAAATCTGTTTCAAATGTTTACGACAAAAGTAAATCACTTTAATTTTCTAAATATGTTAAATATATAAAAAAAGATAGTTTATGTTAAATAAAAAAAACATAGTTTTCCAAAAGGATGTGCTATTTTAACACAATCCCAAATAGAAGAAAACAAAATATGCCAGCACAAAACAAGACATCACAACATCAAATAAACCTAAAATAAATTCACATAATCAAATGAACTTTTTTTTTTTTTTTTTAAAAGAAGAACTTTGTGCATTAACAGCATATATACCCAGTTTTGTAATTTTTCATAAACATTTTCCAGCTGTAATTAATTTGGGGAGCTCTCGGTTTCAAAGCACTTCGATTTCTTCGACCTTCTTCGAATTAGGGTTTGTAATTGAATTTATCCTCAAAATTAGCTTCATCTCAAGCTATTGAAGCTATTGTATTGACCTTGCTCTTCAATTCAGGAATCGCAGATCCAACCTAGCTGAGCTGGTCGTATATGATTGAAGATGTTTTGGAAACTCACTCTCTCTGCTTCACCTGTAAGCTTAAGCTTCGATTCACTTGTATATCATGTTTCTGTTAGCTTGTGACTTTAATCCATCGAATTCCGCATGTTTGTGATTTTGCTTGGCAACATAATTCTGTTAAATTTCACTTGTAGCTATTGCGAAAGCTTCGGTATGAGTTGTGTTACTTGAATTGATTTAGAATGACTATGAGCACTTGTTTTCAGCTCGTTTGTTTCTTAGTTAATCGAGATGTATACATTTATATATGTGCTTGTGTTGATCGTATCTGCCACGGAGGAAAATTGCATCTAATAATTTGTTTTATTTATCTGTTTGTGTTTTTTGTTTATGTGTCCGTTTCCTTATTAGACCACGTGACTTCCTTTTCGAGTTTTGATCACGGATATGCTTTTCTGTTTTACTGCAGGTTGATTCGGTGTTAGATAAGGAAAATTTTACTTTGGAAGAGCTTCTTGACGAGGATGAGATAATCCAGGAATGCAAAGCATTGAATAGCCGCCTTATTAATTTGTAATTATCTATATATTACCCACTTTATATCTTCTGAAGTTTGATATCGTACGGATGATGTTGTACTTGCTCATCAAAACACTTTTCTTTCAGTCTTCGAGAGAGAGCTCAGGTGGAACAGCTATTGCACTATATTGTCGATGAGCCTCCAGAGGATGCTGAAAGCAAACGTAGCTTGAAGTATGTGATTGTGCTTTTACTATAATATGGGCCATTTGAATAATTGCGTTACTCCGTGTTTTAGGTTAATTAGTTTACAGTAATTTTTATTTTGATCAATTTTTGTTTCCATTCTAGGTTTCCCTTCATCTCCTGTGAGGTATTCACGTGTGAAATCGATGTTATTCTTAAAACCTTAGTGGAGGAAGATGGGGTATGTATCCATCATTATTATTATTATTATATACTGTTATACTCACCAATATCGAGAAGTTAATTTTTATTACATTTTATGTTAAGTATTAAATTTTTTTAAACAATTGCAGCTAATGGATTTGCTTTTTTCATTTTTGGAACCGAGTCGTCCTCATAGTGCCTTTCTGGCAGGATATTTTAGCAAGGTTAGGCAACTATGTTTGTATTTTCATTCGGCAATGTACTATGGTTAATTTCGGCTGTACGCCTTTCTTAGCATAGTGATTTCCTTAATTGTCCTTGCCGCGCTGTAGGTTGTGACTTGTCTCATGTTGCGGAAGACGATCCCGCTAATGAATTATGTCCAAGTAAGCAAAATCTTTAAGTTACATTTGGAATAGTTGAGTTTCCATACATATCCTGCCCTCTGTATCTATTTCCCATTACAATTCAAGTTCATTTAAAATCGTTCCAGTTGTTTCGAGGAATTGCCTCAAATGGTAAAAAGTAGTACATTATGTTGGCATCATAACATATTTATGCATAAAGATTAATTCCTATATCTAAATGCACATCATATTATGTTAATAAGATGATCACGGTGTATTGAACAGTCTAGCTTGTGGTATTAATAATTAGTCAAAGAAGACAAATATCTAGCAATGCTTTCCATTACTCCCTCTGTTTCACAATACATGTCCACTTTAGAAAAAAAAAATTTGTTTCTAAATACTTGTCCACTTCAACTTTCAATGTAAGTTTATATTTCCAAAATCAACTCTCCTTCACATATTTCTAATTTATATTTCCAAGATCAACCATATTTCACGTATTATGTTCAATTAATGACTTAATACAAATCTCTCTCTCTCTCACACACACACACACACACACACACACATCAAAATTCACTTTTCTTATTATGCCTTATTTTTTGAATACTGGACATGTATTTTGAAATGGAGGGAGTACCTTTTTTTTTTTTGTTGAGAAGAATGTTATACTCATTCCACAGTGTTCAGGCCCTTAATTGACAGAGTTGTTGAACAAAAACTAAAAATGTCTTTAGACATATCGGAAATGTTTACTATATGCAACAAAAAGACTTGGGCTTATAGTCATAGTCATAACATAAGAGTGCAAATGTACGAGGAAAGAAATTGCTATAAATGATAATTTTGGTGTGCTATTACATTCAAATGACCATTATTAATAAGTAGTAGCCAATCAAATGAGTTAAATACATGAAATTTGGTGCTTAGCATGTGCCCATGGGCACACCATAGAAAAACCGATGATATATTTCTTTTCGACTATAAAAGTTGAGTTTGATACTCTTATTTATTCAGAACTGTGTAATTTGTTCTTGTAGAGTTATGTTGCAGCTTCATGTTGAGAGCTATAAAAAATGTTCATAATATCTTTTGTGTAATTTTTTGTGTCATAACTAATATATTATTATGTATTGTAAGAATTTTCATTTGTTCTACATCAATTATTAAACTATTCAGCTTTAAGGTTATAGAAATGTCTTGTGTCCTGTACATGTAGTTTTAGCATTCTCTATTTCATATATTACGACAATGTTTTATCAATTTTGTAGTTGCTGAATTTCCATTTTGTTTTACAAGTACTTTGTTTCATATGCACTTTGTTCTTTTGCAGTCACATCCAAATGTTTTTAGCCAACTCGTTGATTTGATAGGTATTACATCCATCATGGAGGTGAGCGTCTAAATTTGCATACAACTATTAACATCCGATGGTGCTTTCTTGCTTTCTTTCTTTTGTTTAATGCTATTCCCTTCTGCTGACCTTTTACACAGGTTTTGGTTCGACTTGTAGGCAGTGATGATCACATGTATCCCAATTCTTCGGATGTGATGCAGTGGCTTGCTGATAGCAATTTGCTAGAGATGATTGTTGATAAATTAAGTCCATCAGTAAGTAACTAGTCCCGTTATAAATCTGTCAATCTCAGGACATACTATTGTTGCATCCCACTCTGTAGTTCTTACATTTACCATTTCAATTAATGACGGACCTCACTGATGTTGAGAAAATGGTGAATTGTACCTACTATTCATGCTGTATCCTTCCAGTTTGGTTAATATATCAAGTTGGAGACATCCTAATGTTTGAGATTGGGGATTGCATTGTAGCTGGTTTTGAATACAGAGTGAAAAAACCTTTTCTGTGGATCCCATGAATTTAACAAATTTAACTATTATACGTTACTAAAACTTACACGTTTTTAGTGTACAAGTTCTCTCTTCTCTTCTAGGTTGCTATAGTTTAGAATAGCAGTGATCTTATCGTCTATCAAAAGAGTATAACTGTATATTGAGCACGTTTTTTTCATGCAATATCAGAATTCTAAATATGTTTTGTCATAATAATATATTTAATCATAGTGAGGATGTTTCTATTTGTGCCAAGATATCAGAATATACCTTTTTCTGAAAAATTCAGCTGACTGATGTTTCATTTATCTAGAGTCCTCCTGAAGTGCATGCTAACGCAGCTGAAACTTTATGCACTGTTACTCGGAATGTACCATCACCTTTGGCTACTAAACTTTCTAGCCCAAGGTTTGAGTTATGTTACACACACACACACACACACACTTCTGATTTCTGACTAAATACCTACTGGGCTACAGATGAAAATGAACGCAATTTTTTTGCAGTTCCGTTTCCAGAATATTCAGTCATGCACTGGAAGACTCCCAGTCAAAATCGAGCCTTGTGCACTCATTGTCTGTGTGTATCTCCTTGTTGGATCCCAGAAGATCCACAACTTCTCCCTTAATTCATTCTTTCCGGAGTCAACACGTGCACGAATCACCTGTATATGTAAACTCTGAAACTGTTGACGCTATGCTGCCGAAACTTGGTAATTTTTTATTTTTTTTTATGCAAATCAGATCATGCCTGGTATTTTGTATTAAATTATGTGTAGTCTTTTCTTCCTATTTGAGAACTTTAATAAGTTTAATTTTGTTCAGGTGACTTGTTGACACTGCTAAATGTATCATCCGACACAAAGGTTTTGCCTACTACATATGGTGAACTAAAACCTCCACTTGGCAATTATCGGTTAAAGGTGGGGAATTGTTATTGGTTGAACTTTAATGTTGGTAGTGTTTTTGTGAATTAGTGTAAATTGACAGCTTGTGTTTTTTGTTCACTGTAAGGGTGAGTTACTGCGTTTGGAATTTGTGCTGCTTATGTCGACATGTGTTGCCTGATATTGTTAATATGTAATTAGATACATCACATACTTAAAAATTTGATACTGACGCAATTCCAATTTTCGACTTCAAATTTTAGCTTTGAGATTTGCTTTTTGTTTCTTTTAAAAACAATCAATAAATTAAACACCGGAATCCAATCTCTCTAATCTATACAATAGTATTAAAGCTGAAACATTAAAAGTTTTGGTTTGTCGGTATTTGTGCCGGTGTTATGGGCCTCTTTATTTTATAATTTGTTTTAATGGGTCTTAGTTATTACAACTAAAACTTATTTCAACATCCTCATTGAAACGTATCTGTCGGACCCAAATTTTTTTTTTTGAGATGGACTTAATTATTAGAAAATTACTTAACATACCCTATAAAAATATATTAAATCAAACACGTTTATTATTTATTTAAAAGTCTATTTAAACTAATAAATACATATTAGTTTAACATATATATCTCAGCGGCATTAAATATTAAAACACATACAATAAAAGAACAATTATTGCAAGTCTCCCGTGCATCACACGGTCTATAAGCTAATATAAGTAACTTACGTGGAAGAACCTTTATTTTAAAGTGGTGTAATGCCCTTTGTCACCTTTTCTTAAGTGACACCTAATCCGTGGTTGCCTTCTTGATGGCATCTTTCGATTGAAAAAGAAAGAATTTATTCATTTATTATATGTATTTATGGGTTCCCTTTATGGTCCAATGGTCAGCTGCTGTAACTTGTTCATTAATATTTACCTTGTGTTCCAATTTTTGTTTCTAGTGTGTGTTGTTACCTTGTGTTATACTTTAATATTAAAAATCTTTGTAGAAACTTGTATTTTATTTTATCAGGCTGGTTGTGCTGTGTTTTTCTAACCATTGTTAGTGGTTTTGGAGGATGTTTGTTATCTTCAATTTGTAACCTGTGTTGGTGGTTTTGGAGGATGTTTTTTTATCTTCTTTGTCTTTGTTCTGTCCTGCATGGATACTTGCCCATTTAGATTATTCTTTTGTTGCTTTCAGTGCGTTCTTAACTATGTAATACATGCTGAAATATTTAGTACTTTTCAGCTGTGATTCTGGCATTATTAAGACTGCGCAATCTTATTGCTTTGTCAATGATATTATCTCTAATCTGTTTCTTACCTGGTCATAGATTGTGGAGTTTATTGCTCTGCTACTGAAAACTGGAAATGAAGTTGCAGAGAAGGAACTGATCGTATCAGGAACAATTAAAAGAGTTATTGATCTCTTCTTCGAGTAAGATGTTACTTTGTTTGTAAAATTGGCCCATGAACATAAGTGGGTCTGTTTTTGCTTAGAAAAAACAAAAGAAGCATGCTATAAAATAATATACAAGTCATATGTATGTTTGTTTAAGTTCTACTCTTATTCCTGCAGGTACCCTTTTAACAACGCTTTGCATCATCAAGTAGAGAGTATCATATATTCATGCTTAGAAAGCAAAAGCACAACTATTCTTGACAATCTTCTTCAAGAGTGTGATTTGGTTTCCAAAATCCTCAAAGCAGATAAAAGTGTCATTGTTTCAAATGAACCCAACCAGGTACATGCTCTATATTGGTTAATGGCTCTGTATTTGTAGTCTGTTATGCAGCCTTACTTTTTGCAATGTGATTGAAATTTGAGAATTAGACGATGTGGTAACTAAGACCATCTCCAACCAAACTTTGAAGTATACTTTTACGCCAAATTTAGTTTAAATTCATCTCCATCCAAACTCTAAAAGTTACATCAAATTTGGTGTCACACCAAAAGTCGCACCAAATTTAGAGTTTTTATAAATATTAACACTACCCTTAAACTTTTTACCTAAAACATTTTCATTTACTTTTGGATTTTATTAATTTTGTAATTTAACAATTAGATAAACTGTATAGTACAAAAAGAACCCTTTTGGTGTAAATGGGTTGGAGAGACTCTAAATTTGATGTGATTTTTACACCAAATGTGGTGTAAAAACTACAACAAATTTAGTGTAAGGGTTGGAGATGCTTTAAGCACTTCAATGGATTTACGATGTTTTGGTGCTTTTATGGCATCTGATGACTGATAATATCTTGAGAAATTGTTGTTCTTAATGGGGAATGAGTAACATATAATTTGGTTTTTTGCCTTTATATTACAGCCAACATTACCTTCTACTGGAAGACAGGCACCCCGAATGGGGAACCTTGGACACATTACTCGTATTTCCAATAAGCTTGTGCAGTTGGGGAACACAGATAGTCGGATTCAGACGCACTTACAGGTATATAGTATATTTCACAAATATATTGCTATAATGAAGAGACTTACTTGAGTTGATATTTTTTGTTACTCATGAATTTACGGCCGCACATTATGTTTTGTTGTTAAGAGAATTCGCCAAGGATTAGATATCACGTGTTACATGGTCTTATACCGCCATGGTAATTCCTTCAGCCAGCTTACTGCCTGACCAGTGACCTCCAACCTTTATTGATCATATAAATTCCGCATCAACTTTGCTTCTAGCACTTCAGACACAGAATACTTCAACTTGGTGAATATTCACTTTTAAGACTTTGATACAAAAGAAAAATTGCAAAGCTTGATTGTCGAGCTGATCTCATCCCGGATCTTCAAGAACATCTGTCAGTATCAACGTTCAAAAGGATCTCGTTGTTGCATAGCTCCGGTCGAAGTAAGGGGATCGGACGATCAATATGTTATAGGAGAAATTCTTGAAACCCAGTTGCTTTGGCATCATTTGAAATAAACCGTGACCGGAAGATCTCTCCAGGATTTAGGAATCGACACTAGCTTTTAGTGCTATATTTATATGCTTACAAATTAATAAAAAAGTTAAGAAGTAATTGTCCTTACTAGTTATCATTATTCAGCTACCGGAGTACGTCTTACCCTATCAGTGTTTGTTGCAAATGTGCCATTATTTTTTCTTAAAATATTTTGCTGGTTTAAGTCAATTCCATATTGATTATCTGATTGGCAGCCCAGGTGTTTATTTCACATTTGATCTTATCAAGTATTTTTGGAACTATAGGGAAATAGCGAATGGAAAGATTGGCAGGCTTCAGCTTTGCAGGAGCGTAATATGGTCGAGAATGTTTATCGTTGGGCTTGCGGGTATGCATCTATTTGATACTATCTGTGGCTATAAATGTTATTTATACCACTGCTAATACATGGACTCAGACAAGGGATTGATAGTTATGTGTCTTGTTCGTTCTTTCTAGATTTATTTATTTATTGACTGCAATTTGCCTAGATATTTTACTAGCTATGTCACATGGGTTCTTTTATTAGTTCAGTTGTGCTTTTTTCCATTTGCTTGAAGTGATTCATATCACTCTTGCAAGGATATGGATGCCGGAAACTTCACTTTAATTTTTTAGAACTGGCTAACTACAAAGGAGTTGCCTTGTGGAACATAAGCTTCATTACTTGGTTTAGCTGTAGGTTTGCCTTGCAATCATTGGTGTTTTTTGTGCATTTGTCAATCGGAGATCATATTTGTTTGAATGAAAAAACTGAGTACGCTTTTGTCTTCATCTCTTCCATGGCACCTTGAGACGGTTCGTATCAGAATTTTGAGTTTGCCTGTATTTTGATCATGTGTTTCTCAGTGTTACGTACTTATCAGGCTGGAAACTGAAAGTTTATAATTTATATTCCTCATTCTGGAATCTTGAGAAACACTGAAATACCTGTCATTGTGTGTCAGCCTAATCCCTTTCTCCTACCCATGAAAGTTGGTTATACATTTTATTAGCATGTGCGTTAAATTAGAGGCTTTCACTAGTTATATCGGAACGAGAGAAGACCACACGCACACACACACACAAACACATACACATACATATATATATATTTGTGTGTGTGTATAAGTATATATATATGTATGTGTATATATATATGTAGTGTATGTATATATACATATATATATATATATATATATATATATATTGCTCTCTCTTTTTCCTCTGCAGAATTTTTGATAACTTTCAATTATGCTATGTGCACAATCAACAACCTACAAACATTTTAGAGACTAACTGAGACTATTGACAACTTTTATTCAGAAGTCAGTGTATTAAACTATAGGCTTTTGAACATGAACAGGAAGTCTGTTGTGCATTAATAGTCAGTAACTTTTTATTTATTTGTTATGTATCTTCATGTCTGTTATTACCTCGGGTATATATCTTTTTTGTTGGCAATTTTTTCATCTTTTGGTATCAATACCTACTTCTTCTGTACTTTGTTTACAGTCGGCCTACTGCACTGCATGATAGGATAAGGGACAGTGATGACGAAGATGTTAATGACAGGGACTATGATGTAGCAGCTCTGGCAAATAATTTAAACCAGGCATTCAGATATGGCTTGTACGATAATGACGATGCTGAAAATGTATGTTGATAGATTTTTTCTCCCCTTCTACTCCCTCTATATGTTATATATATACAAAGCTGGTCCAGGATTTTTTTTTGCCATAAACCATTTGTGGGCACTGGGCAGTACTTAAACCTCGGATATGCAATCAGATTTTTCACGCCTGTTAGTCACAGAAGAAAAATAATTATTGGCACTTAATAGATGCGGAAGTGAATGTTCTATCCATGCCTTACAATAACTCTTGGGTTTATGGTCATTAGGTGTGGTTAGGATTTTTTTCATCCATGCACAAAAGATATCTCCTTCAGCCGGAATGTTTAATATATTTACAGATCCTGGCGATTTATTGCCTAATCAGATGGTTGGGAGATAAGCATCCTAAAATGGTCTAGGGACAAATGTTTTTCCTGGACCAGGATAAAGATCCTGTGTGTGAGTGCGTGTGTGTCTATATTAACCTTGTATGTAGATAATAAAGTTATACATTTATTTACCGATTTGATTTGCAGGGCAATGGAACTCTTGATCGCAATGACGAGGTATGTTATATTTTATGGCTTTCTTGTGCTCATTTACATCCTGTAGATAGGAGAAATTGCGTGTTTCTCACACAATGTTAATTACGAGGTTTGAACAATTGATGCAAAAACTGGAATTTTGTTGATTATTCTAATGTTTTTTTTTTTTTAATCAAGTCGGATACTTACTTCGATGATGATTCTGGTGAGGTTGTAATATCATCCCTTAGACTGGGCGATGATCAAGGAAGGTATATTTTTAAAGTAATGACAGGTTCAATTATAGAACTGTATTGGGAGTCTGTAGTAAGTTATCTGGTATATTGACATAACATTTTACCTCCATGCTCTGCAGTTTGTTTACAAATTCCAACTGGTTTGCTTTTCAAGATGATAGAATAGGTGATGCATCTTTGAGCACCTCACAAAATGAGATTTTGGATGACATTGACTTGAATGGAGCAGCAAATAATGGTGACAGCAGTAGTGATGATGAGGTGGTGGTTGGAGAAGATGAAGAATTGGCTGAAAGCATATGTGCTGCTGATACTACAACTAATCTGGACAATGTAAAGAATAATATCAATGATATTACTTCAACAAATCCTGCAGATGTGGATTCCAGGGAGGAGAAGCCTAGTTCTTTTGGTGATCCGAGCTTCTTTGACACATCAGGAAATGATGATCTATTTGGAGATAGGCCTATACCTGAATGGGTGGGATGGGGGGAGTCCTCTGATTTCCCAGTTAGTGGATCAAGTGTAAACCCTTTTGAAGATGATACGAAATCGAGTGTTGAGAGTTCTAATCCAGTTGGTGTAGTTCCTACACCTGTCAGTTCCACATCTGGCGGAGGATCTCTAGCAAATGGCATCTCAAATTTTGGTGAAGGATCAGTAGGGCATTTGAGCCATAGGGCGCCTTCTCTCTCTGGAGAAGATGTGGAATATGTAGGGGTTGAATTGGAAGGTACAGAGAAAGCAATGGATCAGGCTCTCAAAGAGGGCATTGTTGGCGAAGCTGGGCCATTGAAAAGGAACATTGGCCCAAAGCTGGCGGAGAAGGAAACTTCAGATGAGAAAGATGCTGGGTTGGATGAGTTCAATGATGCAAACTACTGGAGAGTTGAACCAGAGGCTACAATATTGGAGTAGATGGATTAGTTGTGGCTGGTGATTAAACCCCACAGAGAAAGAGGGGCACTTCTTTCTCGCTACATTGGGTTGCCCCATCTTGGTGCCGAAAGTTTTATAACAAAAGGGTTCTGCCATTTAAGTATACTGGTGCAATAGCTTGTACAAATTATAGTTCTTTTCTGTAATTGGATCAACTAGTTATAGGAAGTGATAGAGTTTGATTCTGGTTCTTTACTGTCTTGGTGCTGTACTATTATAGAGGTTCTAGTATACAGTCTGCTCTGTAAGTTTTAAGCATTTGCCTGTAAAAGTCTTGTTTAAATTTGGTAGATATGGAAGCTATTGGCTTGGTTATTGGGAGACATCTTGTTTGTTAAAGTAAGTTTAAGCTAAACGTAAAATGGCTATAGTCTTTGCTATTCCGTAGCACCAAAAAAGTATTTTTGTTGTTAAAATAGGGCTTGCACTCTGATGCTAGTTCTACTTTACAACCTAATGAATTCAATTTTAGCCAACATTTTGTCCCACTCCATTTTCATTTAAAGTGAATCTTTGTATTTTATTTCTAGTTAATTTAAAGATAGTTATATATTCTCGGCAAAAAAAAAAAAAGATAGTTATATATTTATGATCATAAATATAAAACCAACTTTTGATGACCAGTATCAAAACATAAATAATAAAACAAGTGTTAAGAGTAGAAATAAGATAATCATTTTATAATTTTTTTTGATATTAATATATATCTTGAGTTCTAATATAAAAATATTTTTGATGATTTGGTGATAATAAAATTAGAAAACAGTTTTTTTTTATAAAAAATATGGAGGACTTTCTAGCAACTCAAGTGTTACCGGTAAAACACTACTTTTAAATTTATTAAATAATTTTTCTATCTATATTTTTCAGTAATTTACACGAATCTTTCACCGGATATTGCACATAATTTATTTATTTATTTTGTCATAAGATTGCACATAATTTTATTTTTTTTGTCATAAGATTGCACATAATTTTTGATCTTGGAATAGGGCGGGAGTTTCCAAGAAAATAGCCTCCCTGCTCTTTGAGAGATAAGGGACATGGTCCGCGTCCATTTTATCCTCGCGGATCTGTAAGCGGCATATATGGTTATGTTTGGTTTGGTTATAAGAGATTGCACAAAGATTTGTTGCCCCCATTACCACATTACTGAACTTTCAGATCATGAATGGGACACGAACCTGTCTTCACAGGAATTGTTGAATTTGAACTTGAACTTGCTGATATTTTGTTTCATGGAGAACCCGCAAAGAACAAGAAGCAGGCGCCAAAAAATGCAGCAGCTTTGGCATCTTGGTCGTCTCTAAAACAACGTAACTGGCAAAGATTATACAGTGATGATAAGTAATGACACAATCCAACGTTTGCGGCTTTGGTTTGGCCATGCTTATATTATTTCCCAGTCAGAACCACTTGTCAAAAGGTAAATAAAAAATAAACAGTGTTCCTTTAGTTAACGGATACACCAAGAAAGTGTACAAGAAAACATCATTCTTTCTGTTTGAATCTGTTTTCAAATGTTTTCAAGAAAATAAATCACTTTAACTTTATATTAAATATAAAAATAATAATTTATATTTACAAAAAAATAATTTTCCAAAAGGATGTGCTACTTTACCACAATCCCGAAAAGAAAAAAACAAAATATGCCAGCACAAAACATGAAAACCCTCATCATCACAACACCAAATAAACTTAAAAAAAAAAAAACAACTGTGACACATATACATTAACGGTATATACCCAGTTTTTCATTCACAGTTTCCAGCTGTAATTAATTTGGGGAACTCTCGGTTTCACAGAACTTCGATTTTTTCGATCTTCTTCAAAATAGGGTTTGTAATTGAATTTATCCTCAAAATTAGCTTCATCTCAAGCTATTGATGCTATTGTATTGACCTAGTTCTTCAATATAGGAATCGCAGATCCAACCTAGCTGAGCTGGTCGTATATGATTAAAGATGTTTTGGAAACTCACTCTCTCTGCTTCGCCCGTAAGCTTAAAGCTTTGATTTCACTTGTATATCATGTTTCTGTTAGCTTATGACTTTAATTCATCGAATTCGGCATGTTTGTGATTTTGCTTGGCAACAGAATTCGTTAAATTTCACATGTAGCCATCGTAAAAGCTTCAGTAGGAGTTGTGTTACTTGAATTGAGTCAGAATGACTATGAGCACTTGTTTTCAGCTCGTTTGTTTCTTAGTTATATATGTGCTTGTTTTGATCGTATCTGCCACGGAGGAAAATCGTATCTAATAACTTGTTTTATTTGTATCTGTTTGTGTTTTTTGTTTATGTGTCGGTTTCCTTATTAGACCACGTGGCTTGCTTTTCGAGTTTTGATCATGGATATGCTTTTCTATATTATTGAAGGTTGACTCGGTGTTAGATAAGGAAAATTTTACTTTGGAAGAGCTTCTTGACGAGGATGAGATAATCCAGGAATGCAAAGCATTGAATAGCCGCCTTATTAATTTGTAATTATCTATATATTACCCACTTTATATCTTCCGAAGTTTGATATCGCACGGATGATGTTGTACTTGCTCATCAAAACACTTTTCTTTCAGTCTTCGAGAGAGAGCTCAGGTGGAACAGCTCTTGCACTATATTGTCGATGAGCCTCCAGAGGATGCTGAAAGCAAACGTAGCTTGAAGTATGTGATTGTGCTTTACTATAAAATGGGCCATTTAAATAAATGTGTTACTCCGTGTTTTAGGTTAAGTAGTTTACAGTAATTTCTATTTTGGTCAATTTTTGTCTCCATTCTAGGTTTCCCTTCATCTCCTGTGAGGTATTCACGTGTGAAATCGATGTTATTCTTAAAACCTTAGTGGAGGAAGAAGGGGTATGTATCCATTATTATTATATTCTGTTTTACTCACCAATATCAAGAAGTTAATTTCTATGACGTTATACGTTATGTATTAATTTATTTTTTTTAAAACAATTGCAGCTAATGGATTTGCTCTTTTCATTTTTGGAACCGACTCGTCCTCATAGTGCCTTTCTGGCAGGATATTTTAGCAAGGTTAGGCACCTATGTTTCTATTTTTATTCTGCAATGTACTATGGTTAATTTTGGCCGTACACCTTTCTCAGCATAGTGATTTTCTTCATTGTCCTTTCCGCGCTGTAGGTTGTGACTTGTCTCATGTTGCGGAAGGCGATCCCGCTAATAAATTATGTCCAAGTAAGAAAAATCTTTAAGTTACATATGCAATGATTGAGTTTCCACACATATCCTGCTTTCTGTATCTATTTCCCTTTAAAAATTCAACTTTGTTTAAAATTGTTCTAGTTGTTTTGAGGAATTGCCTCATGCTAAAAAGTAGTACATTATGTTGGCATCATAACATAATTTATGCATAATGATCAATTCTTATATGTATAATGCACATCATATTTAGTTATTAATCTGACAACTATTTATAGAACAGTCTACCTTGTAGTATTAATTATGAGCCAAAGAAGGCAAATATCTAGCAATGCTTTCTATTACTTCTTTTTTAGAAGAATGTAATTATTTTTTGAATTTGCCAAAACACCTATGTATAAATGCCCAGCTTTGTCTCTCATTCCACAGTGTTCAGGCCTTCAATTGACAAAGTCGTTGAATAAAAACTAATAATGTTTTTAGACTTATCTGAAATGTCTACTATATGCAATTATAAAGCTTAGCCTTAAAGTCATAACATTGGATTGCAAATGTTTGAGGAAAGAAATGCTATGAAAAATTATTTTTAGTGCGCTATTACATTAGAATCAAATGGGCCCATCGATTTTAGCACGAAATATGCTACTTCCTGCCTGGGAAGCACAATTATGTTGGCTGTATTTTGCTTTTTGACTATTAAAGTTGAGTTTGATACTCTTGTTAATTTATAACCGTGTAAATTTTTCTTGTAGAGAAGAGTTGCAGCTTCCTGTTGATAGCTATGAAAACATTCTGATGATATCTTTTATGTAAATTTAGTTTCCTTGTGTCATATAATATATTATGTAACAGTATTCTCATTTGTTCTACATCAATTACTGAACTATTAAGCTTTAAGGTTGTAGAATTGACTTGTGTCATATACTTTTAGCATTTCCTATTTCATATATCAGGAAAATGTATTATCAATTATGTAGTTACTGAATTTCCATTTTGTTGTACGAGTACTTTGTTTCACTCACACTTTGTTCTTTTGCAGTCACATCAGAATGTTTTTAGCCAACTCGTTGATTTGATAGGTATTACATCCATCATGGAGGTGAGCGTCTAAATTTGCATGCAACTATTAATATGAGATGGTGCTTTTCTTGCTTTCTTTCATTTGTTTGATGCTTTTCCCTTTTGCTGAACTTTTACACAGGTTTTGGTTCGACTTGTAGGCAGTGATGATCACATGTATCCCAATTCTTCGGATGTAATGCAATGGCTTGCTGAGAGCAATTTGCTAGAGATGATTGTTGATAAATTGAGTCCATCAGTAAGTAACTAGTTCCATTATAAATTTGTCAATCACAGGACATACTATTGTTGCATCCCACTCTATAATTGTTACATTTACTATCTCTGTTAATGACGGACGTCAGTAATGTTGAGAAAATGGTGAATTATACCTTCTATTCATGCTGTACCCTTCCAGTTTGGTTAATATATCAAGTTGGAGACATCCTTATGTATGTTTGAGATTGGGGATAGCATTGTAGCTGGTTTTGAATACGAAGTGAACCTCTTCTGTGGATCCCATAGATTTGAAGAGTCTAACCATTATATGTTACTAAAACTTGCACGTATTTGTTCTTTCTTCTCTACTAGGTTGCTTTAGTTTAAATAGCAGTGTTCTTATCATCTATCAGAAGAGTATTAACTGTATATTGAGCACATTTTTTTCATGCAATATCTAAATTCTAAATATGTTTTTCATGATAAAAGATTTAATCATAGTGAGGATGTTTCTATTTGTGCCAAGACATCAGAATACACAATTTTCTGAAAAATGCAGCAGACTGATTTTTCATTTATCCAGAGTCCTCCGGAAGTGCATGCTAACGCAGCAGAAACTTTGTGTACTGTTACTCGGAATGCACCATCGCCTTTGGCTACTAAACTCTCTAGCCCAAGGTTTGAGCTGTGTTATATATTTTATCCAGAATATATACGTCTGATTTCAAACCAAACACCTACTGGGCTACAGATATAAATGTATGCTATCTTTTTGCAGTTCCGTTTCCAGAATATTTAGTCATGCACTGGAAGACTCGCAGTCAAAATCGAGCCTTGTCCACTCACTGTCTGTGTGCATCTCCTTATTGGATCCCAGAAGATCAGTAACTTCTCCCTTTATTCATTCTTTCCGGAGTCAACGCATGCACGAATCACCTGTATATGTTAACTCTGAAACTGTTGACGCTATGCTGCCGAAACTTGGTAAATTTATGTTTATTTTGTATGCAAATCAGATCATGCTTGGTATTTTGTATTAAATTTGGTGTAGTCTTGTCTTCCTATTTAAGAACTTTAATTAGTTTGATTTCGTTCAGGTGACTTGTTGAAGCTACTAAATGTATCATCCGACGCAAAGGTTTTGCCTACTACATATGGTGAACTAAGACCTCCACTCGGCAAGTATCGGTTAAAGGTGGGGAACCATTATTGATTGAAATTTAATGTTGGTAGTGTTTTTGTGACTCAGTGTAAATTGATAGCTTGAGTTTTTAATTCACTGAAAGGGGAGTTACCGAGTTTGTGCTGCTTAGGTACGACTTGTGTCACCATAAAAAGCTAATTTTAAAATATATGATTAGATAGCATCAAATACTTGAAAAGTTGATACTGAAGCAATCCCAATTTTTGACTTTAAGTTTTGGCTTTGAGAGTTTGCTTTTTGTTTTTTTAAAACAATAGATAATCAAACACTGGAGTCTAATCTTTCTAATTTTATACTATACCATTGGAGCCGAAATATTAAAAGTTTTGGTTTGTCGGTATTTGGTCCTGTTTGTGGGCCTCTTCATTTTATAACATGTTTTATTGTGTCTTTTTCATTACAACTTAAACATATTTCAACATTCTCAATAAAACATATCTCTCGGCCCTATTTATTTATAATTTTTTTGACGGACTTAATTATAGAAACGTACTCCTTCCGTCCCACCAGGATGTTTACGTTCACTGTTTGCACGCATTTTGAGGCTCTTATAAAGTATAGTTCAATAATGTTTTTTTTAATTTTTCTTTTTCTGAATAAAAGTTTAAACGTCAAACTTTTTTCCAAGATTTTCTTAAAAAATAAATATATAATATAAGTATACTTTTTAGGAGCATTAAAATGCGTGCCAAAAAGTAACGTAAAGAACCTGGTGGGACGGAGGGAGTATTCAATATACCCAATAATAATTTATATTAACCCAAATTTTTTTTTTAAATAAATTTAAAAAACTATTTTAATGAAAAGACTCATATTAATTTTGACATAGATATCATTGAAACAAAATTAAATATTAAAACACGTGCAATAAAAGAACAAATATTGTGTGTATCCCCATGCAAGTAATTTATGCGGAAGAAACTTGGTTTTGAAGTGGTGGAATGCCCTTTGTCACCTTTTCTTAAGTGACAGCTAATCCGTGGTTGCCTTCTTGATGTCTTCTTTCGATTGAAAAAATAAAAAATCTATTCATTTCTTATATGAATTTTGTTAGTTGGTTCCTTTTTTTGGCCCAAAGGTCAGGTTCTGTAACTTGTCCACTAATCTTTACTTTGCCTTCCATTTTTTGTTTCTCATGTGTTTTGTTATCTTGTGTTGCATTTTTATTTTAAAATCTTTGAGAAACATGTATTTTATTTTTACCAGGCTGCTTGTGGTGTGTCTTTCTAACCTTTGTTAGTGGTTTTGGAGGATGTTTGTTATCTTCAATTTACAACCTGTTGGTGGTTTTGGAGCATGTAAACATGTATGCTTTTTCAGTGTGTGTTTAACTATGTGATACATGCTGAAATATTTAGTACCTTTCAGCTGTGATTCTGGAAATATTAAGACTACGCAATCTTATTTCTTTGTCAATGATATTATCTGTAATCAGTGTGTTACCTGGTCTTAGATTGTGGAGTTTATTGCTCTGCTACTGAAGACTGGAAATGAAGTTGCAGAGAAGGAATTGATCGTGTCAGGAACAATTAAAAGAGTTATTGATCTCTTCTTTGAGTAAGATGTTACTTCGTTCATAAAATTGGCCTATGAATATAAGTGGGTCTGTTTTTGCTTAAAAAACAGAAGAACAATGCTATAAAATAATATACAAATTGTATGTATGTTTGTTTAAGTTCCACTCTTATTCCTACAGGTACCCCTTTAACAACGCCTTGCATCATCAAGTAGAGAGTATCATATATTCATGCTTAGAAAGCAAACACACAACTATTCTTGACAATCTTCTTCAAGAGTGTGATTTGGTTTCCCAAATCCTCAAAGCAGATAGAAGTGTCATTGTTTCAGATGAACCAAACCAGGTACATGCGCTATATTGGTTTATGGCTCTTTATTAGTAGTCTGTTTTGCAGCCTTACTTTTGGTAATGTAATTGAATTCTGAGTATTAAAGTTGTGGAAACTAAAACCATCTCCAACCAAACTCCAAAAGTGTACTTTTACATAAAATTTGGTTTAAATTCATCTCCAACCAAACTCTGTAAGTTCCACCAAATTTGGTGTCACACCAAAAATCACACCAACTTAGAGCTTTATAAATATTAACACTACCCTTATACTACTTACCTCAAACAATTTCATTTCCATTAATGTCCAACAATTTTTATTAATTTCACTTTAACAATAAAACAACCTATATTGTACAAAAAAGAGTCCTTCTGACGTAACCTTTGGTGTAAATGGGTTGGAGAGACTCTGAGCACTTTTGAGGGATTTACGATGTTTTGGTGCCTTTTATGGCATCTGATGACTGAGTATCTAGAGAATTTGTTGTTCTTATAAATGTGGAATGATTAACATATAATATTTTTTTTTGCCTTTATATAACAGCCAACATTAGCTTCTACTGGAAGACAGGCACCACGGATTGGGAACCTTGGACACATTACTCGCATTGCCAATAAGCTTGTGCAGTTGGGGAACACAGATAGCCAGATTCAGAAGCACTTACAGGTATATAGTGTATTTCATTTTCACACATATATTGCTATATTGAAGAGACTGACTCGAGTCTATATTGTTCATTACTCATGAATTTACGGCCAGGCATTACTTTTATTGGATGATTCAGGCATCATATTTGCATGTTTGTTGTTAAGAGAATTCGCCAAGGATTAGAAATCATGTGTTACATAGTCTTATACCAGCATGGTAATTCCTTCCGCCAACTTACTGCCTGACCAGTGACCTCCAGCTTTTATTGATCAATTAGATTCCACATCAACTTTGCTTCTAGCACTTTAGAAACAAAATTTCGTAAACCGCAATGGAGGCAGATTGTTTTAACTCGGTGAATATTCACTTTTTTTTTTTTTGAAAGAGGTGAATATTCACTTTTAAGACTTCGAAACAACAGAAAATTGCAAAACCTGATTGTCTAGCTGATCTCATCCAAGGATCTTCAATAACATCTGGCAGTATCAACATTCAAGAGGAATCTCATTGTTGCATAGCTCTGGTCAAATTAAGGGGATCGGACATTCAATATGTTACCAGTTGCTTTGGCATTATCTGAAATAAACCGTGACCAGAAGGTCTCTCCTCTAGGATCTAGGAATTGACACTGGCTTTTGGTGCTATATTTATATGCTTACAAGTAAATAAAAATTTAAGAAGTAATTGTCCTTAACAATTACCATTATTTTGCTACCAGAGTATGTCTTACTCTATCAGTGTTTTTCGCAAATGTGCAATTTAATCTTCTTAGATACTTTGCTGGTTTAAGCAAATTTCATATTGATTATCTGATTAGCAGCCCAGGTGTTTATTTGGACCTTTGATCTTATCAAGTGTTTTTGGAAACTATACAGGAAAATAGCGAATGGGAAGATTGGCAGGCTTCAGCTTTGCAGGAGCGTAATATGGTCGAGAATGTATATCGTTGGGCTTGCGGGTATGCGTCTATTTGATACTATCTGTGGCTATAAATGTAATTATAACACTGGTAATACATGGACTCAGACAAGGATGGATAGTGAATGGGTCTTGCCCGTTCTTTCTAAAATTATTTATTTATTTATTAATTGATTGCGATTTGCCTAAATAGTTTACTAGCTATATCATACTCCTATTCACATAGAAGTAATTCATGATATTGGCTGATTACTGAAATTGATATTAAACATAATTAATTAGAATTAACCACAATGAATCAAATCACTGTGAAATCATGGCAATATTACAGTGCAAACATGACTTCCCATTAAGCCCTAGAAACTACTACTCGCTAATATTTAAACAATTAAAACAACTAAGGTAATAAAAATATATAATTTAACTGACAAGAAAAGAGAAGAAAACCTTTAACTTTCAGATTTGTCAATGTAAGAAAAACTATGGTTCCTCCATGAGTCTCTCTCTAACCATAACTATATCTCTAATCTAAGAGTATACAATGATAATAAAATCTCATCCTCTCTCTAATAATAAAAGTATTTTTAATGTTTTTAGATATATTTACAAATAAACTCCAAAACCAAGTAGGATTCTTATCAAAATTCGAAGCTTTCTTTGCACATCAGTTTACGGGCTTTTCTGGTTTGATTTTGCTTCTTGGGCTGTCTCTAAATTAAAGAAAATTTCGTAAGCTTTGCGTAGACTGTAAGATCGTCCAAATCCGACATCTAGAACAAAAGATATGGCCCAAATAGTGTAGAAATCGCGTATAGCCCAATCAATCCGAATTTCCATAGAATTTAGCTCCAAAATAGCTATTGTTCTTCAAATCCTTCTCAACTTAGGAATTCTTTATTCCCTACAATAAAACATGAAAATATATTAAATAAAAATCCAAATCGGTGCAAAATACAATTAAATATGGGAATAAAATCATATAAAACATGTATAAAAATATATTTTATTATATATTACATGGATTCTTCATTAGTTCAGTTGTGCTTTTTTCCATTTTCTTGAAGTGATTCATATCACTCTTACAAGGATATAGATGCCGGAAACTTCATTTTTATTTGTTAGGACTGGCCAACTACAAAGGAGTTACCTTGTGGAACATCTGCAGTTCATGTGTTTATCTAGATGCTTCATCCAATTTTTTGCAACTGTTGAGAGTACTAGACCTCTTCATGTTGGTTCAAAGCTATTGGTAGGATAAGACTTATATTTAAAGGATTTATGATTAAACATTTGCATGATGGCAATACTCCCTGCAAACCTTTAGGAAGACCCTTTGAAGAAATAAATCTTCTCTACCCTCTAGTGCCTGTGCTATTTAAGAGTCACAGCTTCATTACTTGATTTGGCTGTAGGTTTGCCTTAAAATCATCAGTGTTTTTTGTGCATTTGTCAATCGAAGATCATATATGTTTGATGGAAAAAACTGAGTATGCTTTTGATTCTTATCTTTTCCGTTGCACCTTGAGACAGTTCGTATCAGAATTTCGAGTTTTCTTGTATATTGATCATGTGTTTCTTAGTGTTACATACTTATCAGGCTGGAAACTGTATGTTTATAATTATATTCCTTATTCTGTACTTTTGAAAAAAGTGAAACACCTGTCATTGTGTGTCAGCCTAAGCCGTTTCTCCTACCCATGAAAGTTGGTTATACATATTATTAGCATGGGAGTTGAATTATAGGCTTTCACTAGTTATATTAGAATGAGAATAAAAATATTTATATATTTTTCTCTGCAGAATTTGTGATAATGTTCAATTATGCTATGTTCACAATCAACAACCTACAAATGTTTAAGAGATTAACTAAGACTATTAACAAATTTTATTGAGAAGTCAATGTATTATATTATAGGGTTTTGAACAGAAACAGGAAGTCTGGTGTGCATTAATAATCAGCAACTTTTGTGTTTCTTATGTATATGCATGTCTGTTATTAGCACGTGTGTATATCTTTTTTGTTGGCAAGTTTTTCATCTACTGGTATCAATACCTCTTTTTTTTTGTACTTTGTTTACAGTCGGCCTACTGCACTGCATGATAGGGTAAGGGACAGTGATGACGAAGATGTTCATGACAGGGACTATGATGTAGCAGCTCTCGCAAATAATTTAAACCAGGCATTTAGATATGGCATGTACGATAATGACGGTGCTGAAAATGTATGCAGATAGATGGTTTTTTCCCTTCTATTCTCTCTATATATTTTATGTATACGAAGCTGGTCCAGGAATTGTTTTTGCCATGAACCATGGGGGCAGTACTTAGACCTCAGATATTTAATCAGATTTTCCATGCCTATTAGTCACAGAAGCTAAATAATTATCGGCACTTAATAGACGCTAAAGTGAATGTTCTATCCATGCCATATAATGAGTCTTTGGTTTATGGTCATTAGGCGCGGTTAAGATTTTTTTTCATCCATGCACAAAAGATGTCTAGTTCAGCCAGAATGTTTAACATCCTAGCGATTTATTGCCTAATCAGTTCGCTGGGAGATCAGCATCCTCAAATGGTCTGGGGACATATGTTCATACTGGACCTGAATAAAGATGTGTGTGTGTGTGTGTGTGTGTGTGTGTGTTTCCGTGTGTCTATATTTCCCTTAGTATGTAGATAATAAAATTATACATTTATTTGCCATTATGATTTGCAGGGCCTTGGAACTCTTGATCGCAATGACGAGGTATGTTATATTTTATGGCTTTCTTGTGCTCGTATACCTCCCACAGATGGGAGAACTTGTGTGTTTCTCCACACATGATTGTAATCACGAGGTTTGAACAATTAACACATACCAGAATTTTGCTGATTATTCTAATGATGTTTCTTTTTTATCAAGTCGGATACTTACTTTGATGATGATTCTGGTGAGGTTGTAATATCATCCATTAGACTGGGCGATGATCAAGGAAGGTATATTTTTGAAGTAATGATAGGGTCTACTATAGAGCTGTATTGGGTATTGATATAACCTTTTACCTCCATGCTCTGCAGTTTGTTTACGAATTCCAACTGGTTTGCTTTTCAAGATGATAGAATAGGTGATACATCTTTGAGCACCTCAAAAAATGAGATCTTGGATGACATTGACTTGAATGGAGCAGCAAATAATGGTGACAGTAGTGATGATGAGGTGGTGGTCGGAGAGGATGAAGAATTGGCTGAAAGCATAAGTGCTGCTAATAATACAACTAATCTGGACAATGTGAAGAATTATATCAATGATATTACTTCTACAAATTCTGCAGATGTGGATCCCAAGGAGGAGAAGCCTAGTTCTTTTGGTGATCCGAGCTTCTTTGAGACATCAGGCAATGATGATCTATTTGGAGATAGGCCTATACCTGAATGGGTGGGATGGGGAGACTCCTCTGATTTCCCAGTTGGTGGATCAAGTGTAAACCCCTTTGAAGACTATACAAAGAATGTTGAAAGTGCTAGTGCGGTTGATGTAGTTCCGACGCCTGTCAGTTCTACATCTGGAGGAGGATCTCTAGCAAATGGCATCTCAAATTTTGGTGAAGGATCTGTAGGACCTGATTTGAGCCAAAGGGCGCCTTCTCTCTTTGAAGAAGATGTCGAATTTGTAGGGGTTGAATTAGAGGGTACAGAGAAAGCAATGGAGCAGGCTCTCAAAGAGGGTATTGTTGGTGAAGCTGGGCCATTGAAAAGGAACATTGGCCCAAAGCTGGCGGAGAAGGAAATTTCAGATGAAAAAGATGCTGGATTGGATGAGTTCAATGATGCAAACTACTGGAGAGTTGAACCAGAGGTTACAGTATTAGAATAAATCGGTTGGTTGTGTCTGGTGATTAAAACCCCACATAGAAAGAAAGAGGGGCACTTCTCTCTCAGTACATTGGTCTAAACTTAGGGTTGCCCCATCTTGCTGCTGAAAGTTTGATAACTAAAGGGTTCTTCCATTAAATTATTCTTATGCAATAGCTTGTACAAATTATAGTTCTTTTCTGTAATTGGATTAACGAGTTATAGGAAGTGCTAGAGTTTGATTATGATTCTTTACTGTCTCGGTACTAGACTATTATAGAGGTTAGTACACAGTCTGCTTTGTAAGCATTTGTCTGTAAATGTCTTGTTTAAATTTGGTAGATATGGAAGCTATCGGCTTCGTTGTTGTGAAACATCTTGTTTGTTAGAACAAAATCCATTGTTAAATGTAGAATGACTGCAGTCGTCTCTCTGTTATAGCACCAAAAAGTGAAGTTTTTTGTATTAAAATAGTGCTTGTACTCCAATGCTAGTTCTATTTGACAACTTAGAATTTTCAAATTTAACTAATCTTTTGTCCAACCCATTCATTTTCATTCAAAATCACCTCTTTGTGTTCCTTTTTTAGTTGATTTACACGTATGTAGTTGATTTATGATATGGTGTGGATAGATATAGCTATCTGTGCTCAAATCATATGTAAACTTTTCTTATCAAATTTTCTCTAACCGAGAAAATCATTCATATATTATTATTTTAATTCGGTATTGACGGTAATCAGAATTGATGAGAAAATAAGGAAGGGACGTTTACGTTGGTATGGACATGTTCGGCGTAAATGTAACTCAGCACCGGTTCGGAGAGTAGAACACATATTGGTTCTGGGCAAGAGAAAGAGGGGTCGGCCTCGTCGGACATGGGCTGATCAATTAAGTTTGGACATGAGAGCCTTAAATCTCACGGGTGATATGACATTAGATAAGAATGATTGGAGACGGCGTATTAGAGTGATTGAGACTAGGGTTCGTGGCTCACAGAGATTATGAGGGTTATGGTGTTATGTTTTAAGGGAAGGGTTCAGCTCATTCATTACCAGATACATTCGTGCCAATCAAAACCGTTTGGATAAGTCCCATGTGAAGAAGGCCATGGGCTAAGGCATTATATTTTTATTATAGCACACACTTTTTTATTTGTTGTGCACTAAGCCGGGGGTCTTCACGGAAACAGCCTCTCTACTTTAAGGGTACGGGCATGGTTGCGTACATATTACCCTCCTCAGACCCTGCTCTAAGTGGTCTAAGCGGGATATACTGAGTATGTTTGGTTTGGTTTGATTTGGTTAGTTATTATTATAGAATTAATTGATTAATCAAATCTGGAGATATTAGAATAATAATATAATAATTTTTAATCAATTAAATTTACTATTTTAATTATTATTATTATTATAATGATTAATCAGATCAAATTTGTAAAACGTCTTCAATAATTAATCAGGCCGCTGAATCAAGGATTTTTAAAAGTCATGATTTTAATTTTTAAGTTTTTAACCCAAGCCTTTGATGACCGTTACAAAGTATATGAAAACAGAGTGAAGAAACTAGAACATTCGGGAAGCGCCAGGCCCATGGTCCAACTAACGCGTTTCCCGCACTTACGCACACGCCTCATCTCTTTATATACTTATTCACACGACACAGTAATTATAAATCTGGGACAGAGAGAGGTTTGTTAACAAAGATGATCGAGGTAATATTAAACGATCGATTGGGGAAAAAGGTTCGAGTCAAGTGCAACGAAGACGACACAATCGGTGATCTGAAGAAGCTGGTGGCTGCACAAACAGGAACTAGGGCTGATAAAATCAGAATTCAAAAGTGGTACACTATTTACAAGGATCATATTACTCTTCAGGACTATGAGATTCATGATGGCATGGGTCTCGAACTTTACTATAATTAGCTTTATTAATAGGTATCTCTCTCTCTCTCCCTCTCCCCTGTCTCCCCCCCCCCCTCTCTCTCTCATGTGTGGTTTATTGTTATGAATTTTGTTAATTGTATTGTTGATTCGGTGTTTTAAGTTTTTTATATACATATGCCACTTTTGTGTTGTGCACTTGTATTATGTTGCTCGCTTTCAGCTTTGCTAATTTTTCGAGGCTTAAATTTATTAGAACCATCCAAGTTTGCCTCTTTGAACACAGCAACAATCAAAGAAAAAAACTCGATAGGCCGACCCTCAAAGTTATGCAAATGTACAGCTTGACGTTGACACAGCGAGAGGAAAGTGCATGGCACACTCCCTGCTTGAGAGTGATATACATATACAAATGCTTTAACCTTTTCTTCCTGGCTTGTTCCTTAAAGTTACTGTCTATAACACTACTGCAATATAAATATTCTTTTTAAAACTAAAACAAGTGCACCCAAGGATTGTCATAAACATCTTTTTTAAATAATATCAACTCTTAATGCCCTTGCCCGGCAAAAACTTACACCGGAAAACCTGTTCGATAGCAAGCCCATGTTAATCGCAGCTTATTAGTACTAAAATTATAACTACTGTACACGAACTCGTGCTGCAACTACGTAACATCCATTACTAGAAAGCAAAATAAACTGTACAAGCTCTTCTCTCTACAACCAGTAAGCTAGAACAATGATGAATACTAGAGTGTTACAATGATGAATACTAGAGTGTTTGTGTTTGCTGAATATGAGAACAAATTGCTAGAATATGGAAAATACAACTACTTGCTTCACTACTAAGCAGGTATATATAGACAGATGGTGGAGAGAAGGAGTGTTGAGCAAGCTAGTCAGTTACAAGCTGATGTGTCACATTGCCAGCTGTCTGCTTAGCTGGTACTGTGACCACACTCTCTTTTATTCCAATAGCCCAAGGTCTTCCAAAGCACTGGTCATCAAAAACTTAAACATTATCATGAAAAGAAGAAACTAAATCTAGTGGGAACTCTCTCATACATATCGTTCATCTGATCATAAGCCAGCAACAAATATGTGCTTTTTACTAAAGGGATTGTTAACAGTTTAAATGGAGTTAATCTACCATTGGATGGAATTCATGCGAAGTCGACAAAGATGGAGTTTTTAGATGCCAACTCAAGTGATAGGTCCATTTTTACCACCTCAGATGACGCATCCTTCACCACTGAGAGTACTAGAGACTCTTTCAGCACAGTGGATTAGGCTAATGGAGGCAATATGGATCCCGCGTCCTTGATCTTCAACACGGTATATACGCCGGAGTATTCCTCTCATAGAACTGTATCATGTTACAGTTATGGCAGCAGTAAATCCCAGTATGACATACAATGAAACCATAAATTTATTAATAAGTCCATACCATTACTTTTGTTTGCGACATTAAGTTCATCAGAACTTAATGTCGCAAACAAATTTATTAATAAGTCCATACCATTACTTTTGTTTGGAACGTCAACCAAATTTCATTCGTTCTGCCAATAAGTTCAAAGGGAGAGTTATACTGTCCAACAGAGTAACTATATGCTGGATCACCACCGTGAGCTTTGTTCATGGCGTCCATGTATTTTGTCCCAGAAAGACTTTTGATCAAATTATTGGTCGCCTCTACGACAGTAGTGTCCATATAACTGAAGATTACAAAATGAATGCATTTCAAACATAAGTAATAACGAATTCAATGCAATCATTACATGATATACAAGATAACTTCACATAAACATATCCAAGTACTGAAGTACAGATATCACAAAAAAGACAAATATTAACCCAAAGTGCAACTTCTTCTCCTTGTTTCTGCTTCTCAAGACACATGAGACACCTGTTTTTTTGAATGGAAGAAGAACTGCAATAAGACATGGAGGAAAATGAAAAGAAATGTGAGTAAATGAGTGTGTGTTCTGTGTTTATTTCTATTGCACCATGTTAGTTTTCTTGACAAACCTCGATGGCTAAGCTGTTCAACACTGTTTGAACCTTGAGCTGTGTCTTTACCTCCATCATAGAGCAAGTGTGCTGCACTCTCTCGTGACCCGGTTTTATTTTCCTCAATCATGGTCAAGCTGTTCATTTGCAGCTTTGAGGGTCGATCTATTGACTTTTTTTCTTTGATGGTCGCTGTGTTCAAAGAGGTAAACTTGGATGGTTTCTATAAATTTAAGCCATTTTTAGAAGCGTTCATCACATGACTTGGGCTTCTGAGGGCGACGATAAAATTTGCCAGGATATTAAGTCACATCATACAAACTGATATTTACCAAAATAATGTATTACTTTTTGTAATTTAACTATACTTTAGGTGCTAATAGAATTAACTGTGGTCATTATAAACGGGAATGAGAGAGTAATGAGAGAGTAATGAGAGAGTAATAGGAGTGTGTGTCTAGAGGTTGAAATGCTAATGTGTAGATGTTTTAGCATGAAAGGGGAGAAAAGTTGGGTGTGTTTCCTGATGTCATGGGGTAAATGACTGATTTTAATATATGACAAATGTTTCTAAGGCGATAGGAAAAACAATTAAAACCTAAACAAATTTTTATATGATTCTTATATACAAAAACATAGAAAGAAATATGGACTTTATAGTAGATGTACATCTATTATATTAGTCCATACATTATGGCCTTGAACAACTCATAATATATTTATATTAGTCTACAAACCAAAAACAATAAGTAGTTTCTTTTTCTTATTTACATGTATTCGTACCAAAGTTTATACCTATATATGTTCACTGATTTTGCGGTTATAAAGTACTTCAAGTAGTATATGTTAAATACTTAATAAATTATGGATAATTGCATGTTTTATTTTTTAGTGAGTTTATTATATACAAAGTTCATGATTATATTTTTGGACGTAAGCAATATCAAATGTTATGTTGAACAAGTGAATTGTCATGCATGTTTGTACTTTGTCAAGAATAAAGGTTATTTGTGATTCAAATTTTTGTATGTCTAAAATGATGTTTATGTATCTATTATCATCTATGTTGGTGGTGTTTAAAGATTTTATTGAAGAATTAGAACTATAAAAAAAAGAAAGCAAAGTTGTATTATTGCAACTCCATCAATCAACAAAAGAAACAACAATTAACCAGACCTGAAATGTAGTCACTAAACTTAGGTTGTGTTCACTTGGATAGCATGGAATGAGGGGAGGGGAGAATGGAATGGAATGACAACATAAAATTATGAACACGTTTATTTTAATATGCATCATAATTTATATAATCTTTTATATCTACTTGAGAATATTTAGATATAAACAAATTGTAAAATGATCTAAAAAATATACATTTAAAATCATTAAAAAAAAAAGACATCTTTGTTCACAATAACAACAAATTTAAGCTATTGAGAGCTTCACAAAGGACAAGTTCGCACAGGAAAAAAAGCTAATTATATTTAAATTGACATCTCGAACAAAATCATAGTCTCCTCTTTCTTGGTGTTTTTGAAACCCAAACTTTGTAGGCTTGAGGTATGAGCTTGAAAAGTTAAAAAAAAAAAAAAAAAACCAAATTTAAAGCTATATCTCATTTCATACAAGCTAGCCAAATGACCCTAGGCAAGACTGTTGGGATTATGATATTGACGTGTTAAATGTTAAATGGCTTACATGTACTATGAAAATTGTTCATTTCTTTTTGTGGAAAGATACAGGACTCAGAGCAAGCTATTTTTAAAGATTTGTTTAACTCAATCTTTGATTGTGACTCTTCATAGCATTGGAGTGGGTTCTTTTACAGTAAGAGGCTGTCTAAGAGTTGGTTTAAAAACTTTTTTTGACGTAATGGAATTGAATGCTTTGGAGGTTTAGGATGTAAGATACCTTTCGTATCGTTCATGGTAGATATATCTTGATCTACGGATTTTAAATTTTGAAATTTGATGATTAATATGGTTGATCTACAGAAGCATTAAGGTGATCATAATTACACATCAGAACTATATAGAACGCTAATTAGCTTCATTGATGACAGTTGAGAAGGCCAGTTACTATGGACAACTTAAAATGTACTCTTACAGTTTAGGGACTTTCTGCTATTAGTGTGCTATTAGTGTGTGTGCCAGTCTGAGTTATTTTACATGCTTAGCTCAACTATGGCAGGTATCGCGATATTAATATCATTATAATTTGTGGTGTTTACAGGTGCTAGGGAGCAAATTTGAAGATGAAAATATTTCGGCATGCAACCTTTTGGTCTGAGATATTCCACCAGAGCAAGCGTGATTGCTGGATGGATTGATCAAGTAAAAGAATTACCCCCAAAATTGAAAATTTAGCAGGTTTTGCAAGAAATTAAGAGGAAAGCTTGTGACTGTGTGAATGAACTCTGGTCGAATGATGTGTTCTGTTAGAAATGTAAAAAGATTAAGTTGTTGGATATTAATAAATTTTTTAACCAAAAAGAAATTGTAATTCTGCTTAAACACCATGAAAACTTTATGCATTGAAGATTGTGAAGAGTAAAGTACATCTAACATTTACTTATCGGTTTCGGTTTTTCAATAGTGTGTTCTTATACACACAATAAGCAGACTCTTAACAGTGGATTTTTTACATTAACAACAATCACATCAATTAAAATACTTCAAATTCATAGATTTTAATATTTAGCATTTACTTATTTAGCCAATAAAAGTGTAAAAGAAGGTAAAGTCTCAGGGAAGAACGTAGTTTCGAAATCTATCAACGAAGGCCATACTGATTTCAGCCCAAGCATCTTAAAAACTGAACCATTTTTCCTTTCAAATCCAGATTTTCTTCTGATACTCGTAGATGAAATGCTTTTAAATCTGTGTACGTTTTCAAAGAATTCAGCTTCCCTAACATCTTACTTATATCATCATAGGCATGTGAACATATTAAATACGGTATTTTTTATTTAGAATTTTATATTATTTGTGAACTTCTAAATAATTTCTGTAAGTACCACCTTGTCCTGTAACTAATTTTTGTAATTTTAATATTGAATGCACAAGGCTGCTAAACAATAAAGGGTTTGTCTAGTGTGTGCCCATTGGCAGATGCTAAATGCGGAATTTTATATGTTTGGAAAATTTTGATTGATGTGGTGGTTGTATATGTAGAAGGTCCATCATTATTAAAATATGAAAGCCAATCAAAAACTCCCGAACGTATAAAATTTCGCGCTTAGTATGTGCTCACGAGCACACACCAGAAAAATATGAAACAACAAATATTGAAAAGGAGAGAATGGTACGTCAGCTGTTTGTTGCTGGGAGATAGAGATCGAATGGATGGAATCTGAATCGTACACGTGTGCCTGGCGAATTAAAAAGACGACAAAAGACATAGAGAGCAGAAGTAATAAAAGTGACAGCGCTAACTCATACTCCCTCCGTCTCACTTCTTTTGTCTTGTTTGACTTTTTGTGGTCAAATTGACCAAACTTTGACTGATAATAAGTAATTATTTTAACATGATTTTTAAAAATTGAAAAAGACATCTTAAAGTGGATTAAATGTAGATTCTAATGATATATTTTTTGTAATTTTTTTCAATTATTTAATATACGTAAATTTCAGTCAAAGTTGGGTCAATTTGACCACAAAAAGTCAAACAAGACAAAAGAATTGGGACGAAGGGAGTAAGTCATAAGAGTAGTTCCTTGCGTTGCGGGGTCCACCGCACGGGCGCCCCAAATCTCTGTCCTTTTTCTTCCCTACTGCCGTAAACTATGAATAAACTAGTGAAAAAGCCGCGCTTCGCGGCGGCGTTATGAATTTTTTATAAATTTAGATAAAATATTGTTTTAGCTACTTTCCCGTCAAACATAATACTGATAAAAAAATATTATTATTTAGGTAAAAATTAATTTGGGCCGTCCTCCCCTTAAACACAATACTAATAAATAATCTTTTTTATAAATTTTGATACGAAATAATATTCTAATTCCATAAAAGTTATTTTCAGTCATGTTCCCGTTAAACATATCTTCAATATATTATATATTATCGAAAATACTATTGTATCATCTTTAGAATTTAATAAGAAATACCAAATAAGAAAAGAACTGTATCATCTTTAGAATTAAATAAGAAAAGAATTGTATTACTTTTAGAATTCTTGGACCTGATTTTTTGAATTATAATTATAATTTCTCTCCGAAATTCAAGAAAATTTAGAATACTGAATCGAACAATCCTAGAGACGCTCGCATCCTCCTTTATATATATATATATTGATTGTTTTATTAAATTTAGACACCTATATTATTTTTAAGTTCATAATAAAATTTCTCAATTACTAAGATCCTTCGACGAAAATTTGGATTTAGTAGTGGTAAACATAAACATCGTAGCACGTTTTCTCATATAATATAAAAACAATACCAGGTATACTTCTTTTAGTAACAATAAATCATAGATAAAAAGCAGTAATGGAGAGAGGCGATTTCCGGGGCGACTTCAGGGGCGATTTTCAAAATTTGAACTACCCAACGGCTCGTGAGAGGATCCATGGCAGATCCAGAAAGATGAAACTAGATGAGACCAAGCTGGTTAAAAACTTCATCTGGGCACATAACTATTGGGTAAAGAAAGATATCTTAGAAAAGCTTAATATTGGCGATGAGAGTGTGATACAAGAGGCCTTGGATCAAATACATTCTAGAAGCCTAATGGAGAAGGCTAAGGAGAGTCGGAAAACATATAGATCTACACTAATGGAGGATCATGGTGAAGCTGGATTGGTGATGGATGCAGCTTTCCATCCAAGAAAAGAGGAAGAGGAATGGCATACTGTATCTTACAAGAAAAGGCGATCGGTTCTTCCAGACAAAAACAAAAGAGATTCTGTCACCACCATTTTCTTACACAACATTCCAGATGATTCAACAGGTAGACAAATGTGGGAATTGTTTAAATCCTGTGGTAAAGTGCTAGATGTTATCTTGCCCAAGAAGAGGGATATTTCTGGGAAAAGATTCGGTTTTGTCCACACTTGTAGTGAACTAGAGGCTGGAGCTATTATAAATAATGCCAAGATGGACAAAAAGTTGGGGAGTAAAATTCGAATGACCATTAATGGGAAAAAGGAAGAGAAGCTGGGTACTAATTCAGGAAATGGGGCAAGAAAATCAGACAATAATGAGGTTAGGGCCAAGATGGACAAGGTGGGTAAAGATAAAGAGGAAGAGGAAAAAGTGGATTTTGGGAAGAAGCTTTTTGAGTTTACGGAAATTGAAGTGGATGAAGAGGTGGAGTTGGCACTGATGGATTGCAAAATAGGCTACCTATGGTTTGAAGAAAATGCTAAGGACCTTCAAAGTAAACTAAATGATATTGGTTTGGAGCAATACAGAGTTACATCTCTATCTGGAAGGAAATTTTTAATCAGAAAGGATGGCAAAGATAGTTGGGATGAGCTTATCAACACAGACCTTTCTGTTTGGTTCTGTAAAATCCGGGATTACAATCAAAATGATCATGTTATTTCGAAAGCGGTGTGGCTGGAATGCATAGGGCTCCCAATGCCTGCCTGGAAAGAGGAGAATCTAAAGGCGTTAACAAGTAGATTTGGTGAATGGATCAGCTGGTCCTATCAAGGTGATGATCTTAGTGAATTCTTCAACCCCCTAGTCTGTGTGGATACCTCTTGGATGAAACCAATCTATGATGAGATGAAGATCTTATATAAAGGGATAAATAAAAACATAATCTTGAGGGAAGTCACAGATAGGGATTATCTGGTAGGGAAAGTTCTCCCTATGGAATTCTCAAGTAGCCCTTTGAAGGAAGAGGAGGGGGAAATTTCGAGATGTAATGGTAATAAGGACACCAGTGTCAAGGAAGAGGTGAGAATTCAAGTTGGAGGTGAGCAGCAGCAGAATGAGCATGAGCAGAGGAATGATTTTCAGGACCAAGCTAAAGAAGTCTATCAAAATGACAGTCCAGAAGCTAGGAGTATTAAGACTTCTCTGCATTCTAATCATTCCGTGAGTAAACAGAACTCTAAAGATAAATTTAGGAATAATCAGTCTAGCTCAGACATCAGCTCGGATGCCACTCAGATGATAGATGCATCATCTAAATCGGAGATATGCGCCCCAGAGATGATCTTGAGTTTGCAGACAGATCTGTGTACAGATGTTTGTAAGAAGCTCAAAGTCAAAAGTAACAGGGGGAGGCCAAAAAAAATTATCAGTGCAATTCGCAACCCCTTTGAAATAGGCATCAAGTTTAAAAACAAAAGGAAAAAGGGGGGAGGTGGCAGAAGCTGTGTTAGACCAAGGGGCAAGCAGAATGCTGAGAATTGTTTACATATGGTCCCTTTAGGCTTAACGGGCAAGACGGTGCAGGAAGCTCTAGAAATCATTAGTAGTGCGGAAAATATGGGTTTAGTTATTAAGGGTGACAGAGAGAAGGTAATCATGGAAATAGCCAAACAGTTAGAAACTGGTGTACTATAAAGTTTCTTGGCTAGACTAGTTAGAGAGTTAGTTTTGTTGTAGTTGAGATACTTTTAGATGATCAGCTTAAAGTTATTTTCATGGAATATTAGGGGTATGAATAATAGTGTGGCCAGGAGGAATCTACAGGACTTGGTTAGAACAAATAAGGCGGACATTGTTTGTTTGCAAGAGACGAAATGTGAAGACAAATTAGTGTTGGAAAATAGGCCCCCCTTAAGCCAGGTTTTTTATGGTATGGCTGCTCAGCCTTCAGTCGGTTTATCAGGAGGGGTAGCAACCTTTTGGTGCTTAAATAGGGTGAAATGTTTGGCGATAGCTCAAGATAGACACTGGGTGTGGACGACTTTTAGGATTATTGGAGGAAATGGGGGGAGGTTCCATGTTATTAATATATATAGTCCGCTCTCATCGTCAATGAAAAAAGAGCTCTGGCAAGAAATGAGAGATATCTTAAGCCTGTCACAAAACGAACCTGTGGCTTTCATGGGGGATTTCAACTGTGTGCGCTCAGCTAACGAGAGATGGGGATGTGTATACAGAAGTGTAGACACAATAGATTTCAATGATTTCATTTCTGATTGTAACCTGATAGATATTAGTTTTGAGAATGCCAGTTACACCTGGTTTGGTCCTGAAGGGAAAAAGAGCAAGTTGGACAGAGCTCTAGTTAACGCAGATTGGTTCCAGATGGCAAGGTGGCAGGTGGTGGCTCTAGGTAGGAAGCATTCGGATCATAAACCGCTCTTGGTATCATCAGGGACTAGGGATGTAAGTCCCAAGCCTTTCAAGATATTTAATTGCTTCCTAACTGATAGTCTCTTAGAAGAGGTGAAGAGTCTTTCCAAAAACAAAAAGGGCTGGGAAAATGCCAATATTCAGCAAGCTCTGAGGGATATTAAAGTTACTATTAAGCGGAGTTCTAAAGGAGCCAAGGAGAAAATTGATGAGGAAATACAGCAGTTAGAGTTTAAACAGGACATACTAGATGATAGACCATCAATAGAGATAGAGCTCCTAGAGATTAGGAGGAGCTTAAAAACTCTATACGATCACAAGGAATCTATGTTGAGCCAAAAAGCAAGAATAAATTGGCTGAAGCTGGGGGATGGTAATACAAAGTTCTTTCATCAAGCTGTACAAAGGCGGAAAAGCAGGAATACAATAAGCAAATTGTATTGGGGCGGAAAATGGGTAACCGAGCACGACTTGATCAAGCAAGCCTTCTATGAGCATTATACAGAGTTCTTTAGGAGTAGGGGAGATAGTCTGTTAGATTTGGGTCTCCTATTGCTACCAAGGTTGTCGGACAAAGATAGCCAAGATTTGGTTAGACCCATTCTCAAACAAGAAATGATAGCTGCGCTGGGTTCCATGGGGGATGACAAAGCACCTGGGCCAGACGGCCTTAACATTCGTAGTCTAAAATTTTTGTGGCCTTTTATCAGCTCCAAGATGGAGAATTTCATATTTGCATTCCATGACACTGCTGCAATTCCAGCTGGCCTAAATTCCTCCTTTGTGACACTAATTCCTAAAAATGCAGATCCATCAACAGTTAGGGATTTTAGACCCATCAGCCTCATTAACACCTCAATCAAAGTCCTCACAAAAATCCTAGCAAGTAGGCTTGCCGTTCATATGGGTCATTTGACCAGTGACACACAATCCGGGTTTACTAAAGGAAGACAAGCTTCAGAGGGTATCTTGGTGGTCAAGGAGATAGTTCACTCACTCCAGAAGAACAAGTGTAAGGGGATGGTGATCAAGCTTGATTTTGAAAAAGCTTTCGATACCATCAAGTGGGAATTCCTGTTTTCAGTCTTGGAGAAAATGAATTTTAATACTAAATGGATAGACTGGATAAAGTCCTTGCTGAGTACTTCAAGAATATCTATCCTAGTTAACGGATCACCCACGAAAGAATTTTCTCCGAGTAGAGGGTTGCGGCAGGGAGACCCCCTATCCCCTCTGCTCTTTAATTTGGTTGCAGAAGTGCTTAGCGCAATGTTAAACGAAGCAGCAAATAAAGGAATCTTTAGAGGGATTACGCTGGATAAATCATCTCCTCCAATCACACACTTACAATTCGCGGATGACACGATAATCTTCGTGGAAGATTCTGTAACGTCTGTAAAGGGTGTGAAAACTGTCCTACAATGCTTCCAGTTAATCTCGGGGCTCAAGATAAACTTTGACAAGAGTGAAATTTTTGCACATAAGTGCTGCCATATTAACCAATATGAGGGTGCTCAGATTCTCAAATGCAAACTTGGCGTGTGGCCAATGAAGTACCTAGGAATTCCTATAGGAGTCTCATGTAAAAGGAAGGTGTTCTGGGATCCATTAATTAGGAGGTTTAGTCAAAAATTGGCAGGTTGGAAGGCTGACTCTCTTAATCAAGCAGGAAGATCAGTGCTTGTTAAATCGGTACTGGACAGCTTGCCAGTATATTGGATGAGTTTGCACTCTATTCCCTCATCGATATGTAACAAATTGGAGAAGATCAGGAGAGATTTTCTGTGGGGGCAGATGGAAGGCAAAGAAGGGGCACAGAAGAAGCTACATTTAGTTAACTGGGCTAAAGTATGCAAACCAAGATATCAGGGTGGTCTTGGTTTGACTCCCATCAAGATAAAAAATTTGTCCCTATTAGGAAAATGGTCTTACAGGTGGGAAAAAGAAAGGCACAGAAGTTGGAATATCTGGATTAGAGGGAAGTACAATTGCACTAGTAAGGATAGTCTCAGTGAGGGCCTGAGCCATAAAAAAATGTCAGATAGTTTGGAGGCAATTGTCAGAACAGCTCATCATTCTCTATTCAAACAGACTGCTAATCATAAGAACTTCACCTGGGCCTTGGGCAATGGTAACAAGATACTGTTTTGGGAGGATTGCTGGTTTGATGACAGCCCATTAATGGAGAAATTCAACAGGTTGTATTGCCTATCCAAGCTCAAAGAATACACTGTAAGCTCCTTTATTCAGAGTTGGTTTACATCAAGCTCTGCTAAAGACAACATCTGGAGAAGGACTCTTAGGGCCTGGGAATTAGAGGATTTAGACAAGCTAGCAATAATAGTGAAGGATGTGTCATTATCAAACAAAGAGGACAGACTCATATGGAAGGCTGCGAGGGCTGAGTACTCTGCTAAAAAAGCCACACAAGAACTTACTTATTCTGAAGAGAGAATTCAATGGGAATTTATTTGGAAGATGAAGGTTCCTAATAAGATCAAGCTCTTCCTGTGGAAACTTCATCTAAATGTCCTTCCCACCAGGGATCTTCTGTCTAAGAGAGGGGTTCACACAAATGATAACAATGTGTGTAGCTTTTGTGGTTATTCTGAAGAAACGGAGTTCCATCTCTTTCAAGGATGTCCTCGGGCTAGGTATATGTGGAACATTGTATGTTTTTGGTGGCAAATTCATCCTGGCTACTTGCATTTCAACACCTGGGAGGCGCTATGGATTTCTGCAAAGATGTTCACACACAAAAAGGCAAAGATGGTATGGAAAATAGTCTTATGTGCCACTTTGTGGGTCATTTGGCTCTCAAGAAATGCAGTAATATTCAGAGGCAAAAACCAAAGTGTTGGAGAAATGCTAGCACTGGTGAAACAACAGTCTTTAGACTGGTGCTTAGCATCAGACTTATTAGTTAAGGAGTCCTCTCGGTGGTGGTACTCAAATCCGATGGGTACAGTCACCAACTCAGAGTCATTACAAAGACAGTCTCTAATCCAAGTTCAATCAGAATTAATAGGCTTCATTGATGGATCGTTGAAGTCTAGGAATGGTCAAAGTAAGGCTGGTTTAGGAGGGTTCATTCAAAAACAAAATGGAAATGCCATTTTTACTTTTTCAGGGCCATGCAATGCTAATTCTCCATTGGAAGCGGAGTGGAGTGCACTATGTTTTTTAATAAAAAAATTTGCACAGTCAGTTTGGGCAGACAAATCACTACTGGTGTATGTGGACTGCAAGTCACTTATTAACAGGTTCTTGGAGTTATATTCTCAGTCAGGGGGAGAAGGTGATACTGAGTTGGCCATGCAAATAGCCTCGAGACAAATATTTGTAAAATTAATTCCTAGAGACCTCAACAATGTGGCAGACTTATTGGCTAAATCAGGGGCCCATAAGCCGGATATATCTTTATCTTGGGCTCTCTCCTAATAAATTCAAATTTGGGAGGGATTTAAAACTTGTACATAATTTTCAAGAGTAATGATTATTTCTAGAATCTTCTGCAGAGCCTCTGCGCCTCACCCAATCCTGCTTCAAGCCTGATAGTATTTGTCCGCCCAGGTGATGTGCTCGAAAAGAGATTTAAAAATAATCGCAAGCGCACGATCACCGTTTTAATATTTATGATTCGATCCACAGAGATTAAAATTATTTTCGCAATCCTTTAATTTAACCTAGGCGAATTAGAACAATATTTTGAAAAAGGTTTTTCTAAATTAAATCTAAATTAACTAATTAACTAATCTAATAATTATCACTTATCAAAAATTTTAATTAATTAATCTCAATGAAATTATTAGAAATAATCTAGAAATTTTCATAAACTACAATTAATTAATCAACCAAGTGAATAAAAAAAATGATTCAAAAACAAGCTCAGGCACACAAATGATTCACAGTGACTCGAGAGACTTGGACAATCATCGCAATTCCGTTACAAACAAAACAAAACAATCACTATATACCTGAAGAAGCCAAAAACCAAACTTTGCATAAATGTCAAAACAACAGTGCTCCTGACCCGTTCTAGAAACTCAGCCACGGGAATATAAAAACAAAACAGAATAACCTCACTGAACTCGGGCATACCCAGCCAACGAAAACAGGGAAATAACGCAGCAAACTCGAATACAAAACAAACTCAGACTCAGACTCGATACTAGCACACTAACTCGGCTACAACTCGGCTGAAAAACAGTACAAAACTCGGGAAGGAAAACAAAACTCGGCAAGCAACACAGAAATGACTCGAGCAGACTCGTAACAAGAACTCAACACGTTCATCAGCTAAAACAATCTAAAGCACTAAACCCGCATAAATCTCAGCCAACAGACTCGATGCAAATCGGCAAAAGAACAGGAGCGACCCACACACTGACTCAATGAAAGAAAAGAAAAACAGAACTGAAGGAAAACTCAGTAACTCGGCTGCGACTCAGCCACAACAGTAGAACAGACCCAGTTAATAGACTACGACGCAAGCTAAACACCAGCCATGACTCGATGTACAACTCTGAAACTTGGCAGAAAATGAAGCAACTGAACTCGACCTATACTCGGTGAAATACAAAGCAAGCAGAAGCAAAAGACTCGGAAACTCAGTGAAAGAAAACAGAGCAAACGGCGACTAAAAAAAAACCCTGAACTCGGCACAAATTAAACATCACAACTTGACGCAAGCAAAACCCAGAAATCAGCCAAACAACTCGGACAAGATTAAAAACAAACGAAAACGCATCAAGCAGGAAGAAACTCGGAAAGTGCACATAAACTCGAAACTCGCAGCAAAATTACAACGCACTCGAGAAAAGAAAACTGAGTCAAAAACGGATGTTCTGCAGATTTTTTAGCGGAAAAGAGACGAAACTAAAACAGGGGAAAAGGAGTTGTTGTTTGTAAATGAAACAAGGAAATGGGGTTTTCTTGAAAACAGAGCATTTTATGTTTATTATTTGAAAACTGAATTGGTGAATCTGTAGAATAGGGACTGCTAATTGTTTTACTAAATTAGTGGACTGCCGAATTAATACTAGGTTGTAATCTGGAAATATAAAGCTTAATACAACTAAAGATATGATAATTTTGAGATTTAAAACTAAACCCTAACACAAATTAATTTTGTGCTAGGATTTACTTGACTATTTCAAGAGATCACAAATTTATACTAATCACAAGATCAATGATTCTTCATTTCCCAAAAGCTTAAAAGCATGTGGTGGTACTTAGAAAAAATCATTTAACTTGAAGAACATAAATTAAAAAGACAATACAAGATTAAACTAAAAGAGATTTGCATAGAAATTAAAAAGTGTATACAAGCTTGGAAAGGAACTTGGGGCTAGCAAAATATAAATCTATCTAAGATACTAACTATATAAATGACTAGGTAGAAAAGGTGGGTAGGTGGCTAGGGTTGCTAGGTTGGTTATTACAAGTAAAAGAAGAGGGGTATTTATAACTAAAGAATTAGGGTTTAGGGGTAGGGTGGCTCCATCTTGACCATCCATATGCCTTGAGTGTTGGGAGAATTGTGGCCATCCATGTGTCCTTTACTTGCCAACCCTTTTTCTTTTTCTTCTTTTCTTGCATTTTCTCTTCCTTCTTTATTTATCTACAATTTCCTGAAATAAAATAAATAAGCGATTAATACTACGAAAATAAACAAAAAATAGGCACTTAAATTTGCAAAAATATGGACTAATCAAACTTCCCCATACCTATCTTTTGCTCGTCCTCGAGTAAAAATCAAAAGAAAAGAAATAAACTAAGAAAACTACATGCAATTCCTAGGCTCCTTTTCGTAGGCGTGACGGGTGATTTTAGGTTCACCAACCCGTTAAACTCATAGACGATCTCTACAAGAGGAGTTTTGTCTCCTAAGGGTTTACAGAAGATATACCCATAAAATCTTCGAGACATTCTAGCAAGTGTCTACTCGACTCTACACTAATTTCGTTGGTGTTAACAAAAAGCGTTTTTAAGAAAAATACGACTTAAAGACTCATCTACTAATAATCAAGATACAGTTGTCTCTAATCTACTTGCATCGACACAAAGATTTACTAGAAATCCAAGGAGTGTAAGTAATTTAAGGCCTTTGATGGATCCTAATCGTCTAAGAACACTTTCTCTTTTTCAACCAATTTTGAACTGACCCAATCTCTATCGAAACAAATATCCAGCCAAACTTCACAAACTCTTATTCTTCTCTTTTTTTTTTCCCTTTTTTTTTTTCTTTCTTTTTTCTTTTTTTTTTTTGCATTGACTTTATTTTGTCCGTTTTCTTAGGCAAACAGTGTTACCCATGTAGCGAGCTTTGGGTCAGTGACTCCCAAACCAAACGGTCTTAGGGCACTAGGTTTTAAAATCCCCCTACGGACTTAATTGCTCGAGTAACAAAGGCCACAAAACGAGACTAGCCAATCTACTTTTGCCCATTTATCTAAAGATTTTATCTACAAAGAACAATGGGTATTGAAGTAGTTATTCTTTTTTTTTTTCTTTTTCTATCTCTTTTTTTTTCTATATTTTTTTTATTCGCAAAGGTTCGATTCGACATTGTTTCAACATGTGGGTTCTCTCTCAGGTATCGAATAATATCACTAGACAATCTCTCCATCAAAGGTCTCGTGCAAAGTGTGTGCCATCTTGGAATTTAGAGTACAAATCGGTCGATACAAGCTTCAAAAAGACAACCTTACTCAACTACGTTCAAATTATCTAAAAGACACTACATATATATACTTTTCGAAAACATGCTAAACACCAACTACTCCTAAAGTTCGAGTGAGGGAAAGACAACTTAGCTAAAACATCTCTATTTTTGGAAGTTTCTAATTTTTTCATTTTTTAGGGTTTTTCATTTTTTAAGAATTACACTAAAGCCCTCCCCATACCTAAATCATGCATTGTCCTCAATGTATGCAAAAGAGAGAATTGAAATGAGTGAGTAAAGAGGAAATACCTGAATATGAGATGAGGGAGATGCAAAATTATTAAAAACTACGAACTACATAACCCACACACGCACACATTTCCTTCCCCATACCTGAACTTCATGAGGGAAGGCTCGAAGAAAGAACCGAATCAACCAATTCCGGAAGGAAAAATGGGAGGAAGCTTCGAGAAAGAGTCAAAATGTGTGCGGAAATTTTTAGGCACAAAAACTTTCTCTAGCATATGACCATCGTTTACCCCTATAGGACAAGTATCACTAATGTTCTCCCTAAACCAACTTAATGCTTCTTTATTATCAAGCAAATTAGAGACAAAGCAATTTTGGTCATGGGATAAATCATTAGGAATGATGTAAGAAACAGTGTCATCTTGTCCTAAGGCATTATGCGAATGAATGAACAACGAGTCAAATATCGGTGATTCACCTACATGACTCTCAGAATCGGGCCTAGGGTTAAAACTAACAACCTCGGGAGGAGTTTCCCATTTTGAACAAATGTCGTTCAATTCCCCTAACAACTCCTCCGAGGTCAACTCTCTCAAAGACTCATGATATTCCCTATTGTTCTCGTTGTTGACTTTGAAATCCTCGTTGAGAAGAGACTCAATCTCACTATCCTCAAAACTAGACCATGTGACAAACTTGTTGACCACATTAACCCCTATAGGTTGTTCATAAAGCTCATTGGGTTCTTTTCCTACGTTGAAAATGTTTAAATCAATGGTCATGTTTCCAAATGTGAGCTTCATAGAACCATTCCTACAATTGATTAAGGCATTGGATGTAGCAAGAAAAGGTCGTCCTAAAATGATAGGAATTTGGTTCTTAGGATTCGAGACGGGTTGAGTCTCGAGAACAACAAAGTCAACGGGAAAGATAAAATCACCTATTTTGATCAAAACGTCCTCAATAATCCCCTTTGGCATTTTAATGGAACGATCGGCAAGTTGAAGGGTCATATTGGTGGACTTGAGATCCCCTAAACCTAGGGCTTGGTAGACCGAGAAAGGAAGAAGATTCACACTCGCTCCTAAATCAAGTAAAGCTTTATCCACAAAAGTATTGCCTATGACACAAGAAATTGTAGGACAACCGGGGTCCTTATATTTCACGGGAATTTGATTCGAGAGAATCGAGCTTACTTGCGAGGTCAAAAAGGCTTTCTTAGGAACATGAGTGGTTCTCTTATGAGTACACAAATCTTTTAGACACTTGGCATAAGAAGGAACTTGTTGAATGGCATCTAAAAGAGGAATGTTTATCTTGACTTGTTTGAAAACCTCTAGAATTTGTTCCATTTGGGCCGATTGTTTAGGAGGAATGAGTCTTTGTGGGTAAGGAACCCTTGGCTTGTAAACTTCTTCGTTGGGCTTTTGAGAAATGGGCCCGGGACTAGGTTCACTCATAGACTCACGGATTCTAGAACATTCGGGCTTATCAAGATTTGTGCTAGACAAAGAAGGATTTGTTTTAGGAATCGACTCCTCATTTTCATTCACGTTCTCACCAACTTTGTTATCCACTTGATTTCCCGACCTTAGAGAGATAATCGCATTAACATTCTCGGGAGGTCTTTGATTGAGAGGAAACTTAGGATTGACCTCGGGTTGACTTGGCAACTTGTTCTTCTCTCGCTCACTCAATGCGCTAGCTAATTGACTCAATTGCGCCTCTAACTTAGACACGGCTTGCACGTTAGAATGCAAAATTTGCCTATCTTGGGTTAGGGTTGTCATGAAAGTATGTTGAGATTGAGTCAAAATAGTTTGCGATTTAACTAAGGCTTCCAAACTCTTTTCTAAAGAATTAAGACGTTTATCCGAATCATTAAAACCGGGAGGATTCAAAGGTGTTTGAATTGGGTTAGGAAATGAGTTCGGACTTTGGATTGGGCAAGAGTTTGAGTTGGGCCTTTGAAAATTTGTTTGAGGAGTTTGAAAAGAAGTTGGGCCTTGATTCATTTGAAAATTGGGTTGAGGAACTTGACAATTTTGACCTTGGGTCCATGAGAAATTTGGGTGATTTCTCCACCCGGGATTATAAGTGGGTGAAAATGCATCATTCCTAGAATTTTGGAACATCGCATTTACTTGTTCAAGTTCGTGCAAGGGTTGAGTTGCGGGCTTTTGAAAATTGTAACAAGGGTGCGTCGACATTTGTGTGGGAGGTTTACTAGTTTCTAAAGCTTCAAGTCTCCTAGTTAGGGTAGCTAATTTGGCATCGGTTGCCACATTGTTTCCTATCGAATGCAAACCCCTAGCACTAGACGACTGAATTGACTTTTTGGGTTCCCTAGTTGACTCCCACATCATAGTCTTTTCCGCTAAATCCTCGAAAAATTCCCAACCTTGGTCCTCATCTTTTTCCATGAATTTACCTTGGCACATAGACTCTAATAACACGGTGGTTTGACTATCTAAGGCCTCGTAAACTATCTTGCAAAGTCTCCATTTTTCTATTCCGTGGTGGGGGCATTGTGAGAGAAGATTTTTGAAACGGTCAAAGAAAATCCAAAAAGACTCATTTTCCTTTTGATGAAATTGATTTATTTCATTTGTAATTCGAGTAGTCTTATGATTTGGAAAATACTTTTTAAGAAATACCACAACGAACCCCTCCCACGTGGAGATAGAATTAACGGGAAGACTATATAGCCATTTTTTAGCATTCTCCTTAAGCGCAAAATTAATGAGCCTAAGTCTAATTGAATCTTCCGTTAATTGGTGGAGCTTTTGGAGGGAACAAACTTCCTCGAATTCTTGAATGAAAAGATAAGGATCCTCACCTTCACTCCCTAAAAACTTAGGCAACATGCTAATGTGATGAGCTTTAATTTCAAAATTGTTCCCATTTACGGGAGGAAGGGTGATGCACGAAGGTTGACTTGAACGAGATGGATAACAACGATCCTTGAGTGAAAGGGCCATGTTTACTATCGGTTCTAGAATTTCTAGGGTTTCGGAATCCGAAGAGGACGAAGGAATCTCGATGATTGGTCTAATTAATCTAGACGATTCGTTCCTAACCCAAGTAGTTCGCATAAACTAGATAGTAAACACGTAACAAGTAAGTGCGAAAAATTAAAACACACAAAAGAAAGGGTGTAAAAGTGAAAGAAAAACTTAATTCTAGGGTTCCCTAATGAAATTGAACTAGACCTTGCTCCTAACGTTAAGGACCACCAAAAACTCGATAAATCCAAGATTATTCGGACCGGTCTGGCCAGTTTGGAGCAGGCATTGCCAAGAGGCCAATCTCCGCGCTTAGACACCAAACCTTAATCGGCCAGGTAAGCTTTCGTTTGCCTTAGACACCGAAAAGTCGGAATATTTAAAGATTACCTCGTTTTTTAGGTACCTTCCTAATTGAGCGCGAAACCTAGGGGCTAATGTCTAATTCAATTTTATTAAAAGGCTAGGGAATGCAAAATGAAGAATTAAGTCGTTGTGGGCCAAGGAAAGAGTGATGAAATCTCCCCCCTTATCTTATGAGTGGTTTTGCCCTTAAGATTTATTTAAAATGATGCACCACACAACGATATAATTAAAAACTATAAACAACTATGGATGCTCTACACTACGTGTTTTAATCTAAAAAAAAAGAAAAAGAAATTAACGTACCTTCGGGTCCTCCAGCGATCACCACAATTAAAGGTACGAAAATTTAAAAACAAAAATTAAAATCTAAATGATGTGCTCCTAAGTGATTAAATGCATGATGCACAATTATGTAGTTCTAACTAATATTTTTGGATTTTAATTTTTTATTTGTTTGTGTTTTTCAATTTTCAAATTTGTTTGTGGTTTTCTAAATAAAAATGAAAAATAAGAGTGGAGAGATACGGGATACCAAAGCAAGCTTCCAAATCCGAGCGAAATTTGTTCAATTTACTCCATGATTCCCGAATATTCCTCCAAATTCCTTGAAATAAAAATAAAAAGTGAGAAACAAACTAATCCGAAAGATTAAAAATAAAGGTGCGAAAAATTTAATTTTAATCCCCGGCAGCGGCGCCAAAAACTTGATGTGCTCGAAAAGAGATTTAAAAATAATCGCAAGCGCACGATCACCGTTTTAATATTTATGATTCGATCCACAGAGATTAAAATTATTTTCGCAATCCTTTAATTTAACCTAGGCGAATTAGAACAATATTTTGAAAAAGGTTTTTCTAAATTAAATCTAAATTAACTAATTAACTAATCTAATAATTATCACTTATCAAAAATTTTAATTAATTAATCTCAATGAAATTATTAGAAATAATCTAGAAATTTTCATAAACTACAATTAATTAATCAACCAAGTGAATAAAAAAAATGATTCAAAAACAAGCTCAGGCACACAAATGATTCACAGTGACTCGAGAGACTTGGACAATCATCGCAATTCCGTTACAAACAAAACAAAACAATCACTATATACCTGAAGAAGCCAAAAACCAAACTTTGCATAAATGTCAAAACAACAGTGCTCCTGACCCGTTCTAGAAACTCAGCCACGGGAATATAAAAACAAAACAGAATAACCTCACTGAACTCGGGCATACCCAGCCAACGAAAACAGGGAAATAACGCAGCAAACTCGAATACAAAACAAACTCAGACTCAGACTCGATACTAGCACACTAACTCGGCTACAACTCGGCTGAAAAACAGTACAAAACTCGGGAAGGAAAACAAAACTCGGCAAGCAACACAGAAATGACTCGAGCAGACTCGTAACAAGAACTCAACACGTTCATCAGCTAAAACAATCTAAAGCACTAAACCCGCATAAATCTCAGCCAACAGACTCGATGCAAATCGGCAAAAGAACAGGAGCGACCCACACACTGACTCAATGAAAGAAAAGAAAAACAGAACTGAAGGAAAACTCAGTAACTCGGCTGCGACTCAGCCACAACAGTAGAACAGACCCAGTTAATAGACTACGACGCAAGCTAAACACCAGCCATGACTCGATGTACAACTCTGAAACTTGGCAGAAAATGAAGCAACTGAACTCGACCTATACTCGGTGAAATACAAAGCAAGCAGAAGCAAAAGACTCGGAAACTCAGTGAAAGAAAACAGAGCAAACGGCGACTAAAAAAAAACCCTGAACTCGGCACAAATTAAACATCACAACTTGACGCAAGCAAAACCCAGAAATCAGCCAAACAACTCGGACAAGATTAAAAACAAACGAAAACGCATCAAGCAGGAAGAAACTCGGAAAGTGCACATAAACTCGAAACTCGCAGCAAAATTACAACGCACTCGAGAAAAGAAAACTGAGTCAAAAACGGATGTTCTGCAGATTTTTTAGCGGAAAAGAGACGAAACTAAAACAGGGGAAAAGGAGTTGTTGTTTGTAAATGAAACAAGGAAATGGGGTTTTCTTGAAAACAGAGCATTTTATGTTTATTATTTGAAAACTGAATTGGTGAATCTGTAGAATAGGGACTGCTAATTGTTTTACTAAATTAGTGGACTGCCGAATTAATACTAGGTTGTAATCTGGAAATATAAAGCTTAATACAACTAAAGATATGATAATTTTGAGATTTAAAACTAAACCCTAACACAAATTAATTTTGTGCTAGGATTTACTTGACTATTTCAAGAGATCACAAATTTATACTAATCACAAGATCAATGATTCTTCATTTCCCAAAAGCTTAAAAGCATGTGGTGGTACTTAGAAAAAATCATTTAACTTGAAGAACATAAATTAAAAAGACAATACAAGATTAAACTAAAAGAGATTTGCATAGAAATTAAAAAGTGTATACAAGCTTGGAAAGGAACTTGGGGCTAGCAAAATATAAATCTATCTAAGATACTAACTATATAAATGACTAGGTAGAAAAGGTGGGTAGGTGGCTAGGGTTGCTAGGTTGGTTATTACAAGTAAAAGAAGAGGGGTATTTATAACTAAAGAATTAGGGTTTAGGGGTAGGGTGGCTCCATCTTGACCATCCATATGCCTTGAGTGTTGGGAGAATTGTGGCCATCCATGTGTCCTTTACTTGCCAACCCTTTTTCTTTTTCTTCTTTTCTTGCATTTTCTCTTCCTTCTTTATTTATCTACAATTTCCTGAAATAAAATAAATAAGCGATTAATACTACGAAAATAAACAAAAAATAGGCACTTAAATTTGCAAAAATATGGACTAATCACCAGGCGTGCTTCTTGGATTTCCAACACACTTCCTTTGTGGCTATTTATACAGTCCAGTTGAGAGATGTGTTCATTCACATTTCTTGCTTTTCCTCTATCAAATTCCTCTGTACTTTCTCCCCCTCTTCTCCTTGCTTCTTTCCTCACCCATGGCTGAGGTTGAGAATGTCGATGCTAACCCCAGGTGGATTATGCCTAGACCTGGATTTGTCAAAATTAATGTGCATGGCTGTTTTTTCGTCAATGCTTTGCCAAATGGTAATGTTACAGGCATTGGGGTGGTCATCAGAAACAGTCGTGGCAAAATCATTCGTATGCTGTCAGGCTCGTTGGGAATCACTAACCCAAGGATCAATGAGTATCAGGCCATGCTAGAGGGGTGCAAACGAGCGTATGTAGAGAAAATGGAGCATTTTGTGCTGGAAAGTAATCATGTGGACTCCTTCTGGGAATGGAGGAACTCCTCTCTTGAAGGAGTTCACCCAGATCATGCTGAAATAGTTCAGCAGTTGAACCAACGAAATGCAGACAGGAACTTCCACATGGAAGTAAGGCTCTGTGAGACTAATGCCAATGAGCTAGCTATTTATCTTGCTCATCATGGAGCTGAGCACTACAAACAAATGGTTATCATGGCGCAGCCCTTTGGGCGGGTGTTCGAACTCTGGAATCGGGATATGGGGTTGGGCCCTGCTGACCCCCAGTTTATGGCAGTTCATGAAGAAGATATTGTTCCTGCTGTGGTCGACGACGACGAGCAAGTTGTTCCTGAGGTCGATGATGGTGCCCAGATGCTCGCTGGGGAGGAAATGGTTGAAGTGATAGAGATACTTGACTAACTGCATGGGGGATTCGTGAAGTTTGTATGGGGGGAGTCGTGTAGTTTGCATGGGGAATGTTCTAGCTTTTGTCAGTGGAGATTAGATTGTGTCTAGTTATTAGGTAATTTCCAAGGTCTTATGGGATAGAGTAAAGCATGCAAAAGTAGCCGTTATGATTGCTATCTTTGTAGGGTCTCTAGATTCTAGTCTCTAGTTATATTATGGTACTGGCAGAAAATCTTGTAACCCTTTTATCAATGAAATCTTTGGCCTTTCAAAAAAAAAACAATAAATCATAGATAATCGAAAAAGTGTTTTTTAGTAACAAGAAGTATTCATACTTCCCTTGCGGGATAAAGAGAGATATACAACGATGTTTGGGCACATCTCAAAACAATTCATATCACAGAAGTAATATTTTTCTGTTTGTGTCAAGTCCCAAGTTATTTTTGATATAAAATTAAAAAACATATATTTGTGTAATATATATTAATTGATGTAAATTTGAAAATAAGTTATTTTTGAAGTTTTTGAATAATTTAATTTAGTTTTGTAATTTAAGATTATAAAACTAATAATATCATTTAAATGGATAATTTATCAAATTTATATTTACTATTATATTTTTATGGCTTATCAAACATTTATAAATTATTTATAATATTAGATTAATCAAATAATCGTTAAAATTATGCATCTATTATATTGAATCATTATTTTAATTTTCTAAAACAACTCTGCATCAATATCACCCAAGACAACATACCTGTTCTTTATGCGCTAAGTAATCTGATCATTCGTCAAATATCCAAAATTAGGTCGTATTTCACAAAACTTGTAAACAAAGACAAGTCTTTTTCAGCAAAAGATAAAAATTGCAAGCTAGTGAAGACAAAAGGAAAAAGAAATTAGCAAATTGATGAGAGCAATAAATTTCGATCCGGCATCCAAGTGGAGACGTGAATATCTAATTAAAGTCAATTAGTCATTGGAGTATCAAAACATGGATATGGAAATTGATGTAAATGTATTTTAATGAGTACCCAAAATATTTTAAAATTGCTTTAGAAATGTTGGGCTCCCTGAACCCAAGTCCATGATTTAAGGTGTTTATTTATCGTTATAACTGAAAACCAAGCAAATTTGGTCAATGAAAATTTGGGGAAGAAAGAGTGGGCTTCGATTTGTGTTTTAAATGTAGATATTACACAACTTCAAATGCAGTCATAAGAGCCTACCACTATTACAGGAGTGAATTAAATTTATTGTACGGAAATATTTAAATTAATATCTGTTTCTTAATTCAAATATTCCTCTTATATATGAAGTAGACTTTAATCAGTTTAAATATTTTAAAATTATATATAGGTAGACGATAATTCCAATATGTATAGTAATTTATCGTTTATTTCATAAGATAAATTACCCAATGAATAAATAAATTCTCTACCCATATCCATTTTCATTTTTATGTTTTGTGAAATTGAAATCGATTTAATCAGCATCAGAAGGACGAGATGACAAAGTTAATAATTTTCTCCCATCAAGACGGAGAGGTTGACGGAACCAAACCTAACGCCTTTCGTACCCACACGTGAACACATATTATATTCATATAGTAACCTTTTGATAACAAGTTAATAATTAAATATCACACCTCATCTTGGGATCAACCACTCTTTTACATCAATTCAACCATTTCTTATCCTCCTTTTACTCAAACATGTCCCACTCTAATCAAGGATATTCCCATGTTAATACTCCAACAATTATTATAATTATTAAATCAAATATATATAGATGGTAAAATAAAGCTTATTATGAATTATTTAATCTTGAATGAAATTTGATGAGATAACGGAAAATGTGTTACCCCCTGTACGGATAAAACACATGATCACACATTAATTTTCAAAAAACAATTCTAAAATTAAAATATAAATGATAAATTTTTGTTGAAAAAATTAAAATTAATATTCTTTATATTTCAAATTACATGTACAAAATCAAAATAACTATTATTTTGGATACATATGTTTCCGAACAGAAATGAAGAGACTAGAATCACTTGAAGAATACAAACATAAAAGCCAAAAAAAATAAAATAATTGCAAACGTTTGGCTCCATATGCCAACCAACAAAACCCCACCACCCAGAACACTACAATCAAAAGTTTTCAATTTTTGGATGTCCTTGCATTTGATCACCAAAGACAAGACAATCTCCCTCATTCAAGTGGGGTAGGGTAGGGTGGGGTATTTATCCCACAACAGCAAAATGCCAGTGGAAAAACTCCAAATCATAAATAATTGCAACGACACAATAATAAAGTCCTGCTGGACTACAACATTACCACACATTTGTTCTTCCTCGTAATAATTCCATATAACTTATGCCGGCCATGTTACTTGCATTATTTGCTCAGTCCTCATCTCTAAACTACACACTTCTGAAAACCAGTCACGGTTTCCATGTTGAATCAAATGGTTTGAACAAGTATATCAACTTTAAGACCCCTGTTCACTGGTATAACATTTGTACGTTACATCCCTCGACCTCTTAAACACCAACTAAGATCGATATCCACGAGCCTACAATATCAACGAGACACCGGTAAAGGACCGGTGTCCACAAATCATATAATACAATCCGAGACTTTAATTGAAAAGCTGGTAGCATCTATGAAAGTTTAAACATCAAATCAAGTAAAATTGTCCATGATTTGGCACATCAACGTCGCTGGAACATCTAGATAATAATACATGCATTGTTTTGATGCAAACAAGATTAAGAAACTTTCCTACATACACATGGGTAGGATGAGACTTGGCAACCATTATTAGAATGTTTTGCTTAAGCTTACAGTTGTCAACTAGGCAAATATGCTCAAGGGACCTGTCTGACTAGAAGAATCCAGACGGCGATCAGCATTTGGCATAATTTTGTTCCATATCCTGCGAAAGAACAGTATAGAAGTTTACAAACATCTTTCATTCTTAGTGAGGAAGACAGATTGGTACATTAGCAAATAATACAGGCTTGTGTATAGAGTACTAAAAATTCTGACTAAAAGCAATAATCAAATAGAGCAAGATATATCAGATTTGGTGTACCTTCCAACAGTATTGAGGCCTGAATCCATTAAAATGGTCAATCGCTTTGCAGTCCGCCTAAATTCGCTGCAACCCATATAATAGGAGGGGAAAAAGTTGTGTCAATATAACTATAACCATAAGGTAGAGCATTCGCTATAAGAAATATTGACTGTTGAGGACAAGCATTAACATATTGGAAGCGTGAAAGAAGAAAAAAAAGTACCTAAATGGTTCATTTCCAATTTGCTTTACAGAACCTGTTGCATCTTGGTATAGCACACGAGTCATTGCCACTGATCTTTCTATACGAAACATATTCGCTAGTCGTTCATGAAGCTGTTCATAAGATTCAAGGACTGAAAGATCAAGCGTCCGTCCAACATCCTCCGATTCCAAGAAAACTTTGCAGTGACCTGTTTCTAGTTCTGGCTCAGTTTTTCGAAACCCTTGGTTCCACAAAAATCTGGAATCAGTCAACTTCTCAGAAAGATCCATATTATCATGTGATGGTCTTTTACGTTTCTCTGGACTCTCGCCATGTGAAACCTGTGAAACTGAATCCCTGGAACAGTCATGAGAGATTTGTTGCTCCGTGAGTATTGGCTGACCAAAGAGTATAAAGATAGGTGCCTTTTTAGTATCCGTTTTCTCCAAATTTTGATTGGAATGGCCCATGGTCAGCAAGCAAGAAACGGTTTCTGTGCCATGTGTGCTGCTTGGTCTGGTACCATTGGAGATTTTACTCTGTGGATTGAGCTGTTTGGTAGAGTTGGGGAAAAGTCCCATCTGTACTTTGTTGCTAACCTGGAGACCCGATAATGGTGTCCCAAATTGAGCTTGCCTGGCTCCCTGTATGCCTGCAGTAATGCTATCAGATAGATAATAGAACGGACTGCTGGGCCTGAGGGGGTTGCCTGTGAATGACGACACTGGAAATTGGTCGTCATGTAAAAAGTCTGGATAGTGTGGTAACCGTGACTTCTTTCTTGGTGGAGAGAACGGCGACATGTTGATTACTGGCATATTTGATACCAGTTCAACCAGCCATGGGCTGACACTCTTCACATTTTGCAGAAGTTCTGGTTCATCCCATGTTACCTGCGAGTTATAAAGCATCTCCATATGTGAGCAGTCATGTGATACAACAAATTAGGTAAAACAAAGCACTAATTTATAAGAAAGATTAAACGCCGAAATTCCATGTGGCACAAAATAAACGATGACCATCTATGAATAATCTCCACAATTCCTATTAGCATATTTGTAAGAGGTTTTTCAGAACAAGTTTGCCGCTTAGAACAATTAGGCAATATTTATGTAAAACCTAGAGAAGACTTTTGAAAGGTAAAACTGGACCTATTCTATCCGATTATTAACAAACAAACTATTCTATTCGCTTACTTAAATGGCATAGTTGAGAATTCAACTGCATAAATTATTAGCTATATGAACATTTATATAGCTATAAAGTAATAATGCATTCAAGTTTATAAATTCAAATTATAATGAGAAAATGTAAAAGGATGGTACCTGGAGAAGCCTCCATGGAGAATTAGGCCAGAGGATGGGATCAGCAACCTGAACAGAAGAAATAGTACCCATAAACCAACTAATTCGAGATGAGTCCTCAGTCTCAAAAGGCATTTTAAACCTCATCCCAGAACACCACTGAATCCTCATTGCGGCACTCAGAGAAGAAGCCCTCACACAGAACTCCGGAGTTCCCGCGCTTGGGTAATAGACAACCTCGAACGGCTGACCTTTCATAGCAAGGGTTGCAGCTTCAATAACAGATTCGGGCCTCACTTTCCCCTTGCCCTTTATGCCCCCACTGGAATTCCCATTTCCGTTGCTACTACTTCTCATTCTTTTGTTCTCATCTTCCATCAAATATACAGAAAATCCTCCATAAGGTGAGGGACAATTTCCAGAAGCAGAAGTCCACCCTGTAGGAGTCTCAGGGCTACCAAGACTCCCCCTTTTTGCCCTACGTATCCCAACACAAAGATCTCCATTTTCAGTTCTCATGAACACAATGGAATCCCCAGCAACCAACTTTTTTTGGTTAACAAAAGTACTCCAACCTGTTGTCAACAGATGCCTCCTTGGAGTCCCCCTATAGATATGTCTAAACTTCCATATCTCACCATGAACATCCCTCGCAACAACAGTTTGAACAGGTGGATCAGCTGTATAATCCAACCGAGGGAATATGGTCTCCGCACAGTATCGCGGAACCGAGAAACCTCCACCATTATTAGCATCAGACTGAGTCAGCGTTTTGGCAAATGAATTGGATTTCTCGACGGATTCAATACCATTGCTCTCCATAACTCCATTATTCTCATTGTAATCAAACTCATTTTGTCCAATGGGAATCAACCTAATAGCAGCATAAACTTCATCAGTTTCAGTATCTGCCATGAACTTAATAGCAGCAACCCTACAAAGGATTAAGGCCGGGATCCTAGGCAATGTCCCAAAAGAGACATGCGAAAGTGTGTGTTCAGCATGACCTTGGGGAAAATAAAAGATCTTCGAATTCACAGGAGGCATTTGAACCATGCCTCCAGCACAAGCATGCCATAGTTGAGAGTCCAGGCCCTTTTCAACCTCTTTCATTATCTACTTATTTTATACTCAACCAATTGTTTATTTCAGCCTAGACAACTTCAAATCTAACAATCCACCACTGCTCTTAAATCGAATTAGCTCAGATTCTCAGTGATCCTAAAGGGAAACTGTAAAACAAATCAAAGATCCATAACTTTAGGCAAAACAATACAGGGGCCTTAAAAACCAAAAATATATCCAACAAAACCAAACACACACATATACACACATGTGTGTATGCCTGTGTAATATGTGAATGATTACAAGGAATAAAGAGAAAAAACAAATCTTTACCTCAAAACAAGAACTCCTCAGTGAGCAACAAAACCATTGAGACCATTTCTTCTTCTACTTCTTCAATAATTGAGAAAAGGAAAAAAAAATCAAATCTTTAACAAAGGGTCTCCCTTATCTCTCTCTATATTAATGAACTGTATGAACACAAACTAAACACTTTAAAGCAGTCCAGTAAGCTACTCCAAAATCAACTAAAACTACTCAAAAACAAGTCATGGGCTCAAAAATTGAGGTCAATCAAACATAAAGCTCGGATTTTTAGCTTAAAAAACAGATTTTGAAGCAAACCAAAGCACGCCCACAAGATAATAAGAAGAAAAATTCAATCTTTTTGCCATTCAGCAGAAGAAGATGAACAAGTGAAAAAGATAATTAGCATTCGAGAAATTGAAGAACACAAATTTCTCTCTCTTACCTGATATTTTGCAGTTGTTCTTTATCACTTTATCTTTCTCTCTCTTCAGATCTGCAACCAAACATTTTGATACCCCTTGCTTGTAGCACCAAAGTTTATACACATACACACTGTTTTCTCTCTCTAAAACCAAGTACTTTTATACACACAATTGGGACTGTACTATAACTCTTTTATTAATAAATGATAAAAAGAGGATTCATTGTTTATTACTTATTTACTTTAAGAGCATTGAATTCACACACTATAGCAATTCATGCTAAAAAAAATTGTTGTATATGGCCTTATTTTTTTTTGTTATTTCGTTAATTTATAATTTTTATAAAAATAATATTTACAATTTCTACATGTACACCCTTTCTAACATATAAGTTGCAAGCATTAGTAGTAGTAGATCTTATAATGAACAAAACTGTCTTCCTAATTTTTAGGAAGAAATTTCATGGATTAATAAGATATTCATATACTTCTTTCTTTATACCTGACGGGATTCGATACGCATTCTTATACTCTTATAAAATATAGTTTGATAAATTATTTTGATTTTTTTTCTTTTGAATAAATGTTTACTATCTAAATTTTTATAAAAAAGAAAAATTTTAAAAAAAATTATGTACCTATATTTTAAATAAATCTTAAAATATGTGTCGAGTAATATGAAAAAAGTTTAAATAAATGAGAGAAACTGAGAGAGTAATAAATAATACTTATTTGAATTAAGAAAATGAAATGAAGATATTAATTTGGCTATGACAAAATAATAATTCGGAGGGGATGGGAGGGGCGAGGGAAAGTAAAGAGTGTAGGTACTGGGTTCTGACTAGGTTCAGAGTCATATCGAGATGTGGGGATGGAAAAAGTCAAGAAAACAAGTAAAATGAGAGAAAAGGTGAGTGAATTTCGTAACGGCATCGGACACATTTTAACCCCCTCATTCTCTTTGTCAGTTTCAACTTTTTACTCTTTGGACTCTTGCTTAACCTTCGGACCTACTACTACTTTAATTACATCTTCCACATTCTTAATTATTCCTATAATCACTTCATCAATTTAGTCTTATTATTCCCGAAATTTATAAATATATATATATTTTTAAGTTTATTGTAAAAAATAATATTGTAATGTTTTAAAAATGATTATTTTTTAGGTTAAAGCAGTTGAATATATGGTTGTACCGAATTTTTGGAGAAAAAAAATTATAATTGGGATATTATTGATTTTTTTTTATAGTATTTGTCAACAACTATAATACTACAAAATCGAAAAAATAAACACGAATAAGCAATTTATATATTCATGAGCTAGAATTTATTCATTGAATCAACGATGGAGATTAACTGTTATCGCGAAATTACGAAAGCACATTCTTTGGATCAAAATTTTTAAATCGGAGGTATGTGCTGATTTCGTCACAGGTAAAATGAACACGAATAAGAAATTTATATATTCATGAGCTAGTATTTATTCATTTAGTATTCTACTTATATATATAGTAGCCCAACAGGTTCGTGTTAAGCCATATGTTATTAACAAGAATTGAACCCGAGACCTCTCTATTCATATGCACCGCACCGCTTAAACCACTTGAGCTACACAAGCAATCAACATGTCATTCAAAAGCCTTAAATACATACATTAGAACTGTGGTATTTATATTTTTTTCAATATCTTATTTATTTAAAATAAGTTATTATTTCAGTTAAGTCTCATATATCGTGTAAGATTTCAGTGAGCATCTCTGAAACAAAAAGTTGATGGGCTTTCAACATGGACTATGTCATATTAAAAAAATTTATTATAAAAGGTGATTTATATAGAGATTGCAATATTTTGGAGAACACTAAATAAGGTAACTAAAAGAATATTCTTATTTAGAATAGTTTTTATTTTAAACTTATGAATTCAGAATTGGACGTGTAACTAAATCTATTTTAAAAAAATATAGATATAAGAATATTGTCAAAGACATCAAATTTGGTGTCAGAATATATATCTAAATGATGTAACTTTAATGATATATGAATTTGAAATATTATAACTTGTGATATAAAGTTTTTTTTATATCAAACTTGTGATATAAAGTTGATTTTAGGGAAATTTTATATTGTTAATCAAATAATAATAAAAAGCGTTTACGATACCTACTAAAAAGAATTGAGTTATAAATTTTACTTGATTTATTTTCAAAAAAAATTACTTGGTTAAAATAAAATAACACAAAGAAATAAACTATATATATATATATATTAAAGTCTTAAAACTATAATTTTTAATATGCCATCGATAATATATAACATACCAGTTAAATAAAATGATTCAAACTGCAATTAAATTAATTAATCATTTACAAATTAATCTAAAAAAAATATAATTAATTTTGAACCGGATAATTTGACGCGATACGGTGAAAACTAATATCTGATTAAACGGAAGTAGAACAAGAATAGTTTTTCTTTTCATAATCCAGAATATTAGATATTGAATATATATATATATATATATATATATATATATATATATATATATATATATATATATATATATATATATATATATATATATATTAACGTAGGAACCCGCAGCCGCTACCCTTCGGGTGCGCACTTGGTAAACCCACGAGCTCACGCAAATTAATCTTTAACAAATGAACATGATATGCTACATTGCTCACCCCTAAGAAATACGAGTATCAAAATATTTAAAATTTTAAGTTTGCACAAAGCTAAAAAAATAAATACACAACCAACTGAGCTAATTATATCATGTCTTTGTGAACTTCATGGGGTGTGACTTATATGTTTTTGCTATTTCAGATTCCAGGAAATCATTGTTTGAGATCTAATTTATAAAAATTATATAAAAAATCATTAAAAGTCTTGATCATCAAGCTTAGAAAACTAATTATAAAAATTAAAATTTAACAACAAGCCGATATTATAACAGATTGTATCAAAGTAATAATCTTCTAATATTTTAAATTAACAATAAAAATCAATGACATTAAAATACTTTACCGCTGATATGAAAATTAAAAAGTTAAACCACATTAAAGGTGTCAGAATTGTTTTGGGCACAGTTATAAGTTTATTTGTTGAAATTATACTTTTATAAGAAAATAAGGTATTGCTCTTTTTAGTTGTTACAATTTCTATTTATGCAAAATGTGTGCAGCATATGCTAAAAAAGACTGTGTTGATATCTGCCTCATCATGTGTCACTTAACTATGACGCCAAATCTACACTCAAAAAAAAGAATAAACAAATGTAAACCAATGCACGCCACACATCTTCTTGTAATGACGATTTAGAATATCGTAATTCAATATATCAAGAACAAGTTTTCATCAAAATCATATTATGTTAGGTGAAATAATTTAATAATTTTCAACAATAAATTACAGATACTTTTAATGAGGAATAATATATTTAAAATTTAAAAATTTCAGTATTTATGTCGAATGTAATTTTGAACATGTAGATAGTATGATGATGACCTCTATATCCTCACGAATTTGAATATAGAAAAATCAATTCAGCTGTAGTTTTTGATACATAGATTTTTGAAAAATATAGTACTTATTATTATTATTATTATTATTATTATTATTATTATTAGGTTGCAAATATAACATTTTCATATCTACTTATTCTGTCAAAAAATAAAAAATTCGTCAATATTATATAATTTTCATATTTGCTATTAGGTTGCTCGAAACAATACGACAACACGTCAATATTATTTAAAACACTACATAAACTAGAGGCCCGTGCCTCGCACGGGCTTTTATGCTAGTTATTTATTGAATCGACAATCGAGATTAACTGTTATCATGAAATTGTTTCAAAAAAAAAAACTGTTATCATGAAATTACGAAAGCACGTTATTTGGATCAAAACTTTTAAATCGGAGGTATGTGCTGATTGGTAAATCACAGGTCCAGACATAATAAAAATTTGTACAGTCTACATCGCAAGTTGACTATAAAGCTTATAAAAATGAGTAAAGTGACTAATTGTTTGTTTCAGTTAGACAAAAAAAGAGTTAAAGAGACGAACAAAAAATTTGTAGACAGGCCGTAATGAAGCATTGATAATAACAATGTAGTGGTAGTTTATAGTGAGATTATTCATCAGTGCGGCTGCCGATGTTACTGCTAAATTAGACAGCATCCGTGGTTGTGTGTTTTGTTTGAGTTGTCTCTTTCAGACTCCTCAGCGCCAACTTTCTATTGTTGTTTTGGGTTCCAGAAGCCATCAGTTTATCACCACTTTCATTTTCCTGAAGCATGAATTGGGAATTGAAACTAATTAATTGATTATTGATCTATCATTCAAGATTCATGAAAAATTTATCGGAACCTTTTTTGATAAATCAGAATTTTTAGTCAAATCGAAATATAATCGATAAATCGGTGAAATTCTTTTCTAAAATTAATTGTGGGGTTTTAAAAATTATTTTAATAGATAATTGATAAATATACTCAAAAAAATTGAATGCTTCTCACAGGAGTGCATCAAGTGTTCCAAAACAATATAAGCCAATTATTTGAAATAATAATGACATGAAACCAACATTACCTTGGTTCCATTTGAAACACTGTGCAGTCGTTAACTTGTTTTTGGATGAAATAAATTCACACCAAGCAAGCATACACCCTTATTTCTTCTTTTTCTTTTATCAGTAAGACATTTATACTTCTCTCTTTAATAAAGGAGTCTGTAATGTTACTAATGTACAAATGCAGAGATGGTGGTCCATTTAGAGTTAAATCCATATAAATTTCCTACAAGTAAAATTATGGTATAGATTATGCCTAATAATTAACATATAAAAATGAAGGGGCCATTTGGATGAGTTTAAAATAAGTGTTTCTTGCTTAAAATAAATAAGTGGAGTAAAAGTTAGAAGCAAGATAAGAGTTATAAGTGATAAAAGTGTTTGGGAAATAGGTAGAAGACCTGAAACAAAAGCTAGCATTCCTAACTTTTTATAAGTACTTCTTTACATATTCATAACTTGTAATCCAGGAACTGGACTTATAAGTCCTAAACAAACACCCGCGAAGTATTACATGTTACTCGAAAACTGAGTGCATCAAATTACAATCGGATGAAGCATCAAATTCACTGATTCTTGGAAGTTTTTTAATAGACACGGAATTGATCGGTATGATGTGAAAGTGATTGTTTAGCATTCAAACAAATGTGAAAAGTTAAAAGGTTAAATTCCATGCTGTCTCGTATAAATTATTCTATAATATTATTTACGGTGGCCGATTACTCCATCATTCCTTCTGCCGTTAATGTTCGAGACTGCTTTGTTTTGATTCTTAAACCCCCTAGCAGGGTACACTGTAGAATAATATATATTATATCATGATGAACATGAACAATAAAAGCTGTATTTTAATACTATTTTGAATTTATCTCATCGCTAATTTAAAAAGTAAAATATTTAGTCCCGCAGAAGAAGTAAATTTGATGTAAAAAAGAAGTCTAGGGGCAGGCCGAGAAGCGATCTTGAATTCTTCTATTGATAAAGCTCTAGACACTGCAGTTGTCATTGCTTCCAATTTTATGCCAAGATTGTCTCCGTCTGCAAACTTGCACTTTTTCAGGACCATTATGTTATCTTCTCTGTCATGCTTGTCTTTTAATTTTTCAGTTATCTTTGTAGATGAAAAGGTGATACAACATATTACTTGATATCTTTATGGTGCTAGTCGGTGTGTGGAATAGACTAATAGAGTATGGGTATATAAATTTGGAATTGGAACCGATAAGTTATTTATGGAGCGTTTGGGTGAGTTTAAAATAAGTGCTTCTTAGTTAAAATAAAAAAAAATAAAATAGAAGTTGGAAACAGGTTTAGACTTATAAGTGATTAAAGTGTTTGGGAAATAAAACAAAAGCCAGCATTCTCAGCTTTTTATAACTACTTCTTGACCTTTTATCCAAACAGTAAAAATAAATGCTTCTACTTTATAAACTTAAAAATCGAGTTTTTAACCGCCCGTCAAACACACATATTAATAACTACTTCTTGACCTTTTATCCAAACATTAAAAATAAATGCTTCTACTTTATAAACTTAAAAATCGAGCTTTTAACCGCCCGTCAAACACACATATTATTTTGTCTGATATTTTTTATAATAATCAAAAAATTTTAGTTAAATCAAAGTATAATTAATATTGTTTTTAGATTAATGATCACGAGAGTAGCAATTGAGGATTTAATTTAAGCTATAATGCAAGTGCAAAATTGTATTATTTTGCATAATTAACTAAAATTTATGATATATGAGTATTTGTACTATTAATTATTCTATTATTTAAATAAATGCAACTCTAAGTATTGTCCGTGTAATAACTAATAAATATATGATCGAATAAATTATATGACAGACATAACAATTATTTTTCATTTATGTGAAAGATTTTTATTGGCGAGACATCGATAGAAATCCGCCTACTCATTAAAAAATAATTGTTAGTATCGTACACTAGAAAATTCGAAATCATATTTATCTATCTAATACTTGTCCAAAAGAAAATGCATACGCGAATATCTTTAGTTATAAAAATTAAGTAAAAAACTTGATGAAATAGCTTTGCATGACTGAATTAGTACACCTACCAGCCTATAAAAGAAATCTGTTAAACAACAAGACAAACTTTGGATAACAATAAAATAAAATTATTATACAGTGTACCATACATATAATTGTGACTAATGGAAAGAATCTATTGAGGGTTAAGGAAAATGGACAAATTAAGTGTGTTTTAACAAACCAAAACTTGCTCAAATGTTGCCCTACATTCATCTTTTCTAATACTTGCCGTCCCATGGCCAACCAATGACAACCATGCAAAGCCTTGTGTTTTCCAAAGACTTTCCTCAATTAATGTATGTCCTATAATGAAATTGACACTATACCTTAAGCTACTGTTGCTTCTCAACATATGTTGTCAACGTATCATCTTATATGAATTATTCTCCCACATGAAACAAACATTAAAATTTAAGAACAACCATGTTCTAACTTTTCCACATAAGGTTGGACCCTGTAAACATAATCAAACATACTCTCAATTGGCCGGGAAGTTCCATCCGAGGAGGATAAAATGTAAGCAAATCGACGTTTCTCAGATAGAAATATCATTTTCTCAGAGACGTGCGAGTAAAATATTATGAGATTTGAGAAGTTCTTGAACATCTAAGAGTTACATTTATACACAGACCAAGTGCTAAAACAAGGAACAAGGACAAAAATTTGCCAGATTTAACAATTTCTACTCAAATCCAACATCCTTAACCTGTATTCTTTTTCAAGCCATTCTTTGTTAACACGAAATGCCTGACAAATCACAAATGCGTGTGCATACTTGCCGGAAATCGAACCAGAATACGAAACAGTGACTAGCAAATATAGAATGTTCATGGTCATCTTTCATGTGAGATGCAAAGTTGAGGAACCATATATTTTCAGTAGGTGCAAGTGATATGACATATAACTGGTTGATCTGGCATCAATGAACAGAAGCTGGTATCAAGTATTTGAGTACGCAATTGTTATACCTTTGACAACGGATTACCTACCGCTAATGGTTTGATTGATTGTTCTAAAAACATTCATGTCTATGCACTATGCTGAGTTCAAAAGCATCATTATACTTCATTAACTCGGAGACCTGTAAGAATAACTTATATAACTATATTTTATATGCATCTTAAATTACGGGCTAAGTTGTGTAAAAAAATTATAAAGAAATGAGAAGAAATAAATCATAGAAGGGACAAATAACATAACTTTTATATTACAAGTAAAATTATATAAATATTAATTGTAAGGTAACTAAACATCCAAGTTAGTTCACTTGAAATGAAAATTTACTTGCATGTACTTAAAAGATAGTAGTAATTTTTGTTTAGGTGCAGATGAATCTTCGCTAGGCCTACAATAAGGATTTGAAGATAAAACAGGAAAAAGAAAAAGAAAGATCATAATTACAGAAAGTGAGGTACTTGTTTGTTGAGACAAAGAATTGAAAGGGACATTAAGGCTTAAGGCTTAAAACTTAAAAGAGTGGTCCTTGTGAGTACAGAAGTAACAGAAAAGTTAGGTGCATAATTTTGTATGTTTTATGGTAGCACTTTAACAGGAAAGCTGATGAGTGATAATATGCCTTGTACTTTACATCTGTTTAAATGTCTTGACAGTTAAAACACACCATTGTCCAAAGTTCTTTCTCTCATAAAGACAGATGCTAGAAACTATTTCACAAAAAAAAAAACACTACCAAGTATTTCACAATAAAGAAAATAAAAAACTGTATTGTAACGGATTATTCAAAAAGTTGAGAAGTACCTGAACAAGCATCTCCAGGATCCATACAAGACAAACAAAATAAACACTTCTAATGACTTAAAAGGTCTCTTAGCATTCTGTATTTCTATTGCTATTGGTACATTCTATATCCCAGATCAACTCACTAGTGAATGCACAGATGCATTTTGGAATCCTCCGCGGTCTAAATCTATCAAAAGCATCCAGCCTAACTAGAACCATTAATGCCTGCTTCATACGCTATCAAATACATACTGCTCAAGATAACAAACTCTACCTGTCGGGACATTGTAGGATCCATCTCAGACACTAAATTCAGAACTAGCTTTTTTCCTCATTTCTATGACCTTCCTGTGCTTGTTTGAGTGCAAATATGGAGTGAAAGTAGGACTGGCTGCTGGACGATATTCAGGAACAAGCCGACCAGACCGGTAGCGAACCCCACATGCATTGCAAAGGGTTCTCGGCCCATTTGGTCCTTCCCTCCATTGTGGTGTTTTTGAGACTTGGCAATGAGTACATCTTCTGACTTGCATAGGCTGATGAGTTGCAAACCCCATGGCCCCGGAGTCATTTGGAACTCCGGACAGTTCCTTTTTCTTCTCTCTCTTTTTAGTGTTTATTTCCTCAGGGTCAGGACTCGGAAGACTCTCCCGTAAGAGGCGGCCCGACTGAGAACGAACTCCACGTGCATTGCACACTGGGCCTTCCCTCTGCTGGGGTGTTTTTGTAACATTACACAGAGTACATCGTTTGCATGGAAGCTGATAAGTTAAATCTTCTGCAATTTCGCAGTCTTCTGGAAGCTGATTTGTTAAATCTTCCTTAATCTCACTAGACAAATTTATTTTCTTCTCTTTTCCTCGAGTGAATGAACACTTCTCTGTGTTTAGACTATGACTTGAAATCAGACGATATGTCGGAAGGTGTTTCCGTTTACGATAACAAACTCCACATGCATTGCAAAGAGTATTAGGCCCCATGGGTCCTGCTCTCCATTGCGGTGTTTTTTCAGCTTGACAATGAGTACATCTTTTATATGGCATATGCTGAGGATAAGAGTCTTCCTTCATGTCGAATTCATTTGAATGCTGTGATGGTTGCATATTCTTCTTCTCTTTGCCTTCTGAGTGCAATATCTTTCTAGGTGGAGTTAACGGAGAGAGCAAATGCCATCTAGTGAAGGTCAAGCTCCGCGGAATCTTAGTCCGAGCTCTGACTGGGACAAGGAGTTCACAGCTAGTTGACAAGTTTTTACCAGCTGAGCAGGAGCTGCTACTTTCAAGTACCGAGTTCTGGCTTGGAGTTTGTAACAAGCTTAGGTTTCTGGGATGAAAAGAATCAAGAGAAAAATTTGTGCTGGAGAACTCAGTAACTGGTAGCAGTTTTCTATCAGAGGCTGCATCATTCTGAAAATATTATCAACAAACGAATAAAGATAAATTATTCAGCAAGCCATTATATATGCAGTCGTCATACTAGTGAACGCAAGCAGACTTTATAAACAGTAAATTAAAATTTAAAAATATACTATAAATTACCGTATTTAAAAGGTTGAAAGTTGAATGCAGTCTGTGTGACATTTTGTTTTCATTTATTGGGAAGAATGATTTTACTTAGATTTTTGATAAATCGTGAGATCCTAATTAAGGTAAATCATAGAATAATCTGTCCGCAGGATAAATAGTCAGCATTGAGTATATATTTTCTTCACACTAGCAGCTTATCTCTTCGCAGACTGAAAATCATTTTACTTGCCTTTAGGAAAGCGTATCAAATGCCAGTATTCTGATGTAAGATAAGAAGAAACACACAGGACATCCTAGGCTGTATCATCTACGTATGGGGCAGAATTTACTCGGTAAAAGAAATGAAGAACCAAAGATTTTAAACTTCTGGTTATAGCGAAATTAATTAAAGCAAGAACATTATCCAACTCCAGGCTTCAGACTAGAGGGGTAAAGATGTAAAAATGAAGAGTGGGCCAAAGCGATTATAAGAACTAATACAGCTGGTGCACAGTTATATCGCCCAAGTTGCCAGAATAAGACATGTTTGCTAAAATTGGCCGTTAAACCGGAAGTATGTGGAGTTACCAAACCAAACATACCCCTGGTATGTTTGACTCAGAAGTAGGGTCCGGGGAGGGTGAGAAATAATTAGACATTACCCCTATTCTAAGGAGTAGATAGGCAGCCGGAAGACCCCAAAAGGTAGTGAGGCGGTATCTATCAAGACCCCCCAACTTGCTGCAAAATCTATTAAAAGTCTCAGATCTTAAAAATTATATATAAGTAATTTTGAAATTATTAAAATGTTTTCAAACTCTAGGAGGAGATGCAAAAATGTATCAAGATACAAAAGACAGTGTAAATGGAAGTAAGTGTATGACATATTTTTAGTACATTAAGAACTAGGTATGCAAAGTACTAGCTAACACCACCCAAAACACAATTCACACAACACCCAAATACCCTACCAATTTGTTTACCCTGCTATTGAATTTATCTGCTCAATAATCCTACTCCGGCCAACCAAAAACATGAAAGTTCTCAAACTCTTACAAAAAGTCCACAACTGTTTTCTAGTGTCCTTTACTTTTTTGGAGTCCTTAAGAACTCTTATCAGAGTTCATTGCCCTAAAAGAAAATGGTTTTAGCCAGGTTTCTAAACCAACAATGTGTAGGACAAGAGATTATATAATTTTTCAAGATCATGCTATGCGGTCTATATTTTATCCAGAAGAAGATCATAAATTGCAATATATCTTTTCATTTGGTTTATTCTTGTGATTTTTTTATGGCTGTAAAACCCTATAGATCTTCATAGGCATGAGTTACCTTTTTGGTATTCCAATCTTCTAGACTTCAAGAAGAGAAAGAAATAGGTTGAGGAAGATTTGCCTTTGTTTATGGAAGAATCAAGTGATATTATCTTTTTAGAAGAGAAAACTCATAGTTTAACTCGAAAGAACAAAAAAAGGAACAGCTAATCGAAGGTTAAGTCGATATGTATTATAATTTAAGGGAACTAGAAAAGGAACACTTAACGGTTTAAGTCAATTCCGGAGATTAAAGTAATGAACAATATTTAGTCCTCGTAAGCTGTTAGAAGCCATATCAGAATACCGACTTGGTCTTGACATACCAACACAACGGTTTCACAGCGAATTATTGCAAATGTTGCAAAATAATTCATAATTCAAGTCTAGTTAAACAAAAGTATTTCTTTTAGTTTGATATTTTTAATTGGCAATTAAGCAAAGTAGGATGAGGTGTTTTAACTAATTAAGCTATTAAGCTATTCAATTTTAATAAGAATCACTAAATTCAAGCCATCGTATAACATCTGGCAAGTCATTCGCAATGTATGACGGTCTTATTTTATCATGTTTGGTCAACTAGATATGGATGTTAGTCATGAGAAATGGTCATTTGCACAAAGTTTGTGCAAATATCAGAATATCATTTAGTATAGTTTGTGCCACAAACTATACTAAATCTTTCTACATAATCAGTTGTATGGTATGCAAATATAGCTTCAACCAATAATGCCCGGTATATGACCAGGAAGTAGGGTCTAGTTACCAATCAGGTCTGAAAACAATATGAAAATAATATAATTATATATTAAACAATATGGTCATGTTCAGGAAAGAACCATTAGAGAGAGAACCCAGAGAACCCTTACCTTATTTCTAGTATTAGTTAGGGTTCTCCAGCAGAACTTCACATGCAAAATATGTCAATATCTATGTATTATATTTTAAAATTATTTTTGAACGCACACAATGATGAAAAAACATGAAAAAAACATGTATTTAGATTTATATCCTAAAAATCTATTTAGAATTTAGAGTTCTGCAGCAGAACCTTAGTGGTTCTCTGGTTCTATTTTAAGGAGTGGTTCTCTCTTGAGCGCGACCCTTAAACAATATCTGTTTTTTAATACTATTTCACCAAAGAGGAGGATTCCTTCTTTTTTTTTACCTTCCAATCAGAGCCTATATAATTCCTTATTAAACACTTTTCTAATCTAATTATACTTCATCACAACTTGCAATTCATTTTGTCACTGAATTATAACCAAAAATTGATATAATTTAATACCTTAATTCCTTAACCTGTAAGGCTGTAACCATATCCACATCATATGTTATCCAATAATCTAAAGCCAACAACCTTACGTAAAGAGATAATTCTGGAACATCCTCAGCATAGTTAACTTCATAAAATGATCGCCATTGAAACAACCTCATCAACTTCCATTTCTTCATTAAGAAAAGTTTATGTTCTTGTATACTTACATTTCATGTACAAGTATATCATCATACCACTACATTCTTGGACTAATCTCTAATAATTATGACTATGTGATTGAGAGTAGATCTAGAGGAACCTCATGTTGTTTCTTGGAATAAGATACTTCAATTCAATAGCTGCTGGTGTTCTTTGTGGAGATGTATATATTTCCTTTGTGCTATTAGGCTTAAAACTCCGAGTGCAAACTGAAAGGAATCCAAACGAACCATAATTTATTTATTTGTGATTGTTCGTGATGAGAGAAAGGCTTCATTCTCAATTTCATAATTAATCAAGATCTGAGATATAACTTTGCTCCTAAATAATCATACAAAATTCATTCTTTTTTATTTCTCGATCCCGATCACCAATTAGGAATTTGCAGATCACAAAATATCAAAAAAGTAATGCACAGGAAGCTAATCATACAACATTAGATATGTCAAAAATACAATGTGTTCTTTAAATATTTTTAGCATCACAAAAACCAGCAACCGTTAACCACATCGAATTGCACCAAAAACCGAATAAGTTTCAATTAAATTATCATAAAAAGTGAGATAAAACCATGCATTGCAATGTATTATTTCGTGAGACGGAGTAGACAGAACAAATTACGATAACTACATTGCCGAAAACAAAGAAAGTTCACCTCAATAAAGCTATAAGGCACGTCTTCAGTGAAATCAGATCTGAAAACTGGGGTAAATTCCTGCACAATTTCTGATGAGAATGGTCCTAGGCTTGGAAACTGAGCATCCCAATTCTCCTCAGCGACACACTTATCCTCTTCCACACTTTCCAAAGGGAAGTCCAGCATATTAATAACGTTATGAAACGAATCATCACCATTAACAAAGCCATCCCAATATCCCCCTGCCTCGCCCATACTCCTGAAACAAAACAGCAATATATAAACATCCGAAAGAAACCAACAAAATATCAAATATTGCTGAAGAATCGGACAATCATACACCTCATACACCATATAGCGTATGTGTATGCTCAATAGATACATTACTGGCATTCACTATACACATATTTAGCTAAAAAAGCTAACAGATTTTTACCCTTAAAGAATGAAGTTTCAAAATTTCAACACAAATTATTACTTACTGAAGTTAAGAGATAACGCACCAAAACTCAAACCAAAATAATATACGTGCAGTGAGCTGGAGCAACGTAATGTAATGCAATCCCATGTAATTTACTAAAATTTGCATAACTTCCATAGCAAAATATGTATTCTCCGTTATCTTGCAATTAGATTTATGAATCAAGTACGCCCGCATTACCAATTCAAGTAAAACGAAATAAAAAAACAAACTTTATCTTTCAGTAAAGTTTGAAGAGTACACAACTCCAACAATTAAACATAGCCACTTAAATATCCAAGGGTGTAAATTGCTACAATGAACAAGGCTATATCTTGTACAGTGATACTGACATACATGCACATTTACAACAAGTAGCAAATCTATTAAGAACACAAACAAGGCTATCTTTGGATAGAGTTAACAATTAAAGATTAAAAGCTAAAAACAGGCAGCCACTTAAAGCAAATCCTCAAAGAATCAAATCAAATATGTAGTATCCAAACGAAGAACCTGCAGTTAATAATGAATTGGAATAACAAATCGTAAAGCATGAGAATCAAGAAACAAACCCTGGGCTATCTTGTGAATTCTGGGGGAGATTCATTCTTGATTTTGCACCTCTAAACTCAAGGAAAAAACAGCCCTTTTTATTTAATTTTATTATTACTCATTGATTTACAGAATAAAGATTACTAATATATAAAGAATGATAAAAGGAGAACAGAGAAAAGAGGGTAAGAAGGAAAAGAAGGGTGAGGATGAAGGGGAAATATTTGTCTTTGTTTGAACAAAGTGAAGTGAACTAACTGATCTGATCTACATGTTCATTGTATCTACATTCAATTATCCATGTATAAAATGGGAAAAATAGTACATAAAAATAGATCATAAGAAAATACGGTATATTTATTTATACAAAGTTTTATTTTTTATATTTATTATTATATTAAATTAGAGTTATTCATTATGTGTATCAATTATTTTATTTTTTATGTTTGCCGTATTTAAGTTCTTTAATTTTTTTAACTTGAAAAATAATTAATATTTGGTTGTGTCTATTATTGTATTTGAATCTAAATTAAAAAAAATCCAAAATTATGTTATTTTTAATTTGAAACAGAATTAATATTATTTATAATTTTGATTTGAAAGTACATAAAAAAATCACATTAGGAACACTTTTAAAATGATTTCAAAGATACATCCAAATTCTCGGCTCTGCATAGATATATAGGCACTTTCCTTTAAAATATGTGAGATATATTTTCAAAACCCAAGTACTGATCGGTGTGAAAGGATACCCTAAGCCCCAGCAACTCGAACTTGCCCGCTTTAACATTTGGATAAATGTAACATGATGCCCCAATATTATTACTCCCTCTGTCCCAATTTATGTGAACTGGTTTAACTTTTTAAAAAAAGGTAGTAAATGTAGTTGAAAATAGTGGAGGAACGTAGTGGGTGCAATAGTGTTTATTTAATAAAAAGAGAGTATAAAATATAGAGGTAATGGGTGTAATAGTGAAAATAGTGAAAAGTAATGTTCAAAATAGTAAATATTGTAAGTTCATTCTTTTTGGGACGTTCCAAAAAGAAAATGAGATCACATAAAATGGGACGGAGGGAGTATAACTCTTCAAAAAGTGATCAAGAAGGGCTTTTTTGAAAACGAAAACCATATCACGAATTTGATAATACTACCGCCGCCAAAATGCTTAATGGAATTAAAATCCCTCACAACCAAACCAGATAATTCACTCCAAAAAGTTTGATGTTTTTCGGTTAATTTTCAGTTTATGGAATAAAGTGTAAACTTTGTACTTGGGCAGCTATACAAACAATGAAGACGAAAGCATAAATTATCAGAGCAATCGAAAAAAATACCAAGAGAGATTAAAAAGGGGGAACCATATATTTTCACCATATCATGATTGCTGATTTCTACAAAACTGCCATGGTTTGGCCTTAAATATGCAGATCAGGATTAGTATGTTAAATAACCTTTCATCCCCCCACCCCAACCTTTTTGCATGCATCTTTATATAAGCTTTGAGCCACATTTATAATTTAAGTTTCAACTTTGTTCTCCTTGCGCCTACAAGCAAGAATATGAAGATAAGCAGCATGCCGACTGTAGTCAATGAAAGGGTTCTCCAAGAGGGGGCATCTAGTGAAAGGGTTCTCCAAGAGGGGGCATCCAAAAAATATCTGGAGTTACTTTTTTGTATATCCTGCAATATAAGGTAACAAAAATCAAAATGTGTTTTTACAATATGACTACCTAGACAAGAAAGCAAGAAAAATCAAACAAGTGTTTTAAGATAGAAGTAAGTGGCAGAAATCAAATTATCAAACTATACGGCCTGGCTTTTCAAGTTTTTTCTACATAAAAAAATAAAATAAATAAAATAGTGGCCCTTGTTAGAAGTTTCATGCAACTGTCTTGGTTTTTGATTCCTACCTTCTGAACTAAGTAGCTTCACTATAGAAGATTGCAACTGATTAGTGTGACTTCAGTGTCAGTTTATTATCTTAGTTTTAAGAAGTAGCATGGTGATATGCATGCAGGAAGATCTGCGAGTAAGATGCCAAATATATCTACATTGTTAGAAAATGGAAAGTTTAAAGCATATTTTTTAATATGTTCTTGATGTAATTTCCGGGACATTTTCTTAGTGAAATCCATTGAGAAATAGAGTTGAATACAGTGGCTTGAAAGAGCTTGAAATGAGAATGTGATTCATTTAATCTGGACAAATGAATCTGGTCAGTATATCTGACAGATACAGATTCATTGAATCTGGACAAATGAATCTGGTCAGTATATCTGACAGATACAGATTCATTGAATCTGGACAAATGAATCTGGTCGGTATATCTGACAGATACAGATTCATTGAACCTGGACAAATGAATCTGGTCCGAATGTCTGACAGATACAGATTCATTGAACCTGGACAAATGAATCTGGTCAGAATGTTTGACAGATACAGATTCATTGAACCTGGACAAATGAATCTGGTCAGAATGTCTGACAGATACAGATTCATTGAACCTGGACAGATGAATCTGGACGGTGTGTTGGTGCCTTGGCCTCACTATAAATAGTGAGCCTCGACACTTGAGTTGTAGCACGGGAAAAACACAAACACCATTCTCATTCTTCTCTCTTACACTCTCACCATCTACTCCGATATATACACATATACATACTGTTCTCGGGCGAACTGAGGTGTTGATCGCTGTTGATCGTACTCGTGTCTGTGAGCGGTTCGGTCTGTGCTGTTTTATCCTGGGAGCGATATTGCGACTACCCATCACAGCGTAGTGGGGCAATAATCACTTCAAGAACAGTCTAGTCTTCATCGAAGGGCTAGGCGACTCAGCTGTTCTGTATACTAATTCTAGCGACGGTGTAAGGTGCGCCTTTCTCTTCTTTTCTTGTAATTTATCAGTCACTGATTATTGTATATACGATCTTCGTGCATGCTATATTGTTGTGGTTTCGTTGGCCTACACTTGTTTATATAATATAACTGCTCTATACATTGTTGCTGTGATTTTCACTGTGACTCCCAACAATCTTGAAGTGATTATCTGTTATATTGTGTAGTAAGCAAGATGGTTAATGAGATTGCGGATTCTGTTGTTGGTGGTGGTGCTGGTTCTGGGTCTGGTGTTACTAGTAACATCGATTGGACTACGTATCGTTTTCCACAGCCCATTGATTTATCAGGTATTCCTGATAAATTCGGTGGGGGAGTTTCTTTTTCTCGTTGGCAGAAAAAGATGAAACTGTGGCTTACGGTTAAGGGTCTATGGCCGGTGTTGCAGTATGAGAAACCAGTTGTGGTACAGGAAAAGGCTGAAACCCTTAAGGCCTATGCTATGTGGGAGGAAAAGGATGGGGTGGCTAGGGCTGCTATTCTAGCAGCCTTAACGAACACTCTGTTCGATGTTTACTCATCTGACTCCTACACTGCTAAGACCTTGTGGGAGAAACTTGATCAGACACACAATACTGACTCGCAAGGGTTGGAAAAGTATTCTGTGGCTAAGTTCCTGGACTTCAAACTGGTGGATACAAAATCCATGACTGAGCAGGTGCATGAGTTTGAGACGTTGGTGCATGCTTTGAAGGAGTCCGGAATGGACCTTCCTGAAAAGTTTTTGGTTATGTCTGTGATTGAAAAACTCCCTAAGTCTTGGGAAGAGTTTGCACTCTCCCTGAAAAGGCAGAAGGGAGAGATCACTTGGACTAGCCTGATGCTGGATATCTCTGTGCAGGAGCAGCACAAGTCCAAACAGGGACATGTGATGCCAACTGAATCTGGTAGCTCGAAGGTCAATGTAGTGACTGTGGGACAGAAAAGAAAGTCTGTCGCTAAGAAGGTGAACACTAAGCCCAAAACTGACAAGGGCAAGGCTAAGAAATCAAAGGCCAACAAACCATGTTGGTCTTGTGGACAGGTTGGTCATTGGAGTAAGGACTGTCCTGTAAAGAAAGCAAAGAAAGCTGAGGTGGTAGCACAAGCAAATACTGTGCTTGGAACCACTGATGGGCCTGTGCTTAACATGGTTGTTGGTGAGGCTGTTGCTTCTGAAACCAATGACGGGTATGTTAAGTACAACCCTGAACTATTTTCCACTTATCTGTCTAATGAGTGGTTGATTGATACGGGAGCTAATGTGCACATTTGTGCTGATATTACTCTGTTTGTATCTTATCAACAGGCTCATGGGATGACAGTGACGATGGGGAATGCTAGTGCGGCTCAAGTTCGTGGAATAGGAAACGTGGACCTGAAGTTTGCTTCAGGGCGTGTTCTATCCCTTACTAGAGTGCATCATGTTCCCGAGATTCGTAGAAATATTATTAGTGGAAGTTGTTTAGTTAAAAATGGCTTTGAACTTTCTTTAAAGTGTAATAAAGTAGTTATTACTCAGACTGGTGTGTTTTTTGGCAAGGGCTACTTGTCAGACGGCTTGTTTTTAATAAATGTGGAGCCTGTTTTAGGCGGTTTTATTAATGATATTGCTTCTCCTTCTGTTAATAATATTGAATCATCCGATTTGTGGCACTCTAGGCTTGGTCATTTAAATTTTGGTGCTCTAAAGAATATGATGAACTTAGAGTTGATTCCAAAGCATGCCATTGATAAGAAAACTAAATGTCAAGTATGTGTGACAGCTAAACTAACAAGGAAACCTTTTCATAGTGTGGTTAGGGATTCTGACTTGTTAGATTTAGTGCACTCGGACATATGTGAATTTGGTGGTGTGTTGACTAAGGAACACTGTAGATATTTCATTACCTTTATAGATGATTGTAGTAGATATTGTTATGTTTATTTTCTTAAACATAAAGATGAAGCACTTGAAAAATTCATTAGATTTAAAACTGAAGTTGAAACACAAACTGGTAAAGTACTTAAACGTTTGAGATCTGATAGAGGTGGTGAATATACGGGAAACACCTTTAATGAATTTTGCAAGAGCAATGGTATAATTCATGAGGTGACTCCACCTTATACACCTGAGTCTAATGGGGTGGCAGAACGAAAGAACAGAACTTTTAAAGATATGATTAACAGTATGTTGATTAATTCGGGGTTGCCCAAGTACATGTGGGGGGAGGCTCTGAATACGGCTTGCCATATTCTGAATAGAGTCCCTCTGAAACATATGGACAAGACACCTTACGAATTATGGAAAGGCAGGAAAACTAGTCTAAAGTATCTTCGTGTGTGGGGGTGCCTTGCGAAGGTACTTGTCCCTGAACACAAGAGAAAGAAACTAGGGCCGAAAACTGTTGATTGTATCTTTCTGGGCTATCTCGAAACCACTACAGCTATGAGATTTTTAGTATTAAAATCTGACATAGATGGTATAGTGGCAAACACGATAGTTGAGTTTCGTGATGCAACATTCTTTGAGGATGTCTTCCCTATGAAGACTGGTATACCTCAAAGTTCTTCTAGTGTTGATCCTACTCACACATCTAGTTCTATTCCCGATCATGTGGAAAAGATGACAAATGTGGGGGCAGATCCTACTAGTAGCTCTACTCCTAATGAAGTTGAGGAACCTAGAAGGAGCAAGCGTGCAAAGGTAGTTAAGGACTTTGGAAGTGATTTTATCACTTACAATGTCGAGGACGAACCTTTGACTTTCCGACAAGCCATGGATTCTTCGGAATCTAGGCACTGGAAAGGCGCTGTGAAGAGTGAAATTGACTCTATTGTTTCTAACGGAACATGGGAGTTGGTTGACCTCCCTCCTGGGTGTTCTACTATAGGATGTAGGTGGATCTTCAAAAGGAAGATGAAACCAGATGGCTCAATAGATAAGTATAAAGCTAGATTGGTTGCTAAAGGTTTTAGGCAAAGAGAAGGTATTGACTACTTTGATACATACTCTCCTGTTGCAAGATTGACAACGATCCGAATGCTTGTAGCATTGGCTTCCGTACATGGTCTTATCATCCATCAAATGGATGTAAAGACAGCTTTTCTTCATGGTGATCTTGAAGAAGAGATTTATATGGATCAGCCTGAGGGATTTGTTGCATCTGGCAATGAGAGCAAAGTATGTAAGTTAGTCAAATCCATCTACGGCTTGAAACAAGCACCTAGAGACTGGCACAAAAAGTTTGATGACACTGTTTTGACTTTTGATTTTATAGTTAATGATAATGACAAGTGTGTCTACTATAAGGTTAAAGGAAATGAACATATTGTGTTGTGCTTGTATGTGGATGATATACTACTGTTTGGAACCAATATTGAGATTATTAACGAGACAAAGAATTTCTTGAAAAAACACTTTGAAATGAAGGACATGGGTGAGGCGAATGTGATTCTTGGACTCAAGTTGACTCAGTCAACTGAGGGAATAACCTTGTCACAATCTCATTATATAGAGAAATCTATACTTGAGAAGTATGGTTATTCAAATTGTAGAATTGCTAGTACACCATATGATCCTAAAGTTGCTCTTATCAAGAATGCTTCAGGTGTACCTGTGTCTCAGTTAAGATATTCTCAGATTATTGGTAGTTTGCAATATCTTGCTAATGGTACTAGACCAGATATAACATATTCTGTGTCTAAGTTAGCAAGATATACAAGCTGTCCAAACAGAACTCATTGGGATGCTCTAGATAGAGTACTTAGATATCTGAAAGGCACCATATATCTTGGGTTGCACTACAGGAGATATCCGAGTGTGCTTGAGGGATATAGTGATGCAAGTTGGATAGCTAAGAAGTCTGGTTCCAATGGAGTGACTGGATATCTGTTTACCCTTGCGGGTGGAGCAGTATCCTGGAAGTCGACTAGACAGACTATAGTAACTCGGTCTACGTTTGAGGCCGAGTTGTGTGCATTGGATGCCACGGGTACGGAGGCTGAATGGTTACATGGACTCATGTCTGTGTTACCTGTAGTAAGTCGTCCGCTACCGGCAATTTCTGTTCATTGTGATAGCCGTACAACTATCGACAAGATCAGAAGTGTCAAGTATAATGCTAAAACAAAGAGACACATCCAAGTTAGACTTAAGTCTATAAGGGGTTTGGTGTCTGATCGGACTATTGCTATTGAGTTCATTGGAACTCAAGATAACATAGCTGATCCACTGACTAAAGGGCTTGAGCATGCTGTTGTCCTTAAGTCAAGGTTGGGGATGGGACTGATAACCCATCATGATTCATCTACAGCGGGAACCCAATACATCTGAGAGGAGATCCCTCAAAGTGTATTCAATGTGGTAAACAAGCTGTAAGGGTGGATCGGTAGTACCTTTAACTACAATGTAGATACTTATGCATCTGAGTCTATCCCCTGCAAACCTAAAAGGTACTGACACTGCAAGTATAGCAAGAGTTTTTAGAACTCTGAATGGGGTCAAGTCATTTGACGAGATGGTTGCAGTACATCTCTGGAGATGCCCAGCTAAGCGAATGTAATTGTGAGGTCGCAATTAGAGGAAAGGGTTATTCCTTGAAACATTCGACGAACAGGATCGAGACACGACCATTAATGTCTCAAAGCCGTAGATCGGCACCATAGCCTTTGACCTGTCGTCGTCTATGGAGTGTGGTTACACCCAACGGATAGAGATTCAAGGTGAAACAATCCATCTATATCCGGTAGCCATCGAAGTAGGGGACTTAGGAGGGTTCAAACCCGGAAGGGTACCTACTCTGAAAAACAAGTCATGATGAGGACTAATATGCATATCTATATGGATTTGTGGGGGATTGTTAGAAAATGGAAAGTTTAAAGCATATTTTTTAATATGTTCTTGATGTAATTTCCGGGACATTTTCTTAGTGAAATCCATTGAGAAATAGAGTTGAATACAGTGGCTTGAAAGAGCTTGAAATGAGAATGTGATTCATTTAATCTGGACAAATGAATCTGGTCAGTATATCTGACAGATACAGATTCATTGAATCTGGACAAATGAATCTGGTCAGTATATCTGACAGATACAGATTCATTGAATCTGGACAAATGAATCTGGTCGGTATATCTGACAGATACAGATTCATTGAACCTGGACAAATGAATCTGGTCCGAATGTCTGACAGATACAGATTCATTGAACCTGGACAAATGAATCTGGTCAGAATGTTTGACAGATACAGATTCATTGAACCTGGACAAATGAATCTGGTCAGAATGTCTGACAGATACAGATTCATTGAACCTGGACAGATGAATCTGGACGGTGTGTTGGTGCCTTGGCCTCACTATAAATAGTGAGCCTCGACACTTGAGTTGTAGCACGGGAAAAACACAAACACCATTCTCATTCTTCTCTCTTACACTCTCACCATCTACTCCGATATATACACATATACATACTGTTCTCGGGCGAACTGAGGTGTTGATCGCTGTTGATCGTACTCGTGTCTGTGAGCGGTTCGGTCTGTGCTGTTTTATCCTGGGAGCGATATTGCGACTACCCATCACAGCGTAGTGGGGCAATAATCACTTCAAGAACAGTCTAGTCTTCATCGAAGGGCTAGGCGACTCAGCTGTTCTGTATACTAATTCTAGCGACGGTGTAAGGTGCGCCTTTCTCTTCTTTTCTTGTAATTTATCAGTCACTGATTATTGTATATACGATCTTCGTGCATGCTATATTGTTGTGGTTTCGTTGGCCTACACTTGTTTATATAATATAACTGCTCTATACATTGTTGCTGTGATTTTCACTGTGACTCCCAACATACATATCATAGAGGGGCAGTAACAGAACAAACCACTTTTTGTGCCATATGCTTATGTTGATTTGCAAAAATGTACTGAGCATGCTTAAAGAGCTGCACATCAAGACTGTTAAGTGACGCTATCTCCCGAAGAATCGATTCAGGTACACGAAGGCGTGCCTGAAAAAAATCGTATTATAATTTTAGGACAGGATACAACACAGTGCATTACCATTCTAAAGAGCATACAGTGCAAACGAGACATTCCTATCTACTATCTTTCGATTAATTTCCTATATGATGTCCCTTGGGTGAACTGAAGTTGTCAATGGAAATAGAATATCCCAGTTACTCTGTTAACTCGAAAACACAACAGGATTCAGAGAGGTAAAGAACATGAATATGTTAACAGTCTATATATGTAAAATATTCTGGAGTAGCTTCTGATAATCGTGCATACAGGTTCTTAACTATAATGAAATTCTTTAACTACAATATATGGCTGAGGAAGATCAGCACAACCGATTAACATTAGCAGCTGTAGCTTGTTATGCAATATACAGAAATATTACCTCTTTCCTAAAGTTTAATGAAGGGATTTTATGAAAAGAAGTATTCCGTCGATTTGTTTGGACTCTACGTAATTCAGGAACACATTTCTTAAAAGCTTCGTGAAGTCCCTCCACAGTCATCTGTTTCAAGGAGCTCACAAAAGTCAGCTTTAAAGGAACCAATAATCATGATGTTAGTCCCACAAAAGCTAGAGTGAGATGGCTCACACTTTCATTTGTTTTCGGAGCGTTATCGACAAATGGAACCTCGACTTCTTTTAGGTGCAAGCTAATTTTCTGTACCATGAATATTAGTATATCAAAAGACAATTAAAAATAAGCATACTTCCCTAAAATAACACAAAAGGTTATCAATGTTTACCTGATGTAATGAAGTGTAAACCTTTGAATCTGGTACTGTTGACACATTTTGCGCTGCAAGAAGTTTGTTAGTAACAATCTGTAATCCTATCAATTAAGAATTTTATTTGAATGGATTCACATACTAAAACAGCTGATGTGCCCCGTCCCAGAGCAGGAATTGCCAATTTGTAATTATCTTAACTTGGCATAAAAAAGCAACCACTTCACAATACATATAACATAATAAATATTTATAATTCTAAATTTTTATTATTTAACCTGCCCAAAGATCCATATGCTTATTATAGTAATCTGACACAAAAGGCCGAAGGACTACCAAAAATATATACTCCCTCCGTCCCCCTCATTTGTTTACATTGGGGGACGGGGACTCGGCACGCATTCTAATGCTCTCGTAAAATGTAGTTTGATAAATTATTTTGAACTTTTTTTTTTCTGAATAAAAATTTGATGTTCGAAATACAAAAAAGGAAAATATCAAAAATAAGTTATGGAACTATGTTTTATATGCGCCTCAAAAATGCGTGTCGAGCAGTGTGAAAAAACTGTAAAGAAATGAGAGGGACAGAGGGAGTATACTTTAATTCTGATTTGACCCAAAGACCACCTAGCCAATTCCGAAATCTAATTTAGTTTCAATGGTATGATTCAGATTAACTGCTACCACTGTGCTTCACATAATAAATAACTAGTACCAGGTTCATTATTAGACGCAAGCTCTGTGCTTAAGTTCAATTCCACCAACTGGGAAATCACTTGTGCACCAACCAAATTTGCAAACAATAAGGCAGATTCATTGTGGCTCTCCGTTAGGCCAACATAGAGCATATCGTCCAGTCTCTTCTGCAAGATATGCAAGGATCAAATTAGATATTGGACAATAAAGTGCATGAGACCAAAATAACACCCATGAATGAAACATTAGTTCACAAGTCTACCTTTGCTACTTCAAGCACATGGTCACCAAGCCTCTGATACTTTATCACACATTGACGCAGTTCGTGTGCTTCCCTTAAATTAGAGTTATTTGTCAGCCCTGCAACCTATGTATAGCCGCCGTTAACCACAAAACCAATTACATTTATTTCAAAATATCATTGTTGGGCCTGCGTGGAAATTAATATGGTAGAGGATTCAAGAAGCAAAATAAGTTGGTTGAGATTTTGCTATACTGTTTTACTATGTGTGATTATACATAACATCAATATGGAACAAATCACGACCTGTATGTAGCATCATTTATTTAGAGGTCTGTCCAGTGTCCACTTGTCATAGATGGAGGATGGGGGGAGAAAAGTGAAAATTTTTTTTTATTAACTTGCCAAAATATAGATAGTAGCTATATGAACATGGTGAAACCTCATATGTGAAAAGAGGACATATCGCAGGTAATTTAGTCACAATTAATTTTATTAAGATGACATAAACACTTATTTATAACAATATATAGGGATTGGCATATGCTACCATACCTGGAATGTAGCTCCATTGTGAATGATGTCCAGAGCTATAGGGTGACGCATGTATTCGATCAATGGCATAACAATATCCTCTGCATTGTATAGGTCGCTGATTTGGGAATAAGATAAGCTTTTATGCTTTCTGGCTTCTTTCTATCCATGTGAAACAAAAGCAGGCCCATCAAGCACTAAAAGTGCACATCAAAATGTAATACATAAAATATAGCAAGAGACATATACAGGCAATTTGCACTTTGCAGCAAATAGGATAACTCTTAAGCGGTCACAGTTCATATTAGACAGATTAAAATCACCAAATATTGCTTTAAAACTTCGACTTATCTGCCAGTGACTAGCTACCAAGACAAAGAACTCATAGGAATGCTTAAGTAGCTGCTGATCCCATTAACCACTTAAGCAAAACCTTTAGACTTTTAAAAGTTTAGAGAACCTCCAAGGTTACATATACGTAGGGAAAGAAAAACTATTAGGAGATGATCTTCAACATCAAGAACTGTGTGTTTCAACATTACTTATATTCACAATGCAAAAAATTGATAAGGTAGAGAGAGAAACAACATAAAACAAGATTTAATTATAAAAAGGAAGTCCTCAATTACAATAAAAGAGAGGCTTATATTATATAGCATACATCTAAGCAATAATAAGGCAAATTATTCTATCAAGGAAACTAATACAATAATGCAACTATCCAATAATACTAAACTAGTATAATAATATTATATATGTTAACAAAAATTACCACACTTAACTATTTAACTACTTTATCATGAACTAATTCTAAAAATTGTCAGACTTAAAGTATCAAAATTTTCCATCATCAAATATAACTCATGCCAAAACTTCTAACTTTAACCTCTGTGATTAGATTTTAGACTATATTTTGTTTCTAAACTAATGTCGTAACTATTATTCTTCTAACCCGGACAGGAAGTTCTGAACAAAGATACATATCCTAGTGTCGGACTTGGCAGTATAATATGAATTTGCATGTTTTTTACCTATAGTGTTGAGTATGAACACTAAGGTGCTTGAGGGAAATAAAGAGTCACAGTAATATAGACCAGTATACACAACTATTTACCACACAATATAATTTCAACTTGTGATCAGCTTCTGAGTTGATCACCTGTGCTATTTGTCATTATATAGTCATCGCTTGCTTGCAAACTAATAATATACCGTGATATTGAAATTACAGTAATGGAGTGGACTGACCCAAATATCATGAAGTCCTTGGTAGTACTACCAACTTCTTTTTTATTAGAAGATTGTTACTCTTATATGAATTTGTCCTTGGTCATAATTTGAATTAAACAGGGTATGAGGATAACTAAATAACTAGTAGTAAATTGGTCCAATCTAAAACATTGATTTTCCTAACCAGCACATACAAATCCAAATCCAATGAAAAACTTCATGATGTTACAAATTTACTACAAAAACATATAGTGAGATTCCTTTTAGTATTCAGGATTGGAGGTAGTAATCTTTTGTGTTTATTGGCCTCCGTGATATCAAAGAAAGTAGACAGAAACGGTATCACCAGAATTTTATAATAATGAGATAAAATCAAAACATTATATAAACAAATATACAGCACACACAACTATTCTCTGATAATTTTTTATCTTCCATAAGGAAGACTTGCGCCTTACCCATGGGAACATATACAACACCAAACAAATTCTTCCAGAATTAAGATAATGTCAATTAGAGGAAATATGGAGAGCAGAATATGCAAATGAGAAGCATAATACATACCCGAGCAAATAGATCATCTCTCATCCAAGGAACTAAATATTTCCATGGCCAGATATCCATTGTGGTTACAGCTTTTGACTTTTTACTTGCGAGTTTAGACATTTTAGTGGCAGATGATATGTTAGGATATATCATATACCTAGCAGCAACCTCTATCGAAAATTCATAACTGCTGAAAAAGCGGTCGATCGGATTCCTAAGTAAAGTCACCACTGATGTTCTATCACTCGGAAGCTTGGACATCACACTGTAATCATCATGACTGGTCAATAACCGGCAATCTGTTTTGCTGCACTAAGAAAACAATCAAATTCAAAAGAAAAACATGAGATATTTGAGTGATTAGTCAATGGACTGTAAAAGATGTATAAACTAACAAGTAACACCACATCCTTTTTATTTCCATTCTTCTCCTCAGTGCCTGTTAAACATTAAGACCTGTGAATGTCTTGCTCAAAACTACTAATCAGAAATTACTGGACTTGTCAGTTCTTAAATAAAGACATTTACTTCAGTAACATGTTAGTTATAGCCTTATAAGAGATAAAATCATATTCTGTAGACCAACAAGTAGAACTATAAAACAAAAGAAAAAAAAATTGTGTGTGTGTGTGTCAATAAGAAAGAAAAGTGTCATCCTTGGACTTTGATTGTCCATATAAGCAATAAACCGATATATCTCGTAAAAATGTTACAGGCTAGTAGTGATTGCCAAACTACGATATTATTATCTTTGCTCCAAATGATCACTACCTATAAAGACTAATGCAAGTTCTTCAAAAAAAAACAACAAAAAAGAACAGTTGCAGGCTTGCAGCAGCATCCAGGCTCTTGAGATATGCCAATAAAATGACATCAAATTTGACATACTTAGATCAATTATACAACGATCCAATCGTATACACAATAAAATAATAAATAGGAATATGTCCAGTTAAATGCCGCTTGTAACAAGAGAAGATAGAGAAATCTTACCTGCGATTGAACCTGAACTTATCATAGGAACGAGGGCATACCAAAGACGAAGGGTATAATTTTCTCAAAAAACTGCAAATATTAAGTATATAGACATTAGGCCCACAAGCTATTTATAATATTTTTGCCTTGAAAACAGAAAGGGTGTTATTGTGGCATCTGAAGAAAATTACCAGTGATAATACGTCCTCCCTCCTGTTCTCGGGACATGAAGAAAAAATAGCAAGTGCTTGAGTACATGCTTATCTTCTCTGACATCTGAAAGGGAAGAAGATTTCCAATTCTTGACTATAGTTTCACATTGATCGAAACTTTTGTGCGTGAATGCATTTCCTGTCGTGCAAGAGGACAAAGTATATACTGCATTAGCAGGCCTACATCCTAAAATCTGTAGATTACGGCTGGAGAAAAAAATCATGACAAATCATCTTGCTCGAGCCTTAATACACACTACCAATCAAAAATTACCAATTACACATGAATCAAAAGCTTGTAAAGAGAGTACAAGAACAAAACTAATACCAATTTCGAAACCTTCTAAGTAATTTCAAAACTTTTCCTTTAAACAATAAAAATTTAGCCATATTATACCTAATCGAGCTACCAAAATATGCCATTGTCTCAGAAAAACACAAACAGATACAAGCTTTATCGAATATATATAAAACAATATACACGTATCTTTTAAAAATACATAAATACATACATACCGATCCGAGTAAGCAGCAGTAGCAACAATCCAAGCTTGAAAAGTTGATCCATTCCCTAAACATATAAAAACAATAATCTTTCCTTCATGCACGAAATGAAACTTTTATTATTATGTAACAAAGAAAGAGAATCGTATGTGCATACGTATAGACAGAGACGGGGACAGAGAGGGAGAGAGGGAGGGAGGGAGGGAGGGAGAGGGAGAGGGAGAGAGAGGGAGAGGGAGAGGGAGAGAGAGAGAGAGAGAGAGAGAGAGAGAGAGAGAGAGAGAGAGAGAGAGAGAGAGACCTATATCGAAAGCTGGGAAATTGAGATGCTACGCTCGAGAAATTGATGCAGGGACTTGGGCGGAGAAATGTCGGAAATGAAAACCACACGGATCGAGAAGCGTAAAAATATTGAAAAGGAAATGCGAGTGTGTGTCTGTGTGCAGGTAGTATGAATGTAACTGAAAATCTGTTAAGTGGCCGGCGGTAAATCGGAGATAGTGAAAACAGTAAAAAGATTGGGCATTGGTTGGGCGTTGGTAGTAGTAACAGCTTTATGTAGTTATGTGTGTGATTAATTTAAGTTGTGTGGTGGAAGGCAATATTGGGAAATTCAACACGAGAAACAAGACCCAACAGCAGCACGCTTTCATTTCTCAAGTGGAGTGCAATTAGCAAGTTTATTTTATGGAGTATTATTTATTTATTTAACTTATGAAGTTAGTAGATTTTATCAGCTCTAAAATTAGTGTTTAACATATTAAAATAGAATCTGGTAGCTCTTTTTCCAAATTCAGATATCCTGTATTAACAGCAAAATCTTGATTAATCAATAATTTATAAAGTAAGAAATCACAATAAGTTAAAACTTGAAATACATAATTTGTTGTACCAACACAATTTGTTGGATGAATATTTTTTATATTGCCGTGATGCCGTCAGTCTTTTTTGGTTTGTCACATCTGCAAAAAATACACATGTAAAGAAAAATTAAATGTTGTAAAAATTTTCCATGCATGCCTTTATTGGTGGTAAAATCAACCATTAAAACTAACAATTAAGAGGTAAGTGTGGAAATATATATATATATATATATATATATATATATATATATATATATATATATATATATATATGCACTAGAACAAGAACAAGAATGATATAATTATTCAGGGACAATTTTTTTTTCAAATTTAACAACTAATAAAGAATGGAGAGAGTATTATTTTTGAGCTAGATCTTTAAAATTCAAATGTGATATACTTTTAGTTATTATTGATGTATAATATTGCTGGTAAAAGACATAAGATTTACGTGTCTAGGTAATTTCTTAATCATGCTCAAGTTAAAAGAAAGAAGGAAGATGTCAATAACTTTGGGTGGATTCAATAAGAAAACAACTTAAGTGGGGATCCTCAATACTGTAACTTATGCTGGAGAAAGAATTTAATCAAAAACTTTGTTGCTATTTTTAATTAAGTACTAGGGATAATTTAGGGTGCTGTTCAAAAAAAAAATCAAAAAGGGGATAATTTAGGAAGTCGATAAATAAAAATGTTATCCACAGTAATATTTTGGCTCATTCAACTCATTTATTGATTATTGATATCATTATTCAAGATATCCTGTATTTATTTGTAGATAACCGATACATAATGCTATTAATGCACTTTGATTTTTAAGATCTTTTTAGTTCATAGGCAATATTTTTGTTCATAGGCGATATATCTGCATGTGACTAATATTTGTTCAGAGTTCACCTGCTGCATGCTAAAAGGCTTAGCATAGAAGGATATCGTCCTTACGTAATATAATATATTTGTTTTTTATTATATCGTAAGAATATAATTATTAAATGGGTTAATTATCAAATTGGGCACTCATTTCACACCAATATATTATCCGGTGCACTCTCGAATTTTCGGTCTCATTTGAAACACTGTTTTCAGAAATCGTACCTGTCTTAAAAATAAAACGTTAAATTCGAAAACAAATTGTTAGTTTAAGAAGTGTTACTCATGAGGTTTTAACACAGTAAACTATAGAGATTATGTAGGTATAATTAATTGAATTTCCGCGTCTAAGAAATGGGTAAAATTGATGGTGGAAAAAATGGGTTATGAAGAACCCTAATAATACACATATAGGCTATAGCCATTTTTTGAATGCAGAAATTCAATTAATTGTGCCTACATAATCTTTATAGCCTATTGTGTTAAACCCCATGTGTAACGCATCTCAAACTATCGATTTGTTTTCGAATTTAACTTTTTACTTTTAAGACTGATACAATTTCTGAAAATAGTGTTACAAATGAGACCGAAAATTCGAGAGTGTCCCGAATGATACATTGATGTGAAGTGAGTGCCCTATCGAATAATTAACCCATTATTAATATTAGTGATATCTAATACAAGATGATATATATTATCATTTAAATCGTTTATGATATATATTAACATATGAAAGGATTATGAAACTTGTGAAATCAACGTTTATGACAGTTATAATAATAAAACATGCCGGTAAAATTTATGGGCAACTTATTTTATGAAAGAGTTGAAGCTTGTGGGTGTGGATGCTATTAAACCATCAGAACCAGAAAAAAATTAAAATATTTTTTTTTTAAAAAATCCGGGTCAAGTCACAAATCTCGGAATCCGGAAATAAGTCAAAATGGCCCGTCCCGATTTGACAATTTTGGTAATCCTCTGGCACACCATAACCCAAATGAGATCATGATCTTTTTTGTGCATTTAAGGTCATGTCTATGTTTATAAATCGAGTTGAATTCTCATATTACTGGATGTAGGATGAAAATATTACCATCCCTCCTTAAATTCGTAATATACTCGTCAAACTGAAATTGTACTTATCTGAGTATTATGAAAAGTCTAATTTTGAATATTTATTTTCAGATGTTTGTCATATCACCGATTTTCGTGTCTCCATATCTATAACTTTGATGAATCAAATTTTCGAATATTAACTTAATATTAATATATTAAATTTAAATGATAATAACTAAATTATTTCAAGATCTTTCAATTCGGGATCACTGGTTATGCAAATTAATGATTTTATTTTGCTAAATACGCAAATAAAATTTTCATCTTAAATCTAAAAATCATTTTAACTAGTCGGCTTATAACTTATACTCCCTCCGTCCCAATTTAAGTGAGCTGGTTTGATTTTTACGGAGATTAAAAAAAAAGTAGTAAATGTAGTTGAAAAGTGGTAAAGTGGTGGGACCTATCGCTATTTAATAATAGATTTGGGATAGTGGAGGAAAGTAGTGGGTGTTATAGTGTTTATTTAATAAAAAGAGAGTATACACTATAGAGGTAATGGGTGTAACAGTGAAAAGTAATGTTGAAAAATAGTAAATATTACTCTATAGGCTATTTTTTTTGGGACGTCCAAAAGGAAATGAGGTGACATAAAACAAGAGGGTATAAAACAAACGGTCTCATTATGCAGACTACTCACGGCCCGCATCCACCGAAACTGATCCACAATCAAAACCAAAAACCAAATTCCCGCTAATACGTATACCCGGCCGTGTCTATAGTTTATACACACAGTCACACACTCGTACCAAAACGAGACTACACAGATTCTCATTTAAACTTGATTTTTCTACGACCATGTCAATCTCACCGGAAAAGCTCACAACTCCGCCGGCGACTCACCTCCGTCAAATTCTGGATTCCTTCTCGTCTACATCCACAGTAAGTCTGTTCTTCACCTTCAATCACACACACACAACTTTATTTAATCAAAACTTCAATTCCACCAGTTAATCGAGCCTCAGAAGTCGAGCCAATTAGCAATCTCCACTTCCGAATTAGCCGATTTTCTCGCCACTTTATCCGAATCAGTTGCGGCGGAGCCGGAAAACTCGCAATTCGAGAACACTGCTTTAGAAGTGCTTTCTGAAATTCATACATACATATCGTCTACTTCAAGTGATCAGGTTTTTATTTTCGTGAATTTAAATCTTCTCATATTTGTGACTTTTAATAATATCCGGTTCAAGTGTGGATTAGTTTGTTGTACTTGATTTTATTTGTTCCACTGCGAATTGTGCTAAGTTGTGAATTGTGATTGAGATGTAGAATAGATTGTTCAATCGTTTTTCTATTATGTAGGATGTTATGGACGCACTTTCGTTTGAGTTGCCGAAAGCTGTTGCTAGGTTTTCGAGTGGCTCCAAGAGGTGTATAGATGTTTGTGAGAGTATTTTTGATAAATTTATCACCACTTGTAGCCCTCGGGATATGCTATCTATCCTCTGCGAGGTTTTTTATTGATCTTCCAAGTTTAAAAACTTTTTATTAAGTATACAGTTTCAATACTAATTATTTATTTTCATATTTTGGTGTTTTGAGCAGGCATTAGGCTGTGATGTTACAATGTGCAAAAGTTGTCGATATTATGCTTTTATATTTAGTGGAATCGCAAAAGGTAATAGTTGCTGACTCATGAATTGCATGTCCGATGGCTATATGATAAACTTTCTTGAATTGAATGAAAGAATTACCTCGGTGATTTGCTGAATCATTTCTCTTGAGATTCATTCTCACTCTAAAAAAAAGATTAATTTGGGGGCATATAGAGGATTGATTATGTAAACTCATGTAATCATCTTAGCATCAATCATGGCTGTCACGTCTATAATTCGAAGTGAGTCAATGGACATCCTGCTAGTCGACTAGTCGTAGACTAGTCGATAATAAAAAAATAAAATCTAAGACACACACACACACACACACACATAATTATAGTATTATAGATCATGTAATTTAGGTTTATAAGTTCTAAGTTCTAACAATTAACATAATTATCATTATGACATACTAACTTGATCTAAATGTGTAATGACAGTTGTGGTACTGATAGTGTTGTGCAAGAAAAAAAGTTAAAAGTTAAAACAGGAGTGCAGTGCAACATAAACATAACATAAGTAATACTTAGCAAATCCAGCAGACACAAAAAAACTTTTGGAAAGGGAAATAATAAAAACAGGGCAGATTGCAAATAACTTGGTTAAAACACTAGATTTCAGAAATCATCGTAAAGATCCAAGATATCATCTTGTGCCCGTGCTTCGTCACTTCTCTAACTTCTATCAAAAGTAATTAATTAATATAAGTTATCCAAAAAAGGTACGCAGCTCTAAAGTTTTGAGTAAACATTTTTATACATGTAAGTAATTATTTGCTTATCCCACAAACACATCTTTTTTTGACTTAAAAGTCATAAAGCTAGCTGCTCAAAGGAAACCAAACATGCTCGATATCTTGTGTGATTTGCAGGTTTCTTTTAATATTTTGTTACTTATATTTTTGAATTGTATTTTTTTAATTTATATTTGTTCGTAGTCTTCCGACAACATTATCAATTTTATACGATATCATGTGTAGAAATATTGATATACATAATTAATCATATTAATTAGTTATCTGTATTTTTGTATTTGTACATAATTAATATAATAATGTAAGTAAATGTCTTTTGTTTAGTTTCTTAATTTGTACTAAATAGAATTAGTGTATGTATATTGTTCTTTTTAATTATTATTACAGTATCTTTTACTATTAATACCTTTTTTTTAAAACTTTTGTGGGTTCCTCTGAGGGCCATGCCACATTATCCCCTTATGCTATTTATATAGAGGATTTAATCATTTCATTTTAATTGAGAAAAAAGCACAAGCATGTGGTGCTTGCAGTAGAAGTAGGAAGCACCAGTAAAATTTTAATTCCACGTCTGAATACTCTTGTTATAAGGAATATGTATTTATAGTAGCACACAGTTGATATATGAACCACTGTGAAACTACTGAGAAAACAAATGTTATGGCTCAAATTTTTTTTACTGGATATCACTACATCAATGATGTAAAAAGTTACAGGTATCTATGCAATTAAGTGATTTATAACCTTAATTTTGTTATGTTTATCGTTCTTTGATCAATTATTTTTCCCCTCATTGCATAATAATCTACACTAATAATTAACAAATTTGCTTTTGCATAGCTACTAGCCTACTATTGACTAAATATGATAACCGACAAGCTTTTGATTGGTTTAAGTGTTCAATGTGTAGACGATTTCCGTCAGAGTTGCTACTGAATAAATGAGCTATATATGAATAATATGAATTCCGGAGCTCAGAAAGTTGGATTGAGTTTGTTTCTTGGTTTTCAGTTTTTCCGTTCATTAAGAGACGGCACTTTGAGCACGTAAAAACTGCGGTTCCAGGAGTACTTAATATATTGAGTTCCATATCTATGGAGACAGATCATGAGGATGCAGATGTTGAGGACTTGTTTAACAAAACAGTTGAAATTGCTAGTTCCATACACACAATCTGTGTAAAGTTGGTTGGTGTCTATTGTACAATCTTGTTCAGTAAGCTTGTTCTAGTGCTTATTCGATCTTTATGCCGATCTTATAATTTTCTTGAACAGGAGGAGGAAGACAATGAAAAGATCCGTGCTCTATTTGGCCTCACCATTTTACAAATCACGGTTAATACTCTTGTACAATCAATTAGTTCATTTTTTTTTGGTGCTTTTTTTCTTCACCTTTACTTTAGTTTAGGGCTGCAATTTGAGGCAGGCTTTTCTTAGTCAAATTGGAGCTTTAGCATATAATAAATGATTTGAAGCTAGCTGACTTGTTAATGGAGAAAAGTTTGCTGTTCAAACTCGAGCTCAAATTCTTAATCAACAACCTGAGCTAAATCGAGTTCGAATTACAGCCCTATTTTGCCACTTAAATCCTAGTATCGTCTCGAAGGCGTTGCTGCACGGAGTTACATCATATCACCTCTTTTTGGTCTGGTACTGCTTTTTTATACGATATATGTTCTGTTTGTGCTATAACTTCTTTCTTGGTTCACAGGCTTTAACTTCAGTTTGCTTGGGGAATGCGATTTCAAGATGCTTTCCTCTGGTGTTAAAGTTGTTTCATTATCTTCAATACTGCCAGTTATCTTACCTTAATCTAATAGCAGGTGCTGATGTTGACAAACTAACGAGCATTGTCCTTGAAGGTAGTCACCCCTTTATCTTACAATTTTTATGAGTTTGACATGTTTTTTTTTATATTTTGTGATCTCTGAGGTTTACTGTTTCATCTGCTCTAAGGTGTGGATGATGAAGAGGATTTCATGGTCTGCTTTTCTCATGTCAACCTTGGAGCAGCACTAGCAGGTATATATATTTGGTCTTGAGTTGTTACTTATAGGTCAAAGATCCAGTAAAAATTACAGTTGTCAAATCTAGTGCCTCTTCTTTTTCTTGTGATCTTACACTTCCTTTATTGAAATGCAGTGGTTTGGGGTCAGATGTCCGATGAGGTTCCTTTGGCTGTCGAGATGGATTTGGCTAAAGTCAAAGATGAGTTACGAAGTCATCAGACAGAAAGATGGCAAGCTGTGGGCCTGTTAAGGCACATATTTCTATGTGCCAACCTCTCATGGATAATTAAGAAGTATGCCATACGATTTGTGCTTGATATTATGAAAGGCGCTGTCCCTAACAATAGCCATGTCGAACATGAAGACAACTCAATTTGTATGTTGAGTCTATGTGCTTCTTTGCAGGTGGATAGTATCACTCGGAGCATCTTTTACATGTCATATTTTTGAAACACATTCTTAAACTGTAATAATCTTTTCAGGCTGTTCAAATGGTCATTATGTATGCATCTGATCGGGTGACAGGGAAGATGGCTTTCGATGCATTCAAAATGGTAAGAAATTGATATCTATCTGTCTTCTTATCAACCCACATATAGCTGCAAATGTCCTGGTGCTCTTATCAAGCACGAGCTTTTTAAAAAAGCATGACAAGCTGCTTAATTACTGGGAACAGAATTAAGGCACTAGTTGACTGATGCTTCTTTACTTTAAGAATTTATACCATACCTGGTTATGTGATTTACATTTAAACTAAAGAAAATCTTCTTGTCCAAAGTTTAGACTGATGCTCTAGATGACAACTGCTGATTAAGGTAGTTTTGTGTAATATAAAAGTGGCAGACGTTGCATTACTATTTAATTAATATTTTATTCTACAATTACACAAGTTTATCAGCTTCAGATGATGGAGTATATATTTTGAATTAAGTGCATTAAATATGAAAAAAGTTGAAACTTTAAGCGAAACCTTCGTCCAGTATATGTCCGGCTTAAACTATGAGCACGAGTTAGAGTTGGAGATTTTCCTGAAGAGGATCTAGGAAATTTTTTAAAACCTGGGTGAAGTTACTCAACCCACACAACTTAAAATGTTGTTAATCTCTCCATTCCACTTAAAGATTGTAGCAGTCCAATATACCTGTTCATAGATCTCTTAGATGTAGCAACTAGCAAGTATGGGGGAAGAGTGACATTCAACCTCAAAATCAACTATAATTTTGCACTCTTTGAAGTACGGTTAAGGGAATTTTACTTTCAAGAATTGCCTAGTTTAACTTGGCAAAGTGCAATATACCTAAAACATATATTACTAAGGTAAGTCTGAAGAGATTAAAGGGTCCTTTGAGGATATAGTTCCTCTTTAATAGTATATTGCATAAGAAATCTGTATTAATAAGATTGTAAAGTTAAGGTGTTGGAGGTTGACAATATCACATCCTTTTTTCATGGAGTACTATCTGTTTTTCCTCTGTAGTAGTCATCTTAGCTATCCTTGATTAGTTAGTCACTAATGTTAGCTTAAAAGGTAATGCCTCGGTCGTCTGCAAAAGTCTGTCTTCTTTTCCTGCAAGTAGAGCCTAGTTGTGATGAATTTCTTGATTCATGAAACTAATTTAGTGGTAGTAAGGAGCCCCTTCGTGGTTCCTGCTTATAAATCATTTATGCAAATTCTATGCTGTTAGGGGATTCACAATTAATATCGGATCCGGATTTTGTAATTCTACTTAATAGCATCAGAATTAAAAATATAGTTTATACATGTGAGAATGCAGTTAGCTGTGTGCATACTTGTATTTTATATACTGTTTTTACTTTATTTAAATTTGTACAGTATAACATGGATATGATATTGATTGGCTTCATATAATCAGGTACTTGCAGATGTCCCGGCTAGACATAGGTTTGATATTTTGGTTTCTCTGATTAAGCATAGTGATTCGTCTTCCATGGTGAGTTACCGAGTTAAGGTTGTTTTTATTTTTATAAACTGAATAGTGACAGATGCTAGTTGTACAGATTGCAATCCTACTTGATTGTTTTAGAGAAGAAATGCACAAGGAAAGTTGTCAAAGGGTTGCAAATGGAAATGGAATTTCAGATGTAAAATATCTAGAATACCAAAATAATGTGTTTTGGAGTGTCGAGACTCTTGAATTGGTAGAACTCATATTGAAGCCTCCACAGGGAGGTCCACCAATTCTACCGGAGGATAGTGATGCGGTATCTCTCTTTTATAAATATTCTTTGTCATCTTTTTATTTTTTGTTCACTTTTTTACTATATTTTAATTGTTCTTTTACTGCTGCCAAATTCTGCACGACTGCTCTATAGAAGTAAAAACTATACTTATCATTTGCAAATAGAAACTTGACCTGTTAAAATGCAGAAGCTCCTTGGGATTTAGTTTCATTGGGATAATGCTTTGATGTGTACCTAGTACCTGAAACCTTGCTTTTAAGTTTTACCTTCGTATTTCTCCTGCTCTTTTTGATTGTGTTCATCTCAAATTTTAGAATGTCTTTAAAAAAACACATTTGTGTTCAACATATTTATTCTTTTGAAAATTCATATGAAATCTTAGAAAATATCAAGGTGTTTTTTTCATTAATATTGAAAATTAGCTAAAGAATCTAGAAGATATTTCAAGTAAAGGTGAGATGCATATTTTTCCAGCATTTTTCCAGCATTTTCCGAACATGAAAGATATATTAACACAATCATATAGTTAGAAGTTAGTATGTCATGATAAGTAGTTTTGTTATCTTAAAAAGAATACCTAAGAAATGAGAGGACAGATTATAGTATTTATTAGAAATGTAGCATTTCAGTTCTACTCTTTTTGCCAATTGAAAATTATGTTGTTTGTGGTCATATGTTTCACTTAATGTCTTAATTGTTAAACTAAGCGCTGAACTGGATGGTTGTGGTCATATGTTTCACTTAATGTCTTAATTGTTAAACTAAGCGCTGAACTGGATGGTTCTGCTTGTCAAATTGTTCTCATCTGCAGTAGCATATATTATGTTGATCTTCCAGTCTGTTGGATACTTGGATGAGAATAGTATGAACACCAGTGCCAATCTTGAAGAACTGATGCACTTTTGTTACAAGTTTGAGTATCAATTATTAAACTTGTTCGCAAAGTATGCACGATAAGATGATTTTCTTTTGAGTTCTTGGTAGCTTGATTGCTAATAAGCTTTTGCTCACAGATGTAATGCATAAAATATCATCATAACTATATGTTTAACTATTTTTCTATTTATGATGGACTGGAGTAGACAGTAAATGCATTACCATGTATGATCATTCTGCCATGACACCAAAGGAAAAAAAATGAAGCTATAGTGTCGATGCTAAATACTATGAAGTGATGTAAACATTTTTGAAGGCTGATCTTCTAATTTGGAGCAATATTTTCATCTGTGAACTTCTAAGTGTCCCGCTTTGGCATTGTTATGCTGGGCCTCTTATAGTCCAACTAGTTAAAGTTCACTTTAAATGGAGACTGATATCGTCTATATCATGTTGCGCAGGTACTATCAGCTCTTAACCTGTATAGATATATGCTGATTACAGAGTCAAGAGGTATAGTAATCCTTGAAATCTTATTATTGATAATATATTCCTAGTGATATCTTATTGGTGTCTTTTGGAAACATCAGGCGTGTCCACATGTGGATCTGTTTTCTGCTGTATGATTGTATTACTGAAATACATTTAAATATAGGCATTCTTTAGCTAGTAGTCACTGGATTTCCAGGAAGCAGTTAGAAGTGAAAACTTGTCGAGTGTGTAGGCATCTTAATAGCTTAACAATAAGGCAAAAGGATCATGGATTACACATAGTTTAACGTGTAACTGAAATCATTAAGAACTGAACTGGTACAATGGCAAAGCTCCTACTGTGAAATCCAATATTGGCAGAGACCTACATATACAGCTTTTCATGTCATGCACCAGCTGAAAAGAAAAGAAGTACAAGAAAATCTGTTTATTATTATTATATAGAAGTGGTACCTTTGAGTTCTTCAGTAAGCTTGCTTCTCGTGTACTCTATTTTGCTGCTACAACCATCTTTGGTTAGAAAAAGTATATATTTGAGTTTTCAGAAACCATTGTGGGGGGATGTTTTAGCTGATTGCTGCAGGTCGTTCTGACTGTTGTGTGCATACAGGGAAAACCAATTACACTGGCGCACTGTCTAAAGAGAACTTACAGAAGTCTTACAAGGAATGGCTTCTGCCTCTGCGTGTCTTGGTGAGGAGTGTAGCAGCAGAAAGCGAAAGGGATCACGATCATGTAGATTCTGAAGCATTATGTGCTCTCAACCCTGTTGAGTTAGTTTTGCATCGTTGCATTGAACTCATCGAAGACTATATGAGGTAATCTTCATTTTGTGTATCATACTAGGCCTATTTACCTATTGGCCCTGAAAACATCAGTGCCATTTGTGTTGACCTTATTTTGGCTCCATCGTGTGGGAACATAGGCGATGGGAAAAATCGGCCTGTATTGTCGTTGTAGACTTCAAAATGTTACAATTGAAGCTACAGTCTGCAGTCACAAGTTGCAAAAAAGAAGCTAAAACTCTGCTTTCCAGATATTTTTGGATGAGATTGTAATTTCTTGCTGTCTAAAGCACAAGCGAATATATAGATAAGTAATTCATCTCTTTTAGTGATTTATATTTCGAAAGAAGGGTTTGACTTATCACTTAATTAATGTCTCTCTAAATTAATAAAGCTTTCTGATCCAACTCTATTAATATATAAAGTTTTACCATACTTGTGAAAATCCGTTGGTCATGTATCATTTTCTATGGAGGTGTCGAAGTTTGATTCGTTACGATAATAACCTTCCCCTCATTTCGGAAAATGATAAACTAATAATCAATATTCTTTAATTAATTAAATGCAGGTTAAATTGTTAAAAAATCATCAAAATAAATATCTTTTTGTGCGATTTGTCAAGCAGCTGATATAAAATCTTGTTAAAGATTTTATCTTAATTAAAACTACTTCTATACGAATTAGAAGTCAGATATAGAATTCAGTAGAGTTAACATGAAATGGTTCTATATAATTTTTCACATAGATTTTGGTCGGTTTCAACATATCAGAAACAATTTTTTTAAATCAAAATTCAGTAATTTATATAATTCAAAAAAAAAATCTAGAAATCCTTTAATCAAACTTAATCATGCAGGTAAGTGCAATTTTTTTAAAGAATGACTGATATTGAACTTGAACCTACGATTTATGTAATTTGATTATTGAAAGTATATAATGAATTACCACCCTTTACACTCATTCAATTGACTGAGAAAAAAGTATAAAAATAAAAAAAAGACCACAAAAATCTTAAAAGATAAGTTGATGTCAAAATCCTAACTTCTCAGACAAGAGAATCCTTATTTGATTTCTTGACCTCATTCTCCTGATGTCCCAAAAGTGGTGTATTAGTGTCCCTGTCTTTAACCTGAAATATATCACATATCTCTCAGCAATTAAGGCAAATAAAATGCTACAGACACAAGCAGCCAGAATACAAAATGTAATCATTTTGAGAATTTTCATGTCAAAAAAAAAATCATTTTGAGAATTTTGCTCTGCCTGTATCCTGTACAAGAATACAGCATCTTTTTGTCGACAGCTTACTCGTTATATAGTACATTGTACAGCACAAACAAGATTAATTTTATGTCGAATGAGAGAGATTTCAGAGGATGAAAAATCATACCTGAGGAGAGGAGAGATCAACCAATTGTTTCTTTTTGTTTTCGTAGGTACAAAAGTAAGAATACAAACCCATGCCAACAATAGCAATGAGGATTCCAATAATGTTCCTAGCAGTGAAAGGATCATGTAGTAAAGTATATCCGAAGCCAAGAACAAGACATGTTTTCAGATGTCCCAAAACTTGATATGTAACCGGTGATGTTTTCCCAATAACCAAAAAGGTGCTGAAGTTAACCGATACAGCAATCAAGCAGGAAAGAATGATAAAGCCCTGCATCATATTGTACAGTTTCACTTGTTAATCACTTAATCCCAGATACGTGTACATGAGTTTTCATTTGCAAATTCATCAGACTAAGATATGTATACCAAGACAAGAGGAGAGTAACTGAAAGCAAAAACATTTTGCTTTGTGAGGTACTGGTCCAGTAGAGGGCCTGTTACAAAAAGGATCGCAGCTTGAAATGGGGCTGACTGGTACAGAAGCTGAGTGGAAGACACGTTTAGCCTCTTTTGTATTGTGTTTGTGAGCTGAAATTAGTACCATTGGTTAAGAGTAAACTCCTGCATCATTCTTCTCTGATAGGAATATAAACCCCAACACTCAATCAAGAGAGGGGCATGACAATGCTACTCTTCTAAAATAAGTTTTTTTTTATAGTAACAGTTTTTTTTTAGGACAAACGGATATATATCAAGACAGGGGAGATATAAGAAAGGATACAATTTGTCCAACGCATGTAGTTGCAATTGCTAGAAGAGAAAGAATTGATCCAACTAAATTGAGCTGAAGATCTGTCACTGAAGCCACCCCAACTCCCATGAGTAAGAGCAGAAGGGAGAGCTTTATTTTTTGGCTGCAACCATGAATGAATAAATTAATTAGCGACGAAAAACACCTCATACCGGTATATGTACAATATAATTAGTTAACCCCAAATGCAGATATCTTACCTGAATTGCTTGTTCAAGAAGATGGTCTCCAGTAACACTGTAAATGGTATAATGGCTAGTTTGGTCATCTGCACCACTCGAGCCCAAAATATTAGCAAGGTACAAAAATAAAAAATATGAGGATAAAATCAAAATTACATACAATAAATGCACGTACCTGGTAAAAACCAATGGAGTTGAAGCCAAGGCTCAAGTTAAGAAATCCAATGGAAACGCCATTAAGGATGCCAAAGAGGATGACAGTCTTCATATCAATAGATTTAGTCTCGAAGAAATTCAAGCGTTGGGCCACATGTAATGTGCAGTATGTTACCATCAGATGCCAACTTGTCAATGTAGTAGCTGATGATCATGATCAACAACAATCTTAACTAAGCTGATAATAACATTCAGAAAAACCATAAAGAGTAATCAACTCACTAAGTACCAAATGGAAAACCAAGATTGCTCATCAAGGCCTTGTTGCAAATCACAATTGACACCGATGAGGCCACCGATAGAAACAATGCACCAATCACACCCAGTTGAAATCCCATCATCATCTTCTCCATCTTATGTTTCACTGCAAATCCATTCTTAATTAACAACAGTATATTGAAAAATATTATTCTTATAGACAGATTAATGACAAACATTTACGAAACAAAATATTTTTCTTAAATTGGCAAAAACAAGGGCAGATGCTACTATAAGATTTACTACGTATTTATTGCAAGTCAAAAATTGTACATTTAGATTTAGTGATCGTTTTTGCGGAAATTTAAATACTCACGTGAGGCTCAAACTCGCGACCATTTTTATCTCATGCTGAATTCTAAATCTCTTACCAAATTTGCAATTCTTTTTTACAAGTGTAATAATGTAACATAAGTAGATATGCAAAGCTAGCTTTTGTGTAGAGATGATGAACAGAGCATTTACATCTTTTATTAATACACATAAACATATAAAAAGTGTTTGTGTCTGCATGTGCAACAGACTTGTGTAGACACTCACCTGCAGATATCAAACAAACGCCGCCGACAGTCGGAGCCGGAGAGTTGCTGGAAGGCTGTCACTTTGGAGAGAGAGAGAGGGAGAGAGAGATGGAGAGAGAGAGAGAGAGAGAGAGAGAGAGAGAGAGGCTTGTATTGTATGGGATGAAAAATTTGCAGGGTTTTTAATTGAGGAATTGTAAGTTGTATGGTGGTTTGGTACAATTAATTTCTATTTGTTTACTTGCAGATGGGTGCTTTAATATTTGTTGCTTATTATATACAGTCCAAATTCCAGAAGAAAGTAAGAGCATCTCCAATGGTACTCCTAAATCATTCCCTAAACAATAATATAAAATATGGCTCCTAGTAAGTTAATACACCGGAAAACGTGAGAACTCCAATGCTACTCTTTAAATTTGGCTCCTTATTCACATTTTATATTTATTTTATATAAATGAGAGGAAAAAGTTAACTAAAAGAGAGAGAAGATTGAAGGAAAAATAATATAATATTGAGTTAGGAGCTACTAGATGCTCTTTAAAAGAAAGGAGAGAGAGTAGGCTCCTAAATTTTTAAAGAGCATCTAGGAGCCCATTGGAGCACTAAATTTTGATTTGCTCCTAAATTTTAGACTTAGGAGCTTGTTTAAAGAGCCCCTTGGAGTTGCTCTAACGGCTCTTATAAGCAAACAGCAAGCTATTTGGTATTGCAAAAACTGAGGTAAGGTTATAATCATATTATAATCCCACTTGTAACTAATAAAAAGGTAAAGATACTTTGTTACAAATTTATAAATTATGTAATAAATATATTATCAAACATACATCTGAATCTTTATCATCTTTTCTTTCTTTTTTTTTTATATTTTATTCCTGCGGTGATTATATTTTTTCCCGAATATGTTATATTGCAGATGATATATTGAAATTTGATTATTATTATTATTTTAATTATGAAATTCATCTTTTTTATTCAAATACTTTTATGTTGCCAATGATATACTGAAATTTGATCATTATTTTTTTTAATTATTAAATTCTCACCCGGGAGTATTTCTATAGTTTAAACCATATACACGTAAACCTGGTTTGTTGGCACTTTAGTCTGTATAATGAATTGATAATACGATAATATAAACATGTTTATATACTATATTTGTGCGACTAAGTTGTCAAGGGATAGAGATCATACGAATAGAGAGATTTTAATTATGATACTATGAATAAAAAGGGACATAAATTAGGTGGCACGGCCATTTGTGTGCAAGTGTGTTTAAAAGAAATAATGCGAGAGAGAGGCAAAGAGAAAATGAAAAAATGATAGATGGATGTTATTGCAAGCAAAGCTGGGGCTAAGCAGCTACAGAAATGAGTTGGGTTGGTGAGAGATGTGATATGTATAACAAAATGGCTTTCATCTTACTCCAACCCCTCACCAACTTGTTTATTTTACATCCATAGCTACGATGTCGTTTGGGTGAGCTTAAATAAGTGATTAAAGTGTTTGGGAAAAAAGTAGAAGTCATGAAACAAAATCTAAGGATACTAACTTTTTATAAATGCTTCTCGACTTTGGCTAAAAGCTTCACCCAAACACCCACTATATCCGCCACTCTTCGCCATTTACGTACAACCACTTTCAAATTTTATGTAAGTTTAAAAAACTATAAATTTGTAGTTTTTCTTCGTGTTCCTTTATATTATTATAATTATTGAAAAAAGGAATTTTTTATTTCAAATTATTCACCATAATTATTAGTGATAAATAAGTAAACTAAAACCTCCCTTACATTTTTCAAAAGAAATAAGACAGAGGAATAATTTAATATAACTTAATCTTATTACTCCCTCTGTCCCATTTAATTCTATACATTTCTTTTTCACTGCTCGACACGCATTTCAATGCTCTTATAAAATATAGTTCCGGAACTTATTTTTGAGATTTTCTTTTTCTGTATAAAAATATAACATCCAAACTTTAATTCAGAAAAGAAAAATTTTAAAAATAGATTGCACAACTACATTTTATAAGAGCATTAAAGTCCGTGCCGCGTCCCCGTCCCCCTATGTATACTACTCAGGGGGACGGAGGGAGTACTGGATTTTATCCGTACCGGAGGGATGAAATCTGAGGCACATGAATCTGTATACTATAGTCGTTACCATCGTGCACATGGTCTCTGTTTAATTGAAATGATCCGGTTTTGAGTAGTGTAGCAAAATTTTATACGTAAACTATTGAAGTCAATGGACACATTAAACTTTCTTGGCTTCCTGTTTCCCTTCACTCACTGTTCCGAGATCTCACTACATACACGCGTGTACTTTTTTTTTCTTTTTCATACAACATTTGCTCATATCCATTTTTGATTCAATTTCAGTGATCTGTTCTCATTACTTTTTGTGACTCTTTTATTTTCAAGAATAAATATAAACCTTTTTGGACATATTAATTGTTAGTAGTCATATTTCATAATGAAATTAACTATTTCTCATTAAATCAAGATGATTAATATGGATAAAGATGAAAAGTATGTTTGATAGAATATTTTAGTAATTCTTTTAAAAGAAATTTGTAAATTGAGAGTATTTTCTTTTCTCCCAATTAAATGTTTGACGGTATATCTTGCTCTCGGTGCTTTTTCTATCACTTCATTAGTTTGTTGGTAATCTGGTTGTGTAATGTCAATTTATACATAGGCCATCAGTGGGTAGTGTGTGTCCTCAACAACCAGGCGGTTATTCAGTCTCACTTTTGGGGTTGGGACTCATGGGAGTATGGGTCATCACACTTATTCTTGTTGGTTGACTTGGCAACTTAAAATTACACTCAGATCTCAAGAAAATTGCGAAAGCTTGTGAAAATATATACAAACCTGGTCTCAACTATTTGTCAATTGTCTTAATAAATTCTGAGCATTAACTTTGATCTGTCGACAGTACAACAACCAGATAATTAGCAGCCGTACAACTACAAACATGGAAAGATTGCCGGATATAGTACAGAAGTTGAACCTCTAAGTTCAACGTTCATGTATATGCACAAACAACCTACATCCTCTCGACCACTTCATATAGTACATAATATGCAGGAGCCCACGGTACTCTATAATATATATATCTGCCTGGCGTAAAGGAAAGGGCTTTAAAAGACCCTTTGCATACCTTGAATGGAATAAAGAGATAACGAGAAAAGGAAATGTACAAGGTGGTGCTGCCAAACATGTGCTGTGCATTAACCCTTCTTCTTCTGCATAAAATATGCCTGGTCTGCATTGGTAAGTCGGTCTTGAAATAGAGCCCACTCACTTCTGCATCTTTGTTTCACCTACAAAAATGAAACGAGTCGTTTCAATCTAGTTGGAGCAAAAAACTTTTCCCCTTCAAAGATTTTATAGTTGGGAAATACTCTATATTTATCAATGTAAATAATTTTAGACTCTCAAATTGCTATTTTTTGTGTTAACATAATGTACCTTTAATTAGTTTTCTGTCTAGTTTACAAATAACTTATATATGGACAAAAAGTAATTTAATCCAATAAGAATTACTTTTGGGTACTAAACTTGTGCACAATTTTAATCCAACATGCATCAGGAAAAAAAAGGATAAAAAAAATTTCAGGGTATCTCAGTTTACTGCCAAAACAAAGAAGTTAAAATACTCGAAGTTACGAAATAGATGCATATATACACTTGAAAATGGTTCGAATAGAAGCAATAGACACAGTAGACAACAGATAAAACATACCCCTTCCCATGGAGCTTTACCATCCTCGGAGACACCCTGTAATATGATTAAAAGTATAGTCAAAATTTTGACCCATGAAGCGAATTTCAACAAAATCATAAACAAAACAAGGACTTCAAGTTCCACAGGACTTAATTCATTTCAATATGGAATCTGTTCACATTTCTTAAAGTTTGGCGACATAATGAGAGATCGTGATGAAGATAATACAGGCACATGATCTACTTAATCAAGATATTAAGAATTTGAGATGCTAATTTTAATTATGTACGGGATGCCTCATGCTACAGATGCAATGACAGCAAACAAGTGGTGCACTCTCATCCTAGTGACAATTAAAGAACACTATTTGGACTGTCATTTGACAATATGCCACTTATTTAGTGCCATTTGGAAGCCTATCCTTGAAACCAGCATGTCAACACACACACATGCAAAGGCATTTAATATAAATTCACAAATATTTACTCAGGAGTCATGCATGCGCTGAGCGATAAATTGTGTATTTAGATACCAATTATTACATCGGTACAAAAAAGCTTTGTCCAAGCATATAAAAGACAGCTGCTTCATTAGTTTCAAGTTAATGTCTCACCTGACTCCCAAGAGAAGGAATTACTTGATGAATAATCCACTGTGAATCAACAACACCGATTTTTTCATGTGCAGGCTGTAGAAGTGTAGAGAAGCATAAAGAATTAGTACGCCAATGATAATTTTGTAATCAAGCTTGTTTAATCATCAAAAAACCAAATGTATGCAGACGATATTTAAAATGCTAGTAGTAGGTCAATAACAAAATAATGAAGATAATGATGAGTTTGTACTTGTGCAGTATATACACGCAACATCTTTGATAATACAATTATAAAATAATAGCCGAAGACATCGTATAATGCACAAGTTCCATTCATGTAGATCGTCTGGCTAACAAACTTGGGTTAACAATCATAAAAGCATCAACATCTTGTATATGTGTGTGTGTGTGTGTGCAAATGATCAAATAGAAACAAATACTAGAATAGAAACTAGAAACATCATTGATTAGCGTAATTATACTTATTGATTATCTTCCTCAACCCACCAAACCCTACAGCCATCCCAACTCATCGCCCATCGCCACCACCCACATCCCAACCCACCAGCCCCGTATTCATACCCCATCCGCAAACACACCGTCATCATCCCTTCCACCTTCCACCTTCCTCCTCACTCTTTTCTCCTTCTCCTTCTCCCTCGATCTCTCTTCTGCCCCCTCCTTGCAGTTAATCGTCGAATTTGGTGGCGGCCGGAATCGACGGTGGTGGTGGTGATTGGAGGTTGACTTGTATATATATTTATTTAATTTAAAAAACAGAGCAATCACTAAATATAATTGTTGCAATCACTGGTTTCTAGTTTCTATTCTAACTTTGTTTCTAGTGTTGGAGGACTCTATATATACATACGTACATACATAAATACATATATATAGGGTAAAATCAAATACAAACTTTAAAATAGAAACCTGGGTAATAGCTTCAACGAAAATTCAGCATATTAGGCTGTCACTTTATCAATGTAATAGTTTCTTTTCAATCACTGGTGTAAGTAAACTAACCTAAGTATAGTTCTTGTTTATAACAATTTCGATTCACGAATGTCAATATTTCCCTCAATGTTTACTGCTCCCAACTTGGAACACAGTTCCTCTCCTATATAAAAAGAGTTGACATATTTAATTTTGTTGAACCTAGTATTTTAACACTATTACAGCGAATTCATTAGTAGTCACTATATGAGGTCTTTACAAGAAGTGGCCACACACACACACACACACACACAGGCACATGAAAACAAATGTCAACTGACAATAATATATATGAAATAACATAAAGCTCAAAATATTGGAACTTAGCGCTTCAGAGGAGAAGTAAAGCATCCACTAACCTCCACACATCTTCTCAGGGCAAAATCCAAACCCCACCCATGCACCAAATCATTCTACAAAGATATTTAGCATTTTAATGACTCAATAAATAAGCATTAGAAAAAAAAATGCATAATCACTTGTTTGGGAATACCCAAATATACCTGAATCATATGCCACACACACCGCCAAGCTTCTCGAGAAAATACTGGTGCCATAATCTCTACAAATCTGGATGAAAAAAATTTCAAATGACAATTTACTTACCAGCAAAGGGTGCAAATTACTTCAAAAATATATATACACATGACAATATAAACATGTGTGGGTAGCGTAGGTCTTGCTCGACCGATTTTTGCATACTTCATTTATTTGTTGCAGCTAATATGGCAGGAAGGACACTCCTAAACGGTTTGAGAACTCCTATTGATATTATTAAAATCTGACATCGAACTCAATGTAAAAAATGTCAATTGACAACGCTCATCATTGTGCTTCTTGCATTGCTGCACAGGCTAATCTTCAATCTGAGTTACTTGATGAGCAAGAGCTCTGATTCAGAACAGGAAAAGAGAACAGAAGTAAACAATGTAGAAGGATAACTAATAAATTAAGAATTTGGAGTAAGTTTCAACACTGGCATTTGCTTTCAACTAATAAGCAGTCTGAACTTTTATCTTTTATATGAAGCAACATAAGGAACTGGAACATAGTTATTTAATGTTGCAGCACAAACATCATAATCATCTTTTACATAGATGTTTATTATGACATAGATAGTTATATATTAACGATGCTCAGACAGTTGGTTGCTCCTAGATGGTTCCTGTTTAATCATGTACTAATAGAGTTGATAGATATTTCTTAAACACAATGAACACATTTAAATTGATATCCAATGGGAAGACAGAGAGCCTTACGCAGCACATGGAGGCAAATGGGGGTCACTGCACCAGCCTGGTCTCTCTTCTGTATTCCTGATAATTAAAGTGTAACAATTGTGAAACTTTATGCTATACAAACATTTCTTAAACAAAAAAAAAATAACAATAGAATATATTGTATCAGAGGAAGAGATGATAAACGAACTTGTGAACTTCTCTGTCACCTCTCCTCTTTGTCATCTGCCATGTGAGTCCATTATTGGGTTCAAGACCTGGTTGGGATATCTCGAGACCATGTTTCTTTACTAGTTCAATAAACCTACAGATTGCTCGCTTTATTATTCCAAGAACCTAATAGACATCACATACGATCGATATTCACAGAAAAGGAGAAGAAAAATACTTGTCCCCATTGAAGTGCTCAACACCAAGATCTTCATCCCAAATAAAAATGTAATCATAGGCTGCTACAACATCAGGATGCAAAAATCTCTTTGCATACCACCTAATAGGTTTCAAAGCAGAGAGAGAACACCAATATTAGTTTCTTCATAACAACCATACAACGTGCTATGAAGAACATAATTTATGAAAAATAATCAACAGAAATAAAACAATGAAAAACTTGCCATTTTGTTTGTTTCCTAACGCTGACATGAACGGCACGCTTTGACCATTCAAACTGATCCCATTCACTAGTTCGACCATCATAGTGGAAAAGCATAATTTGAAAATCATCGGAAAACTACAAAAGAACATCATGGAAAGCATCAGTACCTATGCAATATTAGGATATGCAGTAAATAAATAGAATGAATTACTTTTTTGACTGCAGCATCAATATTGTTTCTCTGATCAAAACCAACTGTAAAGGTTACCAGGTACTTTGGTTTCTTTTTAATATCCTGAAAAGAAATTTGCTAGTCAAGAAATTGCAAAAATCTGCGGAAAGCTAATCTAGATAAAAGTTAAGAATAGGACAATGGCCATGCAAACAATGTATACAGAAAATTTCTTCATTATCATTAAAATAGTTACCTTCTTTAGCAAAAAAAAAAGGGGAAGAAGTTACCTCAGTTGGATCACCCCATAATCTTCTTAACATATAATCTGTCTCAGAAACCACAATTCCTGGAGGCAACGTCTCAGCACCGCGAGGATTAGATGGAACAAAGATCTGGAAGCAAATCAAAAAAATCCCAAAATAAAGCCAATGTAAAACATTAAAGCTTTCGCTCAAATATTAGGCGGCGCAGGTATAGTGTATTAATATGCCAATTACTTACCAAACGTAGCTTATTAATATCTGAACAATAACCTATGAACTGCTTACCACTTTCTAGCTGTTGGTCATACTAGTGAAAGTACTTAAAATTCTTGGTTTATAAGAGAGTTGTGCATTTGTAACTGTGTCCCACCCATATACATTAAAATATTGGAATTTGATATATTTATGATAGCAATACCAAATTGAGTTCATGTCATAAACAGCAAGGACCTTAAGACCTTCAGCTCCTTTCCGAATCTTATATTTAAGCCTAACCAATGGCTGTTATGAATATCCCAAACCCCAACTCCACTTCCAGGTTCACATAAAATACTACATTATTACTCACTATTTTCTCAATTGACAAATTTCAATAGCAAGTTCTGTTACGATATGAATTGTTTCCATAATTTTCATAATAAACAGATCAAGTTACGATAAGTTCCTTCTTAACTTCCTTATCAATTCTACGAACATTGGTGTCACCATAAAAAAAGAAAAAAAGAACAAGTATTACAGTAAAGCATATGTAGTAGTAAATCATATAAAATTATACATAAAAAATGTGCGATGTGGTGGATATTGGGATTTTCATTTAGTCCACTTCGTTTCAGAAGTAGATCCTTTCACCAATTAATTTACTAGTCATGTTACTATTAATAATAAATACGAAAGAATTCTCAGAGACCTGAACAGCAAAGGAAGACAATTATGTTGGTATGTGGTAAATAAAAATCCATTTCCAGCAAGCTTAGAAATATTAGCGGCGAGAAAATAGTACCTTAGGTATTGTAGGTGTGTTACCCGAACCAAGATTTTCAGGAAAACTACGGTCAGCAACTTTGATATTATCATGGGATGACATAAGGCTCGAAGGTAAGTTAATCTGAAAGATTTAATCATATGACAATTATGAAATAGATGATGTTATGAAATTGAAGTACTGCTCAGTGCCCATAAATGAGAACTTACCCTGGTAAGCGAAACTGACGGAAATGAAATACCAATAAAATAACCGAATACCATTCCCATGATGGTTGTTATAACAAGTCTTGCACTGTCATTTGATTTTTTAAAAGGGCCACTGAAAATAAGGAAAATGAAGCAAGCAGGTCAGATTTAACTAGAATCCAAATCACAAAACTTTCAGTTATCACTCGTAAAATTTAAAAGTAAAAACATATATCCTCACAAACCTGCGATGGATGTTTCCCATGTCTGGTAAACTTCCTCAGTTAAAAAGGTTAGTACTTACGTCCTGACAAAAACTGATTCCTTGAGCATCTTTATAAATCAAAATCAATGTAAAACAAAGCATACAATTCACAAAATTGCTGGCCTATTTTTTTCAGAAACATCACATATATATATAACTTAACATCACATTAATGATCAAAAATATTATACAAGCATTTTATTCCATTCACAAGAATATCATCAATTTCATTAACTAACTGATACATTGAGATAAATGAAACCTGGTTAAAAGCTCTTGTTGTCACAAAGCAACAAACAAACAAAACTTTCGTTAAGTACTAAGTAGAACCATCTTTTTAGGTTTCCTTAGCAAGCTTAAATTAAGTTCAACACATCCACTCACTCGACAATCAACGTTCACACACAAAACCCATTTCCAGCCCTCGAAACCCTTCCATCAAAATACTATACAAAACACAACTCAGTTGCACAACAAATTCTAACAGGCGGATTCAAATCAAAGCATTCCTACTTCCTACATCACCACCAAACTATATTACATACACACAAAACTCAAATCAACATCAAACAAAACACCCCATTTCACCAAATCAACACTTCTTACAAAACTACCAGACTCAAAAACGAGATTCAGACAAAACAAAGATTCATTTCATAAACCCCAATTCAACTCACAACACAAACTAAATAAACACAACCCACGAACACAAATCAAATCTAATCCACTTCCCGACAAACAAATCACCCAAAACAACATTAAATCAAAACCAAAAAATCTCAACACAAAAATGCAAAAGCAACTCAACAGCATTAACAAAAACCAAAAACAAAATTAGGGTTATTACATACAAGTGGGTGGAGCAGAATGAGCAATATGAACACAAATATGGGCGTCGATATATATATACGGACATGTATTTGTGTGTATGTATAGGAGAGATCGGCAAGAATGAAAATGTTTCTCTCTCCGGGTATGTTTGAGAAGCAGAAAGAAACTGAATAATAATGGAATAAATAATTTAATATAATTATAAAATAATAATATAATTATAACAATAAAGCTAGTGATACTTTTGTCGAGTTTGTAAGAAGGTAACATGTGTCACCAGAGACTTTAACATGTTGAATTTTTGCTGGCCTTTCAAACATGAATTGTAACAAAGAAAAAAAAAGGGTCAAAATGGCGTATTATTTTATTTTATAATTAATCTCCTTTTTTTGTATTTAGTCGGTTTCCTAGAATTCCGAACACATCTGTAATCAAAATTTGAATTTTTTGGAGATTTATTTAATAATAATATAAAATTATATAATTAAAAATTTTATAATCTTCCCCTATAACCAGTAGCATGGGGACAAATTATGAATGACATGTAATTGGAAAAGAAAGATTGATGAGAAGGAGCTATGGACTAGATTCCAATGACAATATATAAAGTTGATGAGGTGTTGGGAAAATATTGGTCTTTTGAGTATATATAAAGAAAGATGCTATGCTTGAAAAATGAGATTCTCGTTTTCAAGGAGTTTTGGAATTTCAAATTAAAGTGGACGACAACTGAATTTATGCATTTCACTGTAGAGTATCAACCTTGATAAAATGAATGTGATGCTTATATTCACCACCATCACCTTTTTTTCAGGACAATGTTTCCCTGTCACATTTTCTATCATTTTTTGAATAGATGATTAAATTCGGCCAGGAAAAGGCCAATCACAAGTCACAACTATGAACAAAACCCATGTTTAGCTCCAGTGTAATATAGTTCTAGTAACATATCTTCTGAAAATCTCGAGATGTCAGGACCGGAGAAGGAGTATCGAAAATTCGAGTGGCCAAGTTAAAGCAGCCTTTTGAAAAAATAGAAAGAAAAACAGAGTAGAGTAGGAGAGTCAGAGTCGAAAAAGGAATTCTTCACTTTTTTCGCTCATTCAAAATCGTGCATGAGACTTTCATCTCACACAGCTCCTAAGTGATAAAAAAGAAAGAAGAACTCAACTTCTTTCTTATCTATTACCTTCCTCACATGTGTATAAGACCGGATCTATTCGATTTCTAAAAAATATAACTAATCGTTAATCTTTCGAGGAATCGTTCATCAGTGGTTGTATATATTAAAGTAGGTAGCATCAATGTACAGATTGGAAAAGTAAAAATGAATGTAATTCAGAATCTTGTACAATGTGAAGTTAGTAACCACCAGATGCTTGACATCAGATGACTGCACAATGTGAAGGTAGGCCTGTTTGATGATCAACAATGACTGTTTGTGTAATATTGCATTGAAGCACATCCTGTCTGAGCTTTGCCCCTGCGGCCTTGAGTCCTCTGAGCGAAACTGCCTGGTTAAAAAGGCTGAGTGATGGCAACTTTGAAGCTGGTGGCAACTTACCATCTGGCAAATAGTTGATGAAATGATCTTGTAACAATGGCACTTCATAATCACTTTTGCTGTGATCAAGTACATTGTCTTTTGCATTAATATGTGCCCCGGGTTCCATATGGTTGGTCGAAAAGCTGGTTTGGTTCGGAAAATTTGGATACAGACTCACATACCCTCTGAGGTACATCATGTCTATTAAGAACTTTTTCCATGAAGCTTGCCAACCATTTGTTCTTGACTTTGGTATTTGCACTGGGTTTTTCTTGGCATCCGCGGTGAATCTCATGTTCATGTATACATAGAATTCTCTCCATTGTTTTGGGAAGAAGACTGCGCCCCAACTACAGGGTAATTGATGGAGATAAGGCGTGTTTGGATGAATGTGCTTGAAGTATTCGGTTCCATTCCATCTAGGCCTCTCTTTTACTACTTCTATTAAACGGGGGGTGTAAAGAGAGATGGATGAGAGCTCTGGGAGAGGTGCTTGTGGATCGTAATGGTAGGTCAGAAGTGCGTATTTGATCCATAAGTAGTAGTATGGTGAGACTTCAATATCATCTTCAAGGAGGAGGCCAAAGTCATTATCTGAGGAGGGGTACCAACTTTCACTTACTGCGCGGATGAGTCCTCCTTGGACGATTCTTCTCCTGAGGATTTTAGGACCATGCGGCCACTTAAAAGATTGCACAAGTTTTAGGGTGGCCTCGTCTACTTTGTTATCCATGTTAAAACTGATAGGGATTTCATCATCAAGATAATAAGCAGTGCTGAGAGACTTCAGTAGTCTTGCCAATGAATGAGCACGATCCTGCGTGATGATGTTTATTGATATCCGCATACAGTTCCATTCTGCACAAGAAAATAATTAGATTTTATTTGCATAAATATGCCTACTATGGTAAAAAAAAAATCTCTGACTAGATTTACATTTATATTGAGATTTATCGCTCTTACTTGACAATGCTGTAGCGCGTAAATCAGCAATCCAAGTAACCTTTGACACAGAAGGCCTTGGTAGCAAAATCAGTGTTGACTTTGAATTAGTCTCAGTAGCCATTTTCAATGCTTTCAACACATTCAGATCAATATCACTCACTGCGATCACTACACTTGGGTTATGAATTTTGATCAGTCCTTTCATACTAGCATAAACTGCTTGTACCACAGGCACTTCTGAGTTTGAAATTCCTAGAATGGTGTCAATTCCCAAATCAAAGATCTTAAATCTTCTTTCTTTACAGACTTCCTTGGACCAACTTAAGGCAGAGGCAGCATCTTCACAAGCGCAAAATTTTCCTCCAGAGATAGCAATGTATGCCTTCTTGCCAATAGTGGACCTGAACTTAATAAAAAGCTGCGCAAGAGCTTTAGCTTCCTCAACAGAATGGGCATAAAAAAGTGCATCACTTCTTTGAGGATACATTGCAGCCCACTGTGTTACATAACCACTGGAGAGGGCCCTCCACCATTGATCATCGCGGACTTCAACTATATCTTTAAAAATGACTGTGGTTTCGGATACATAAGCAAGCCTATGTTCACTGTCACCCCAGGTTTCTTTGTCTTTTGGATCAACAGGTAAAACAAATGAACCAGCATTTCTGTACTTCTGAAGCTGATAGCTGCATATATGCCAACACTGATAGTCATCAGAACCATGACCATAATACATTAATGCTTCACCGAAAGGGTCATGTAATTGTCGTGCCTTACACTATATAGGCCTGCACTGCTATATGATTAGATTTGGTCGCTTAAGTATCATCTATTTTATAAATCTAAGTCGTAGTTTATGCAAACTAAGAAAACTAAATTACTAAAATTACATACCTTAGGTGAAGATCTTCACCGGTCATGAAAGTGATGGGTGTTTCAGTGAAAAGTGTTTTGACAAGGTCTGCTGAAAGAAACCAAGAGCTAGAAAGAAAATCAACCTGCACCATCTTTTCAACTGTGATATTATAAGCAGGGTCAGGCAAATAAAGACCAGCCTCTTTTGATCGAAACTTTCTGTAACTAGGAAAGCTAAAGTCTTTCTGTCGAAAAGGCAAAAGCCTCCCAATGCTTCCCAGTACTGAGTTCTTATACTTCTCTGTCCCTGCAACATGTGATAATATCTGTATCATTTTTGTACCTGGGATCATGTCGTCGTCAAGAATGTATACAAGGTCAGCTTCGGTCTGCAAGGCCATTTGGAACCTTCCATAATACTTGAAATCATAGCTTGAGCTGATGAAACTTATTCTGGAATCATTGTAGCTCTCCACGATTCTCTTTAAGATAACTTCTTTCGGACTCCCAAATGAAAGTACCCAGACGTGGTGAAAGGGTAGTGTTTGATGAAGCAAAGACTCGAGCTGAGCACAAAGTGTTCTTCTTCTGAAATGATTCAAAATTACAGTCACTTTAGGAATGTTCGAACCTTTTAAATCCCACTTGGACTTCATTGCCATCAGCTCAGTAAGCGTCTCCCTGCCAAAAGACTTGCTCTGATAATCAAGCACTTCCTCATAAAGTTCCCTCCTCATTCTAATCATCACCTCATCATTAGACCTCTTCTGCACAAAATCAATATTCTCATTCTCACACACCGTCGTTTGCTTCAAAGCCTGCTGGTATCGACTCACTACGTGTGGCTGGACGATCAAGTGTTTCCATTGGTGTGCAATTCGCGTAGCCCATGAAAAGTCCGGACTTGCCTTCGAATCCAAAGAAGGGCTCATGTGATACAAGAGGAGCGTTGCGTAAACTGCAAAGGTGAACTGGAGACAAGTGAGCACTGTCACAAGCCTACCCGAGGTACTCTTTTGTACTCTCAACTTAATAGCTTTTCCTCCAGCATTATCACTAAGCATACCATCAAAATAATCCCCGCTTTTCATAATCAACTGTTCTCAATTTTTTTTTCTTTGCAGAGATGTATTATACATGCAAATAATATCAGAATCAAGCAGAGAGAAAGAGAGATGTGTGATCTGTGCTTAAGTGAACAGGAAAAGAGCAAGAAAGCTATGGAAAGACACCCCCCATGAGAAACGCAAAAGGCTCACATGGAGTTGGCGTCTACGATAATAAAGATGATTAAATGTATGAATGTCACGCCTTGCTTCTCCTACAAAATCATGAAAACGAGCTAATTGAAAGCCTGTATTGTAGGCGTGATAAGAGGGCACTTCTATCCCGAGAAGAAGCCTCTACTTCTTTAATCTGCAGTGGAGCATTAAAATGAGTGTGCATGTAGTACTAGCCAATACAAAAACATGCATTAATTTATAAATTTTTAAGTGACCAATTCTGCCCATTTTTTGGGCATAATATTTCCTTTGAGTCCATTTAAATACAACAATATTGAGGGTGATGGAGAGTCGAATTTGAGACTTACGGCAAATTTGAGTTATGATACCATGTAGAGAATCAGTCCATCTAAAATCTTAAGATGTTAAGGAAAGATCATAAATGAATCTTATGTCATACTTCAGCAAAATTAAATTTTTTTTTTTTTACTTGATAATCTTGGTGGATAAACACCTTGCTCATTACATGGAGCACGGTTCGATTTGTCTCAGTTTTAAAGATACAAGTCAACTTGCTATTATCCACAAAAAAAATATAATTATGGAATTATATATGCAAGAGGATCTGAGCGTTGCTTTCTGAGCAAATCAAGGATGGACTTACAGGGAGCAGCTCAAGTTGTGGAAATAAAAATAGATAATGAAAATTCTTATATAATTTTTGAACAAGTGACTCATATTATAAAGTCAATACGATCAAAATGTCGACTTAAGTTAAACACATTGTTTACTAAATAAGCCCATCTGCATGCTTTGACCATACTGTATTAAGGATTGCAGCAACATGGAGTAGTTTCATTTTGGCCCTTACATAGTCTAGTCATTTCTGGCTTCTGCAATGGGTCAACACCAGGACTTGATCCTTCTGCTTCCACTGTCAACCTTGCTGCACACATATTGAGAATCCGGATGAGGGCGAGGGCACATTTTTGTCTGAATGTACTTTCATATCTTCTGTCAGAGCTGCTACAGTCCGCAGGGATTCTTTAGCTTTGAGTTCAGCAGTTATTTTCTGTATTCTGTAGCTACGCCATGCTGCTTGTACAATGCATGCAGCCCACGTTCGCCACTGGTGAGAATGTCGGAGTTTTGGCCTAAGCTGTTTGCTGTGTAGTCTTCCAAATCGGGAGGCAACAACTTTTAAGTCTTCAGCTATGAGAGCAAAGGCTTCAACTTCAGAAGTGGCTTGTACTGAGTGAGTGGCTGACGGACGAATGACACTTGGACGAGGATCAAAGGCCCATGTTAGCAATTCTTCCCCACACAAATCTCCCGGACCAATACCAAAAGAATGAAAGAAGCCACTCTGACCACCATTTGTTGTGCAAGAAAGAAGCTTCCCTCGGATTATAAACAACATTTCATCAACGAGTCCTCCCTCGTACACTAGGAAAGTGTGTTTGGTGAACAGGACAGGCTTGAGCCTCAGACATATGGCTTCTAGCATTAATTCATCCATTTGATCAAACAGTGGAACCTGCAGTTTGATAGAAGAATTAAACAATATATCAGAAATTAAAATAAAATATGATGCAAATTATTTTATACTCAATTTGGATCTGTATATTCTTGAAATTAACATTGGATTGATATCAAAAAGGGTCTAGATCAGAAACTACAACCCTTCAAGTAACACATGCATTTTCTCTTGACATTGTTTTTTATTGTACAGTAATAGAACTCAACTCTCACCAGACTAATGCAGGAGGGGGAAGGGGTTGCTATAAAGGGGACAATGGAAATCAGGATAGGATACCTACCCGTCGAACAAGATCGTAACAAAAGTGTCGTTTTATATCTCTCCTAAGATCCGGTGGGAGATCTTTCAGAAGAGCCTCTTCATCGACTCCTCGAAGAGCAACCCACTTATACTGGTTGTATTTCCTAACACGCTGTCTCAAGTCCTCAGGCAGTTGCCTCCGACGCATCCATTGTTCTGTATCTGTTTTCTTCATTCTCCATTCCTCTAATCGAACTGTGGTTGACTGGAGATATGTCTGCAGTGCAATCAATTTTTGCAAGTATTTTAAGTCGCAAAGAGTGAGAAAATCACAGAGTTAATAATTAATCCCTCCAGTGAGCAAGTAAATCAGTTATTAGCTATTGACTATCATAAAAACTTACTTGCATATTTCCAATAAGCAACGCGAAGAGAAGTAATCCCAGAACTGCAATGATAACAGCAAAACATATTTCCCCGGCATACGTGGTTGTACCAAGACCTTGCCCCAGAGAACTGCACAACTTACAAAAATTGTGAGCGGTTATGGTGGAAGCATTATAGCACATGCCATGTAAGTGGAAGCACTAGTAGCAAATGTATCCTCCAAAGTTCAATTATAGTCATGTTTCTGTACATGATTCTTCCACTTGACCAAAACAAGTCTGTTAACAAAAAGTGGTCTACAGACAGTATATTACCTGAGGTTCCTCAAGCCCCACCAAAGGCAATAAAAATATTTGTTACAGAATCGCGAAGTTGTAACATATTTGGTCACTGCATCGCCATAGATACCAAATGGATAAGAGCTGGCTCTTGGATTGCATATAGACTTGATTTTGCTCGACTTGAACCAATTACTTCTTACAGCATCGTTAGCCTTGTGGCAATCAAAGTAATCATTTTTACATAATTCACTGAGATTGCAAACGCTTCTCCAGCATGCTTCTTGTCTGTCAATAGATAGAAGATACCAGCAAGCTCCTACAAACTAGATTATTTTTTGAAATTATATGGTAATATTAAAAGTCAAAAAGAAGAGAAACAATTGATGAAAACAATGCTACAGACTTTTGTCTTCTAAACACGGCATCATATGCAGCACTCTGCATCATCATCATTTATATACAAAACAGCATGGGAAATATAAATAATTAAGTCCCTGAAAGTGTATATAAAAAGAATCACGCAGATTTTGTTAGTAGTGATATTGAATCACCAACAATTCCAAATGTATATGTCACAGGCTAACCAATGCCTCTTAACATATTTGGCTGAAGAACAAAGAATCAGAACTTAAAATGTTTTGAACATCTTTTGAACATAACAGTAGTTGGATATTAGTGTTAGGAGTTGTCCGGGGGAGGGGTAGATAGCTAGAATATAAGTGGCCAGAATAAATCCAATCAAATGAGGCCTTTTGAGAGGTGACCAAAAACAAAGCCGGGTTAGGCCCAAAGCGGACAACATCATACTATTGTTGAGTTAGGCTAGCATGGCAGGCCCAACAAGTGGTATCATCATCAATACATGTGTATTAAGTTAGTAACTTATTTTTCTTAAAGGAATGATAAAAGATATCTAGTACTTACATGACTAGCTAACATATAGAGCAACAAGTTGTACGCGGCTCCTGCCCATGCTGTTTCTGTCACAGAACCTGTGACTTCGGCAATTTTAGCTGATAATGGAAATAATATAAGAAATAGTCTGGGGAGGTACTGGAAAATGATAATGAATTTAAGGACATCTCTCGTGTTGGCCATTGTTGAACCACTCAAGCTTGGTATAACAATCCAAATTAGTACCTGACCAAAGAACAATCAACCTTTTACAAAGCTGTAACCTTGCTAAATGCAGGGAGATTATGTAGTGGTGTTACAGTAAATTTAAATTGCAACATACCTGAGGAAGGGGCAGTGAAGCAATCAAATCAATCCAAAAATCTTTAAATAAATACTTCTTGGCTATCAGCCAGTAGTCAGTAACTAGTTCTCCTCGCCAGAAGACACGGGAAGAAGGTGCCTCATAAGCTGTACGAAACCTTACATATATTTGAATCATGTAAAAGGCATCATTAAGTGACCTGACAATAGTAAGAATCACTTCAAGGGTTGTGCCAGTATCGATGCAAAGATTTTCTTTGACTACAGGCAAGTAAAAGAACATGGGGTCGGCAAACAAAGAAATTAAACATGCTACTAAGAAAATATTGTTCCATCTACGACTGATTGGACCTTGAGGATCCATTTTCTTCTTCTTTGCCCTCTCATAGTCTTCCCGGATGGCACTTAAGAGTGCTTTGGCCTTCGAGGATCTCATGTATCTTTGGTGTCGAATCTTATGCTGCTGCAGATAATAAAGTCCAAAGATTTACAACTTCCAGCTGAAAAATAACCAGCCAAAGTCCTCTGTGATCCCTCTAATCCCAAAGTCAGGCACTAGTTCAAGTTTAGTGTATGTACAGGTTTCTTATTTGTTAATGTATATACTACACGCATCGGAATTTTCACTCCCCATGCAAGTAAGGGTCAACATGGCATGGTGATGGTTGTTAGAAGCAATTAAACAAATGACGAACAATTGGGTGAGAAGCAGGATACATGCCTATCCAATTCTTCGCACTTTCTTTTCTGGATGTCCACTCAATTCTTTATATTCCAAATTTTTTTAAAATTAGTAAAATTTATAATATAAAAAATTAAAAACTAATCTCACCCAATACTTTCATCCACCACTTTGCCAATTTTCTCACTCAGCTCACACTACTTTATATATTTTTCTTAAACTCTGTGTCCAGCCTCAATATAAAGAATTGCATAGGACGGAGAGAGTAGTTTATATAAATGAAGCTTCTCGGTTAATGGATTTCTGTAAGTCTGACGACCGGATTAACTAGACCAACTATAGTATCTTGACACAGAGGCAGATCTTAGAAGGGGCAAGAGGGAGCAACTGACCCCCCTTAATTTTTTTGTTTGTTAATATTATACATATTTTTAGGTTGTAAAATTGAAATTGACCCCCCTTAATTTTTTTGTGACCACTTTTAATTTTTTTTACAAAAAAATTGACCCCCCTTAACTTCATAGTCAGATCCGCCACATTGTCCTTTTCCCAGCTTACAATTTTTTTTAAGAACTCCTACTTTAACATTTTCTCCCCTTCTTCGTTTTATTTTAGACTTTTGTTTTGTTCCTAGAAAGCTATAAGTTAGCTTTACAGGTTGCACTCCAGGCTTTACTCTTGTTTATATACTTAGAGTCAAAGTAAGATCCAATACAGATTTGGCTGCCACATTTGACTGATATCTAATTACAAGTAGTGTATTGGCGGCTAAACTACAATTTGGAGTTGCTGAATCAAAGACTAAAGAAGACTTCTGCGCAAGGAAATAAAGATGAAAAGACAATACTTCACTTTACATTATAATTTGGAAAACGTTGCTAGACAGTGGTATCGGATTACAATTGACAATCGAAAGAGAGAGAGAAACAACATACAATGAATTTTCTTAATATGGAAAGTATACTCGTAATCAGGGAGCACACAATGGTCTGGATTCATAAGCACGCAATGCTTTATCACCTGTATTGTAATTTACCTGTCATTTGAATACTAGTGTTGTCGAATCCAACCATTGAATTATGATCAAAACTGGTGCTTCCAATAGCGTCTGAAAGCACGCTCTGGTTGAGCAGGTACTCGGTCTCAGTATGATCAGTTGTCGAGTCTTTATCTAACCATGGATGCTCGACCATTGCTTTCAAACCCTCTAGCTCCGTGGCTACTTCCTTCATACTTGGCCTTTTGTCTCCTGTCATTTGTAAACACCTTGCTGCCAGCATAGATACTTGTTTAATCTGCTGAATGTTCTTCTCATCATTAACTAGACTTTTTTGAATGATGCTAGGCATTCCATTGCCAGTCCTCATCGAAGATATGAAGTACATTGATAGACTTCTATTTTTTTCTGGCCTGTCGAAGGATATTGCAGGCTCTCCTGTAAGAAGCTCCGCTAAAACCACTCCAAAACTATAAACATCGCTCTTCTCTGTCAATTCACTTGAATGGAAGTACTCTGGATCCATATATCCGAATGTCCCTTGCACTAAAGTGGCTATTTCAGCGTGATCTCGAGGCACTAGTTTTGAGGCCCCAAAATCTGCCACTTTTGCAGTTAAATTTTCATCAAGCAGTATGTTGTTGCTTTTGATATCTCGATGAATGATTGGCGGAGAAGCAGCAGAATGCAAGTAAGCAATTGCTCCTGCAATTTCTGCAGCTATTTGTAGGCATAATTCCCATGAAAAATAGGTGCTAGTATCTTTACCATGGATATGGTCAGAGAGGGTTCCATTTTCGATAAACTCGTAAACCAGAGAAGGGACTTCTGTCTCCAAACAACAACCTATTAGTTTTACTACGTTGATGTGGTTGATCCTGGAAAGAATGATCACCTCGTTGATGAATTGTGAAGTCTGGATCTACTCACTTATTTTGGACTTCTTGATGGCAACTTCTGTATTATTAGGATATAGCACTCCTTTAAAAACTGTTCCAAAACCCCCCTGACCAATGATTCCAATTTCATCATAGTTATTTGTGGCTTTTTTGAGATCTTCTTCACTAAAGAGCCTGGTTGTTTTGGCCAAGTCATTGTCTTTAGACAGCTCTTCTCTAAGTAAAAAACCACCATTTCGCGCAAAAAACCTCTCTTTCTGTTTGATGTGCTTTCTTTTTGCCAGAAACCAATATATCCAAGCACTCCCCACAACAGGGCCGTGCTCACAGCTGTAATTCAAACCATACAATGAATAATCAATCACTTTTTATGGCATGTGTTGGGAACTTGGATTTCATTTGAAATCCACGATTGATCAAATAACATGTTTGGATACACACAAAAAATTGGATTTAAATTTCATTTTGAAATCCAGATCCAGCAGATATTTGCAGTATCTCGAGCATATATATCATATATCAAGGAATGAAATAAAGGTTACTTACCTATTGCGATGCCAGATCCAGCATCACGACTCTTTTTTTCGCAACCTTTTCCATCAGCTGTAAGCTTATGACCATGTGGACATTGACATTGGAAGCTTCCAGGCGATTCGTTGTGACATGTTGCAGGAGGCTGACAGGGATTTGAAGTTGCACATTCGTCAATATCTAGATGGGATTGGTAATGAGTTAGTAGACGAATAAAATGTATAATATAATTTAGAAATATATATGCTTGAGTAGATAAATAAATGACAGATTCTAATATTCTATTGCAATAATGAACAGCATAGCTCTCTGAATTATAATTATGTGACAGAGGAACAAATCAATTGACATACCTATGCAACCATTAATCAAGTAAGGATTTCCGTGGTAGCCCGATGGACAATAGCACCGGTAGCCAGTGCCCTTGCCATACTCTGAATCAATGCAGGTGCTATCCGGTGCCACACATGCATAACTTGCTTTATTCTTCTTTGCTATAGCACAAGTTTGATTTCCGACAGCCCAATCAAGCATAACAGGAAATGACCTCTTCTCAAATGTGATCAAGTCCGAAGAAGAGAAGTTGTAAAAGCCTTGTTCCGCAACAAAAGCTGAGCTACATGGGATGTCTGCTAAAATTGAGTTATTGTAAACCTGAAATGTCACTTCAAAGTCCCTGGCACCTATTGGCAGTGAAGTCTGGCAACACCCAATCCCGGAGCATGATCCGTCTACCACGCTTTCGACACGGTCACATACTGAGGCACATCCAGTCGTGTAGTTTTGAGCCCGTTTACCTGTGATGAGTGCTAAAGTTGAGCATCCAATGACAGTGAACTTATTGAGGGTGCTGTTGACTTGAAATTTAGATAATCTAAGAGCAACCGAATATTCTCTGAATTTTGCTGTTATATCGTTGTAACAGATGCGAGCTGCAGGAATTAAAATGTGAATATGATGATCATCGAGCGTTATGTTAAGTACAGGTATAGAACTTTTTCCGAGGCGAGGGGTGTGGTCACTGCAGTTGATAAAAAAAGAGCTAGCCTTATTTTCAAGATAGCAGCCTTTTGATGTGCCGAACGGGTAGGGAACCACAAGGCCACCGCAGGTGGGAATACAACCAGGCTTCACAATTTCATATGCCGGTAGTACTGGTGCCCGTGCTGGTGCGGGCATGAGTGCGGGTGCGGATTGTACGATATAGATAGTAATTTGAGATAAAAGTGTGAGCGGTAACCAAACAAATATCATACCTAAATTATACATTCTCTCAGTTTCTAATATTTGCTTCCCCTTTGATCCTTTGTTACTTCAGTTTTATAGGAAGATTAGGTGCATAGACCTGTGTTCGAAGGAGTTTAAGTCGTTGATATTAACACTCCATCTGCAGAGCATTTCCACACGCTGCAGACAAGTCAATGGCAACTAGTCTCGGTTCGAGTTTTGTCTTTTTATTTATTATATTTTTGTCGAAATTTGTTTTTGAAATTCATTTCATGTTGTCATGCATAAACGAATACTATTGTGTGTATTATTTCTTGTAATTTTACTTTTTAATCCTTGATAGGATATACGTACGCAATTTTTTCAATCATGAAATTGGTGTTTTTAGCGGCTTCTTATTCTCTATCAATATTATTTAGCTATCAAGAAACCACAACCTTGATCACATTTCACACTAAATCAGTTACACTATGCTACTAATATAAAGATAATATACAAAGAGAAAGAGTAATGTTATGCATCACGTTAGTCAATTTTTTTTTCTCAACGGAAAATAAATAATTAAATTTAATTTAATAGTTAATATGACTATAATATAGGGTCTCATTAATATTAATATTGATGTGAGTAAAATCAATCATAAATTGTCAATTGAATTTGAAAAAAGAATGTAATAATTTTTAGACACCTAGTATTTCATTAAAAAAATATTATTTTTGATGTGCTGCATTTGGCAACAGAAAATATACTATGGGAACTTATTATAGTCATTTTCCGACTGATTCATGTATATATTTATAGATATGGAAAATGTTATACTCTATATTTTACTGTATCTAATAGCTAGATTTATGTGCATGCACATTTATATTTCTATTCATCATTATTATGAATAATTTCATATATATTAGTTTTATATGTGATTATAAATTTTTTAATGAATCGAATATGAAAAGGGGAAAAGAACAAATATTCATGACATGAGCTAACCTAATATAAACTTCATAGCAAAAACCGAGAGGTATTAGTTCTTTTCGGTGTCAACATAAACGTGGAATGAAATTATATGAATTATTGCAAGTGTAGCGAGCGATCGCATTTTGATTTATTGCAAGGGCAGCAAGCAGGAAACTCTCGTAGCATTTGAAAGGGTGTTGGTTATGTGTGTTTTAAATGATATTCACTCTTCGGCAAAAAAAAAATGATATTCATTCTGTTGTTTTTATTTGTTAATGGTAATTTTTAATTATTTGACATGCATTATTTGACGCATATTATTTGATGTATATAAAACTTTAATTCATTTTTGAATTTTTTAATAAAAATTTGAACAAAAATATTTTATTTAAAATTAAAAAATTAATTTATGAAATTATATTATATAAGAGTGTTGAAATGTGTGCTGAATATTTTATCCAAAATATTAACAAACCTAGACGCACTACTAGAAATTCGTCAATAAACATCGGCTAAAAAGCGATGTCTTTTGAAAATACAAGCGATGTCTTCGCGTGCGATGAGAAAAGTAGGTACATTTCACATCGTTTTTTGAGCCGATGTCTATAAACAATATACACATCGTTTTATATAACAATTTGATGTATTTTTTTTAAATAGATACCTTCACTATAATTTCAGGTCCTCATTCCTATGTCTTCTATATCATTTTAAACTTGTCACATGCTTAATAAAATGATACTTTAATATCTTAAAGTTTTTGTTTTAATTTTGATTTATTTTTAATGATTTTTTCTTGTTTTATAATGAGGCGGGAGTGAATGTATATGTTAAAGGGGGGAAAAACAGTAAGGGGGGAACTTAAAAAATTGACTAAAGACGGGGAGCGCTGGGGCACGGGCTTTAATATTTTTAAGATTGAGATTAGACATCGCTTCATAAACAATGTGATGTGAAGAAATTTTAAAATGAGATTTTAGACATCACTTATGTTAAGGACTGATGTAAAGATACCAGAAAGACTTCACGAGCGATGTAAAAAAGGCATTTTACATCGGTGACATTTTCGACTGATGTCTAATGTGCGATGTCTATTGACGAATTTCTAGTAGTGACGGAGGGAATATAAGATATTGATTCGGTAGAATTATGTGAATTTTGTATTTCGGATATTGTTTATATATTAATTAAATATTTTTTATAAATAAGTGTTTTATTTTTAAATAAATATTTGTGTGTGTGTGTGTGTGTGTGTGTGTGTGTGTGTGTGTGTCTATATATATATATATATATATATATATATATATATATATATATAGAGTCATACTCCAATAGAAACCTCCTATTCTAGAAACTAAAAACCAAGCTGAAATATCACTAAATCCTAAAGTAAATACCACTAAATTCTTAAACAACCCCATATCCACCTCCATCTTCACCAACCCCACCTCCACATCCGCCACTGCCACCACCTCCGTCGTCACCTCCTCCATAACCACCACTACCTCTATGTCGCCCGCCCCCTCCATCTCCACCTCCACCTCCATTATTTCTCTAACAACACAATCTCCACTCCATCTTCACGAACCCAATCTTGGTCGCTGCTTCAACCTCCTTCAGCCCCGTTCATACTTCTTTCTCCACCTCAGCTCAACTTCAAAACGTGGCGGAGCCACCACTATTCCGGCAACGCTCCAACCCCCTACTTCAAGCCGCCCACACCTTCGCTACAATCATCCTTCCTCCATCTCCACCTTCACCTCCACCATCTCCACCACCGTCACCACCATCTGAATCGAAAACGTGAACAGATCTGGAGATTTGAGCAGTTTTTGGAACATATAAGGAGATTCTGGGCGGTTTCTGCAAGTTTTCACTAAGTCTTGCAACACAGATCACTAAATCTTAAAGAGAATATCACTAAATTATAATGAGAATATCACTAACTTGTATTGGTTTCTAGTTTTTATTTTAAGAGTGGTTTCTATTTGATCATGAGCCTATATATATATATATATATATATATATATATATATATATATATATATATATATATATATATATATATATATATAGGGTCATGTTCTCGTACAAACTGCTTATCGTACAAATCTACAAACTAACCCAGGCCCAGCCCAATTCCTAAAGACAGCCCAATTAACTAACCAGCCCAGTTTAAAAAATAAAAACCACGCGACTGATTTAAAAACAGAAAAAGGAAACTATACACGCGCATATACATACATAACCGTTACTCTCTCTCGCTCGCACTGTTCATCTCTCTCGCTCGCACAAGGTTAATTACTAAAAAACTGAGATTAACTACTGTTATTCTTCGATTTCTTGTGTTTTCTTCAATTCTAACAAGTTCTAATACTTCGTTTCGAACAAAATTTGCAGCAAATCGAAAAACTCGCACTGGACTTGGCCTCGAACTCAAACTGAAGAAGAATACCTTCAAATTCTTCGAATCGGTAACTAACTACACTCCAAATCTCGTATTGTAGTTATAGTAATGCTATATTTTCAATGCATGCTGGTACAACAATTTTTCTAGGGTTTTGATTGTAAATATTATCAAAAACTAACAAATTATGTTTATGTGTTCTGAAAACAGCAACTAGTTGTCTAAAATATCACTGTGAAAGGAATATATTATGGCTAGGACTAGAGGAGGTATGTTTTTGGGGTTTTGTATTTTTTTCTTTTCAAATTGCAAAAAGTATATGTAAAATTTTGTGATCAATATATGTACAATTTTGTGATCAGTATATGTACAATTAGTTATTACTGTGGTTATTGCTAATTCTGAATAGTCTTACTGATTTTGTGTTGATTTGGTATTTTTTGTGATGATTTTTTGATTTTGTAATGATTTTGAATAGTGTTGTGATATGATTTGTGCCGATTAGTGATTTTAAGTTTGAAACTGAGGAGAAACTTGTTTATTGTAGTGCAGAGTAGTTGTTTTTTATGTGCAAAGTAGATGTGTCGAAGTAGTTTCAAGGAGATTATTGTAATGAGCGGTATGGTATTAGTGATAACTGTATTCTCTGTATCAAGTAGATAGTAGGAATCTAGATGTTATTTTTTAATATAATGGGAAATTAATAAACAAAAAAGTTATGATAATTGTTAATAAGGCTCAGAGGCTTGAAACTGTGACATTATTAGGAATTAAATTAGTCAAAATATACATGAAACTAAAAATAAATAAGGATTCTGGTAAAAAATACTAGTGATTCTTCATGATTATTGTTGTACATATTAGTGATTATTAGTTGATATATTAATGATTATATGATTTGCTGCGAGTCCCACCACTGCTACTACACTGAGTTTTTAGTTTCGTTTTTGATTTCCGAAGTCTTCACCAATTAGAGTCATGGGTCGAGTCCTGGCTTGAGTTGTGCTGCATTGCTTTGCTTGGTTTTGTTTGTATCCTGTTTTTGTCTGAGTCAATGTCAGTTGTAACCTAGTTGCGTCCGAGTCTTTTCCGAGCCTTGTGCGAGTTGGGTTTAGGAGTTTAGATGAGTGGTTTTTCGTTTATTAGGTGCTCAGCTTGTGTTCTGGTTTTGTAATTGAGTTGAGCGTCGAGTTTTTGATTCATGTTTGCTGTATTAGTTTTCGCCAAGTAGTGTAAGTCTTGCTGACCGAGTCATTCCCCTGTATCGAACCTCCGAGTTGCTATGTTTCGTTTGGAGTCGGTATCGAGTTATTGCTTTCTCGAGTACTTAGTTCTGAGCGCTGCCGAGTATTAGTGTTTGGCTGTTTATTGTGTTGCTGCATATTTCTCTCATTTTAGTCATGTGTTTCGTCCAAGTCACTGCTGTTTTGTTTTAATTTGTTTCGTTTCAGAGTCATGGTCTCAGTTTTATTAGTTTAAGCCACATATTTTATTTATTAAGTTAATAATAGGCCTCATAGGTTTTGGTATATAGATTGAATTCATGGAAATAATTGATATGCCTGCCGTTGTTTTGAGTTTTGTGTGATGTGACCACTTATCAATATGTATTAATTTAATTTATTAAGTTGTGCTGCATTGCTTTGCCTGGTTTTGTTTGTATCCTGTTTTTGTATAAGTCAATGTCAGTTGTAGCCTAGTTGCGTCCGAGTCTTTTTCAAGCCTTGTGCGAGTTGGGTTTAGGAGTTTAGATGGGTGGTTTTTCGTTTATTAGGTGTTTAGCTTGTGTTCTGGTTTTGTAATTGAGTTGAGCGTCGAGTTTTTGATTCATGTTTGCTGTATTAGTTTTCGCCAAGTAGTGTAAGTCTTGCTGGCCGAGTCATTCCCCTGTATTCGCCAAGTAGTGTATTAGTTTTATTAGTTTAAGCCACATGTTTTATTTATTAAGTTAATAATAGGCCGCGTAGGTTTTGGTATATAGATTGAATTCATGGAAATAATTGATATGCCTGCCGTTGTTTTGAGTTTTGTGTGATGTGACCACTTATCAATATGTATTGGTTTAATTTATTAACTTAGCTTTCTTTATAATTCCCTCGCTATATCATAAAATATGTATATTTTATGATAAAAATGGAAGTGCATATCACTTCCATTTTTCAGTGCTGACAACTACTGAATCAAGAAACAGTTATTGCTATACTAATTACTTCTACCTATACATATTTTATCTCTATGACTTGTCTTAACTTGTTTTATGTAATGGATAATAGTCTTTTTAATCAATCATAGAATGACAAAAGGAGATGAAGTACTCAGAAATGTAGAATCACCACAAAGATACTAAAATTATCCCTATAGATAGCAAGTTGATTTACAGTGCTCATTCTAGGCTAAGTTTATGATAAAAACTATTATGCTTCTTTCATAAAAAGGTAATAGTGATTGATATGTAGTGATCTCTTTTCCTATATTTTACTTAATGCCTCTACAAGAAACTAAATTTTCAGGACATAGAGTACAATTGCGAAGAAGTTCCAGGCTTCAAAGGTGCAACCGCTTCAGCAACACTGCAGATGACCCGATTGACCTCGAACCTACCAAACAATCTGAAGTAAATAACAATATGGAAGATGATCAGCAGAATAGTACTCCTACCACATCTGAAGGAAGTAGAAAGAAGAGATATAAACATGCAGCAAAGAAAAATAAAGTCAAACCTGGACAAAAATCTACCCCTGATTCTGATGTATATTTCTCTACTATCTATTACAGTTCAATTCCTCCTTCTAACTTTACAATTGATTTTAATTATTATTCCGAATGTTAATGTAATATTCTTTTACACAGGAAAGTAATGAAGAGACCTATTCAATTCATGAATTGTACAGGGCTGAATTTCAAGCTACAAATACTAACAATCAAAGTGAAGCTACAGATGCTCAGAATCAAAGTGAACAAACTGAAGATGCACGGCAGACTGAGGATCAAACTGAAGGAAATTTTCAACCTCCAACTGAAGAAAATCAACATGAAGATCAAACCATGGATGAAGAACATGCTGAAGAAAATCAACAATCTCAAAGTCAAGAAGAAGCTCAAAATAAAGACAAATCTCCCACTGCAAAAAATAAGAAATGGAAAAGAAAGAAGACCGAAGAGGTACATAATTAGTTTTTTATTTACAATCATGGTTATGTGTTTGTGCTTTTTTTTAAAAAAATATGAGTGTTATAGCTATTGTCTTCATAAAAACATATTGTGTAGCTATCAATCTTTCATCACTTTTATCATTTCAATTCTATAGCAATTGTGAGCAATATAACGTGTAATATATAATACATTACTGACTAATCAGTAATATATTACTGACTAATCAGTAATATATTACTGACTAATCAGTAATATATTACTGACTAATCAGTAAATATAATGTAATATGTTTAGTTTTATAATATAACATCTAATCACTAATATATTGTAATACATTCCTGACTAATCAGTAATATATTGTAATATATTACTGACTAATCAGTAATATATTCCTACTAAAATATTAAAATTCCAATCCCTAATAAATTTGATATGCAACAGGAGGAAGCTCAGCCTAAAGCAAAGCGGCCAAACTTTCATTTGCCAACAAAGAAAGATGCAAATGAAAAATATGAGGTATATTCCTAAACAAATGTATTTAATTTCACTTATTGCTTCTGTTAGATTCCAACATCTAACTTTTATTAACTATCAAACAGGGTCAACCTGCAAAACATTTGCACACTCCAAAAGATGACTTGAAATTAAGAAATTCACCAAGGCTTTTTAGTGAAATGATCTCTGATCTCACAGAAGACCAGAAGAAATGGGTTGAGAGAACTGGATTTGGACGACTTCTTGATTTTACATTGGAGCTTATTCCGGCGAATTTAGCCTATAATGTTTTTCAGATTTTTGACCCAAACACTGTTTCACTGAACTTGAACAACGAGCTGATACCAATTATGGAGGAAGATGTATATGAAGTTCTCGGGTTGCCATGTGGACGTGAGAGCATAACCCTTGGAACATATGATTACTATCGTTCTAGAATTGACGAGTGGTCAGCACAGTTCAAAACAGAGAAAGAAAGTACTCAAGTGACAGTGGCAAAACTAGTTCAGTTGATTAAAAAACAAAGCTTAACTCAGAATTTCAAGTTCAATTTCTTACTTGTCTTGTCAAATGTTCTCATAGGAACACCTACATACTCATACATTGACAGACAAATGCTAAGATTACATGGGAACCTTGACGAGTGCTATAGATACAACTGGGCAGAGTTCCTAATTAGTTATCTTGTGTCTGCCACTAAAAGTTGGAATGAAAATGCATCAAGTCATTTCAGAGGTTCAGCCATTTTTCTAACGGTAAGAATCATCATAATTTGCATCTACCAGTTTATTTTGTTTAGAACTAGTAATAATTATTGAAATTTATCTTGCAGTTGTTTTATGCTGATCGAGTTAGACACAAAGGGATTAAGCTTGTTGAGAGGCAGTGTCCTTCTTTCAAAGGCTGGACACAGGAAAAACTAAGAGAAAGACAGGCAATTGATGTCTATGGAGGCCCTTTTGGATTTGGCTTAATTATGAAGCCATTACGGGACTTGCCATCTTCTCAGGAACAGACTGCAACAGAGGTATACAACTTAATAAATTAGTCATTATATATCAAACTTAATAACAAAATCTTTTAATTAGCACTGTGCTTGTAAGTAGCTACTAGTATTTGAATCAAACGATCATTGATGCTAAATTACAACTTGTAACAATATTTAGTAATTTACTGATTTTTTTTATTTTCAATAATTTATGCTAAATTATATCTTTCATGATTTTTTTTCCTAATTTTAGAATGCAAAAGGAAATGACAAAGGTAAAGATGTCCCTAATCCACCTTTGGATGACTGGAATTCTCATCAAAATGATGATGACCTATGGGAAGAATGGGAAAGGGCACAAAGACAATCAGTTCAAAATGAGGTAAATATTTATACTACATAGTCGATATTCATTTTCTCTTAAAATCAAACACTGGTACATACTAATTTTTGAAATTTAGACCAATGACCGTGAGGATGTCCGTGATACTGAACAACACGTCCAAGTTGAGCAACAACATGATGATGGACAGGCATCATCCGAAAAGGTACATGTAATCTTACATAGCTGATAACAAAACCATAATATGTGATTGATTATTTACATATTAATGATTGATTGACCATAATTTAGAAATTAAGTGCCTTAGAACTTAGGGATTTCATGTTAATTTTAAAATAATATGACAAAAAATCATATTATTTTACCTCAATGAATATACCCTAAAATTTCATAACTGCGGTGATTAGGATTATCAAATTTTCAATCCAATTTCAAGAAACTGAACCTTCGACATGGAATAGTCGATTTTGCTCACCCCTGTACCTTCGACAAGAAGAAATATTTCACACCAAAACTTGAAAGAGACTTAATGAATTAACTTAATTATGACATGCATTAAACCCTCTCTCTTAACTTATGTGCATGCTACTATAAATAACATATATACCGGTCAAGTTTTAACTCAAAGACATGGACCCTGGAGTCTGGACTCTGGACTGTTGCCATGCTCACCCTCACTCTAGACCAGGCCTGCCACGAACCAGCATCTATATTACCACCAGGCCTGCCACGAACCACCATCTATATTACCACAACTGCATAATTAAAAACACATGCATTATTTTACTATTCTAATCAAATTCTTCTAGTATTGTAGTAGTTTAGTTTATTTTTTTTAACTTACTTTACTGATTATTTTTAATTCTATAATGTTTTAACAGGATTTTGTAGAGAGTATTAGGTCAATGGCTAATGAGCTCATTGATACTAAATTGCTCTTTGACACTGAGCTAAACCTAGCCTTGCAAAAATACCCAACAAATAAACAGCTCCTTGATATCAAAAACATTGTCTTTAATGTTTTCCATCAACAAGGAACTGAAAAAACCACAAACACTGGTCCCCCTGAACAAACAACAAAGACTCTTCCCCCTGAACAAACGACAAACACTCGTCCTACATACTCTCGTCCATCAGAACAATGCACAGACTCTTCTCCTCCTGAAGAAAACACAGATACTGAAGAGTTTCAAGATTGTTATGAAGAAGAGGATTTCCAGCTGACAATAGAAGATGTTGAGCAGCTTGATCTTTTAAGTTTTGTAGACTCAGCAAAGATTAATGCTCAGCAGACGGAATTATTTGAGACTGACACTGTGGGTGAGATATATCCTTCCTTTTCACTTGGAATAGATGATGAAGAAGATATTCCACCAATTACTCCCAAACCAGCACTAAGGGAAAAGAGTTCCAGAGCACTGAAAATTGGTCGATATGGAAAATCTCCCTTCATTGAAAGGGTGATTGACATCCATTCAAAAATAACTAACCAAGAATTTGGAGTTTGGCGTTTTATGACTGAAATTAAGGATCCAATGTAAGTTTCTCAGTATCTAACTTAAGTTTCATTCACCCCCCACCCCCCCACACACTTAAACATATATAATTTTAACCACACACTGAAACTAATATTTTGTGCAGGGAGCAAATATTTCTATGCAATGATTTCTTCTGTTTAAGAGAAGATATGCAATCACTAAATATTGGGAAGCATTTAGAAACCATGGTTGTTGATACATGGGCTATAGTTCTCAATGATGCAGAGAAATTCAAGTCAGATGATTCGCCCCTTCGGCTTTTCTTTACAATAGGATGTGTGGTAAATAAAATTTATGTGTTTTCTCTATACTTTTGCCTTTAAATGTATATTTCAGTTCCCTATCTTATATGTCTCTAAATTTTTGTTATAAAGAATGCAACATTGGATGAAAAAAAGACTCTTGCAACAACATACAAATTGTTTGCTGAAAATGTTGATAGTATGCTGAACCAATGCAATCGTACAAAGCTGGATCTCATTGATATGGTAAGACAGTAAATATTTCGATTATAATTTAATTTGAAATTTCCATACGTTATATATAATTTTTGCTTTTTTCCTTTCTATATAGGCATTTTTTCCAATTTGTGCATTTGAGCATTACTACTTGATTGTCTACCACTTGAAGAATTGGAGTTATGAAATCATAGACAACATTGATAGATCAAAAATTGATCCAAAAAAATGCTATGGCGAAAAGCCAAAGATTCTGGTATGTATTAATCCTATGTAACCTACTTTGTACCTTGCCCTGTAATAGTTTATAGCTCACATTACATAAATTTGTCCACTAATCATTTGCTTTTACATTATTTCACAGCATTCTCACTTTGTGAAATATCTGCACGCGAAGGGTCATGTTGGTATCTCAGGAAAAGTTAAAAAGATGAAGCCATCATATCTAAATTTGCCATGGCAGACAAGGAACAACTCCATTGATTGTGGAGTTTTCCTCATGCGACACATGGAAAGTTACAAAGGAGATCTAAAATCATGGTCAACTGGATTGAATGAAGAAAAGGTAAAAAAATCTCAATGTTCTTTAACATTATAAACTGTTTCATTTCTGTATTTCTAATTGGATTAATTCAAAAATGAAGGATGGCCAAGATCATCAGATGATTAAACTAAGAATCAAGTACAACAATGCCATTCTTTCTTCTCAACTAAATCAGAAGAAAAAAGAAATTCTGAAACAAGGCAAAGAGCTTTACATTGAGGCTGCATCCAAAAAACTTGTCGACCTGGTCATTAACTCTTCACAACAATCTCAGGAAGAAAGGCAAACAAGTACTATTGCAGCAAAGTCTCAGAACAAGAAAAAAGTAACCTTTGCCAAGAATTTGATTACTCCATTTAATGAAGTTAGTGATCCACAAAAAGATGTGTAATGCACTTAGTTCAAAATTCTGTGAATAGTGATTGTTGGTTTAATTGGCACTGTTATTTTGTGATTAATGCTGCCATATGTTAGTGATTGGTACTGTTGCTACTTTGTGATTACTGCTACAACTATTAGTGATTGGTATTATATAAAAACTGTGATTAATGATTTTCTTTTAAAAACTGTTATTGTTATTGTTGTTATTAATGTTCATCAGTACCTAAGTGTTAAAATTTATAAAATCAGTGTACTAATATATCTTATTATTGTATTTGAAATTGTCTGCCATTTTACACTAGAAATAGTGTCATGTTCGAGCACAAAAATAAACATATTAAAAATAGTGTCATTTTCGAACACTAAAAAAATTTGACTTCTATAAATTTACATGAGAATATTTTGTATTTTTAATATTAAAATCTTACAGTAAACGCTAACGAGTTGTTGGTTACGGTAAAGCATATGTGCATTTCTCTAAAACCCAAAAATGAAACATTAAACCCTTAATTTTAAAAAAAACCAAAATATTTCTTTTTCTGAATTTATTATACAATACGAATTAAATCATTCTGCAACCCAAACCTAAACCCTAAGTGCTAACGGTTGTAAATTTATGTATTCCGCCGACGTCTCGGCTTCAGGGCCTTCGGCCCTTCAGCCTCGCTTGGTTAGGGTTTAGGCTCGAGGGAGTAGGGCCTACCGGCCCTACACCCTCAATCCTAAACCCTAACTGTCGGACAATTTCATATACAGTGGGAATTAATCATTCTGCAACCCAAACCTAAACCCTAAGTGCTAACGGTTATAAATTTATTTATTCCGCCGGCGTCTCGGCTTCAGGGCCTTCGGCCCTTCAGCCTCGCTTTGTTAGGGTTTAGGCTCGAGGGAGTAGGGCCTACCGGCCCTACACCCTCAATCCTAAACCCTAACTGTCGGACAATTTCATATACAGTGGGAATTAATCATTCTGCAACCCAAACCTAAACCCTAAATGTTAACGGTTATAAATTGGACTTGGTTACTGTAAAGTGTACGTGGATTTTTCTAAAACCCAAAAAGGAAACATTAAACCCTTCATGTTAAAAAACGAAAAATATTTCTTGTTCCGATTTCTCGGCTTCCGGGCCTTCCAACACTGAATCCTCGCATTAATTAATATTATAAAACGAAAAATATTTTCCTAAAACTTTATTTTTACAAAAATATTTAATATTTTTTTTTACATTTGATATATTTTTTCAAATTGAAGTAGAGCTCAACTAATTATATTTATGAAAGATTCTAAAACACTTAAAATTTACAAATACCTATGCTCTAGACTCAAAAAAGATAAAAGATAATAATATCAAATGAAGCATTTATCAAACAATGATAACATTAAAACCAAAAAAAATTCAACAAATATCACTAGTGCAAGAGCAAAAATGAAAATGACTAAACAATTCATTATATAAAAAGCAACATCGCATTTACATAATAGTTTTTTGCCAAAAAACAAAATAAGAAGATATTCTACAAATCTTTATTTCTGTAACTTCTTCTTTGGACAAGTACGTGAATCATGAGTAGTTGCTAAACATTCTTTACACTTTCGGATTCTCTTTTTTGACTTAGTAATTGCTTTCTCTCTCTCGCTAATCAACCTTGTTGATTTGAAATAGTTTCCTTTGTTTTTGGAAACATTAGGAACTAAAACTGTAATTTCACCCTGAGGTTGGTCACCAATCAAAGAAGCAAGATGGTCTTTTTTTGAAAAACCACCACCATCAGTACAACCACCTCCAACTTCACTGCCCAACTGCTTGACTGTCTTATGAACAAATTCCAGAGCTTCCATCTGCAATCCAGCCTTGTTAAGAACTTGACGAAAGTCAAACCAAATGTTCATCAATTTCAAAGAAACATTTTCCATCTTCAAGTAATCAGTAGATATGATATCACATGAGCTTCCAGAATCCGCAATTTTGGACCAACGGTTAAGAAGAAGACTTCTAGGGAATCTAGTTACTCCAATTTGCTTCATGCCACATAAGCTATGTCGGCAAACTATACCACACATCACAAACTTTTTGCAGGAACAAACAGCATGATCTTTACTGACCGACACCTGAATAAACATCAGCTTTATTCAGGTATAAACTTAATTGGGCAGATCTGCTGAAAATAATTTCAGAGGTTTTCCCTGACTTTACTAGAATGGCAGTTTAATTTTGCAGGTTCAAAATGCAAAAATAAAATAATCAATCAATATATTAACATAACAAATATAAGTTTGACTGGCAACACAACAGATTAAACTACATCAGTAGAAAAGAAAAAAGACACATGATTTGGAAAATTATAATGGTACTAAAGCACTAAAAATATACAACAATCACCAACATATTGAACAACAATCACTACCATTTAGGGTCAATAATCACTAACTTAAACAACAATAATCACTATTCTGTGAACCAAAACTATATCATAGGATTACATAGGATTGACTATATCAGAAGTGAATTGTTACAGGGAGTCCAAATTTAATGGTGCAAATCACAAGCAAGTAAGTTAAAAAAATTTATCAAACTGTAATAAATATAAGTGGAAGAATAATATAATACCTTGAAGATCTTTTCTTTAACTTTCACATCCTTAATTTCAAAGTTCGTAACACCATCTATTTCTTCACTCATTCGCTTTATCTGCATATCCAAACAAGCTGCCAGAATTTCCTCCTGAACTCTGTAAAAAACCGTTCGAGTGAACAAATCAGCTGCATCGTCTTCAATAAACCATCTAGACAAAGTAGTAGGAAAGCTTGATTTCGACTCTTCATCCAGTCTCTTTGTCTCGTTTCTTTGTCTTTCCATGGCACTTTGAAACCGCAACCAAAACTCACATAATGTGTCAGCTTGTCTATGAAACTGAGCAAAGAAAAAATTCTCGCTTTCTGACCTAGATGTGGTCCTCATCAACCCAAACATAGGCTCATCTCTGAAAAAGGCTGGAATCCACAATGATCTAATAGCATACATATCAGTCAGCCACTTGTCATTCTCCAAATTAAATTCTTTGATAACAGCTTCCCAACCTTGTTCAAAATCAGCAATCTCTAGGTGTGTTGACCATATATATTTTTTCATTTTCTCCATAAAGTCTGTTTCTTTACATAATCGATTACCAAGCTGTAAAAATATTTAAAAGCCACGTCAAATAATAAAAAAGCAAAAACATATTACTATACAGTTTTACATTGGAAAATAAACTAAACTAAGCTAAGGAAATTTCACCGATACCTTTATAGGAAACTTTTGCATGATATGCCACATGCACAAACGGTGCTTAGTAGCAACAAGACCATTTTTCGAAGAAAGCGACGAAGAAACTGCAATTTTCATTGCAGGACACTGATCTGTCACAATAACAACAGGATGTCGCCCCATACATGTAGAAAATTGATCAAAAACCCATTTATAGTGCGTGACATCTTCCTTTGACAAAAGGCATGCAGCAAAGGTTATGCATTTTTCATGTTTATCAACCCCAGTAAATGGGGCAAAAATCATGTTATACCTGCAAAAATATATAAAATACCCCTGTATAAGAAGACATCAAATCCAGTTTGTTTTAAATTTTATAATAAAAACATCAAGGACTGAAACCATCCAAGGACAGCAAAAGTCTAACACAAGTACTAGATACAATGCTATCGTCTACCAGAAATTCTAAATACAGTCTGCAGACTGAATTACTCCTCAACTAACAACTGATGTATCAGGAATTCACAATAATCGACCATATTTGCGAGGACTATAACTGATTCCTAAAGCTCATCTGCCAAACTGTTCTAAATGTTTTTGAGTCACATAGGAATCACTTAATGATATCCATACCCGACACTAATCTCATGGGAAAAACACTGTGATACTAACTCATCAATTACGACAGCAAATCTATTAAGGTGAAAAGACTCAAAAGGCAAGTGACAATACTAGAATAAAACCATCCAGTCTTACAAAGTTAAGAACTATATTCAGGTCTACTTGAAAGATATATCTTCTGTAACCGACTGTCTTCTACTGCTCAACAGCAGCATACTTAATTGGAAAATTTCAAGCATATAACAAACACTACTGAGATAATTGAATCTGATTTGTTTACATGCTAAGAAAACTTCATGAAGAATGCTCCAACATTACTGTCTACAAGAAATTGTTTTAACAACTAAAACAACAAGTTAACAAAAATTATGCATCATCACACAAAAATTCACTAGCTGACATGAAAGTTTTACTTACTTATTTGTGTCAAACGTCGCATCAAATGAGACAGCATCACCATAAACCTCAAAATTCCTCCGAGAAATTGCATCAGCCCAAAAAAGCTTTGTCAAACGCCCTGCTTCATCAAGCTCATACGCATAATAGAAAGAACTCGAGCTCTCCTGAAAAACTTTAAACTTATCAATTAACATCTGCCCATCTCTTTCACCAACGTACTCTTTCAAATCCCGATTAAAGTTCCTAAAATCCCTCAATGTAGCTCCAACATTCGAATAACCACCAACCATTTCTTTCATCAATCCATAAGCTTTACTACAACCAATGTTAACTTTTGCAGCATCAAACACAAAATTCCTAGAACTAAATGTCATTTCACGACTAGATCGCAAAAACTGCCTTCCAGATTCATCAACCAAGGGGTGATTATGCACTTCATCAAACCTAAAGACAAAGTATTGTCTATCTTTATTAAGCTTCAAAACTATCTTCGCTTTGCAACAACACCTTGTAGAAGCAGTTCGCCTACGCTTCACATTACTTGAATTACTGTCCGAAATACTACGAAACTCATTAGAACCTTCTTTACTGCATGTATAGTGTTTGAAAGTAATAGTACCAAATGCATCCTTCTTTTCAGTTCCCTTCCTCACATCAAAACCACTTAAACGACCATAATCTTTATAGAATGCAAAAGCCTGATCCAGACTCTGAAAAGATTGATTAATATTTGGCTTTGAAACATCAGGAACATTAACAGGAAGATAAAATCTTTCACGAACATCTGAGTAACTTGTCACAGATTCTTCGTTCCGACTCGAGGGAACATTTCCACTAGCAACAGAAGTAACATCATCACAGCCACGATTAACAAGAGAAGAATCCCCACAACTCGAACCTATCATATGAAATATAAATAATCAATACTTACAATTAAATAATAACAGCCATCACAGTCACAAAAAATGTCAATCAAAGTCTAACATATATCAGATTTAAAACATGCAATTACCCTCTCCACAAAAAATATCTAAATTAGATTAAAATGCAACAACAACCAATAATATATGTACTTATAATCATTATTTTAAGCAAAAATTACTAATACATTTAAATTAATAAAATATCAGGACACAAAAACTAAAATTATCATTATAATCATCTACAATCACTATTGTATGTGTTAATAATCACTAACAGATGTAACAACAATCACTATCAAAACCTAATAATTTTAAACTTGCTCTGATCCTTTCTATAATTCTTCTCATCTGACTAATATCATTAACACAAACTAACTGGAAATATAGAACAAATCATCATCCAAGCATAAACAAATGACAGTAATCACAATAATCACAAGAATACAAACCTTGATTGTGGCTAATCTTCACTAAATCTGAAATTATCATCATCCAAGCATAAAAAAATCAATTTCCTGCAAACAAAATTTTTAACACTGCAGTTTACTAAAGCTACATATCATACAAAAGCTATCTGAATTGATTTACTCAAGCTCAATTAACACAATTCATCAGTGAAAACTACCAAACAAATCAAAAATTAACACACTTTGCACTCAATTAAACATAACGATACAAAGATTTCTAAAATTTAAAGAATATACACAACATACATACAAACAAAAGCTATCTGCAGATGATTATTGTACCTCGAACGAGATTAAGCGTGATTTATATCATATTAAGCTCATCAAAACTATAATATTCAAAATCAAGCTCTAATTATATGAGATTACACCGAAGTCTACTCTCAAAATCAAGTTCGAAATACCTCCGACAGCGCGTTAACTCCGACACCGAGTTAACTCCGGCAGCGCGGTAAGATTGCAGCGATTTAACTCCGACAGAGCGTGAGAGAGAGATACCGGCAACGCGCAAGATAAAGGAAGAGAAGAAGAGAGATAACGGCCGCGCGAGAGAAACAGATAACGGCTAGAGAGAGAAAATACTGTAAGAGAGAGAAACAAAACTTTCAACTGATTCAGTCAAAGTTCAAGTCAATCCTTTTAAATATTAAATTAATGAATGGACAAGATTTAATAAAAAAATAAATTAATTGGACGGCTCAGATCTAGTTTGTAGTTTGTACAATTAAAAAGTTTGTATTTGAGCAAAATCCTATATATATATATATAGAGAGAGAGAGAGTTTTACTCCAATAGAAACCTCCTTATCCTAGAAACTAAAAACCAATCTGAAATATCACTAAATCCTAAAGCAGATACCACTAAATTCTTAAACAACCCCATCTCCACCTCCATCTTCACCAACCCCACCTCCATCTTCACCAACCCCACCTCCACTACCACCACCTCCGTCGTCGCCTCCTTCACAACCACTACCACCTCTATGCCGCCCGCCCCCTCCATAACCACCACCTCCATTATTTCTCTAACAACACAACCTCCACACCTCCATCTTCACCAGCCCCATCTTAATCGCTGCTTCAACCTCCTTCAACCACGTTCATACTTCTTTCTCCACTCGACTCAACTTCAAACGCGGAGCCGCCACTATTCCGGCAACGCTCCAACCCCCCACTTCAAGCCGCTCAAACCTCCGCTACAATCATCCTTCCTCCATCTCCACCTTCACCTCCACCATCTCCACCACTATCCCCACCATCTGAATCGAAAATATGAACAGATCTGAAGATTTTAAGCTGGAACATATCTGGAGATTATATTTTCACTAATTCCTGCAGCACAGATCACTAAATCCTAAAGAGAATATCACTAAATTGCACTGAGAATATCACTAACTTGTATTGGTTTCTAGTTTTTATTTTAAGATTGGTTTCTATTTGATCATGAGCCTATATATATATATATATATATATATATATATATATATATATATATATATATATATATATATATAGAGTCCTATTCTACAACAAACCTTCTTATTATACAAACTAAAAACCACAGCCCAGTTCAATCAAATACCAGCCCAACCCAATAGTTTTAGCCTGTCCTGTAATATCCCGTATTATTAAATTTAGATTTGATTATTATAAATCTATTTGTCTAAATATTGTTGTTGGCTTTAATTGAAAAGTGAATTGATTATGTGAATAGTTTTATATGAGTATACTTGTTCTATGGATTAATATGGATTATACTGATTATGCGTCCTCCTTCTTTTTCTGATTCCGAGGACGGAATCCCTATAAGGAGGGTAGATTGTAATAACCCGGATTTTAAAAATATTTTTATTAATATTATAAATGATTTTCTTAAAAAGAAAGGAATAAGATTTAATATTTTATTCCAGTTTAATGAGTTTTCAAGGTTTTATATTTAAACCCCGGGTTATTGTGTTATTGATAAATAATTGTAATTTCAAAATGGATTTTCATATAAAAATTCTGTATGAATATTATGTGAGTATATGTGTTATGTGATGAAGTGGTAGTGGTGAATTTGTTTGTTAATTAGTTATGATTAATTATTAATATTATATGATTAATATATGAATTTTTGTGAATTTTGTGTTATCCAGTTTATTGAGCTGACTGCTCATATGTGTTCGTATCTGAGAGATTTCAATTTCTATATGCTCAGGAGAAAATATAGTTTATTTGGATATTTTCATATCGATTTATGGAATGTTAGATGATTTTATAATCGATTTACGGATTTAATTGCGTATATTTATATTTACTTAGTAATTATTTGACTTCCGTAAAACCGTTCACTCGTAACGAGGTAGTAGATTTTCTTCCCGGAAGTTTCGAGAAAACTCACCTTTAGCCTAATTTGAATATTCCGGACATTTTTCGTGTTTTGACTTTTTCGATCCGGAGTACGGTTTTCCCCGGAGTCGGTCCGGCGGAGTTTTCGGGTATTTTAATTGTCGATAATTATCCAGTTTGTCTCGATAAACGTGAACCGAGATATTTTCTTCATCCTTATCATGTAATAATTGCAGTGGGACCCGCAGACCAATAATTGAGTTAAAAAGCCCCGTTTTGATGATTATCTTGAAAACTAGTACCGATTGGACCCCACTTTCTTAATATAAAGCTATTAAATACGTATTTTCATGTCATAAACGATCCAAAGGGGTACCAATTATTTGTAAGTATAAATATACCTTTCTAGAGCTTATTTTCACCCGTAAAATCATTTCACCAGTTTCTCCGCACGATAATCGAGAGAAACCGAGCGGTGTTCTTCGTGTTCTTCATATTCAAACGAGGATTTGAAGGTGTTATTGGAATCCGATGGAGGCGTATGAATAGTCAAAACGAAGATATCGATGCGTAGAATCAAGTTTAATCATCTGTTTGTGTGCAGATTCAACAGGTGAATTGTTATTAATTTTACAAATTTCGAAATATTATGAGTTAAATAGTGAATTTTTGAAAACGTGTTTGTTTGATTGTTTGGATGATTCCACGTTGTAGAGCATGTTTTTCTCGTCGTTTTGGTATATTATATGTCAAAAACGGAGTTCGATAACATATAGAAAATGAGGTTTAATCTTCAAAAGTCATGTTCTTGGTGTTCTTGAGTATTGGCCGGAAAATTTTGAATTCTTGCCGGAGAATCACTTCGGCTTAACCTGGGTAGATGTTAAAGCTATAAAAATGCTCCTGGAGATGAGTAGAATATGTGTATATGATCATTTGTGGTGTTGGAGCCGTAATGGAGGTGCCGGAATCTGGAAAACGGACGTCGCCGGCGTCCGTTCTTCGGATTTTTCCGGCTGATTCGAGAGCTTCCAGCATGATTTAAGAGTGTAACCATGTTTTTGAGTGGTTGAAGGACAGATCTGGAGTTTTTGGGGATGTGGGGTGGCCGGGAACGCTAGTTCCGGCGAGAGCAGGGGTGGCCGGCGGCAAATTGCCGTTTGGCCACCCAACTTACGAAAATGGTGAAGTTTTGATACTGGGGTTTCAATTCTGACGAATTGACCCCTGTAACTTTGAAAAGTTACACTTTACACCCTTGCCAGAAACTTTCAAAAACTTACAAAATAAACCTTTTGATTTAATTTTTAAAAATTGTTTTATTTAATTATTTTAAATTCCAAAAATAGTTTTTAATTATTTCTTTATTTAAAAATAAATCTAAATTGATTTATTAATTAATTTTAATTAGTAATTAATTATTTTAATTAGTCAATTAATTTAAATATTAATTGATTAATTATTTTAATTAATTATTAATTGATTTTAATTGATTAATTAATTGGATTTAATTAATCCTTTTTGATTTAAAAATTCCGAAAAATAGTTTCGAGCTTTGAAATATTTTTCTAAATTATGTTCAAGGCTCGACAATTGTTTATGAATAATTTCAAGTCCAGTTTTGAGCATCCGGACTTGATTATTTATTTGAAAAATGATTCTTTTATCCGTTTTAATTCCGAAAAAATGTTTAAAAATTCCAGAAAATTCCCGAAAAATCATTTTTAACCCAAGAGTTGATTTGATATCAATCGGGATGGGAAACCTTATGTGTAATGTGTTGTCTGCTATTGGTTGGATGTGTTATGTGCCGATAGGAGAGTGAGAAAACTGTTTTGAGCATAACTTTTGATCCGTAAGTCGGAATCAAGTGAAACGAAAGAGAGACAGAAGCTTATAAAGTCTAGTTTGATATAACATAATAATATGATGGAGTCGAGAATGTGAATAATTGTTGTTAAATGTGCACAATGTGATTATATGTTAATTGATTGCTATTAATTGATGATTACGTGATATACATGTTTATTCATGATAGTATACATGTGTGATAAAAGATTTGGATGACATAGTGTCGTGAGTTGATTGATATTGGATAAGAAGATATGGATTATAATGATTGGATTTGGTTGGTTGATTGTTGATTGAGATTAGATAACAGGTGGATAGTCTAATAAATAGACGAGATGATGTCGGATTTTCGATAGGATTCATATGATAATTGATTTGTAACATGTTATGTGGAATATGACTTGGCTATATATTAGAGTCAAAGCATGATTATGTGTCAAGTGATATGTGATAGGTTTAAAGGGATATATAAGTGGGTATCGATATACGTGATATGTATATGCGATATATTGTTTAGTGACTATAGTATTATCTTATTCTCGTATAGGATTTGAACGAGACGTGTACGCTCGAAGACGTCAGGAAGTCGGAATGGTATTGCAAAGTGAATAAGGGATGAATCGAGTAAGCGAAGCGAAGATGTACGGTAGATAGAGTATAGCCAGAGATGGTCTAGAGACTATGAGATGCATAGATTGTGAAAGTGGAAAGATGAGATTGAGATGTGAGACTGGAGTCAGATTTAAGGCAAGTATCCTGCACCCTGCTTTTGGATATATTGCATATTCTGATCCATTCTTTTTATATGTGTTGCAAGTATCCTAAACCCTTTTCTTGGATATATTGCAAATATTCTGATCCATTCCTTTGGTATCTGTTGCAAGAATTCGTACCTTTCCTTTCTATATTTAAAAGTGCATATGTTCGGATCTATTCTTCCTATTCTTCAAGTTTCTAAAGAATTTCCGTTTTATTAATTAATTCGAAGTTCAGATTGTCATTGAAGCATGTGTTGCTCAGTGATAGTTAGAGCTTTGAATGAATTGGGATCTTCTTGATTATTCAACCCGCCATTGTCATGCTGGTTTAGCAGGCTAAATTCAGTTGCTTAGCCGATAATGGAGGATACTGAATAGTTAAGGATTTCCTGAACTATGATTTATGGAAGGATGGACTCTGGTTTATGAAAAGTTGATTATCAAAGTTTGATTTGGAATTATTCTATCATTGATATTGATTGTGTTTATGTTCTGTTGTTATACGTTGACCTGTTATTGAATTATAGAATTGGATTATTGTTTTTATATAAACCTGTGGACCAGATTCGTGGTCATGTTAGGCCAATGAGTGCCTTGGATCCAGTGATAGAGCATGGCGGGGCCTGCTCGGGGTTAGTGCAGAACTGATCAGCTGCCTAACCTTGGTTTTAATTAAAATGTAATAGTCCAATTCAATAATTCTTTGGAAAGATTGAATTTCTCAGTTTAAATGATGCAAGGTATTGTAAATCATTCTATACAATACCATGAACTCATGAACTCAGGTTGAATTCTCTTATATCTTGAACTCGTGAACTTCTGTTATGTCATTTCAGAACTATCATTGTTTATTATTACTTGCTGAGCATTGTTGCTCACCCTTGCTATTCCTTTCTAACCATTTCAGAAAGGCTGAAAGATAAGATGATTGATTGAGATTGTGGATAAGGCGAATGCTAGGCGAGGAGACAGAGTTGAGGATCCAGTGGTCGAGGAGTATTCAGGAAAGTTGATAAGGTTGGTGCTAGCTAGAGTTATGCTATGAAGTTTCAGATGTAAGTCATGACTGGAGTAAGTTGACAGTGATTCTTCTTATCGAAGATGATCTGATTTGGTAAGGGATGTTGTGTAGTATTAGTGGTGGATTCTAATTTCAATACTGTAACCTGGAAGCGATCCTGTTGTTTTTGGGGGTTAAAATGTTCTCTTTCGAATCAGCTATTAAAGTTTAAATGTTCTCTGAAAAGTTCTTTTATGATGGTTTTCAAATTTAAAATTCAGGTTTTGAAATCATTTGATTTATGTTCTCATACAAATCTTTTATTAAATGTTTCAAGTTTTAAATTCTTGTGGATTTTCATTATCTTTAATAAAAATACAGGGTTTCACAAGTGTTTTAAAAAGGGTTTTGTGTGGTGACGTCAGAATCCAGACCCCCGGATTCCTGGACCGTCACAGTTGGTATCAGAGCAACAGGTTACAAGTTATTGAAATTTGAATATAGATTATAGTCTTAAGTTTTCTAGAGAAGAATGTTGTGTGACCTCATATAGAGGTATTGTGAGACTATTTAGAAATAGTCTAGAGATGCGATAAAGGTATAGAATCTGGTTAGACGATCAAGTTGAGTGTATAGGTTTAGAGAGATTTTGATTCTTAAGTTTAGGCATAGGATTTCTAGTATGTTGATTAATTGAGATGGTGAATTGTGAGAAAGGTCAAGATTAGACCTAGATAGAAGAGTTTGATGGTGAATGATTGAATTGAGAATGGTGAAAATGCAGTGTTCAGATTATTCTGACTATACTGCATAGTTGAAAATGGTCTACTGTATTGATTTGAGAATGATAAAGATGCATGGTTCATAGTATGTTGACCATGTTGGATATTTGGAAAAGTATATTGTTTTGTGAGATATGAAGAGTTAGTGTATGATATGAGTTGTACTGAATCAGAAGGAGAGATTTATAGATAGAGGTGGATAGGTGAGAAGTGAATGATAGAGAGTATGTGGAGTTGAGTCCAGCTATTAGAGGTAATGTCTGCGAGTAAGTTAGAACGTTAGTCCTCGACGACAACGCTTCGAGCTAATCGGGATTTCAAATGGCATCAAAGGTGGGCCCATAACCCACAGGTTGATGATCCAGACAATCGAAGATACGTTACGTGTTGTGCTATGGATTTCAAAGGCAATTGGGATAAAGTAGAAGAATGTAAACTACATGGGCCAGAGTTGTTACGGACGATAACGTCTACGATGACATCTTACGAGGCTATTACGAGTCAAATCGATTGATTATCGAGAACGTTGAAAAGAAGACATATATTGTATAATGATTTATCGAAGTAGAGTCGGAATCTGAGAAGACCTTGGCAATACCTCTCTTCAACTAAAGATTCCTTTGATTGTTTTCTTATCAGTGAGATATTATCATGATATCTTTTCTACAAAAGTTTTGATAAATGAGATATTCAATTTCTCAAATTCTAAGATGACATTGATATTGATTATTGGTATGAGTTGGAAAGCAAAGATGTGTGATAAAGGTTTGTTGTGAAGAGACAGTGGAATTCCTTGATATTATTTGATATTCTTTGATATTCCTTGATATTCTTCCATATTCTTTGATGTCCCTTAATATTCGTTGATATTCGTTGACATTCTTTGACACTCTTTGACATTCCTTGATATCTTTTCGATGTTCCCTAATATATCCCTCGATAATCCCTAATATTCTTGATGCTCCTTGAGATTTCTTGGATTCTTTCCATCTGATTGGGATGAACAACCCTATGTATAGGGGACACAAGGTATACCTGTCTGTGTGATAGGAGTTGGATGGGACGCCATCACTTGTGTGTGTTGTGATTACAAGAAGGTTAAAAACCTTTAGTAGTGTCTAATGTGGACACGCAACACCAAGTTCGTTGATCATATAGATCTCTCAGTCACTCCTTTATTCAAAGGTGATCTACCTTGAAAACATCTTGTTCTATTCAAAATTCCCAAAGATTGATTCTTGGGAAATGAATTCTGCAATTGCGAAAGTTGATTCTCCAATTTCTTTAAAGCTAAAGGTATGCCAAGGCCGATCAAAGGTGTATGATGATACGTTATGACGAAGCGTATAGTGGAATCTCCTAAGTAATACGTTTTAGTTTCTTCGGAGGATTCCGAGGACGGAATCCTTATAAGGGGGGTAGAATGTAATATCCCGTATTATTAAATTTAGATTTGATTATTATAAATCTATTTGTCTAAATATTGTTGTTGGCTTTAATTGAAAAGTGAATTGATTATGTGAATAGTTTTATATGAGTATACTTGTTCTATGGATTAATATGGATTATACTGATTATGCGTCCTCCTTCTTTTTCTGATTCCGAGGACGGAATCCCTATAAGGAGGGTAGATTGTAATAACCCGGATTTTAAAAATATTTTTATTAATATTATAAATGATTTTCTTAAAAAGAAAGGAATAAGATTTAATATTTTATTCCAGTTTAATGAGTTTTCAAGGTTTTATATTTAAACCCCGGGTTATTGTGTTATTGATAAATAATTGTAATTTCAAAATGGATTTTCATATAAAAATTCTGTATGAATATTATGTGAGTATATGTGTTATGTGATGAAGTGGTAGTGGTGAATTTGTTTGTTAATTAGTTATGATTAATTATTAATATTATATGATTAATATATGAATTTTTGTGAATTTTGTGTTATCCAGTTTATTGAGCTGACTGCTCATATGTGTTCGTATCTGAGAGATTTCAATTTCTATATGCTCAGGAGAAAATATAGTTTATTTGGATATTTTCATATCGATTTATGGAATGTTAGATGATTTTATAATCGATTTACGGATTTAATTGCGTATATTTATATTTACTTAGTAATTATTTGACTTCCGTAAAACCGTTCACTCGTAACGAGGTAGTAGATTTTCTTCCCGGAAGTTTCGAGAAAACTCACCTTTAGCCTAATTTGAATATTCCGGACATTTTTCGTGTTTTGACTTTTTCGATCCGGAGTACGGTTTTCCCCGGAGTCGGTCCGGCGGAGTTTTCGGGTATTTTAATTGTCGATAATTATCCAGTTTGTCTCGATAAACGTGAACCGAGATATTTTCTTCATCCTTATCATGTAATAATTGCAGTGGGACCCGCAGACCAATAATTGAGTTAAAAAGCCCCGTTTTGATGATTATCTTGAAAACTAGTACCGATTGGACCCCACTTTCTTAATATAAAGCTATTAAATACGTATTTTCATGTCATAAACGATCCAAAGGGGTACCAATTATTTGTAAGTATAAATATACCTTTCTAGAGCTTATTTTCACCCGTAAAATCATTTCACCAGTTTCTCCGCACGATAATCGAGAGAAACCGAGCGGTGTTCTTCGTGTTCTTCATATTCAAACGAGGATTTGAAGGTGTTATTGGAATCCGATGGAGGCGTATGAATAGTCAAAACGAAGATATCGATGCGTAGAATCAAGTTTAATCATCTGTTTGTGTGCAGATTCAACAGGTGAATTGTTATTAATTTTACAAATTTCGAAATATTATGAGTTAAATAGTGAATTTTTGAAAACGTGTTTGTTTGATTGTTTGGATGATTCCACGTTGTAGAGCATGTTTTTCTCGTCGTTTTGGTATATTATATGTCAAAAACGGAGTTCGATAACATATAGAAAATGAGGTTTAATCTTCAAAAGTCATGTTCTTGGTGTTCTTGAGTATTGGCCGGAAAATTTTGAATTCTTGCCGGAGAATCACTTCGGCTTAACCTGGGTAGATGTTAAAGCTATAAAAATGCTCCTGGAGATGAGTAGAATATGTGTATATGATCATTTGTGGTGTTGGAGCCGTAATGGAGGTGCCGGAATCTGGAAAACGGACGTCGCCGGCGTCCGTTCTTCGGATTTTTCCGGCTGATTCGAGAGCTTCCAGCATGATTTAAGAGTGTAACCATGTTTTTGAGTGGTTGAAGGACAGATCTGGAGTTTTTGGGGATGTGGGGTGGCCGGGAACGCTAGTTCCGGCGAGAGCAGGGGTGGCCGGCGGCAAATTGCCGTTTGGCCACCCAACTTACGAAAATGGTGAAGTTTTGATACTGGGGTTTCAATTCTGACGAATTGACCCCTGTAACTTTGAAAAGTTACACTTTACACCCTTGCCAGAAACTTTCAAAAACTTACAAAATAAACCTTTTGATTTAATTTTTAAAAATTGTTTTATTTAATTATTTTAAATTCCAAAAATAGTTTTTAATTATTTCTTTATTTAAAAATAAATCTAAATTGATTTATTAATTAATTTTAATTAGTAATTAATTATTTTAATTAGTCAATTAATTTAAATATTAATTGATTAATTATTTTAATTAATTATTAATTGATTTTAATTGATTAATTAATTGGATTTAATTAATCCTTTTTGATTTAAAAATTCCGAAAAATAGTTTCGAGCTTTGAAATATTTTTCTAAATTATGTTCAAGGCTCGACAATTGTTTATGAATAATTTCAAGTCCAGTTTTGAGCATCCGGACTTGATTATTTATTTGAAAAATGATTCTTTTATCCGTTTTAATTCCGAAAAAATGTTTAAAAATTCCAGAAAATTCCCGAAAAATCATTTTTAACCCAAGAGTTGATTTGATATCAATCGGGATGGGAAACCTTATGTGTAATGTGTTGTCTGCTATTGGTTGGATGTGTTATGTGCCGATAGGAGAGTGAGAAAACTGTTTTGAGCATAACTTTTGATCCGTAAGTCGGAATCAAGTGAAACGAAAGAGAGACAGAAGCTTATAAAGTCTAGTTTGATATAACATAATAATATGATGGAGTCGAGAATGTGAATAATTGTTGTTAAATGTGCACAATGTGATTATATGTTAATTGATTGCTATTAATTGATGATTACGTGATATACATGTTTATTCATGATAGTATACATGTGTGATAAAAGATTTGGATGACATAGTGTCGTGAGTTGATTGATATTGGATAAGAAGATATGGATTATAATGATTGGATTTGGTTGGTTGATTGTTGATTGAGATTAGATAACAGGTGGATAGTCTAATAAATAGACGAGATGATGTCGGATTTTCGATAGGATTCATATGATAATTGATTTGTAACATGTTATGTGGAATATGACTTGGCTATATATTAGAGTCAAAGCATGATTATGTGTCAAGTGATATGTGATAGGTTTAAAGGGATATATAAGTGGGTATCGATATACGTGATATGTATATGCGATATATTGTTTAGTGACTATAGTATTATCTTATTCTCGTATAGGATTTGAACGAGACGTGTACGCTCGAAGACGTCAGGAAGTCGGAATGGTATTGCAAAGTGAATAAGGGATGAATCGAGTAAGCGAAGCGAAGATGTACGGTAGATAGAGTATAGCCAGAGATGGTCTAGAGACTATGAGATGCATAGATTGTGAAAGTGGAAAGATGAGATTGAGATGTGAGACTGGAGTCAGATTTAAGGCAAGTATCCTGCACCCTGCTTTTGGATATATTGCATATTCTGATCCATTCTTTTTATATGTGTTGCAAGTATCCTAAACCCTTTTCTTGGATATATTGCAAATATTCTGATCCATTCCTTTGGTATCTGTTGCAAGAATTCGTACCTTTCCTTTCTATATTTAAAAGTGCATATGTTCGGATCTATTCTTCCTATTCTTCAAGTTTCTAAAGAATTTCCGTTTTATTAATTAATTCGAAGTTCAGATTGTCATTGAAGCATGTGTTGCTCAGTGATAGTTAGAGCTTTGAATGAATTGGGATCTTCTTGATTATTCAACCCGCCATTGTCATGCTGGTTTAGCAGGCTAAATTCAGTTGCTTAGCCGATAATGGAGGATACTGAATAGTTAAGGATTTCCTGAACTATGATTTATGGAAGGATGGACTCTGGTTTATGAAAAGTTGATTATCAAAGTTTGATTTGGAATTATTCTATCATTGATATTGATTGTGTTTATGTTCTGTTGTTATACGTTGACCTGTTATTGAATTATAGAATTGGATTATTGTTTTTATATAAACCTGTGGACCAGATTCGTGGTCATGTTAGGCCAATGAGTGCCTTGGATCCAGTGATAGAGCATGGCGGGGCCTGCTCGGGGTTAGTGCAGAACTGATCAGCTGCCTAACCTTGGTTTTAATTAAAATGTAATAGTCCAATTCAATAATTCTTTGGAAAGATTGAATTTCTCAGTTTAAATGATGCAAGGTATTGTAAATCATTCTATACAATACCATGAACTCATGAACTCAGGTTGAATTCTCTTATATCTTGAACTCGTGAACTTCTGTTATGTCATTTCAGAACTATCATTGTTTATTATTACTTGCTGAGCATTGTTGCTCACCCTTGCTATTCCTTTCTAACCATTTCAGAAAGGCTGAAAGATAAGATGATTGATTGAGATTGTGGATAAGGCGAATGCTAGGCGAGGAGACAGAGTTGAGGATCCAGTGGTCGAGGAGTATTCAGGAAAGTTGATAAGGTTGGTGCTAGCTAGAGTTATGCTATGAAGTTTCAGATGTAAGTCATGACTGGAGTAAGTTGACAGTGATTCTTCTTATCGAAGATGATCTGATTTGGTAAGGGATGTTGTGTAGTATTAGTGGTGGATTCTAATTTCAATACTGTAACCTGGAAGCGATCCTGTTGTTTTTGGGGGTTAAAATGTTCTCTTTCGAATCAGCTATTAAAGTTTAAATGTTCTCTGAAAAGTTCTTTTATGATGGTTTTCAAATTTAAAATTCAGGTTTTGAAATCATTTGATTTATGTTCTCATACAAATCTTTTATTAAATGTTTCAAGTTTTAAATTCTTGTGGATTTTCATTATCTTTAATAAAAATACAGGGTTTCACAAGTGTTTTAAAAAGGGTTTTGTGTGGTGACGTCAGAATCCAGACCCCCGGATTCCTGGACCGTCACATGTCCACTTTTTAAACACTTTGCTAGCGTGTTTTCTAATAATAAAACCAGCGATATACACGCACAGTACATACAAAATAATCAACACTTACAGCAAAACCATCTCTCTCTCTTTCATTAATCGGCTTCTTCGATCTCAAAGTCTGCTAATTAAGAGTGTTTCCATGGAGCTATGAGTAATTACTCTGTGATCTATTGAGTGGTGTTGCAGTTTATTTAAACAAATCACTAATTTTCGAAGCGCATATCACCAATCTCTCAAGCGCATATCACTAATTTCCAAAGCAAAAATCACTAATTTCTAAAGCGCATATCACTAATTTATACAGCAAAAATCATCGACTTTTGTAGTATATCAACAAGTATATCAGAATCTTAATGATAGAGTCTAGTCGTCCACAAGATTGAGGGAGAGAGATTGTCACTTGTGCCACCAATTTCGCCGCCTAACCACCACCACCACCAGTGCACAACCATCACTCATCACTCAGAATCGCTCTTTTCGATAAATGTATATATTTTGTGTGTATATGTACAACAAGCTCATCTTCCTCTATTTTTCGGCGAGATCGTCAAGATGTATTATATCGGTGGTGCGCGGGAGATTGGGTGGGGGTTGTGGGCAGGGAAGCTCCGGTCAGGGGAGGTGGGAGGGGACTGTGAGTGTTGGTCGGGAAGATATGGGTGGGTGGGGTGGTTGTTATGCTATGCTGGATTTGACTGATTGCAAATATGTGAGTAGATAGATTATTTATTTTAGCAGAGTGCCCTTAGTAATTATAAGAGTTTAAACAGTGGTTTTTAGTTTTTATTTTAAGATTGGTTTGTATTTGATCAAATGCCTATATATATATATAAAGAAATATTATTTTTGTCAATATATGATATGTAACACCCTGCATACAAGTCAATGACGACTAGTCTCGGCTGGAGTTCTGTTTTCCTTTTTGGCCAAAATTTGTTTCTGAAAATCATTCACGTTCTGATAAACGAACACTGTTGTGTTCATTATTTAGTGTCAATAACGATTATTATCATTTTACAATTAATAGCTTTTAAGCGGCTGTTCTTAGCATGTTTTTTTCGGCTTCTCTAGTTCTCCTGTAATAATAACGAAAAAGAATGGAGACTTACTGTGGGTGATGCTTAAGCAGTATTTATAACAGAATATGATTAGTTTCTTGAATAACCTGGTTAAGTGAATGGAAAGAACATGAAGTAATACTTGAATAACCTGGTCAAACAACCCCTAAAATTGTGCTCAAAAGTTCTACAATGAAGTAATACTTGAAACATTCTTATATGCACAAGTTCTTAACCTCTAAGTTAATTCTACTGTATTCTACATTGGTAAATGTCTCCTATCAGCTTCTCATATAATCATACAAATAGAAGAATGACCTCACTATCATTTCTAACTTCTCCCCTGCTTGAATCAACAAAGAAAGGCCTATACATAAAAGGAAAAACTGTGGAGTCTAGTTATTCCTCGTCTACGGAAAAGTCTGGCTCTTCTGGCTTCTGCAATGAGTTAACAGGGCTTGATCCAGGATGCACATTTACACCCATCCTAGTGCTTGCTGTCAGCTGTGCCGCGTACAAGGCAAATCCAGACCCGGGTGAGGGCACATTTTTGTCGGAGTGTAGTTTCAAATTTGCTGTCTGAGCAGCTGCAGGGTTCTCTTTAGCTTTAAGTTCAGCAGTTATTTTCCGTTTTTTGTACCTACGCCATGCTGCTTGTACAAAGCATGCAGCCCACGTACGCCACTGGTGAGAGTGGAATCTGAATTTGTGCCTGAGTTGTTTGCTGTGCAGTCTTCGGAATTGGGAGGCAACAAATTTCAAGTCTTCAGCCATGAGTGCAAAGGCTTCAACTTCAGAAATGGCTTTTACTGTGCGAGTGGATGATGGGAGGATGACACTGGGACGAGGATCCAGGGCCCATGTTAGTAATTCTTCACCACAGAAATCTCCTGAACCAATAGGGCAAGAATTAAAGAAGCCAGTCCGACCACCATTTGTTGTGTAGGAATCAAGGTTCCCTCGGATTATGAACAACATTTCATTAACAGGGTCACCCTCACGCACTAGGCAAGTGCCTTCGGTGCACAGAGCAGGTTTGAGCCTCTCACATATGGCGTCTAGCATTTGTTCATCCATTTGATCAAACAGGGGAACCTGCAGTTTTATTAGAAAAACAGTAGATCAGAAACTAATAGACATATAATGCAAATTACAATATTTTTTAAAAAAGGTCTGAAGATAGTTGAAATTGTCATTAGGATGAGATGACTACAGAAAAATCAAAAGATCACTGCATGTATGTCTTTTATCTTTCGTAATTAAGGTCACATATCCTTTTACTCTGTATTAGGGTTACACGAGGTGCTTCCCAACACTAAACCAATTAATAACAAACTAGGGGGAAATATGACTAGACTTTAAACAATGAGAATCAAAAAAAAATCTCAATACTAACCCGTCGAACTAGATCATAACATAGGTGGCGTTTTATATCTCTCCGGAGATCCAATGGAAGACCTTGTAAAAGAGTTTCTTCATCGACTCCTCGAGTAGCAACCCACTTGTACTGGTCATATTTCCTTACAGACTGTCTCAATTCCTGAGGCAGTTGCCTGTGGTGCATCCATTGTTCTGTATCGGTTCTCTTGATCCTCCATTCTTCTAATCGAACTGTGGTTGATTGGAGGTACGTCTGCAGTGAATTTGCACAAGTATTATAAGTTGCAAAATATGAGAATATCATTAAATTAAAAGTTTCATATTACCGGTATAAGCATTTGAAAGGCTAACCCATGATTTCAACATCAATTTAACACATTCATATTTGTGAGGTAGAGACGCTATATCTGTAAGTAGGTTCTGGGGAGGGTGAGATGTAGGCAGATTTTATCCCCGTGTCCACAAGTAAAAGATAGAGGAACTGTATTTGTAAAGACCTTGGCTTTTGAATTTTATTTGAAAGTTACCAGTTTAAAAAGAGTTATAAGAATACCAACTGCTACCCATGACATAAAGCTTACTTGCATATTTCCAATGAGCAAAGCGAAGAGAACTAATCCCATAACTGCGATGATGATCGCGAAGCTTATTTCTCCTACATAAGTGGTTGTATTAAGACCTTGCCCCAGAGAACTGCAGAATGGAAGCATCACATATTACGTATAGTGTAAGTCTTAAATTCCAATCAAAATTCTCATATTTAAACCTGCCATAATAAAGTATCATTCAAGAACAGCCAAAATGCATTATTACGGAACAGTTGGTTCATAAACATGGTTCAAAGTTATATCTATTTACTCACTAACTAGATATTAAAATTTTTGATGCAGTTATGAGTTAACTAAGAACCCATGCAACTATATAAATGCCAGTCTTAGATCAAGTATTTTAGATGAATCTTCCCATTTAGTCTGTTAAACAAAAAGAAGTCTATAGATGGAATATTACCTAAGGTTCTTCAAGCCCCACCAAAGACAATAAAAATATTTGTTAAAGAAACTTGAGGTTGTAACATCAGAGGTCAACGCATCGCCATAGATACCAAATGCATAAGAGTCGACATTAAGATAGCATATTTTTGTGATGTTGCTCGACTTGAACCAATCGATTCTAACAGAGTCATTAACTTTGCTGCAGTCAAAGTAATCATGTTTACACAATGATTCGTCAATGTTGCAGACACTTCTCCAACATGCTTCTAGTCTCTCAACTGCTAGAAGATACCAGCATGCTCCTAAAACCTAGATTGGAGAATGGGTGAAAGATAATGAACTGGTTTGATAATCATGAAAATAGAACATAAATGTAAGAACAAGAAGAAAATTACAAGTGCGCAAAAATAACCACAGATCTCATAAATTGGCTACTATTTTGATCATTATATACATAAATCGAAATGCTAAAGAGGTCACTATTCTTTAACCAGAATAGCCAGGGAAAGTATATGCTATTTAAGTCTGTGGATGTTATACTACACTTGTGTTTAAAGAAATGATAAATTACTCAACAAAAAAAGGATTTGACAAAAGATTTCTAGTACTTACATGGCTTGCTAACATATAGAGCATCAAGTTATAGGCAGCTCCTGCCCATGCTGTTTCTGTCACAACACCAGTGGACTTGACAATCTGTGCTGATAGCGGAAATATAACAAACAGTCTAGGTAGGTACTGAAAGATTATAATGAATCTGAGGACATTTTTTGTGTTGGCCATTGTCGAACCACTCAAACTTGGAATAACAATCCAAATCAACACCTGACCAAATAACAAAACAAAAAATATACAAAGCTGTAATGTACGACCACAGGGCCAATATAATGAGGTATAATGATAAAATAAAAATTTACACACCTGAGGAAGAGGAAGTGCAGCAATCAAATCAATCCAGAAATCTTTGTATAAATACTTTTTGGCTATCTTTGAAGACTCTATAACAAGTTCTCCTCTCCCAAAAACACGGGAAGAAGGTGCTACATAAGCTGTACGAAACCTTACGAAAATTTGAATCATGTAAAAGACATCAGTAATTGACCTTACAATAGTAAGAATCACTTCAAGGGTTGTCCCGATATCGATGCAAAGATTGTCTTTGACCCCTGGCAAGTAGAAGAACAGGGGGTCTACAAACAAGGAAACTAAACATGCTATCAAAAATATTTTGTTCCATCTCCGTATGATTGGACCTCGAGGATCCAATATCTTCTTCTTTACCCTCTCATAGTCCTCTGAGAAAACTCTCAAGAGCACTTTGGTTTTCAAAGATCTTCCAGTTTCGCTCTCACCCCTCTTAGAACTTGATTGAGTGAATTGTGATCCATCAATCTTGTATTTCACCTTAATAACATTATCTCCATTGACTATGGGAAGATTTGCAAATCCAGGATCATCTTGAAATCTAAAATTAATTTACAATTATCAAGTTCAATAGTTTACTTTCAGCATACAAAAAAAATTTACACAACATAATTAAAAATTATTATGACTAGCCAATTTTGACAGTTTTTAAAATCGTTGATAACAACAAAAAAAGTATATAGTTAGAAAAACAGACCTTACTGATCTCGAATTGCCATAAGCCATGGCTGCACTCTGAATTCACCCGAGCTTCAGTTAGAACGTAAACTGCAGTTTCGGCAAAAGTTATGTCCGTAAATTTCAGGGATTTAACTAAAGAAAAGAGACCTGTATAAGGAAATCTAGACCACTAACAAGAGTAAAGACCATTGATGATTTCCTTAACCAGGATTTAAGTGAAGATATGAAATATAATTAACAAGTTGAAAATAGAGTAACAAATACTTTGTAGACCAAAAATTGAGGTCAACATGCGACTTCTTCTTTGTAATATATTCATATATTTGGTTGTCAATTCTTATGCTACCAGAGCATATACCAAGTCTTAAGATACAAAAACCAGTTAAACAAGAACCAGTCAAGGCCTGCTTTATCAAAGCAATAAGGTTTAATCATCCTCATGACTATGACCCAATACACCAAGAGTCAGGTCCTAGTTCCCTTGACATATGAAACCATAATTTTAACATCAAGAATATATAAACTTCTCTGCCACTCAACATTGAGACTCTCTCTCTCCCTCGCCCCCCCCCCCCCCCCCCCTCCCCCTCCTCGCACACACAAAAAATCAAGAAAAGGGTTACATGAAGGTCTTGAAACCTCCCTCCCTCTCTCTCTCACACACACAAAATTAAGAAAAGGGTTGAATGAAGGTCTTGAAACAGAGCAAAAACTGAAGAATAAATTGAACTCATGAAAACAGAATATACATGTACCCATTGAAATAAACTTACATGCAAATCTCCCTATGAACTGGTCAAGCCATCAAGCAACCATATCAACAAAGCACTCTCTTCAGCTTCCACCAATCCAATAATACTAAAGGGTCTCTCTCTCTCTCTATTGTTTTACATACCAAAGAAAAAACTTCAAATTAAATGAAGACCGACCAAACTAAAAAGGCATATGTACAGCCTTATAAATGCCTACAAAAAGACATCATTTATAATCCACCAGAACCCATATCTGAATCCACAACCATAACTTTTTTGTTTGCTTGCACAAGTATATAGTAATATATAACCAAAGAAAATCTCAGTGTTTACACAAGAAGAGGCAGAGTATGGGATGGAAAAAGATTGTTTAAGAAGGTCATTTAAATGCTGGTACAATATAAATGAATAAAAAAGAAAGAAGAGATGGCTTGTAAGTTGTAAGATCCCATGAGTTGACTATATTCTATAGTACTGTATAGTACTGGTTGTAATAACCTACCTGCCTGCATCTTGAGTTCTTGACACATGCGGCATGCTTTCCTTTTCCTTGCTTTCACTTTCATTTCAGTTTTCAGACCCTCCCCTCTTTATTTTCTCCGCTCCTTTTGAAACTTGTGACTTTTTGTTTCTTCTTCAAAGCCCATTATTAGCTTTACAGTTTGCATTTTATGCTTTTTTTTTGTTTATGTAAATAAATCTACATGGGATCAAAAGTGATCAGGCAACTATTCCTGGTTTGGTACCAAACTGTGATAATGAGCCTATATGTTTGTCTTATAAAATTAAGCATATCAGTTCGTTCTTTAAACAACCTCTTTATAATAATTTTGAAGAAAATATGAAAAATCGGGAAAAAAAAAAAAAAACTCACTGACGACAAAGGATAAACTCGTTAGAAGACTAACAGCCTGTATAAAACAAAGGGTAAACAAGGCACCATGAAAAATCAACCAGTTAGTGGCACCATAGATTCTCCTGTCTAGTTTATTTGGATAAGTAGAAACAATAAACAGTGAAAACAATCAAACAAGACGACTAGAGACAATAATCGAAGTCGGCAGCTTAGTAAAAAAAGATGTACATTATTTGGTTCACAGCGGAGAGCGGTGCAGCCGTAACAGCATGAAAACAAGTCCTTACCTCATAGCTTATTCTGTACACCAACACAACCCTAAATTCTACTCCCTCCGTCCCGGTCAATAGTATACATTAGGGACGGGGGCGCGGCATGGACTTTGATGCTTCAATATAGTATAGTTTTGTAAATTAATTTTAAGATTTTTTTTTATAAAAGTATAACATTTTTACTTTTATACAAAAAAAATAATTAAAAATAAGTTGTATAACTATGTTTTATAAGAGAATTAAAAAGCGTGTCGAGCAGTGAAAAAGAAACGTATACAATTGACTGGGACAGAGTGAGTAATGACATACAGATAGAGGTGTACAAGGTTCGGGTTGGGCGGGTTAGCGGAATTTATCGATCCAACCCAATTAAATCGGGTTTTCAAAATTTCAACTTAACCTGAACCGTATAAATTTGTAACCCAAACCAATTTGTAGTACTTCGGTTTGGATCGGTTCGGATTCGTTTGGTTATCATCGCCAGTGTCAAATAGGTCTTCAACATCAATTTTTTTACACTAAAAATTACTTTAACAATCTTGTCAAAGACATAAAATTGAATTTAGTTAAAAAAAAATAAATAGTAACAAATAATAAACAAATATATTCATAAATTTAATCTCATATTCTCACTCATAAATTTATTCTCATATATATATTTATAAGCAAACAAAAATTAACATATTAAATTTAGGGCACACAAATACAATAAAACTAATTGGATTAAGCTAATATGTGATGAGATGGATAAATTCAATATGTTCCCACATTTTTCAATCGGGTCGGGTTGGATCGGTTTATAAAACCCGAAATCCATGCCCAACCCAATTAAATCGGGTTAATACTATTTCAATCCAATTACCAATCGGATTAAAAAATTTCGTATTGGAACGGTCGAAATATAATCTGTTTGGATCGGGTTGGTCGGTTTCGTCAACGTATGTGTCGCACCGTGCTTCGTTAGTTTCGTATATATTTGCGCGTGTGAAATACAAGGGCATGATTATGTGCCATGGATTAGGGCTGAGTATTCGGTTCGGTTAACCGAATACCGAACCGAAATTACCGAAATATTTCGGTTCGGTTAACCGAACCGAAATATTTCGGTTCATAATTCGGTTATGGTTTTCTGGCTATTTCGGTATTTCGGTTTTTTCGGTTTTTTTACCGAATTAACCGAAAAAACCGAATAACCAAAATATTTTTTAAAAAAAATATTTATATTATATTATATACATAAAAGTTTGTTTTTTTAATAAATCTTGACATCTTATATGATATATATATATCATATTATGTGCTCATTAACTCAGTATTTTACATCAAAGATGCACCGACTCTAACTGGAAGTCTGTTTTCAGATCTTCTTGCTCGTAATCTCTGATTTTTGCTGATCAGTTTTACAATCTGTCTTCCATGTTCCACTACAGGGGATTCAAGTAATACGGAGCTAAGCTTAAGCTTTTTTCCCGATGTTTTTTTTCATTATTTTTGTGAATTTTTTCCATTATTTTTGTGATTTTTGTTCACTAATTAAATACCACTTGTTGTTTTTTTTTACCAAAGAAATACCACATGGTTAGTGTATTAAATTAAATCTCCGGTACACATTAGTCTTCCGTACCCACCAACAGTTATATAAACCCGTTTTTGACTGGTGGATTGAAACAATGTTTTGAGTACCCGATTGAATTAATAGTTTTCTATAAAATTGTTTGATAAACAAGTGATTCATTCATTTTTCCTAACACAAACTATTTTTATCAAAATCTTTGTTTCAATCCATTAACTATAAAACACTAATATCAGTGGATTCTAATGATCAAACCTAATTTTTCCCAAAACCTCTGATTTCTAAATAGGGTCATTGTCTTATTTATAACTCCTGGTTTAAATTATACTATGCATGTATTTTCATAATTAACAAAATTTTATATATATTTAAATCACTTATTTATTTTAATATATTATGTGGGGATTTGAATCTTAAAATTCTAGTAACATCTTAGTGAAATACAGAAAATTCAATTAACGGTCATAATTAATATAATTTAAATAATCTGACGGTTATAATGTATTATGCCGGATTATAAATCAGCAACCAAATTTTTGGATATTTAGTTTTAACTCATTTTTGTAAATGTTCCCATGCCGCTCAATGATTTACCGGACGTAATTTAATGCTCTTATAAAATATTATTCTATAACTAATTTTTAAGATTTTTTTGAATACAATTTTATTATTAATTTATTTACAGAAAAATATTATAAAAATAAATTATAAAATCATACTCCCTCCGTCTCATTTTAGTTGTCACATTTCTATTTTTGTTGGTCAGATTGACTAATTTTTGACCAAAGATTATAAGTCACTCTTTCATTATTTTAAAAAACTGAAAATTACATTTTAAATTAGATTAAAAGTTATTTCCGGTGACATATTTTTTTTTTAATTAATAAAATATTAATAAATTTCAGTCAAATTTTAATCAATTTGACCGGCACAAAATCAATGACAACTAAAATAGAACAGAAGAAGTACTTTATAAAAACATTAAACATGCGTCGAATAATGAATGTATAAAATTAAATGGTACGAGGAACAGAAACCAAGGATATATGCCGGCATACACCGTGTTCGCTGAGTTTACTGTATAAATAAATTTGGCTCATCCGACAATCTAGCTCAAAAAGGAGTGGCCCGACCCACAAAAGTGCAATTAAAGCTCTGTGGCCTTGCCACCGGACAAGGAAGACGCTTATTTAAACATTGTATATCCAACTAAGATTCTAAGAGTAATATATAAACAACGGTTTGGCTAGTGTGTGCCCATGGGCACATACTAAGCACTAACATTAATAAAAATGGAGGGTTTTGATTGGTGTGGTTGTTGTAAATGCAGGGGGGTCAACCATTATTAAAGAAGGTAAGCCAATAGAAACCCTCCAATTTCATAAATTTTGGTGCTTAATGTGTGCCCATGGGCACACCATAGAAAAACCGTATAAACAAATTGCATTTATATATTACTTTGGTATTAGTTTTGTGTAAATTATACATATTGTTTGCAGTCAGTGGCGAAGGGACATGGGGCCTTCTGGTGCCCATGCCCCCATAAGTTTCAGAAAAATGTATATGTTTTTATATGAGATCCACATATTTGACAATATTAATCTACAAAATATTACTCCTTGTGCCTTCTGGAATGTTAAAAATTACCCTTAGAATGTTAAAAATTAAAAAATGCCCCCTTGAGCATTGTGTTCTGCCTCCGCCACTGTTTGCAGTTAAATAGATCAAGAAAATATTATAGACCGAGGGACAGTGCAGAAGTCAGAACTTCAAACCAGGATATGCTAATTGGTTGTTTTGAATCTTAAATCTAGTGTAGTAACTTGATAAATAGAGAATAAATCTCTTATCAGTTTATTCTACGTTTTTTTTTTCTTTTTTATGCTCTATCGTGATTGTTTACGTACGTTTTTTTCATATAAGTTAAATATACCATTTAGCTGCTTGATTTATCACTTTTTCGATAAGATAAGTACTTCTTTAATCATCTTATTTTATTTTTATGAACTTTTAATTAAAAAAATCAAATTATTCATTAAAATAAATAAATTATCAGATTTAATTTGTTATTACTTTTTTAATAATTTATAAATAATCTATAAATATAAAATTATCCAAAGTAGTGCTAATATAAAATAAATTATCAGATACAATGAAAGGCAATAAAAAATAAAAAATTGAATACAATGGAGTGCTAATATATGAATTCAAAGGAAGCAACTTATACAAAAAACACCAATGAAAAGCTTTAGATTAACATGGATGAGCGAATAAATCATATACCAATATACCATACAAAAACGAAATACTATGTCGACAAGTGCAACATGCTTAAGTAGAGACTTAAGAAAATAACCAAAAGAAGTTACCTCACCTTTTTGTGTTAAGTATTTCTTCAGTAACCACCCACAATTACAAGGCTTAACCCCTTTTCCTTTTTCAAATTAAAATTCTAAAACCAGCCCATCTCTTCTCCTTATATACAACCCCGTATATTGATTGTAAACCCTAAACCAGTTTGTCCATTTTCCACCAATTATCCTTGAAAATTCCCAGTCTCTGCTGACCTTATTCATGTACACAAACAAATATACCCCCTTGTATAAAGTAAATGCAAAACAAGAGTCTCCCAGTAGTACCGCAACTGTCTTTAAGAGGTTCTCCGTGTTACCAAGACCGATTTTAAGAGAAGTAAGATATCAAGCGACAGTGAACAGAAACCGAGGAGAATCTTTAAAGATACCTTACTTGTCACCTTGGCTGTGGTTGTGTGGAAAATGACCGAGCAGGTCTAGCTGGTAATTGAGGTGACGGACTCCCAAAATACATTGTCTGGGACCGAGTGACCATGTCAACCATTGATGGGGTCTGATAAGCATGCATTAGAGTTGTACTATCCATAGAATCACCTCTTGCAGTTGCTCGCTGCCATGAATGTGAGCTTAAACCGGACAGAACATAAGCCCTCCCTGAGGACTCGTAGACACGACGGTTTGCCATCCTCTCTTGCATTTCCTTTAATTCAGCACCTAGTGCAACACACAACCTATCGCCAGCTTTTGCTGACACCGTCTCTGACAGTTGTTTACGACATTGCTCAAGGACAGACACTGCAGCGGTTAAATCACCACGTTCAGCAGCTGCCCGTGCTTCGGCCATTGCTTCTGCTGCACAAAGCCTATTTCGCTGCCTGTCCACTTCCATGGACACTGAAAGTTGTCCAGCATCTTCAGGCCTTTGAATTACCACATTCCTGGATTCTTCCAAGCTCACTAATTCTTTTGTGATAGGATCTTTGTAATGATATTTAACATTTATCAATGTCATGTCAGCACTGTATTTATCAACTGGAATGTCCAGTATTACCAGAAAATCTCTCTCTTCTTCAGCATACAGATCCCCGACTTCTATGAAGCCCGTTCTTGCATCGGCTGTTACAGTGGATTTGTAATTCCCAGCTTTTATTGAGTTCAGACACAAACTTGGATTAACACAATCAACTACCACCTGGAGTTCCTGCACCACGACACTTAATAGCCCTCCGATGCATTGTGCAAAAGCATCCTGAATTACACTCTCCGCTTCTATGAAAGAAAATGTCCCCCCAGAGGCTTCAGAGATTGAGTGCATTGAAACCGCGTCATGATCTGCACCGAAACCAAATGAATGAACTGGAATGTGGGGGCCTGCACCACTACCACGGCGCATGGAGGATGGAAGGAGTGACTGGTAATCAGTTCTGGAATTAGTACGGGGACTTGTGATGGTATATGTATCCTGCCCGTCAGATAGGAGTATAATACTGCTGACTGGGCTCTTACATTTGCGATCTGTCATTACCTTGGCACCCTTTCTCAGCCCCTCAGCAATATTTGTGCCACCATTTGAAATGAGTGCATTAACAGCCTGCAGGGCTTCCTGCCTTCCAGCGTCTGTCATCCTGCGAAGTGGAAAGAGGCGTCGAGCTGTGGAGGAGAAAGCAATGACCGAAAGCCTGTCAGAAGGCCCTAGATTTTGTATAACGAATCCCATTGCTCGTTTTAGCAAAACAAGCTTTGTACCAGCCATGCTACCACTGATGTCAAGTACAGTGACAAGATCTACTGGAGCACGAGGGTTCTGAGAATTTGAAATAGCCTGGTCTTCACCATTGTGTTGCTCTCCACTAATGGGAGCTTTAAGATGTAATAATATGTTAAAGTTGCTATGAGATGCTGATCTTGCAACAGAAGAAACCTCAGGATATGTCTTTATTTCTATTGCCCCAATTGACTGGTCACTAGTATAAGTATTGTCAGATGAACTTTTTGCAGTAACCTCACGTTGGTGATCCATGAGTTCATCATCATCGAAGACACTTGGTTCATGGGCTTGACGAAGTGGAGAAATATGGCGATTTGCATCAGGACGGGAATGAGGGAGCCGTTGAACTACAGTCATCCAACCATTGTCTTGAGGCCAAACGCCACGACTAATTCTAGAACGTCTACCAGAAAGATCAGAAGCAGGACTTTGAAATGGAACTTCCTTCCATTTTGCTCGACAAACCGGGCAAATCTGGTTTCCATGTTTTACATTATTGGTGATGCAATGGAAGTGGAAGGAGTGTGAACATTCTGCAGTGAAAATGGCATGTCCCTGGCCTGGTTTCATGGTGGTCAAGCAAATTGAACACATCGTCTGCAAAAGCAAAGATATGCAAATCAAAGGGAGAACATAGAGACAACTAAAATAAAACGACGTATCCAAGATAAACTGTGCAGCTATGAAAGACAATACTAACATAATTCCATGTATGCAAAGCCAAATAAAGAATTTTATCATTTAACATTAAAATTCAAGAATAGAGACTATGTTAGATTGGTAAAGAGATCAATTGATTACTTATATTAGATACTGAATTAATTCCTTATTAGCAACAGATAAACAGTAGGGTAACAATACACCTATCCTGAGTAGATGTCAGATACAATAATCAATTTATTATCCATATTACTAAAACCCTACTAACGTCATTCTTAATATGTCCGATAAAATTCATAATCTTACATTTAAAGAATAAATTAAAATCACTAGAGCCAACTAATTCCCATGACCAAGTTCTGAGAAGAGTGCTAAGCAAATTATCACCTTTCAGAATTCAGCTATTTAATCATATGATTGCTGTTAAGATTAAACATAAGTATAGTACAATGACAGACCCTGTGTCTGCAGAAAGGCATATTATTTAACTGTTACTTGAGTGCTTCAAAGGTCAGTACCATGTGGTGTAAGGTCCACCGGAGACTTCAAGAAATGGTACCACCACCTTCTCATTCATAAAATGGGTACAGCTCCAGATCATATAAAAAGAATCTTGGGTAATGAAAAAACAACTACATGTAGATATCCCATAGTATGACCCATAAATAAAGTCACCCACACCCACATAGTCAAAGCAAACTAAAGAACTAGTAACAGTACAACCCAACAAGGGAACTTTTTCCAAAAGCAAGTTAATCAAGAAACCACCTAAGTGGCCCAACTCAGGGTGATGAAGCTTTTAAGGCATAAAAAAGAAACTGATCAAAGAAACATTTTCAAAAGAATTACTACAAATCACTATTTTCCACAAAATTTTCCATTGTTTTTCAACCCCCTTCTCTAATTACTACAACCAAATCCCTAATCAACAGCCTCCCAGGCCCAAACTTTTGTATAATCAAAAGAGGAGAGAAGACAAGAAAAGATTGATTGGCTATATGTATGTGAAACTGTGCAATTGCTGACTATACAAGGCACTTTCTTTGTATATAGTTGTTCTTTTGTAATATGGCCAAACCCCCAAAGGCAATGGGCCTACACTCCTACTCCCTACTTGCACTTTTTCTCTCCACAAAAACCACAGTGTGCTAGCTGAAAACTACAACACATTAAAAATAATTACCCATCTCTCCTCCCAAGCTCCATTATATGGTATCTCTACATACATTACTGCATTTGCATATCTATCACGTGAACCCACACAGTCTTACCTTATTATCTTGGACCCAACAAGATACTTAAGAATCAACTATAATACTAGATTATTGCATAGTTTAAGTGTGTTTAACACCTCACGACAAATAAACAACATTAATCCTCATAATTTCCGAATTCAAACCCTTAAAATTTGACATAAAACATCACTCTAATTATATATCCATATATATCTATCCGCTTGGAGCTTGACTCATGACAACAATTATTCTGCACTCGTAAAAATCTTATTCAAAAGTTACAAAATTAATTATCCTCACTTGAGCGCAGACACACACATGTAACAAAAATCTAGTTAATTCACAATAATTAAAATAAATACAAAAAAACCTAACCCTAACATTGCAAAATCCGTGAATAAAATTGAAATATTAATCAGAATAAATCACACAATAACAAAACGATTTATATACGTGTGCGTACGGACCTTTGATGATTTGCTGGTATGTTTAGGCAAGCGAAGGCCCGAAGAAGACGGAGTAGGAGTGGTCGGCATTTGAAGCCGCTGAGACTCCGCCTGAGAAGCCGTCGGCGATAGGCCAGACGCGTCGGAGAACCGAGTTCCGGCGGCCGGAGGAGCGTCCTCTAACGTCTTGGGTACATACAGACACGTGTTCAGCCCTAACGCCATCTTCGCTTTCCTCCATTTGCTCGCCATCGTCTAGTAATTTCTAGAGAGAGAAACAATCACACACAATATGCATACATATATATGAGAAAACTAAATGTTGTTGAGATGTTAAAGGAACGACATTCTAGAGAGAGAGCAGATCTCCAAATACTTGTTCGTTGAATTTAGTAACACGGTATCCGATAGGCTTGTATATTTTATTGTGTGTAGATATAGAGAGAGAGGGGAGATTTTGTGGAGAGAGAAAGTGAGGAGTTTATGTTTACGAGGAAGAAGTGAAGGAGAGATGTGTAAGAGAGAGGAGTTAATAAAAGAGAGATGGGAGAGATGAGGAGGAGAGAGATGAGAGGGGTAAAAATGTAAAGAGAGGTTTGACTTTGGCCCCAGTCTAAAGGGAGATAAGTTAGTTGGCGGAAGAGAGAAGTAAATGGAGGGAGGAGGGTTTGTAACTAATTAACCACCTCTTTAGTTAGTTTGGTCTTTTTCGGTCCAACTATTTACCCTTGGGATTTTCTATGGGCACACAATAGTCCCTAACTCCAATAAAAATAGCTCTTTTTATTGGTGGATGAGTAATTAATGATAATGGCCCCCTGCATTCACATCAACTCCACGAATCAGAATAGACCAATAGGCCATTTTTATAGAATTTAGTGATTATTGTGTGCCTTGGGCACACATTAGAAAGACCGTTTACCGTTTATCAACTTTGATTTTCCCTTCCGTTAAATTTTTTACCAAAATTATGGTGTTGAGACGAAATTAAATATTCGTACGGGCATACAGCTGGTTGTGTCCTTCGACGGGTAAGAGGAATTTATATGTTTATTGAATTTTTCGTTTTTAATAACTATTTTTTAGTTAATTGTTGGAATTGGACCACTCCCATCTGATTTAAATGATGGCTCCATAAAAAATTCAGTAATAAAAATCTTTTATCTACGTCAAAAAAAAATTTGTTATGATGCACACTAAAAAGATTCATATGTATTTCATAAAGTGTATTTTATGATGTTTTTATTTTAATTAAATAGAGATTTTTTGGCATAAATACTATGAATACCATATATATTCTTAACACGTTCCGCCAATATTTATATATGTCATATTAGTGAAAATTAAATCTTAATGATTTTGGTTGATCGACATTTGAGCTGGTTAATAGGTCTTTATTTTATAATATTTTTTCATGATTCTTTTAATATACTAAAGCCTATTTCTTCGATCTATTTATCCGTAAGTCTGTAAACAATCTTGATTATTAAAAATTTATTCAACATTTTGATAAAAATATATTAGCAAAAGATGCTTTAATTAGAAAAATCTACTTTTGTAGCATAAATATAGTTTCAAATATTATTTTTTTTTAGATCACATACATTTCTTTATTCATATTGTTTTTGAAAGTCTATTTCAATTCTTCTTATTTCAAACTTTTTGAAAAATGATTTTTCATAATATAAAAACTATCTTACCAATTTTAGCTGTATATTCTGGTCTATCAATTAAAAATTAATATGTCACATGAAAACTACTTTCATCAATTAATTGCTAGTAATCTATCGGTGAACTCCAAATAATACCATATATTTGTAATGACGAGCTCTTTTATCTCCAAATTATCATTATAAATATCTCTAAATAACATCATATGTTTATCATTATGAAAAAAGGTTTGCCTTGTTTTTCTTTTAGAGAAATTGAAAATAAAAATACACCGATAAACATCTTCAATAGTCTTATAATATTTATTCAAATTCTTATAATCTACTATTTTAAAATATATCTTCTGAGTTACCGTATATTAACTCTACCATCAATGGAGTTACATAATTATTCTTTTGGAAACAAATTACAGTGTTGGCCATCGCCATCCTATTAGTATTTGACTCCTTATATATTGTCAAATGTCATCTGACCGAACAAACATCCAATTTTTAGTTCACCGGCTTTAGTCGGCATTTAAAATCATCCTCTGTTTCTCATAGTTTGTTTTATCGTGAACCACAAATATCTGCTCTTGACGTGTGTGTATGCGTTATAGAATCGTATATTCGACCCTCTGATATTTGATGTCAGAAGTGGGCAATTTTTTCTCATACAAATATGTTATACAATGCTAAAACGTTACTTGTTGTTTTGCATTAACAAACAATTTTTTTTAATATACGTATAATGAAAGATTAGTAAAAGAATAATTCTTTGGATTTTCTTTTGCAATATACATGCACATTGAAATTTAGTTATATAAAATTTGCAATCCAAATTAATTACATGCAACATGATTAAAAATAGTTAAAAAGAAGAATGTAGTTTCCCTTGTGATTTTTTTTTGCTAAGTCCTTGTGATTTTTTTTGTAACACATATAAGATATAAGAAAATTATGATTTTAATTAATTTTGTATAGAATTATATGGCGTTAATGTCTTGTTCATCAAAACAAAATTTATTAGATTTTATTATATATTCTTACATCTTCATGTAAATCATCGGTGTAATTGCATAAGAGTTTAATATCTACCAAGAGTCCCTAAACTTAACAAGAATTTGAACCAGATTCATGCTGCTTGGTCAAGAAATAATATTTTAATAATTTTTTCTAAAATGAATATAAAATCATAAAAAAAATTAATAATAATAATTTTACTATTCAATCAGCTAAACAACCCCGCTAAACATGTGTCACAAGTCCAAAGTGTTGGTAAAAATAATGACCAAAAACAAAGTTGTTGAACTTTCACACTCTATGTTGAACGAAACCTAAGCATCAATCAAGAATGTAACTATGTTCGTGTAAATTTGAAGCTTTCACGAAAGTTGAAGGCAATAAATAGAAGCATTCAAGTGGAATGTAAATTTAATTATGGGTACAATGTCTCCATCTTAGTTCAGTATCTCACATGTAATGTCAACTATATGTCCTTAAGTATGAGGTGTTTCTAATACAAATTACCCCATACATGGCTTCACCAAGTGACACATTACCCTCTCACCTACCTTGTAAGTCAGAGATCTAGAAAAAAAAATCTCAGAAACAAAAGTCATCAAGATCCAAAATATCTCAAGTTTATTTGTACGGACCCCAAAATTTAAATACTCCAAAATATAATTTGTGCTTCTTAATAAATTAAAATTTTGAACAATTCTGTAACCACGACATTTCTCTCGAAGATAGTGGTGAATTGACTTCGTAACGTTGACTTAATTTCAGAAATTATTTTAATCTTGATAAACTATTAGTTCTAGTTCGTACTCACAGCTCACTTGTATTCTATGTTTTTTTTTTCTGAAAATAATATCATTTGTGACACAAGCCATGATTTAAAATCCCACTCACACACGCATAGTGAAAAATATTGTGATGAAACCATTACAGAGAGAATCTCTGGTGCTCTTTTGGTGTGGGTCTGGCTGTTGTCTATTTGCTTCTAGGTAGATTACAAAACTTTCTGTTGCAAGTCAATCTAAAGTTTAGTGCATCTTTTGCTGGGGAACATATCGTCGAATGGCATCTTTAATAAGTGCTGAGGGCCTTGGGTGCCTTCACCTTTCATATATGTCAATTTTCATTTCATTATACTCCTATTGTAGAGTTAGTTTAATCTATTTATATATCAAAGCAAACTTATTAAGTATCCTGTTTGGTGTGTGAAATCTAAATTAATTAATGTTTATGATGTAATTAGAACAATGCATATAATATACAAGTCGGAATAACACAATATGCTATGAGAAATACATAGCAGTACATAGAAAATAATGCGGGTTATAATTGTTCGTTGAAATATAACATAAAATGGGATTTTTCCGTAACAATTTAAAATTCTAGATAGAACAGTTCTTAATACAATACCAGAGTTAGATTTGACAGAAGTATCAACTTTCACTCTCCGTCTTTCCCAATATTTTCATAATTTAATATGGACACGAAGACATTAATTGTCCGAGAGATGAGCGTCCGTGATCCATTCTTCAACTAAAAAAATATAATTTCAAATGGAAAAAAGTGTTAAAATATAATATAAAATATTAATAGAGACCTTCCTTCAAAATTTTAAAATTTTAATTGTAAACGTTCTCCATTATCACTCAACGATCGGTGAATATATACATGTAACCAGACGGATGAGTTTTGCTGCTACAGCCAGGCACCCATACTTTCTAGTAAGTTGCACCTATATTTGGACAGTATGGTTAAAATGAGTCTTAGCTGGAGTTGTGGGTGGGGGTGCAATGAATCTACAAAATGTTCCCAATGCAATACCAAACCAATAAGTCTACATGAAGCAGATAATCCGGAACTCTGAATGTTTTCAACCATATGAAGTTTTACTTTGAATGCTCAACCATACAAAATGTAACTCCCTTGAGCTGTAGTTTGAGAGGAGTCGGATAATAATACTGTATTCCACAAGCAAAACACAGGCTGTCAAGAATCAACGAAGTGGGCTGAATAAGATAATGCTAATTTGACATGCCAATGGTCAATCCCTTCTTATTATGGCACACTAGCTACTTGTGCTGGCTAGTTGTCAAACTTATTACTACTTCTATATTTGCCTTTTGCTTTATTATTATTTTTATAGAACATGCATGCAGAAATTTAAGAAAAAGTTCAGTCAATGGGTACAGGGTAGCCACTTGGAAACAAAATTCACCGAATACATTTCCAAGGCCGCCTAATAGTAACAAAACATAACTAAACAACTATATAATCTGGAAAAGAGTGAGGAGAATTACTATGTCGACTACCAGACTAAGAGTAAAATAATCTCTTGAGAAGTGCGATCGCATGATTTTGAATATTATTTGAAAAAAAATAATCAAATAATTATAGAGGCGGTTTGATGCAGATAAGGGCATGTTTGGAATAAGAAGCAACTTCAGCTTGTGATTTTTATTTTTTTTGACATGTTTGTGTAAAAAAGTAGAAGCACTTTTAAAAAATTATGAATATTAGCTTCACTCTCATAACTTTTGCTTATTTTCCAAACACTTTATTAACTTATTTACTTCTCACTTCTACTCCACTTCTTTACTTTAAGCAATATTTCGTTTTATTTTAGACTTGGCCAAACGACTCCTAAAATTACAGTTTCCGGAATTATAAGTCACAATCAATTTATTCCTACTTTTTGTATAAAAAATTTATAAGTCAACTTCTTTAAAGTTAAATAATTAGAATCTAAAAAATTGAAAATTCTAATTTTTTAGTAATTTATTTTTATTTTTGAAATTTGATTTTACAAACGTGAAGGATTATTTTTTTTAAATGATTTATTATTATATTGATAATTTTTATATCCAATAAATTGTGAATATAAAACGAACTTTCTAAACATATAAACTAAACATTACTTTTCAATATAAATTTTTTTTATTAAATTAAGCCAAGCAATCCAATATTGTTTGTATATTCAACTGAGGACAAGTGTTAAATATGAATCTATATTAATCTAATTTGATAAAAATGAAAGCACTTGATTGCACTCGATGCTAATCATGTTTGGGACCTAATTATGATTACTCTATCTTTCTCTCGAGGAAACTAGGCGAACTGGTGAAGGCTATATACCAAACTGTGAGAAAGAAAGAGGCGTTCTGATATTAAATATTTAAGTAATTATTACACGTGAATTGACACCATAATAAGATCGAAACTAGTTTAATTGAGTTGCTGCATATTCACGTGTTTAAATATTATTATTCCATTGCCAAACCATATTCCGCCCTCCTATCTAACAACTAGACAGAGAGATTCACCCTATTCACGTGCTTACAATTAATAACATTTCTTCAGAATATTCAACATCCGAACGATATTCCTGAAGCAATTGGACACCGCAGTCCGCAGCAGACAAAAAAATCTTACTGCTTCGGACACCGCAATAGTTAAAATTATAAAATTTAAATAAAAATTAAAATCCCTCTCCGCTCTATGTTTTTAATGTATTGAAAGACGTCAAATTTTAAAAATATTGTACAAGTTGAGTAACATAGTTATGACAAATACAAAGGTTTTATATACTGAACATTCATGATGAAATATGTTATGCACAAAAATCGACATGGGTCTCGGCAGACCCATAATCAGGCATGGATCACCAAGGTGGTCTCCTCCACCTATATTTATGAAGATTTATCCAGTTTATCAGAGAGAGAGGAGGTTGGGCCACAGATACTGGGATCAACAGCCTATTTGGACCAAGTCTTTTGGGCTCATCATTCTTATAAGGTGCCTCATCAATGAGGTCCCATGACGGGGAATATTGATGAAGACTTGAAGAAGAGCCCCCAAGGGACCATCACCCTTAGGGGTCATCATGAAAATATACCAATGAGCCTAGGGCCTCACTGCTTTATGGCCTCATGCCTCTCAGGGGTCATCACCCTAGGGCTCATTCTCCAGCTAGGCCTCTTGGCCTCATCCTTTCACTACAAGGTGGCCTCATCAGAAGGGTCACATGTTTTATTCTACTAAGTCCTTTAGGCTCTCATCATTAAGGCTACGCCTTCCACATCGGGTTACATCACCCCATAAAACGATGAACGGGCTCTCTCGTCCGATAGAGGATGAACGGGATCCCTCGCCCCATAGATGATGAACGGGCTCCCTCGCCCCATAGAGGATGATCGGGCTCCCTCGCCCCATAGAGGATGATTGGGCTTCCTCGCCCCAAACGAGGACTTATTGGATCGATATCTATTCTCTGACCCGCTCCATGACAGCCTCTTGCCATATGGGCCTAGGCCATGCGAGCACGGGCCTCTCCTGACGGCTGCCCTCAAGGTTCTACGGGCCTGGGCTTTGATGGACCGGACTGACACTTAGCCCATGTTAAGAAGTTTGGCCCGTAAGAACTACGTGGTAGTTTGAACCCCTATAAATAAGGGTGCGTAGGCCTCTTGTGCTAATTATCTGATTCTTGCTGAGAAACGCTTGAGAACACTTTTTCTCTTTCTCTCGAGGATCAAACACAAGATCAGCTACATCATCCATCACTTCCCGTCCCGTGTTCTTCGGATATTCTCCCTACAATCACGTAAGTGCCCATATCTGTTGTTAACCAGTTTCTCCCGTTAACAGAATATATGAGTATTAAGGCTCCAAATGGCATGCTTAAGGCCGGGGGAGTACTCCAATCAGATAAATTAGCAAGTGGTTTAATCATCCGACTAATATAAGATGAACAATGTCTACAATTGACATGGGTACTTATCCTATCACTCAACCCATTTTTATATAATTTGAGTCGTATTAAAAAACATCAAATATGTTAAGCCTGTAGCTTTAAAGTATTAGTGATGATATGTACGGGTTAAGGGAAGAGTAAAACAAGAAATATGTTTTTGCATGATAATAATAATAATAATAAAATGAAGTATATTTGTAAATTGATTCTGCTAATATAAAATAAGGTTAACTTTCATGATATCTGTGATATCGTGGGGGCTGGGCCGATGAATTTCACCCAGGACTTTTAAGCACAGGATAACCACACATCGAAAGCCCGAAACACATAAGCCCAGTATCCATTTCTTAAAATAGACTGCATCTGCCAGTGCTACTCAAGCTACTGCACACAGATAAGTTTAGGAGACAGTTTGGATTAATTTAAAAGAAGTGATTTTTTGCTCATATTAAAGAAATAGAGTAAAAGTGAGAAATAAATAAGTTAATAAAATGTTTGAAAAAAAAGTACAAGTTGTGAGTGAAAAACTTGTATTCTTAGATTTTTAAAAATGCTTTAATTTATTTACACAAACAATCAAAAAATATAGAAGTCAAAAGTAATTGCTTCTGCAAATCAAACGGGCCTTGTATATCATCTCTTTTCCTTATACTTGCTGCATCATGTAATTGTTAATGCTAATAATAATTTATAAGTATCATATAATACAAGTACATGAAATATAGTTGGACAACTTCAAATATTCGTTATTAGATCCGCCATAACAAATGGCATCTATTACATCTCCCTACATGCATGAACAAATACAACAACCAGATCATTACAATGTCATGCACAAGGTTAAATTTATTCTAGTCAACACGTCATCTACACGTTTATTCCCATAAAATTTAGTTACACATTATAAAACATCGAAATCACTAATCATGATCTGACCTCACAAATGTTGTCCATGTTGATGCATCTGTTGCTGCACATTTTGCCTGAGACCCAATGTAAGTGACACATTTCCCTGTCCATCTTGCTCTTGTTGATACGGCACTAAACTCACCAAGGAGCCGTCTATGCTAACAGGAATATGACATTCAGTTCTTGATCGTTTCTCCTCATTCCAGAAATCTTCCCTTGATCTCCTATCATTGTTCGTAAATGCATCCATTCCAGATTGCCTGTTTGCTGGATGGTCATAATTATATTGGAGGCTAGCACATTCCGAAACCATCTTCTCGCGGACTTTATCTCTTGTCATGCGTGAGCTTGCTTCTGCCAGAGCTTTTGTTTCGAGGGAATGTATTTCCTCAACCATTGGTTTCCAGATACGCACTCGTGCATTGATGAACCAGTTCGAGACCTGTACAAAACAAATTCAAGGAGTCGAAAAAATACATTTAAAAAGCAAAATCCTCGGAACTGAGAAAAAAATATTACTTCCTCCGTCCCTTTTTATCTGTCCATTTTGGAAAAAAAAACCACATACCAAGGAATAATTGATTGTATGAACTTTTTTATTAAATGCCTCTAATTAATATCTTGAAAATGGTGGAATACCCCTACTTTATGTCTTGAAAACATGAATTCAACCAAGTTTTAAATAAGTCAAGCCTTGAAAATTGAAATTATGGAGATATATTTGAAAAACTATCATTAAATTAGTTTTGAAAGTATAAAAGGACAGATAAATAGGGACAAATTTTTACTTCCAAAATGGACAGATAAATAGGGACGGAGGGAGTACTTTAGAGAGGATCATTAGTAACATGTGTGCCTATTTGGTTGAAGGAACTATATTATGATTTTCTTACCTGATTTCGAGTTAATCCAGTTTGAATAGCCAGCATATGCTTATCACTATCTGTTGGGTACCTGAGTGTTCAAAATGGAATCTACATCAACTACACAAATTTAGAAGGATAGGAGAGGGTGTTAGGGAGGAGATCCTTACGGGTGAAGAAAGTGTTCAAAAAGCCAAGCTCTAAGCACGGACACAGCGCGTTCAGGGAGGCCTCTCTGAGGCTTCCAAACAGGTTGTTTTTCAAATCTGGAGACACGATGATTGCTCGCACAAGTTTTTTGCTTTAGAATAGTATGACTACTAGTACCCGCAGTTGGCGATGACAAAGCCTCTCCTAATTCTTTTCCCGTGTGTTTGAGTTGGTCCGAGATCGCGTCCTTGAGGCACCGAAAGTTCATGGAGATTGTCTTGACAGCCACCGAAATGTAGGGGGTTGCAGAACTAACACCTTCCACTGATTCGAATGACGAAATCACCATCTGCATTTGCTGCTGATATTGTTTGTATTTTCTGCAAACCTGTTAACGAGTGAATTAATAATCATTCATTTAAATTGTTAGAAACACAAGCTAGCTAACTAACCTCTTGTTGCAGATACAACAAATTTACCATCTTTTTATGATATGTAGGCCAAGAAGATTCACTAGCGCTGCTTCCTAAGAACTCCTCTTCGTCGTCTATTTTATCCGGATAAATTTCACTTATTTTTTGTTTCGAGCCACACAGATCCTCCAACAACTCCAGCGTCGGCTTCAGATATTTTGAATCCTTCAGAATAGAAGCATAACCTGTGAAAGGACCATGCGGCCCAGCTACATTGTGTATGTTTCTGCGACCGTATTCGACACCGAACCCGCCTTTACTTCCTGCGCATGACTGCTTAGAAGTCGAACACAAATAATTAGAGTACTTCAAGGCCTTGGAACACCGAGTTTCGTCTAAATTACTAGACTCTAGGATATCAACTGAAAGCGACAATGATAAGCCTTGTGGATCATGACTCTTATTTGCTACACTTTCGACATTCCATTGTCGGAAGGCTTGATCCACCGGTGTGTTAGATAATGAGTTACTCTCACCGAAACTCGGAAGAAAATGAAGGAGTACTTCATTTGAATCCTTTGCACTATACCTAGCCATATCAAGCTCTTCAACATTCACAAGGGTATTTTGGTAGTCAAATGGAGAAGTTATAATATTATTGCTACTTTCACCTAATGACGAATGTGCAACATCTTGATAACTATAACAATGAGGCTGCCTAGGGTATGCACAAACATCGTTTGTTACATCTGCAAGAAAAGATGCATTCAGATTACCCGTGTAATTGTCAGCCAACAAGTTGAGGTTGGATGATGAATCCGGGTGCGGAAGATAGCTAGAAATCATTGAATTGCTAAAACAGTCATTTTGTGAACATTTTGTCGCAGAATTCAGCGTTTGGGATGAAAACACAGTTTGATCATGCGGCGATAATGTCCCATACTTAGAATTACGAAACTGGTCATCAGGATCCGGGATATGCACTTGATGAAGCCACAATTGTTCAAAATTATGGTCAAAAGAATTCTGCTGTTGAGCTCTTAGCTTATCACGCCATCTATGCTGCGCAACATGCGATCCGCCTCCAGGAATGTTGTTCATCTCCATCAAATCCTTCGGCTGTATTTGATCCTATAAAATCTGGCCAAAAATAAATTCTACATAACCAACAATAAATTGTAATAATGAATATTTTTTTTGCAACCTCGGTTATAAGAGGCACAGTTGAAAATTCAGACCTTAGCCAAAACAAGACTAATTGACTGTGTACCTATATAAATATCTACAATTCATCGGAGAAATTAAATAAAGAGAGAAGAAGAGAATTCTTGCAAGTACGAGTTATACCTGTGTTGTAATAGGTGAAAAGCTGGTCAAATGAATTCTAACTAGTGGAGAACAAGAAAGGTAAGAAGCACAGTTCTTACAAACTGGAGAAAGTAAGCATGAAACACTGTTGATTCTTGGTAACAAGAAAAAAGGAGAACAGTGAAAGACTGTTTAAAAACAGTGTATAATTTAGTTTTTACTCGGCTAGTGATAACCTGCCACTACGCAAAAGAATAAAGAAATCCCAGATAAAAGCTAAATTAGCTTAAACAAAAGAATCATAAAGCCTGTCAAGTAATTGGCGTTACTCTTTGTCACATGAAAGCCCTAATTATTAAAAATGAACTCCGTCAAACTCATAAATCAAGTGAAGATCATGCACTGTACCTGAAGCTGAAATTTGAACAAGATCCACTTCCATAGTTTTTTTTAGATATTAGCAAATATCAGAAGACAAATTAAGCGTATGAAGATAATTAACAAGTACAATATATGAACGAAGACACATCTTGGATTCCTATTGAGACTGGAACCAAAATTTTACCTTTCTTAGTACATTAAAGCAACTCTTGATTATCAGCAGAGCTCTCAAATACCTGCATGAAGGATTAATGAAAGACGTATTTTTCTAGATAGGCTAATTGAAGGAATTACAGAAACGGACTTTGCTGGGTAGGTCAGAGAAAGACAAGTACAATATGTATAAAGTGGTAACTTATACTCTAACTTATAAGTAGTTAAATAAAATAACTAATTGTTTATGAGTGACGAGTAAGTTCTGTGCTTGGTTAACGTTTTTGTTATCCGCAACTCATTAGGTATGAAAATAATTAATACTATAATAAAATATTTTTGAAAGTGTTCTCATAAAAATTTGTTCAGTTAAAAGTTCAGAATAAGATAAGTTAGTATTTTCAATTTCATAAATTCTCACTTATAAATGAAAAATTGGCTTCATTACTAAAAAAATAGCTATTTTCGATTAAAAAAAAAGTGGTTGAAAATACCTAATTTCGACTATTTACAATCGAAAAAAAGATGATTTTGACGGGATCACTGACGTTTGAATATAAAAGAGTCGAAAATAAAGCCCGAGTCAAAATTAATTTACTTCGACTGATTTGTGTCATTAGAGATTGATAAAAAAACAAGGATATGGGCTCGTGTGAGTAGGAAACAAAAAATATTTATTCTAGTTCTATTATCGGCTATGGTTCGAATCTAAGAGAAATTCTAGAGAATGTTTGCTGATATTGTATATAATACATAATAGTTTCCGAAATGAAATCTTAACCTAAAATATAAAAAATGTGGGGAGAAAACCACTCCAAAAGTATCCTAGTGAATCCTTAAACTACTAATATCTTCTTATCATTCCTTATCTTTAGCTTACTACTCTCCTAACTTATATTTTATAATATATATTAAAAACAAATACTTTCATTCTCTTCACTTTTTGTGATAATAATACTTTTTAATGATAAAATATTACACAAGAAATATTGTTGAAGATGAGAATAGCTATCGATGTCTTAAATTATTAGGATCTAATATTTTATATTAAATTTGTGGAATGAACTAAAATATTGTTGGAATTGCTCTTATTATCTGAGAGAAAAGTTGGAGAGAGATGTGAATAGAATTAGAAAAAAAAAATATAAATTTCAACGATAATAAGTTAATAGCACTTAAAAGCTTTTTAAAAAGAGAGTAGAAACATGAGGCTCTTACAAATTTAAATAATCACTAAAAATTTATTGGAGTACTATTTTTTCGCATTCTCTTTAAATATCTTTAAATGTAGAATTAAAAACATTTTTGAATATATAGCTCATTAGACATGCTCTAGAGCTGAAACATACAAGAGATAAATTGACATATAGGCTTAAATAAATGTAGGGTCTTTCTGGTGTAGGTCATGTGTGCACCCCCAAATTTTATTTCGATCTCAATTTTATTTTGAGCACCACCCAAATTTTAATTTAAAATTGATTTTTAGATAAGAAAACACTTATAACGCTTTCTTCCGTTGCCAAACTAATTTTGTAAGCGGTTTTGTGTGGTTTAAAAGAGGGTTTTGTGTTGAATGTTGACCAATTTGTTTCTCTTTTACTTTTTAGTTGTAAAAAAGAATGTTGGCCAATTAGATGCACTATTTGTAATTAACTTTTTATATTCATTAATGTGACAACTTTACTAATATTGCCACACTTGTATTTTAAAACTTCAAACTCAAATTTGGTTATATCCAACTACTTTTACTGTGCATGCAGTAGCCAATACACACCGTAAGTCATAATCATTCAAGTTACAAAATGGTATAGATTCGAGTTCCAAATCTGGAAAACCTGTTCATATTATACTGTATAACAATCATGCATATGTTCGTACGTGCACTGAGATATACTCCAAAATACACAAGTACTCCTAGCTAGAATAAAAACAAAGATCTGAAGAAGCAGCAGCAGAATTGAGGAAAGAGATACAGTGACGCCATGGTCATATTTCTGGGACAGTGAACCCGTAAAACAAGCGGGGCATGTTAAATAAACCTGGTTTAATGTTCCCTGCCAAGAACAGGTGAAAATAATCGGCTTTTCTACAAATTTATTTTGATTAGTCATACTTCTTAATAATATAAAACTACATCAATCAAAATAAGATATATGTATATAATTTTATAATTTAATATTTAGCATGTGACATGGAGAACAAACTGAAAAATGATATTTGTCTTATTTTTGTATGACCCTGGTCCCTATATGATGTTTGTTTATTTGTGAGCTGGTTTGTTTTTGCTAGGTAACTACAGTAAGTATTCTAAATTATTTTGTATTTTTAGTACGTGCATGGGCGATAAGGAAAAGACAAATAACAGGTCTGGTTACAAAGCACGTACACAGTACACGGAACTGAAATGACTATACATCTTTACTACTTCCTCTGCTCTTGCGTACAAACTCACAGTTCTACACCTCTCCCACGTTATAATTATTTTACACAATCATATCTTTGATGAGTTCAGTAGAGACAGCTCCTGGCAATACAGAAGATAGATACACTGTAGAGGTAATCGGTGGTTCGCAAGCACGTTGGGGTAGGCTGACCCATCTCCCAGCCAGGGCCGGGTCTTGGATAAGGCAACTAAAACAGAATGTCTAGGGTATTACTGTCCCAGTTAGGGGTGAACATAAACTCGTTCAACCCGCTAACCCAATCCAAACCAACCTCTTTTCAGGCCGAATAACCCGACCCGTTCAAAACCGAAAAATGAATGGGTTAATTTTTAAAAAACCCGATTAAGTTGGGTTGGGTAAACTAACCCAACCCAACCCGATTATATATATAATACTTACAGGTTTATTTTACATTTTTGAATTTATCTCGATCAATCTTTAATCTAAATTTGATTTTTTTAGGATGTGTCTTTATATTTATAATAATATATGGATAATTTTAAATATCTTGATAACTATAAAATGTAATAGATGGCCTTTGGAATCTGAATATGATTAATGATATGTTAATGAATTGATGTACACCTTGTAAATAAGAGTCCATAGCTGAGTATATATACAACAATTTTTTATTATTTCACTATTGTTCAAATGTTTCACTAATGAAGCGGGTTTTCTTTTTCAATCAGAAACTTAGGTATGGACTAATATTGGTGAATGATTCATAGTAACTGAGTAACATATGCCAATTTTTCCTAGCTATCGATGTGCACCTTATAAATAAGAGTCCATAACTAAGTGTATATACAACAATTTTTTATTATTTCACTATTGTTCAAATGTTTCACTAATGAAGTAGGTTTTTCTTTTTCAATCAGAAACTTACGTATGGACTAATGAATGATTCATAGTAACTGATTAACATATGCTGATTGTTCCTAGCTATCAATGTGCGAGTGACTAAATTATTATTATTATTATATTTGCAAGTTTAACCCAAACCAACCCGACCCAACCCGAATTAATTGGGTTGAGTAAGGTTGGGTTATCTAATTTTTTTTTAATTAATGGGTTAAATTTTTGTTAACCCGAACTAATTGGGTTGGGTCGGATTTTTCTAAAAACCCGCCCCAACCCGACCCATGTTCACCCCTAGTCCCAGTAGCACCAAAAGATCTATACATATGTCATATGTAGTATATAATGATAAATTTATGTATTTATATATTTATATGTTTGGATTGATTGTCTTGTTAATCTTAAAATAATATTTTTATTATTTCATTGTATATTGATCTGAATGTACGTAACTTTTTCCTTTTTTCTTCACCATCTCGAAAAATAAGGTGCAAGGAATCAAGGGGGGCCACAGCCACTGTTGACTTTTCAAAGGCGTAAAAAAAATAGCACATGAGAAGGGCTGAAGGGCAAGATGGTAGTTTCACAAGAAGGAGTATAAAAAGAATGCGATAGGGTTGGTTAGGGTATGCAAAGTCTGTAGTAATTTTATATGTCTTAAGGAGGCGTCCTCTTCCTCGAATTGGGGTTAATTGTAGTAGAAGTAGACCTAAATATTGTAGTAGTGAAGCTGAACTGTGTTAATTACTATTCAGTAGAGTGAACAATCATATTTCCGTAGTAATCTGTTCCAAATTGGTATCAGAGCGGTGACGATGGGACCCCCTACGGCGGCACAGCGGGTTGAGAATTTAGAGGAGCAGCTTCAGTCGCTTCAGAGCACTCTCCGAGAGACGGTGGCGGCAGAAGTATCCGCCGCTATTAAGGCTGGCATGGCAGCCATGGAGCAGTCCCTCACGGGGCGTTTCGTGAAAAGTTTTGAGGAAACATTTCAACGACAGGAAGCCCAGATCGATGAAACCACCGCCCGACTGGAGGGCCGAATTAATCGTACACGAGAACATCACGAAGCCCTCATTGGTATGTTGAAGGATGACCAGGTCAAGTTCCAGGCTGAGATGCGAGTGAAAATGCGAGATCTAATCTCGAAACACACTCAGATGCCCCACAGCTCAGCCGAACAGCCTCACCCTGGAGTTGTGTCGCAATTCGAGCGATTTGGGGACATGGGCGAGAGTAGTCACCACGGTAAAGGAGTGGGGTTTGGAGATGGTAGTCATGGCGGAAGGGGTTCCGGGGGCGGCCCAGGCGTGGGGTCAAACTTCAGTGGGCAGAACACTAATTGGCGATTTAAGAAACTCGACATGCCCCTGTTTGATGGGGTCAACCCAGATGGGTGGATCTTACGGGCAGAGAGATATCATCAGTTTTATCGATTATCTGAGGAGGACAAGTTGGAGGCAGCCATTGTAGCCCTCGAGGGTGATGCTCTGTTGTGGTTTCAGTGGGAAAATCGTTGGAGGCCGATCCAAAATTGGGAAGAAATGAAAACAATGGTTCGCCGCCAGTTTCGTTCCACTGCAACTGGGACACTCCAGGAACAGTGGTTAGCTCATAAGCAGACTGGGAGTGTGGGGGACTATCGGAGAAAGTTTATTGAGCTTCTCGCCCCACTGGACAGGGTACCGGAGGAAATCGCGAAGGGACAATTCTTGAATGGGTTGAAGGATGAGGTGAGAGTGGAGGTCCGTTTGTTGGGACCTAAAAACCTGGACCAAGCAATGGATTTAGCTATGATGGTTGAAGATAAGCTCCGTATAGGCGGGCAGAAGCGAGACACCACTAGAGCATGGGCCATGGCATCTAGTAAAAGCTCTTTCTCTCAATTGGCCCCTTCACAGTCTTTTAAGACCACAAATTCTACTTATTCAACGGGCTCTGTCTCCCCAAGGGTTCCAGGTTCCTCAGGGGCAAGTATAGGTGGGAGTGGCGAGGTTAGACGCCTCAGTGACAAAGAGCTCCAGCTTAAAAGAGAGAAAGGCCTTTGTTACAGGTGTGATGATAAATGGTCACTGGGCCACCGCTATAAGCGCAAGGAGTTAAGCGTGCTTTTGACAGCTGATACAGAGGATGATGAAACGGACCATGGCATCCCGAGTCCTAGTTCGGAGGAGCCCAGCGAGGTTTGTCCCAACTCCCCCCAACCTGAAATTTCATTAAATTCTGTCATGGGCCTCACTAGTCCGCGTACCTTGAAACTCCGGGGTCAAATTGGTAGTAGTGAGGTGGTAATTATGGTGGATCCCGGGGCTACGCATAATTTCATTTCGAAGGAGGCGGTTAACAAGTTGGGGATCCCAGTACTTCCATCTAAAGATTTTGGGGTGTCATTGGGGACAGGGGATTCGGTACAAGGCTCTGGCCTCTGTAAATCAGTGGTGGTCGAGGTGCAAGGGTTAGTCATTGTGGAGGATTTCCTGCCGTTAGATTTGGGCAACTCTGATGTAATTTTGGGGATACAATGGTTGGAGAAACTAGGGACTATGACTACAAACTGGAAAACTCAGACCATTCGTTTTCAGTTGGGTGGAGATTCAGTGACTTTACGAGGTGATCCTTCTTTGGGCCGCAGTGGTATTTCGTTAAAGGCCATGATCCATAACCTCCGTAAAGAGAAGCAAGGTTACTTGGTGGAATTTAATTTTCTGGCCACGGGGGAAATCATGGGGGAGTCACAGGAGGTGGTGTGCCCGTCGTTTCTGCAAGCCACCTTAGTGCAGTATAAGAGGATTTTTGATTGGCCGAATGAGTTGCCTCCGAAACGCAGTCATGACCACGCTATTGTTTTGAAAGAAGGCACGGACCCAATTAATGTCCGCCCCTACCGTTACCCGCAAGTTCAGAAAAATGAAATTGAGAAACTAGTCAATGATATGTTGAAGGCAGGCATTATTCAGCTGTCCAGTAGCCCCTTCTCGAGCCCGGTCCTGTTGGTTAAAAAGAAAGACGGATCATGGCGCTTTTGCGTCGATTACAGAGCTCTAAACAAAGTTATAGTGCCGGACAAATTTCCCATTCCGGTAATTGACGAGCTTCTAGATGAGCTGAAGGGCGCAGTGATTTTTACAAAGTTGGACTTAAAGTCTGGGTACCATCAGGTTCGTATGCGTGAGGAAGACATCCCTAAAACGGCGTTTCGTACGCACGAGGGACACTATGAGTTTCGGGTTTTGCCCTTTGGCGTGACCAATGGTCCAGCAACCTTCCAAGCTATCATGAATGATGTGTTTAGGCCGTTTCTACGGAAGTTTGTGCTTGTCTTTTTCGACGACATTTTGATCTACAGCCACAGTTCAGAGGAGCACATTGAGCATGTTGGGTCTGTGTTCCAGGTGCTGCAGCAGCATCAGTTGTATGTCAATAAGAAGAAGTGTGTATTTGGGCAAGATAAGGTCGCTTATTTGGGGCATGTTATCTCAGCAGCTGGGGTGTCCGTAGATGAGGAGAAAATTCACTCTATGCAGGCATGGCCCCTGCCGACTTCTCTCAAAGAGTTGAGGGGTTTTTTGGGTCTCACGGGGTATTACCGAAAATTCATTCGGAACTACGCTCATATCGCAGCCCCCCTCACAGATCAGTTAAAAAAGGACAATTACCACTGGACTGACCAAGCTACTACGGCCTTCCAGACTCTCAAACGGGCAATGATGGAAGCCCCAATCCTGGTCTTGCCTGATTTTGAACAGCAGTTTGTCGTCGAAACCGATGCTTCGGGGTTCGGTGTTGGGGCCGTTTTACTGCAGAACAATCACCCAATCGCCTATTTCAGCAAGCTGTTGGGGCCCCGTAATCGTTTGAAGTCGATTTATGAAAAGGAATTGATGGCGATTGTGTTTGCGGTCCAAAAGTGGCGACACTACTTAATGGGTAGGAAGTTTGTTGTGCGCACCGATCAACAAAGCCTGCGGTTTCTGTTTGAACAGCGAGAAGTAGGGGGCGAATATCAACGCTGGGTTTTCAAATTGATGGGGTTCTCTTTTGATATTCACTACAAATCCGGTGCCTCAAACCGGATCGCTGATGCTTTGTCACGAGAGTTTGTCGCCCAAACTGAATTAGGAGCCCTTGTTACAGCGTGTGGAGTGAACTGGGTCACTCTTCTACCTCAAATCCAGGCTGACCAATTTATTCAACAGCTGCAGATGGATATTAAAGAGGGGCGGCCAGTTCCAAAGGGCTACTCTGTGGATCATGACATTTTAAAGTATAAAGGACGCATTGTCATCCCTGCCCAATCCACTTTAGTGCAACAATTGTTGGAGGAGTATCAAATAGTGCAGTGGGGGGTCATTCCGGTGAGTTTCGAACGTACCAGCGGTTGGCCCAGGAATGGTTTTGGGCGGGTATGCGCAGAGCAGTGAAGCTCTACGTACAGGCATGTGGGATCTGCCAACAAAACAAGGTTGCTTCCTTGAAGCCAGCAGGACTCTTACAGCCACTTCCGATACCTACGCAGATTTGGGAGGACATTTCATTGGATTTCGTGGAGGGATTACCACGATGCCAGGGGGTGGATACAGTTTTGGTGGTGGTAGACCGGTTGTCCAAATACGCCCACTTTATCGGGATTAAGCACCCTTATACAGCCCACTCAGTAGCCCAGATCTTTATAAGGGAAGTAGTCCGACACCATGGAATTCCAGCTACTATTGTCTCAGACCGCGATCGGGTGTTTTTGAGCAATTTCTGGAAAGAGCTTTTTCAGTCCCAAGGGACCAAGCTGCATCGTAGTTCAGCATACCATCCTCAGTCCGACGGCCAAACTGAAGTGGTAAATAAGACTATGGAATGCTATCTGCGCTGTTTTATTAATGGACAACCCACCTCGTGGGCTAAGTGGCTCCCATGGCTCGAGTATTGGTATAACACCTCTTTTCAGGCGTCTTTAAATTGCACCCCTTTTAAAGTGGTGTATGGTCGTGACCCACCTGCACTGGTGCGTTTTGAGAAAGGCAGCACTGCAGTGGCTGAATTGGAGAACCAGTTATTGGAGCGTGATGCACTCCTGGATGAGATTAAGTCCCAGTTAGTCCGAGCTCAGCACCGCATGAAAAAGTATGCGGATGCACATCACAGGGATGTCGAGTTTCAGGTGGGGGAATTGGTGTATTTGAAGCTACAACCATACCGACAGCAATCACTGGCTCGGCGTATATGTGAGAAATTGGCTGCCAGATTCTATGGTCCTTTTCCGGTATTAGCTCGCATTGGCACAGTGGCGTACCGTCTGCAGTTACCTTCTAGTTGCACAATCCACCCGGTATTTCATGTTTCACAGTTGAAGAAAGCAATAGGACAACACAGCCATGCTCCCAACATTCCGCCTCAATTGTCCCGGGAGTTGATCATGGAAGTGTCCCCTTCAGAGTTATTAGATGTTCGTAGCGCAGCTGATGGCAGTGGGCAAACGGAGGTTTTAATCAAATGGGAAGGACTGGCAGTTTGGGAGGCCACCTGGGAAGATTTTCAGCAAATTAAGATGATGTTTCCTGCTTTTCACCTTGAGGACAAGGTGCAAGTTTGGGCCCGGGGTAATGCAAGGAATCAAGGGGGGCCACAGCCACTGTTGACTTTTCAAAGGCGTAAAAAGAAATAGCACATGAGAAGGGCTGAAGGGCAAGATGGTAGTTTCACAAGAAGGAGTATAAAAAGAATGCGATAGGGTTGGTTAGGGTATGCAAAGTCTGTAGTAATTTTATATGTCTTAAGGAGGCGTCCTCTTCCTCGAATTGGGGTTAATTGTAGTAGAAGTAGACCTAAATATTGTAGTAGTGAAGCTGAACTGTGTTAATTACTATTCAGTAGAGTGAACAATCATATTTCCGTAGTAATCTGTTCCATAAGGACATCATTTTCGAAATTCATCTTGGCACCAAAAACTCTAGGGCCGGCCATGCTCTGAGCCGATCCTCAAACCAAGTCAAGCCGCTTTTGCTTTTGCTAAGACGGGAGGGCATGTAAATAATACTTTTTCTAGGACATTTTTTTTCATCGAGCAAAAAAAAAAACTTGTTAATTTTTTTTTCTTTCCTAGCTCGAAAAAGATTAATAATAGTGTTGGTGGGTTTTTGTTAGTTACGTACAAATATAAACAAACAAACTGCTGGCAGGCTTTCTTGCTGTTTAATGTGAAAAATAAGTGAGAAGATGTATTGATTCATTGAAAAACACTTTAGTGATTTGAAACGTAATCTGAAGTAAAAGAGAATCCTATAAATCTTTTCTGTAAAGTGCCCTAACTGGCCTGTAAATATTGTCAATAGTCCTTCCCCACTAATTAAAGAGCAAAATCAAATGGCTATACTTTTCTCAGCTTTTTTATAAGTTTCTCTTCTCCTCTTGGACAGGTTGCGATGCTCGAGTTTCTGAAACAAATCAAGAAATGAATATTTTTATCACTGAGTGAAAATACTAAGGTAAAAATGAAAATCTTATGAGAGGAGTTTAGGAATAAATTTAGAAAATAGAGAGGCTTGTAGGGAATCTCAAGCCTCTGCATTTTATAATAAATTTGCTGATACAGTGTGTATAAGTTGATGAAATGCATTTTGTAATAAATATATTGGGGCCGTTTGGGTGAGTTTAGAATAAGTGTTTATTGCTTAATTAAGTTAAAAATATGAAGTAAAAATTAGATGCAAGTTAAAACTTAAGAGCGATTAAAGTGTTTGGGAAAAAATTAGAAGTCGTGAAACAAAAGCTAACATTATATAATAACCTTTTTTCAATTACTTCTTGATTTTTTACATAAACGGTATGAATAAAAGATTATAACTTACAAATCCAGTAGTCGGGCTTTTAAGCCCCAGCCAAACGCCCCCATTATTTGATTCTCAAAATTTATAGAAAGCTAGGTTTCCTTTTCTTATTTGAGTTCATAGATGAACGTTCTCTGTAATTCATGGCCTCATTTTCATGTACCAATATCAATGACATCGTTGATGATTTCTTGCGGCTAGGTTAATGCTATAAATTTGATTTAAATACTAGAGCACTTCTTGAGAGATCACAGGTGAGAAAGTACTGTCATATAACGGAGGTCTCTATCTTATGATATATTTTGCCTAACAATTCTTACTGAGAGGCCGCATGGGTAAATGTCAAAAAAAGGACTTATTGAGTACTTAGGAAAAAAAGGACTTCTTGAGTAATTCATTCTCACACAAACGGGTCAAGAGAAATAGAAGCGGACTTCTTAGAGAAAGAACTTGAAAGACAGCCAAACATGCATTATCGAATACTAATAAGAATTGCATTTTGATTTATGTAAAAAATATATTTTTAACAGGATAATATTAATATCCTAAAATATTGAGATATATAAAAGTTATTTCATAATATTCACAATTTTAAATGAAAAAAGTGATCATGCAAGCAATGTAAAGTTCAATTCGGTATAATAAAATACTCCTACGTATGTACACAGCACACTTGCCAATCACCACCACACAAACTTGTGTTGTTTGAAAGATTGAAAGAAAATGAGGTTTGTGCGATACTAACGTACCATGGAACAAGACACATGCCCGCTCTTTCCATTCCTGGTTATTTTACTTATCAGCATTATTAGATAGATTCAACTTGCATTTACATAAAGTTGATGTACGTACGTGCCTCCTCTATACTTTATTTTCTGATATGATCCATCCAATCCCCACTGATTTTCTGTCAAATCTTCTTCTTTATGAGCTTCGATAACTTCAGCCTTCAGCAACTGCATGCTCTGCTAGACTCATCTAACTGTACCACTAGTACTCATATTGTCTTAAAACGACTACTATATTCATTATTAAATCCCGTTATTCATATATTACACACTTACGTTTTATATTTACAGGCCATCTAGAAACATAGCGGACTGATTCTGTTTGAAGCATGCACTACCTGGGTGTAACAGTTGCAATATAAAATACATTGTTATTGTGCATGAAAAGCAATGCAGAACATGTTATAATGCGGATCAAAACTTCAAACAATTATTTATATTAAGTTTATGGACCTAATTGGAAATATCAAATTATCTTTATATATGATATTTTTTAAATTATTAATAATTTCAAAATCAGGACATCTCATTTTTGTGAAAGTGCTGATAAATGTTTTACATGGCCAATGATTTTTCTTTACTAAAATGTCAAACATTACCATCCACTGCTGGTGGTCTAGTCTGACTTATTAGTTTCAAATGTGGAGCTTCCTAATAAAGAAATGGGAGAAGCCGATGAAAATAATCTGCAAGAACAGGTATGACACTGTAAAAACTAAATCAATTTTTAATAGTCAAACTATTTATCTTTTATTGATTGACATAAATTAAATTTAATATAACTTAGAACAATACAAATAATTTAAATATTTTTCAAATAATCATGTTCATCTAAAATTTGTAATAAAAGGCCTCCAACATGAATTTATATAACCAAACACTCTCCCTGTAGAAATGTTCATTTATAATTTTAACACTTAGAGTATATTTGCTTTGTTATCAAATAAAATAATTAAGGTTCTATCCTCCTAATTAAAAGCGATGACCCATTGTTAAATTTTAATATTATAATTAAAAATGTATAAATTTTAAAGTATGTCCTATCTAATTTTATATCTGAAAATATAGTTCTAAAATTTAATTTTTAATTTGTTTTTCTTGAATGTCAATTTGTTTTTAAAAAAAATTCAATATAAGTTATACATGCATTAGGGTAGTAGTCCGTGTCATGGAGGGAGTACAATCCAACATTGGAGTTTTTTTTTTTTCCTTCTATTCTAGGACAAACATCGAACCATTTCAATGTCATATTGATTCATCAATGTCTACTATTTGTTTTTATATAATCAAATTACCGTGCCTATACTTATTATTATAATTATATATAATGGTATAATATAAAACAATTTTCATATATAAAATTAAGTATCTATTTGCCAAAAAAGATATATATATTTTTTATATTTTTAATGAAATAATGACTTATTTCATATATATAAAATAAATCAACTACTGGAATCTAATAATTTATATTTTATAGGGTCAATGTTGTACATGAATACGCACGCAAAACAGAAGTTCCCATGCCATGTGAAAAAATGAAACAATGTAAAAAATTCAAAGATCCACTGATTTGGAAGAAGTTGGAAAAGATGGGACAAGTAATTACAGATAAATTGAAACTTTCCTGTTATAGAAATTTTTGGAAGTATGAACATAGCACGCTACATATAATTCATGTCTTATCTTTGTACAAATTGAGTAATGTAAAAAACATGAAGCACCCACCTTAGGGGTAGGCCAGGCGAAATAAAATAGTATCCAGGAGGCATAGATTATGACTGAGAAGACACTCTTGAAATGATTTTGGTTTTGGGTCACAGTTGTTAGATACTCATCTACCATTCTGGATCTTACTTTTTAGGATTTTCTATGATTCAGTCCTTTTTGTTTTTCTTCAATTTTATTATGCTGATAAAATATTTTAAGAAATTGATGAATTATTTATAAATATTTAATTTCTCTTTAGTGAAAAAAAAATTTCTTACTAAATTTAGGGAAGTTTTTTAGAAATATAGAGGGGGCTGGGTTTTTAAGCCTTTATAAATCATGAGCAACTTCTTGTATCAGAGAAGACTGATTTTATTTTGAAATTTGATTTTACAAAAATATTTGGAACAACTTCAAAACATAATTTGTAATAGTTTATCATTATATTAATAATTTTTATATCTGATAAGTTGGTAAGATCAAAATTTTTCTATCCAATCACATAAATTAAAAATCACTCCTAACACTTTTTCTTAAGTTAATTAAAACAATACCATAATTTCTCACCTTTTCCCCAGAATACCTTTTGTTTAATAGGTACCTTCAAACATATGGTTTTGTAATTTAAGCATGAATTTTACTACGTGAATTGACTGTACCGGAACCGCAATGGCATTTATGGACCAAGGCAACATTTACTTGTATGATGGTTTAGCCGGTAAACTTGCTCCGTGAGAAGACGAGGTTTTAAAACCTCCCTCCATATATATATGTAGTACGGTAAAATACTAATTTTTCATATAATAACTAGTTTTTTACAACAACTATTTTTTTTTATAAGAAATCAATATCAGGTTCACACATAAATCTTTATTTCAAAACAATACGTAAATGTGTATCTTTTCATTTAAATAAAGAATTTGTTCTGAAAAACCCTATTTACCAAACATGTTCCATGTGAAATTAATCAATTTCAAATACCAGAAAAAGTGATAGTTGATGATCACATAATTAGTATGTGATGAAATTTTGAATCAGCTTGTTGAAAGTTATTGAATTACGTTTTCGGAAACTTAAAAGACTATGAGCTAGCCAACTCTTCCTTTAACCAAGTTCTTCACTATTTGAATACAGTGACGCAACCAGAGCAGGGCTAAGGGATGCTAGAGTCCCCCTAACCTCGAAAAATCAATGTATATTTTTTCCCCAGCCCCCGCTGAATTATTTATATCAATATAATTCAGGGTCTTAGAACGTGTCTAGGTGATACCTTATAACATGTCTTAAGTCATAATTTAAGGTATGATGACTTATTTCATTAGGACAACCTCTTTCGACCTTATTTATAAGACACCTCTCTCTCCTTGCTCTATACTATATTTTCTAATAAATTCTTATACATACTCTCTTTTTCTCTCAACTTTGGACTTGCTCGTAGTCTAAAGAGAAATTAACAAATACTCCATTCATCCCAATTTAGATGAGATTTTTACTCATTTCACACATATTAAGAAGTATCAAAAGAATGTTCTTTTTTCAATCTCTGCCCATATTTATTGTGTTGACTTTCTATAACATTAGCTAGATGATATATTGGAAATGACAAATAAGAAAGGGTATGAACGAAAGATTGTTGATAAATGTGCATTGAAAAAAAAGAGACTTAACTATTTCGGAATAAAAAATTTTCTCAAAAGGATCATCTAATTTGGGATGGAGGGAGTACATTCAAAAAGATACACTCATAAGTCATACGCACTCACTTGACAATCCCCTAACTCAAAATCTCACTATTATAAATTCATTCAGCCGCGAACCCGCGACAACCTACTCAACTGCGCTTTTGAATTTGAGCCCCCGTAGGATTTAGTCCTGGTTCCGCCACTGTTTGAATAAACTCATGCCAAACTAGCAAGAACACTAGCTTATAACCATGCAATACATAGACTGTTTAGAATTTAGTTTTTTGAAGATTATTTGTGTTTATGTTTTTGAAGCTCACTGATATGAGTAATGAAGATGGAGGTAAAGACGGAGGTGAAGGAACTGTAGTTTGTCAGTGTTCATATATTGCAGTAGCTCTCAGTCCATTCTTAGTGTTCATATCTTGCGGTGTATGCTTCCTCCCAAATGGTATATGATCAATACTGCAGATAAGCTGATAAGTTTTTTATTTCTACTTGTTTGACCTTAAAAAATACAGCATTGGTAACTCGGTGCGGTGGCATTGTACTGCACTACTAAATATAAAAGTAAATACTTATTTTTCAGATAAATCATAGGGGTGTTTGGCGGGGCTTAAAAGCCCGCCTTGTGGGTTTATAAGTTAGGAGCGTACATGTAAGAAGTCAAGAATGACTTATAAAAAGTTTTTTTTTTCACGACCTCTACTTCTTTTCCAAACACTTTAATCACTTGTAAGTCTTAACTTACTTCTCACTTGTATTTCACTTTTCCAAACACTTTAATCACTTGTAAGTCTTAACTTACTTCTCACTTGTATTTCACTTAAGTAAGAAGCACTTATTTTAAAGTCAGCCAAACGGCCTCATAATAAACACCTCTAAACTCCTTATCTTTTCTAAAAATAATTTTATTTCAAAGAAAAGGTTAAAATCAAGCAAACCTATATTAAAATATAAATAAATTCTATCCTTAATTCTAATAAAGTAAATTGTGTTTCCTAAAAAAAAAATAAAGTAAATTGTTTTCATTTTTCAAACTGAAAATATTCATTTTCTCATTATTTTATGTAGCAACTCGGATTTCTCGGCAATTATTTATTAGTTTGGTATTAATTCTTAAATAGGAGGAATAAAATTTTAAAATTTATTCTAATTTATTGATTTTCAAAAATGATTTTATGAGTTACTGCAATTATGTGAATATTAATATTTTACGTGCAAAATGTAAATTGATGCAATTATTTGGATTAATTGTGGTAACTGTTATATGTGCATTTTATTGTTTATTTTGTTCGAGCGGATAGATTATAAACTCTCATTTATTTTATTATTTTAGTAAATCGAGACTGTCTTTTCATTTTTAAAATCAACAGTATTTATTTCTACCCAAAGATTTTATCTGATACAAATTACCAAAATATTCTAAGTTTGGTATTTTTATATTTCTGTGGGTTCTAAAAGTATTTGATAGTTTTGCAAATGAGTATTTTTATTATTTTTAAATTAGTGAGAACTTCATCAGTAAATAATTGTAAAATTAGAGGGTGTCTAAAAATTATTATTTTTGTACTTTCTCTGTATTTCGGATTTTTAAATTTTTAGAAAATTTTACTTTTTTTTTTCGAAAATGTTTTGGTGCCCCTAAATTTAATAAAATGATTAAATTAGCATTTTTTTTTCAAATTGGGGGCTACAATTCTATTCATTCCGTACAAAACACACGAGCAGACAGGTAGAGGGGCTGTTTTTGTGTAATCAGGGGTATAGAGTTGATAGAAGTATGCAGGGGTGTGGGTTTTGTATAGGCTGTTATTCTGCGTCTGTGTGTTTTGGTGGGTTTGTGTAATTGATGTGTATGTGTAGCTATGGGTGTGTGTAACTGTAAATAGCTGAGTGTGTGCTTGTATGTATATAAACTGATTTATGCTTGTAATTGAAGGTTGATTGAATTTTTGAGATTGAGATGGTGTTTGTAATTGTATGATTGAATTGTGTGCTTAATTGATATTTGAATTGGTTGTTGTAGGTTGATTATAATTAGTACGCAAACTAGTAGTATAAGCGGATGACTTGGGTGCTTGAATTATGGGAATATATAACTGACTATTCAAGCTTTTGGATTTTAGATTTTGTGTAAATGTTTTCAGAATGGTGTTTTAAGAGTTTAAGTATTGGGCTAAAAATGTAGATTTACACATAATCGGTTAACTTTTAGGTTGCTGCTGATCTGTTTTGCAGTACAATTCTGGGCTCATAGAATCAAATTATATGCTTAATATATGTGTGGTTATGTGCTCCTCAGAGTCTAGTTTATGTGCGCGAAAGAATTGAATCGATTTGATTAGCGAGCTAGGAGATATGACCGTTTTAGTATGTTATGCGCTGCAAATTCTGGGCAGGTTTGTCCTGTTCCAGGCCCTGTTTTTCTGCTTTAAGCTTGAAGTTTCTTTGTGAAAATTTTACTGTAGTTTGGGATAATGTTTAGGTGTGTCTCATAAAAATTTCGTATTAAAAAGATATATTTTCAATTTATTAAAAATCATAGAGTGAAGGCTGTTTGAACTATTCGTTCTAGTTTTCTTTCTTTGTTAGTGCATAATATGAGGTTGTACTTGGGTACTTGGGTAATTGCATATAATTGATTATTACATTGATTGGCTCGGTTAACCTTGTATATCTAATCAAATGTGTTTTGCGTATAACAAATTAGCAATCTTGGTAAAAGATTTTATTATATGTTTACTGCAAGTCAAGGCAGATTTTATTATGTGTTTACTGCAAGTCAAGGCAGCTTTTTATATTAATAATTCATGTGACAGCAATAGTATTGGTAGATTGTTGGTATTAGTTTGAAGCAGGCGGATAGTCCAATAAATAGAGGATATGCTGCCGAAATTTCTTTAGAAATTAAGTGTATTATGTCTATAAATAGATATTTGATAGTTAGTAGCATTATATTATATTTGTATGGAATATGTATGTTTATTGATTATGTGGTTATTTGTTTGACTGATCCAGTGTATATATATTATTATGTGGATATCTATATATATTTTTGTTTACTATATATGGATATGCGAAGGGTAGTTAGTTGCAGATTCTAATAGCATTTAGAAGTAATTAGTTTCGTCTGATCCGACGATTGAAGTATTTGTCTTATTGACATACAGAGTTGACCAAGATGTGCATATAGAGGATGTCCAGAAGTAGTTGAATAGTATCGTGGAGCGAGGATGGAACAAACCAATAAAGCGAAGCTATGCTATGGATAGTCTGTTAAGTTCTGTCAGAAACTAAGCAGAAGGGAACAATTGTCAGTAGATAATATTATTAGAAATCTGAGAAGCAGGAGTTAAGACAAGTACTTCTATCTTTCTCTTGCAGTTAACAACAAGTATTTCTATTCTCAACTTGTACATATACTGCAAGCAAATCTACTGGTCTCTTATATTTAAAGAGAAATTTTCTTATCATTCTCTTATATTCAAAAAGCAAGTTCCCAGTTTATTCTATTTATTCAAGAATGATTTTGAGATTTTTTGGAATTCTTTATTGATAAATGTATTCCATGGTTTACTTTGTCCTAGTGGCAATTGGTTATTTTGTTCAATATTCTCTTGATATTATATCTTTATGAGAATGTTGAGCATAGCCAATTATATATATGATTTCAAACTTGGTTAACAGTGAAATGTGGTATACAGAGTATCACTCTACAGGTTTTGATTTAAAAAGGTTGGATGCCTTTTGGGTTTAGTAACATGAAAATGATGCTAAATATTTCGAATATAGAAGTATTATTTATAAAACTGTTAACCAATCGGAATTCATTTGCTGGACCGTGGTGCCGGTCGTGGTTACATGTTACATTATTTTAAGGCCAATGTGTGCCTTGGGCCCCTTTTTTCTTGGGATAGGTAGCGCCCTGTCCCGGTGCTTGATGCTCGGCTGATCACCGTGTCAACACCACGCACCGTAGGCGAATGATTTTTCACAGAATAGTTTTAAATGCTATTATTCTCTTGTAATTGCCATACTTTTAAAATATGACTGTTGTTCTCTATGGTTGAAAATACCTGGCTAGTTACATACATCTGATATAATTTAAATTTTCTCTCATTTATTATATTTGTTCCTTTATATACTTGCTGAGCATGTTTGGCTCACTCTTGCTATTCTTTTTAACCCTTTCAGCTAGGAATTAAGATGATTCGCTTGTTAAGCTGCGCGTAAGAATCTTTCTAGGCAGGATTGCAAGGGACCAAGTTTCAGCTTGATAATCAGGTAAAGTACATTGGAAGATACCCAGGAAACTAGTTGTGATTAGAATGGTAAAATTTTATATCAGTTGTATAATAGATTTATTTATCAGTTATTCTTCTTATCGAGGTTTAACTGATAATGTAGTTTAAGTTGTAATAAGATTAGAAGTTGTGGTTTCTGATTTCAGTGCTGTAACCTATTAGCGATCCTGTTTTTAGGGGGTCAAAGTGATTTTGGTTTAAATCTCTTTTAAAATGTATAGATTTTTAAATATCTGTTTTACCTTTTTCCGCAAATACAGGTTTTTAAAAGATTTTTATGATAGTGGCACCAAATCCAGACCCCCGGATTTGTGGGATGTCACATTTTATATTAATTAATTTTTTTATTGATGTCATAAAATTAAACGTGTCATTTCAATTTAAAAAATTCAAAATATATATTTCTAATGTCAATACTCCCTTGATCTCAAATTGAGTTGGACAACGTTTTTTTGCGCTTATTTTAATGTATTCCGAAAAAAATTGTAAATAATATTTCTCTTTATTTTTATTATTAAAACAAAATCTTATACCATAATACAACATAATAAAAATAAAAAAAATATTATTTTTTATACCCTATATGCATCGAGAGTTGAAACGACATCGGAGGGCTTTGTATCCCAGCGGAACTTTGAGTCGGGCTTTCTTTCCGTACGGGCTCAAAGAATTAAGTTGCTACTGGGCTGGACTGCAATATACCTATGTATTACAGTACCCATTTTTTATCGATGACACTCAATTAATTTGAATCCTTTCTCAGCTGAAAAACAAGTAAAATTATTGTCTCCGCCGTTGACGATGGCTGATGTTGCCGGAAGTTCTTCAGCTCCGGCGAAGAATGACAAGCCAGTTTTTGTGAGGGTTAAGCGCAAGGCGTTTCAGTCACCACTCGATGCTTTTTGTATGTTATAAGTATATGTACTCAAGATTGTGCCTTTTATTAAGTTTAATTACTTCAACAAGTTTAATTTGTATTTTTCTGGGCAGGGCTTGAAATTAATGACAGACCCATGAAACGCCCGTTGATTGATTTTGAGAAGCTGTCTTTGTCTCAGTCATCCACAAAAGGTGTGATTTTACCCATTCAAGAATCTAAAATTTGTGCATTTTTGTGAGAATGTGCATGTCTGTTCTGCGTGTGTTGTGTTTGTTGTGCTATGATGATTGACGGGTCACCTGAAAATTGATTTCGATTACAATATATATTACACAGTAGATGAGTGCCCTAACTTATCTCTCAGTTGAAAATATAGCTAAGGGAGCCAACTTTGGGTAACCTATGTAATTAAGGCCTTCATATGTAAATTTTCTCTATATAACGGAGACCATAGAACATATAGTAGTGATACATTGTATTATTTGTTGAAGCCTGAAGGTCATACTTAGGGGGCGTTTGCATCGTGGGTGGGAATGGGAATCGAAAATGGGAATGGGTATCCCAAGGGAGTGTAAAGAAAGGAATGATTTATCTCCAAATGGGATTGGGGTTCCCATTGCATGTCAAAAAATTGCTAATCCAAACACCAACACATGGGTTTGAGGTTCCGATTCCTGTTAACTGGGATCATTAACCATGAACCAAACGCCTCCTAGTAGACACTATCATCCCGGCCTTCAATACGTTTGCATTTTTTTGTAGTTGTTTAAGGGTTCTTGTAGTGGAGTATATGTGAAGGCCATTATGTCTGTGTATTTGTGTGGTATGATTGTACCAAATTGTTGCATAGTTGACTAGTAGAATATTACTGTGTTGTTGTTGGAACATTTATGTTTGCTTCTATATGTAAAATGGGTTTTTATAGGTATAAAGTTGGATTTTAAGATACTGATATACATTTTTAATTTGTGCAGTAGCAGAGGTGAAGACCAAGAAGATCTTTGTACAGCATATTGAAACACTTAGCGATTCTGAGGTGAAGGTTGATGTGCTGCGGTCATTTGTGGTAAGTGTGATGTATGTCTGCTCAGATGTATACATTGTTTGTAGCTTCAGCTAGGTAGACTTCATGTGTGCTGCTTTTGCGGGGTTTACTACTATATTGTAAGCACCTTTGGTGTTATACGCTTCTGCAATATGTATGCTTGTATTGACCTCGAGGATAAACTGGATTTTAGGCCTCAGAGCTTACAGAAAACACAACAGTTCTGTTTTAAGAAGTGATTTGACTTTCACAAATATTCTGCCAGTGTTCTAACTAGCTACTCTTCTTAAGCAGCCTGACGCATTGAACATTGCGGACTCTGTTAATAACAGTGAAGAAAAGAGACGCACATTCAAAACAGAGAATGTAAGGTTCTCTTAACCTTTTTCTTCTGGTGCATGTCTCTTGGCCTTGTACTGTATGCATTGATTGGAAAGGATGCTATATGAGCAATTTGTGCAATTTTGCAGCAGTATACTCCACACACACACACACATATATGTGGAGTATATGTACATATATATACATAAATTTTAGCTTTATATTTATGATTATTTCAATTACCTTTAAAGTATGGTTGATAAATTGGCTATTTTTGAGAGTTTAGTATCACAAAAATGAAGTTTGTTGCTAAGTCATGAGAACTTGTTTAAGATGAATCTGGCTTAAATTTGGTTCAGTGGAGATTGGAAGTGTCTCTCTAATCGCTTTCACCTACTTAGTGTAAATGGAAACATATATTTAAGTTTGCAGTACAATGATAATACCCTAATATTCTCGACCATGTGAAATTAACTGTATGTGATATTGGATATTAAGCAGAAATGTGATTGATTTGCAATCATGCTGTTGAATTAGCCTGTGAAAGGAATCTAATATGTTGCTAGTAAATATCTTAGAAATGATAACCAAAATGTATGGATAAGTAACTATATCTTGTTATTGCAGATCATGATTAATGCATGTTGACCTGGTTACTGTTTTGATGCCATCCCTTCAATCTCTGATTGTTATGCCATAATGATTATAGCCTAAGAGAGGGCATTGTCCCTTTTATTATGTAATGTTTGCAGAAACATGAGCAGCTACTTGGAAAAGCTAAGAAGGAGCATGAGGTATACATATCTTTCTTTTGATGCAATTATGATGCTCTGGTTTGTTTATGTGTCTTTGACCTGATTAACCAAGCCAAGCACAAACAAGTTGTTGTCCATTTATAACCTGAGCTTGAGAAATTGTGGGGATTTTACTTCTTGAGTTCTATTGAATTAGCTGTGATAAGGGGCCAAATTTACAAAAGTTGGTGAGACTTGTTTAACTCTGATTTTAGTCTTAGTTCGAACAAATTAAATTTTGTTTATTGGATCAGTCAGTTTTGGTGTGGCTCTTCACACCATGTTTGGTCTCTTTGTTTATAGTATATTAGGCCCTGGAATATAGATAACTTCCATTAGTGAAGGGCAACACGTGTCATAACAGGATTTTCAGTATTCAACTTATATAAGAGGTAATCTTTGTTCTGTGCTTACCTCCGTGCAATCTTATCCTTAGATTTTCTCAAAAAGTGCTCGTTTTGAGCAAGTCTGGAGAAAACGAAAAGGGACAAAAGAGGCAAATCATGATGAAGCACTTGAGGAGATGTGTCATCTGTATGATGTTGTACGTGTTGATGTTCCAGAAACAACTCATGAAGAGAAAGAGTACAGGCAAATATTAATATTTATGTAATATTAGTGTTATTTGATGCTTCTTGGCATTTTGCTGATACTGATTGGATTTCTTTAAGTTTGTTGCAGAAATGCAGAAATGGAAGATGAGGATTATATGACGTTGTCCTCTTTTCTGCCCCTGTTAAGAGAGTGCATCCCTGATGCTGCTGCAGAACTTGAATCTGAGATCGATAATCACATTTTCAAATCGGGTAACATAAAACTCTGCAAAGTGCTTTAATTCCACTGTTGTTCTCAAAAGTTAATATTGAAAAAAGGAAATTTTTTTCTTTGGTTTCCTACTTGTAGCCAGATTTATTTTAAATATATAGTATCTTAATATACCTATTTTATGATTAGCGTCATCAAAAAGCTTGTGGCTTTGTAAAATTGCCGAAATGCATTCCTAATAACTAGCCTTGGTAGAAGTCTATTTTTAAATTTCTTATTTCGTTATTGTCTTAAATGGTATTTTGGAATTTTGCACCTCTCCTGGGAATAACAACGTTTTTTCTAACAATATGGAGTTATTGTGTTCTGGTAATTGTCCATGGTGGCCTAAAAATTTTAGTCTTTCTGGTTATTGCAATTGCAGCAGGTAAAGATGACTATGTATATGATTTGTATGCTGTGAAGGACGATACAAGTATGATGTTGGAAGATGCCTTAAATCCATTTCCTTTGTGAGTTCTATAATCATGTAATCTATTTTCTGGCTCTACCTCTGTTTTCTGTCATATTGCTGACCATGCTCTTGTGTATTAGGGTACAAGTGGATGATAACAATGATGATTTTTATGATGGCCCTGATGACATAGAAAACGAAAGTGATGATTCAAATGGTATTTGCTTACTATATAAATACATTTTTTTGTGATGATAAAGTCTGCCATTATTTAAATGCTTATAGACGGTGTAATATCTAACCGTCATGAATTACGACTATCATTAAGGTAAATGCTGTCCATTGAGGATATACATAAATAAAAGACTTCTTGAAGTACCATGTGTGTGCCTGCACATGCTCTTTACGCACTTTCATGTGCTTTGGAACCATGTGTGTGCCTGCGCGTTCAGTTCACTATCAATTGATTTTTTGATGTGCAAAACTTGACTTCTTTGCAATATGTTGAGAAAGCTTATTTATGTATTTCGGTTGTTTGTAAATCATAGCGGAAGATAATGCCAGAACCGACTACCCGGATGAGGAGACATCCAGCAATGAGGAAACTCAAAGCGAAAATTCTGATGACATATCAGAGGATGATGAAAAGTCTGTTAGCGATGATGAAGCTTTGCAACCTGAAAAATCAGACAAAGATGTTTTCTTTGAAGAAGGATCAGGACAAGAGGATTGCTTCGAGTATGACAGCTATGATGATGATGGTGATTACAACTATCACGAGGATGATGAGTTTAAGTAGCTCTGGGCTTGTGCTTGCTGAACATAGTATGTGGAGTATTATGAAAATATCTAACTCTTTTATGTAATTAGGTTAAGTAGCCTTGACTTTCCTAAAACTTGTTATCAGACATAATATTATATCGTTATGCTTGTGAGGAGTTCCACTTTAAATTTTCCAGAATTTATATATCTTTCTGTTATTATTTAGCTTCAACAGTGTTGGTTACTAAGGCTGACTTATTGTGATGATTTGATTAAACAACCAGGAATTGAGGTTGTTTCATCACCCAGGTAAATGGCAAATAAAGACATGTTCTCATTTACTTTTATTTTTGAATCTTATATGAACCGTGACAGTTTCTGGTGCAGCAAGGACTACGGTCTACAAATTAGCCTTCCCAATTGATTATGGTTCCGCATATTCTGCAATTATGTACGAGCTGGTTTTTAGAATAATGTGTCATTATGTAGTGCAATCAAGAATGGGCGACAATTTTTGGTTTCGGTCATTTTTATTTTCGTAAATATGAAAATAATTCAAATTTTGGGTCGGTTTTTAGTATTTCACAAGTATCTGACATATAACAATATACTGAAATTGCTATTTAAAACTTTTTCTTCATTCCTGACTTCCTGTACCGAAAATATAATCTAAATAAAACATATGGAGTATGTCCCATCCGAAAGTACGTGATTTATCTAGAAATCCCACTTAACTAAGAACAGTCTTGAGAAAAACCTTGCATGATGAGGTGGTCAAAATCGTAATTTTCTTTCGACACGGGATAACACAATTCCTAAGAGGCATATATATCTACCTCGTGGTCCAATACTCCAATTGGTACAATTTTAAAGTTTATGGTTGTGTGCTTTAAACTTTAGCACCCAATTTATCTTTGCTCCCATTCATTTATGATTATTGGCACTATGTAGTGCACAACCTGACCCAGAGCTAGAACTTGCTACCACCTGGCTACCTCCAGGGCTGAGCAAAAAAAACCGAAAAACCGAAACCGAGCCGAAAAACCACACCGAAAAAAACCGAAATCGACAAAAATCGAAAAAAACCGTAGCTCAACCGAACCGACGGTTAACCATACCGTAATAGTGCTCATCTACTTCATTTCGATTATATTAATAAGTATTTATATTTTAAATATTTTCTTTCTTATTTATTTTGGTAAAATACGTACTAATGAATAATATTTAATTAGTGATTATACCTTATTTTTTATTAAAAATTTTTTTGAGTTGATTATTAAATTTGTGTAATATTTTTTATTATAAAAAACCGAAAAAAACCGTAACCAAACCGACGGTTAACCGAACCGAAAAAAACCGTTTGAAACGGTTCGGTAACGATTTTAAGGTAGAAACCGAACCGAACCGACATGTACGGTTCGGTAACGGTTTTAACTAAAAACCGAGCCGAACCGACCCGTGCACACCCCTACTCTGTATCATTGCTACCATTGTAATCCCATTATATTGTGGGTGAAGGAACAAAAATAACCTACTGTCTCTTTCTCTGGACCATGAAAGAACTCTTTAGCCATTGTTATTGCTCAAGTTAAAAAAAAAAATTAGTAATAAATTTCTAGTCAAGAAAATGTCATTGCTCAAGATATCTACTTAAATGGAGGATTCGTGCAAGAAAAGTGGCAACTTATCCAAACAAACTATTTCTTGTCAAGTTGACATTGGTTTAAAAAGTTACTTGAAAGAAGAAACCTAATCCATACATGTTACCACAAAAATTAATATATATAATAGTAAAGTCTGTGGAGTAGGTGCAGATCATACTTAAAGAGCAATCTAGCTAGTGGAATGTCATTGCATTCGTATTCTGATCAATTCTTGCAAATCAAACAAGACCTCGAGCGTGTTTTGGCCAGGCCTTGGTGTCCGGGATTTAAATCATTTTTGATTTTTGTATAATAAATTAGAAGTCGGTTTAAATTTAGTCATAATTTTAAATCTGTCCAAACGGCTCCTTATTGTTTAGTACTAGATGCCAACCTTCTTGAAACTAATCAATATCCTGTTTTAGACTTGAAATTAAGCGAGATCCTCGATTATGTACTGCTGAAACCATGTATTAAGATTTAAGAGTGATGGTTGCTGCATTAGTAAAACCAACAAGATTCTCAAGTACTCTTACCATGCAATATGCTTCAAACAGGATTTACAACAATGTACTTAGCCATAAAACTGAATATATCTTTTTTGCCCTGGATATTTGGTAAATGCTTAAGTCATGCCTACATTATTCTTGCATGTTGCTCGTAGCCTAGTGAAATTCAATGATTAATTTGACCTTTGTATGGAGTAACATATAGTCAAGCTTCCATGGTGCAAGATGGTACTTATCTAGTTGTTTCCAACACTATATTGACATAGTGGGATGGGGCCAGAGTTTTGGATAAATTCAAGTAACATTTGCTTGCTGCAGTATATATGAATATGATTAAGTGCTAGCTACCACATCCTTCATCCTTGATCAAAAATAGTAAACTCCCTAGATTCTTAACACATTCACATATAGCCTTTTATCTGTAGATGGCCACTCCACCATTGATTCATAAGAAAGATGTTGTGCTGGTGAAACCTGCAGAACCAACCCCTTCTGAAGTTCTTTCTTTGTCTACAATAGACAATGATCCAAACATTGAGCTACTTTGTCAAACTGTCTACGTATACAAGACGAATAACATCAGTGATCTGGAACCAGCTTTAGTCATCAGAGATGCCCTTGCCAAGGCTTTGGTTTACTACTATCCCTTGGCTGGGAAGCTTAAACGTGAGAATGGGAAACTCAGAATCACTTGCAATGCAGATGGCGTGCCTTTTCTTGAGGCATATGCTGATTGTGAACTTTCTTCTCTTCACTATTTAGATGGGATTGACACTGAAATGGCCAGAGTATTAGCCTTTGATTGGCCTAGTGAAAGTGAATGTGGTTATCACCCTTTAGTTTTGAGGGTGACCAAATTTGCTTGCGGTGGTTTTACTATTGGGATGGGCTTATCACACTCAGTATGTGACGGATATGGTGCAGCTCAATTCTACAAGGCGATGGCTGAGCTAGCAAGTGGAAAGAATGAGCCAACGGTGAAGCCTGTGTGGGAGAGGGAAAGGCTAGTAGGGGCAGCAAGTAAAGTTCCTATTTTGCCTCCAGTCGACATGTCTACATTGGCAAGTTCACCATATTTGCCTTGTACTGTTGTTGCACATGAATGTTTCTATATAACTGGAGAAAGTATTGAAAGACTGAGGAAGAGTTTATTGAGTGAATTGGAGGAAACAGAGACTACAAACTTCACCACTGTCGAAATTCTGGGAGCCTATGTCTGGAGGTCAAAGTCCAGAGCTTTGCAACTAAGTCCTGATGGAAAAACCATGTTTTGCATGGCAATGAGCATAAGAAATGTTCTGAATCCACCCCTGAATCCTGGATATTACGGAAATGCTTTCTTATCTTCCTCTCATTTAGCGCTGACAGTAAGAGACTTGAATGAATTTCCTCTCTCTAGAGTTGCTAAACTGATCAAAGAGAGCAAGAAAGTATTGACTTCAAGCACTGATTTTGTTCCAAAGACCCTGGACATATTAGAAACAATAATACAACAAAATGTGAAGGCTGAGATCAGCAATGGTGCATCCGTCGTACTAACAGATTGGAGACAATTAGGATTGCTGGAAGAGGTGGATTTTGGATGGAAGGAAATGGTGAACATGGTACCATTACCAGGGAACAATTTCTTTATAGATTTGTGTATGTTTTTACCTCCTTGCAAAGTGGATTCTTCTGTGAAAGCAAAAGGTGGTGTGAGGGTACTCGTTACACTCCCTAAAGCTGCGATGCCCAAAATGAAGGAGGAAATGGAATGGCTTAACCAGCTAGGGGTTGATCACATTCATATCCAATCAAAACCATGATTCATGCATTGTTTACATCAAGTATGTGCTCGATCACCCAACTTCTAGTCAGAAACTTTGGCAACCAGCTCTAAAGTCTTGTTTTTACTAATTGTATTGAGAACAGTATTGCGCTTACAATATTGTTGAGATGTGTGTATCCTTACTTTCTGTGTGTTTGTGTAATAGATTTGTATCTAGTCCAAGGGTGTGTGTTCAGAGAAGCTGGTTTAACATGCATGCAAGTCTTTGATTTCTCAGGCGGATTTGCAATAATTTCTTAGTTTACTACTTACTGGATTCACTAGACCCTGATTTAAATGACCTGATCTTCAGAAACATGCATGATGCATGATGATAAGATGAGTAACTATCAGAAAACTGAAAAACAACACGGAATCATAGTGATTAGTGAGTGCTTCATAAAGTTTAGTGCAGCCATCATTTCGGATGTTTTCATACTTATCTATCTTCCTTCTTGAGTTCCTGTATATCGATCTGCAGTAGAGTGCTCAAATGCTGCATGTCAAGTGTGAGCACCTTGTGCCGGCGCAAATTAAACATCTATATGAATATATGCACACACGTAGCACATGCACTACACAAAGCACGATTTTTTAAACTCACAATCACATCTTAGAATCATTACTGTCGAGAATGGGATTATATGTTACATAAACTAGGATTATCCATGATCATTTTTGGTATCGTTAAAGATTACGTGTGATGATGAGTGCTATTTATACATCATTGATGGCTTTCGAGGCCACTAATAATCTGTTTTCATGCATCAGCCATCGGGCACTATATATACGAGACTCTGACTCAGAGTCTCTGAGTAGTGACTACTGTCTATAAAAGTATGTGTAAATTGTGTTCATTATGATACAATATTTGTTTCTCTCGGATTCTTAAATCAGTACACAAAATTGAGAAACTTTTGTAAATAATAAAAATTTGCCAAAACATATACGGGTGTGTCTATGAATACACATTAACAATTATTTTTTTATAGTCTATCTGTATATATATATACGATTTAAAATGAATAACTAGCATGTGTCAAGTTCAATTCGATCCGAATTAGACGAACCTGAGTTTAAATCAGGTTCTTCCAAAATAGAAAATGAGCAAAACCAGCTAACTTCAACGAGTAGAATTAGAATTTTGTACACCACCAACGACTTGTTTTTTCTTTTTTTTGAAAACACACCAACGACTTGTTTATTTGCAGCCTAATACACTCTAATACAATCTGAAGCTAGAAAGCGGTTTAACTAATTCAGGATTAATATATCAATTATATTATCATGATTTTATAGCATAATGAACTGAAACCTGTTATATTTAGTTGCTTTTGTAAATAATTTTTCATAACTTGGATACAAAGTCCCTCCTATTATTTAATTTTGATTAACAGAATTTTTAAGCAAGACAAATCCATACAAAAAAAAAAGGTGTTCCGATCTTGATTTTCCAATAAAAATTATTGATTATTCTATAATAAAATTAAAATGGTTTATACTAGAAGCTAGTAGAAAGCTGTTGAGTGAACGTTCACCAATCTTGAACTACCAATTGGACGAAGCTTCTGGAAGCCCAAAATCACACTCTTGCAAAACACAAAGTAAACCCCTAATCTTAAACATTACCAAAACCCCAAACACATCTCAGTTCAGTTGCTGCTCCTCCTCCTCCTTATCCAAACCCAAACCCAAACCCTAATTTCTCTCCAATGGCTTCTGCTAACGCCATTTCTACTGCTTCAATTCTCTCCTCTCCCACTCAAGTAGTCTCTCTTTCACATTTTTATGTTTATTAATTGTTTTCTGTTATTATTAGTGTTGTAAATATTTTTTTAAATTGGTTCATTTGTTGTATAGGTGAGCAAAAGAGTGAATCAATTGCAAGGGCAGAAGGTGAATTACAGGCCTTCTAATGGCGGAAAGAATAGGGGCAGGAGACTTGCTGTTAGAGCTGCTGCGAAAGATATAGCGTTTGATCAGAAATCGAGAGCGGCGCTTCAGAGCGGGATTGATAAGCTTGCTGATGCTGTTGGTCTTACTCTTGGTCCCAGAGGTAGTTTAAAGTTTTCGACTTTTCGTGTTTTGTTTGGTGGATTGTGCGAAATGTTGTTGAATTTGTGTAAAGTTTTAATCTTTTATTGTTTTTGGGGTGAAAGATATAGTAACTGGTCTTCGTAAAATGTTGAATTGGATGGTTTTAGACATTTAGTGTTTGCGTTTGGGAGGAGATGATGGATTATTGTGTGATAGAACTAATTGTCTGAATTGTGCTTATATATGTAAAGATTGGATATACAGTGTTGTTGATTGGTTCACCTATAAAAAATTTTGTGCTATAAGAGGTTTGATTGTGAGAACTTGAAATGTTGGTGTTCTTGTTGCATAAATGGCTAATCTTACTCTTGTAATAGCAAAATTTGTTTAATCGAAAAGCTTAATGTGAAAAAGCTTCCACTTTGGTTAATGAACTCCATTAGACTAGATTAGTCAAAGGCTGATACATGTATTGGCAAATCATAATCACATAATTTTGGCAGATTTTAAGAGGTTGTTTTTAATGTTCTAACTGTGAGGATGAATGTATTTACTGTCGTATTAAGCACTGCTATGCAGTTATTTCTTGGCATATCCAGCATTTTAATATGTTTTTTGATTTTATGACTACATTTAATGTTTCTTTGAGATCATGCACCTTGACAAATGCCGGAATGTGGCTCCTCTTAGCTCTTACAGCCTTTAAAAAGAAGTTTTATAGTGCTATATGGCTACTGTTCACAAGTTATGCCATGTAGAAATAAGATTAACTGATGGGTTTATTTTTTCGTTCTTTAAGGGAGGAATGTTGTGTTGGATGAATTTGGAACCCCTAAAGTGGTTAATGATGGTGTCACAATTGCTCGAGCTATAGAGCTGCCTGATGCCATGGAGAATGCTGGTGCTGCTCTTATTAGGGAGGTGTGTGCCATCTAAAATATTCTACATCTTCAGTCTTCTGTGTCTTTATTTAGATGACCTCTTCATAATCTGTCCCTAGCATTAAATTTTATTATTATTTTGTCAAATGTTTGTAGGTTGCAAGTAAAACCAATGATTCTGCTGGTGATGGCACAACAACTGCGTCCATTCTTGCACGTGAAATAATTAACCTTGGACTCTTGAGTGTGACCTCTGGTGCTAATCCCGTTTCTATTAAGAAAGGGATAGATAAAACTGTCCTAGCCCTGATTGAAGAGCTAGAGAATAAAGCAAGACCCGTTCAAGGTCGTGATGACATTAAAGGTAGGGCTTGGTAGGTGTTTTTATAAACCAGTTGTTTATATGTAGTTGAATACTCAATTTCAAGTATAATTCTATGTTAATATTCTTTTTATATTATTTTAGCTATTGCATCGATCTCTGCTGGAAATGATGACATAATTGGTACAATGGTTGCTGATGCAATTGACAAAGTTGGCCCTGATGGTGTTCTTTCCATTGAATCCTCGTCTTCTTTTGAAACAACTGTTGATGTAGAGGAGGGAATGGAGGTATGTATATATTTTGGTCTCCAAAAGCGTTTGTTTTTTTTGTATTCTTGCTCTGAGGCTAATCTTACCTTGAAAAACGTAGCCGGTAGGTTACTACAGTATTGATCAGTTTGTGATCTTTTTTGACATTACAGATTGACAGAGGATACATCTCACCACAATTTGTTACCAACCCTGAGAAAATGATCGTTGAATTTGAGAATGCTAGAGTATTGGTCACTGATCAGAAAATCTCTGCGATAAAGGACATAATTCCCTTGTTAGAGAAGACCACCCAATTGCGAGCCCCTTTGCTTATCATTGCCGAGGATATCACAGGAGAAGCTTTGGCTACACTTGTTGTGAACAAACTGAGGGGCATAATCAATGTTGCTGCTATTAAAGCACCTGGTTTTGGAGAGAGAAGAAAAGCTCTGCTTCAAGATATTGCAATTATGACAGGTGAGCGGTTAAAGTTACTATTGAACTAGTGTTTTTAAATACAGCAAGAGTTAAGGACATAAAGTGTTGTCTGAGCATTGTAGAAGACTAGAAGGTATATCAGTTTAAAAGGTATAAAGTGTGATGTATGGCGAGCTATCTTTTTGCAACCTATAGGTTTATTATAAGAAGCGCAAAGAAAAAGTCCAATTATTAATCTAAAGTCATGACAAAAAATTTCTGTTTTGAATAAAAAATATTTTATTTTGTTGGTCGGGAATCTTCTAATTAGATACTCATGTTCACTTTCCAGGAGCTGAATACCAAGCCAGTGACTTGAGTTTACTCATTGAGAACACCTCGGTTGAACAGCTTGGTTTGGCAAGAAAGATCACCATCACTAAGGATTCGACGACCATTATTGCTGATGCTGCATCAAAGGATGAGATTCAGGCTAGGATTGCACAGATTAAGAAAGAATTGTCTGAGACCGACTCTGTTTATGATTCTGAGAAACTTGCAGAGAGAATCGCCAAGTTATCTGGTGGGGTCGCTGTTATTAAGGTAGGTGCTGCAACTGAGACCGAGCTTGAGGATCGTAAGCTTCGTATTGAGGATGCAAAGAATGCAACTTTTGCTGCCATAGAAGAAGGTATTGTGCCCGGTGGTGGTGCTGCCTTGGTTCATTTGTCAGAATTTGTTCCTGCCATTAAGGCCAAGCTTGAGGATGCAGAGGAGCGTCTCGGAGCTGACATAGTACAAAAGGTAATTAAATGTGTTACTTGATGATAGATAAAGCAGAAAGTATATTTACTCATTTCTTTTTCAATTTCATGATGGGAGATAAGAGAGCAATTACTTATTTACTTTAGTGTTCCTAATCAACTCCTTTTAGGGTTCAGTTTCTTACTTTGTTCAATCTTGTGAAGTTGTTGCTTCAGTCTCATGATATGTATACCTCTTTGGTTCATGTTTTGTTGAACCAAAGGCCAGGTCTTCTTGTTAACTATGGGTATCTGAAGAGAACTATGTCAAAGCTAACTACTTTCAAGTCTAAATAAAAAATTTGACTGAGCGTCATCTGATTTATTGGCTGGTCTTGCGATATGCTATGTTACAAATCTTGGGTTTTGCTGATTGACATTTTTCATGTAGGCTTTGGTTGCACCTGCATCTTTAATAGCCCGGAATGCTGGGGTTGAAGGAGAAGTAGTTGTGGAGAAGGTGAAGGCCAGTGAATGGGAGGTTGGTTACAATGCAATGACTGACAAGTACGAGAACCTAGTTAATGCTGGTGTCATTGATCCCGCGAAGGTAACAAGGTGTGCACTGCAAAATGCAGCATCAGTTGCAGGTATGGTCCTTACTACACAAGCTATTGTTGTGGAGAAGGCAAAGCCGAAGACCGCTGCAGCAGGCGTACCACAAGGTATGTCTATATGATGACTGAATTATTGAAGCCATTAGTATAAAATTGTGGGGGTCACAACATTTTGGACCTCTAGCTTTGTCACATGTATGATTAGTTTTTTCACTAAGTTTTGACACAACTCTTGGTACTATTTCGGAATAAACTGTTATTGATGGGAGGAACTTCTTTGGGGGTACTTGCCAACTTCAAAGTGCACAAGTCTCATAAATAATGATGTTTAATACTTGTAAAAAAAATCTTCAACAATAAAAATCTGTATTTAAATGAAACTAGTTGTTACTATTAATTGTCACACATTATTCGGAAACTTGATCTTGATGACAATTAAGTAATATTATGGTAATATATTTATAACTACTGTTAAAATTATAGTACATTCTTTAAATATAAAAAGAGTGTAATACATGGAAATTAAATTAATATAATTTAACGGACTAGTCTTTTAGTTCCAAGTCGAAGACTTGAAGCTCGATTGTAGAGTTTACGGTGCAAAGAGAGAACAGCAAAGATAGAATAGCGAAGAGCAAACTGTAAATACGTTAAATTTGATATTTCATATACAATTTTTTGTATTACTTGGCAAACATTATAAGATACTTATTTTTATACTTTTTATTTTTTATTTCTGAACGAAAATATTAAATTTAATTTTTCATTCCAAAAAAATGAGATTTGACATCATTCATAAAACTATATTTTATAAAAAAAAATTAAAACACATGCCGCCTCCTCCCGAAGCTATGTAACTCCTTCCCAGCGGAGGGAGGGAGTATTACAGTTCATACACACATCGAATAATATAAGTACAGTAGTGTACTGTCTGACAAGTGAGAACAAGCGAGAAGATGGGAATCACATCAACGGACATGAAGAAACACACCGCTCCAGTCGACATCAGACATTGGTGGCCCAAAACACATTTCTGTGCAGATAATCATTTTCTTTTATTTTTGACAATGCCCGCTCCTTTCTTAACTTTTTGTGAAGTGTTGGTAGAGTCGTTACATAACTCCATTATTTTAACTTTGAATTGAACTTAATATTATACAACATACACGATTTGAACTTGTATAAAAATTAAGCGTTCATGTTTCAATTTTAATTAAAATATTATAGCGTTCTAATTTTATATACAAGAGCACATAAGTATTAAATTTAATTTTGGAAACTATTGACCAGATTTTGTATTGACACGTGGTTATGTAAAATATAATTTTATAATTTATCTTTTTATATTTGTGTTTTTGAATAAAAGTTTATATAAAAAATTTTAATTAATAAAAATTCAAATAATCTGTGAAACTGTATACAACCCCGTCTCAAATACTTAGGAAAAAAAAAACCATCTCAAATATATTTATATAATCTAATGAAACCGAGTAGAATAGTGAGTTTTTAAGATCATGATAAGATTTATGCAGAAACAAGCAAGAATTCACAGCATTTTCCCGGTGCTGTCAGTAAACTCGCGTCAATTTGTAGCAAAACACTCCTCGCCAGACTCTTATCTATAGCTCAGTGATGAGCCCATGTTGCCTCATCTTTCCAAATCACACCAGTCGAGGTGATAGGCTATGATTACAAATGTGTCATATGGAAAAATCGGCTTCCTCGGTCATAAACAGTTACTATAAATCTTGGGAGTGAAATAAATATAGTTTTATTAATTATTTTTTTGAAGAAAGTTATATTAATTATTATATTTTGTTTTATATAAATCAAATATCAGGATTATTAAGTCATATAAAAGATATAGTAATCTGCTTAAAAGTATATTTTGTTGATATTTTTCAATAACTGGTACACATATGTTCGTTCCGTGGGGATCCGCCAAAACAATTAACACCGGTTCTAAACTTTTATCTTCAAATAGTAAATCTTATATAATTTGATAATTTTATTTTAAAACATGTTATAGTATTTTCAACCCTTTAAAATACTTCACTGAAATTTAATAAATCAAATCATAAATAAAGTTTATTAAATAATATATAAAATTTTGTAAACTCCCACCATGCATCATCCTTATCTAAAATTATCGCAAACACACCTATGTAAATTATATTTGGCCGATCTCTAGAGACAAATAATAAAATTATAATATTAAAATAATATATTAATAATGTAAATAATAATATATTAGTTATAAAATATTGTCAATGAAGGTAATCGATATCACAGAGCAAATATCTTATATGTTAAATTTTAAGGGCCGATGACAGTTGCAATATGTGATACTTTCCGTAGAGAATTTCATTAATATAATTGCAAAATAAAATCCAAACAGATATTTTTATACCCGACATTATTTGTTTAAATATTAATCCACTGGATTTGTGGAATAATGACAGCTTACCTGCTTACACAGATATACACACGCATGTGTAACATCTAATTATCCATAAATGTGAACAATCAAAACCTTTTGGTGTCACACTCCTATATTGAATACTCTATATTCTTTGTTGACAGTTTATGTCAACTTGTTATGGTCCATTTTTTCTCTTTATTATTCTTTAATACTGTAGGCTCGCAAGAATTGACGATCAAAATCTTGTTAGCTGAATGTCCTTTTCATATATCTTTAAAATCTAGAGTTAAGATCTGAATCCCTGTGAACAATTATACTTTATTTATGTCATTAATAATATATATATTAATTTTTTTCATCTGCCCAGTTTTTTTTTCTTTTTCTTTTATATTTCCAGTGGACTATCATTTTTTGGGACAAGCATACTAGTGCAAGGCATCTACGATTATTCTTTTCTAGTACGACCCGACACTGGTATTTTCATGAATATTAAAAGTATTCTGATAGATTTAGGCCGATGATTTGATTTTCTAACGGTATTAAAAAAAGCTTGGCAGAAATATATGAAAGGGATTGAATTCCGCGCACGGAATTGTGATTTCACACGGAGAGTTGAACATGTTTAAGCTTTAAAGTGTTCGGCCGGACTGCACATGAACCCTCAGATATATTCTTTTTTATAATTCTTATTTATTAAATTTTATTATACTAAATTGTAGTTGGAAATAAAAATCAATATTTTTATGGGTTTTTCTCATAAATACCTAAATCCAAAATTATTTTTAGCAAAAACACTATATCTTTTTTTAAATATTTTTCAAAAATACCAAACTTTTAAAAATATTTGCAAAAACACTGTACGCAATCGCATGCAACCAGATGCAACCATATTTGCAACCCCTGTGGGGTCAATTAACTGAAGTTGCATCCGGTTGCATCTAGTTGCTGATGGTATTTTTGCAAATATTTCTTAAAAATTAGAATTTTTGCTAATTTTTTTCCAAATATACTAATATCGCAAATTTTTTTAGAAAAAACGATATTTTTGATAAATTCCCAGTTTTTATTATGATTCCTATGATATCTGTTTCGGATTTGAAAATAAGAAATTATTATTTTCTAAATAACAAGGAATACAATTATACCTTTTTTTATTATTTCTATTTGTTAACTTTACTATATTAATTGTAGTTGAAAATAAAATTGTAATACCATTACGAAATATGTTTTCCAGATATTAATTTTATTTTCCACTCAAACATTTAAAAAAATATATAACAATAAATTGGAGCAATTCTAGGCACGTCATGTACACCAAATATAAAAATACTTTTAAGCAAATAAGTATACTCTTATGTAAAAAATATATATTTACATATACAGATTTGTACGCAACTATATGCAAATATAAAGATTTAATATATATTTTGTTAAATAATACATAAAAATGTATTTTAAAATATTATAATATAATATAATTAAAATTTATTATTATATTTATATTAAATATACACGAGAACTACACGAAAAGTACATTACGTGTTTGAAAACGGATATGAGTCTGAGATTAGATACACAAATCCTAAATAGATCAGAAAATTTCATGACTAAATTGTTTAAGTGCGGTTTACCTTGGTTCAAGTAATTTGCAGACTATTGCGTGAGCTCGGAACCACTCAGTTGATTTTTTTTTCATTTATGAGATCCTGGGATATTCAATTCAAATTTAAAAAATTGTATCTGAAATATTCAATCATAAATTTAAGTTATACACAAAATCTGGTGGTATTAAATTAGGATTTTAAATTATGCTTAAAAATTTTGATGATAGTCAATTGAGATTATTTAAAATCCATTAAAATATGATGATATTCAAATATTGATAGATTTTCTTTTGGAGTTCATAAAATGATGAATTTTGTGAGATTGTTCAATATATTTTAGGATATTTAAAATCCCGCCAAAATCTATGAGATTTTGAATCATTGTGACTCTACACCAATTATGCGACATTTTAGCTAAAATCCGCATAAAATCAAAATAAAATACAATTCATTAAGATCATTGACTAATGTAACATCTGTTAAATTTCAGTTGAATACACCGCTTATTTTATACATTTAATATCAAGTGGTCCCACCATTACTCTTACCTTTTCATTCTTACTTCACATATTTTTCTTAAACTCCGTGTCCAACTCCAATTTAAGATAGAAAAATTCAGTTGTGCTCGTGATGGTACATGACTACATGCTAAGCAAAATTCTAGTTATATGCATTTATCTCATTTTAATTCAGTTTTACTTTATATTGTGTATTAATGATGAGAGAGGATATTTAATAATAAAATTTTAAACATATTATTAAAAATAAGATATATCATTAGAGTTGAACCTATATATGTTCAAAATCATTATGACATCATTTTTAATATTATATTTGGGACTCAGAGTTGCTCTTAATCACTTATAATTCTTAACTTTCTTCTACCCTCCACTTCTTTACTTTAAATAAGAAACACTTATTTTAAATTCACCCAAACACTACCACAATGGATCCGAAATTATTAAGAAGTATGAAACCGTCAATATAAGCCAAATTTCCATAATTTAGCGTTTATCATGTGTTTATTGACACATCATAAAATATTCGCGAAGAGTTTTTAATGATAGGAAATTTTGTGTAGGATTCTATTATTAACGAGATCTAACAAAAATCAAGCATGTAATAAAAAATACTACTCTCGCAGTATAGTTTTTTATGTTATTTTTTCGACACGTATTTTGAAACTCTTATAAATTAAAATTCTATAAAAAAAATTATTAACAAAAATTTAAAATTAATTTTTCATTAAAAAATTAATTCAAAAATTTATGAAATGATGTTTTACAAGAGTCTCGTATCCGCACAGCTTAAACAATGGGCTGAACGGAGGTAATAATTGTTACGCGTAATCGAGAGAATCCGAATTAAAAAAGAGTATCCGCAGTAAGTAATAGAATTCAGAAGTCTAATCCGTATCTGACACAAGATAAGCGAGACACAGGATAATGGTTTTCCATAATCAATACAACACCCCTATATGGCTATATATACCACCATCTTTACCCGGCCGTAAAATAAAATACTCGTACTAGAGATTTATGATTATAGTAATAATAATTGCGAAGCAGAGGGATAGATAGAGATAGAAAGGGGGAGAGTTTGTCCGTATTTGCATTAGAGAGAGAGAGAGGGGGTGGTGACTCGTGGAGGTATACAAGAGTAGATGCGTGTATTCTCATTGACACTCATCATATTATGGCGACCAGATCGCGTTGGAAATCGCGTCATCTTCTTCACCTTCTCCTAGCTTTCTCCTCCTATTATAAACCCTAACATCTTTCTCCATCTCTCCCCATCCCTTTCTCAGGTACACACACACAACCACCTCGATTTCTGTCTCATTCTTATCTATTTATTTATTCTCATTCTCTCTTTATTTATTAATTTATTGATTTCATGTTTTGTTCAGCAATGGCGGAAGTGACGAAGGTGCTGTACATAGTGGTGGCGAGCGACGAAGATGACGGCAGGGACGCTGCTGCGACGTCGTTTCGGTACACGAGGCCGGTTCTCCAGAGTACTTTTCAGCTTATGGGATGTAAAGCTAGGCATGCTTTCAAGGTCCATGATCCTCTGCTTCGCCCTCCACTTTTATTATTTTGTTTCCTTTTTATTTACTTCTTAATATTACTTTTGTGCTGGCCTGTTTTTAATTTTGTTTGCTTATGTTTTGCTTTGATTAAACAAAACACCTGATATTCGACTCAACAATTGATTGATGTGACTGTTCTGTTACTTAATTTTAGTTTTCACTTTTCGATTTCTCTGTCAGTGCTTGCTTTATGGAATTCTTTTCCATATAATTAATCACGAAGATGCGGAGGTCGGTGGATTTTAGACCTATATTATTATTTTCAATAAGTAGGTTTATCTATTTTACCGATTAAAATTGAGGGATAAATTGAAGATAAGTCTTTATTACTGGGCTATCCCGTCACTTTTAATCTACCAACCAGCACCATGATTTCAGTGAAAGAATATTCAGTTTTTTTGATTTGCAGTACATTTTTTTTCCCGTTTTACTTCCTTTTATTGACTCCAAAGACATAATTTGCGGAGCTTGTCTTGGATTGAGTCAAATTTAGTGATGATTTCTGCAACTCTTCATCCTTTGTATTGAGCATTCAGTATAACTGCAAATGAGTTGTATTAATTGGCGGTACTTTACACTTAAATTGGGTGAACTCACATTGAGTGTCATACTAAAACTTTGGACTCGTAAAAAAGATTTAAGATTTAGTTAAATGTAAGGAGATCTTTGAAGTAAATTTCATTGTTGTTAGCGCTGACTGCCGCATTTGTAACTATTTTGTCTTCATTTTTCATCCTTCACTATACATATATGTTCCCACCTTTGGCTTCAATCTTTAATCTCTAAAGTATCTCTTACATTTTAATATCATGGATTCTTACTTAAATGGACCGATGCAGTTGGATTTAATGTTCACTGCACGGAGTTTGCGATTATTTCCCCTTAATATGAATTCTTAGTGATAGCAGGCTAGTAATATATTCTGCTCTGCTAGTTAACCTGTAGAATTTAAATTACATGTTGCACGCGGACTATTATTATTAGTTATGTCTTGCTGAATTTCACCGTCTCATATCGGGCAATATATGTATCTTTGGTCAAAATATGTATGTTTAATATAAATATATTAAGTTATATGTTACACTGAAACTGTTGTCTTTGCTTTGATCAGATCAGCAAAAGGGTGTTTGAATTGGTTCAAAGTGATTGCTCTGTGGAGGCTTTTGTTTCAGAGGGTCAAGTAATAGCAGGGCAGGAATCCTCAAAAGTACACCCTGTAAAAGAAAATAGCTGTGATATTAAACAGCTTCCTGATAAACCAAGTAGCGAGAATTATTTGGTTTCAGGGACTGAAAGTGAACGAAAGAGCAAACCTTTTGATTTGTACAAGAGACGCACTACAGCAATTGTTAAAAGAAAAACCTTCCTGGATGTTTCTTGCAAAGCTTTAGCCGAGTACAAGTATGTGTCTCCCAATCAGAGGGCAGATCTGGTATTAGCTTGCAGGTAGATTATTGCACAGTATTTATATTTCTCTGAAGTTGACTGCGCATGCTAATACCGTTCACGTGCATGAAAGATTCCCTGTCATACATTATATTCTATTAAATGACGTAGTTATTCTTTTTGGCCAATCTAAACTATTAAATAAAGATCTGTTTGCATAAAATAAAGATCTGTTTGCATAATATGTTATTCATTTAATATTTGTTCGACATACGGGGATTCAAGACCAAATGGTTATCTGTTAGATACATGCTCATGGCCTCATGCTATAACAACCTGCTGTTCCACTCTCTTTATATCAGCTGGATTGTGTGAATAAAAATAAACATAATTTTTCAGAATTCGGGAGCGGAAGGAATCAGTTACTATATTATTGTGCGGCACAAGTGGCTGTGGAAAGTCTACCTTGTCTTCTCTACTGGTATCCATCTTAATTCAATTGATTTCTTCAGTAATGTTCTCAATATTTGAAAAGTCATGGTGTACATTTGAAGGCTATATCGTGTAATTTATATTATTATGTTTTCTGATCATGAGTTATTTTTCATTTTTCAATTCTAGCTCTACTTAATTAATGCTATTTCTAAATTCCTCAGAATGCTGTATTTTAAAAGATGTGTTGAGTGCTGACCACGTCACGTCCCAATGACAAACCCAGTACCTGTAATAAATTTGTATCTAGAATCTAGCAATGATCATGTACCTTGTATAAGTTTCCTGTTTTTTAAACTTTTCTATTGATGCCTGTATATGAGTCGATGCTTTCATATCTTACAGATTATTTAGTGAGTATCTTCATAGATATGGTAGGTTTCTCATGCTCGCGAATAATAGAATCAAGGCCATTGAAGTCCTAAAGACATCTTTTCTAGCTGTTAAGCTTTAAATTCATTTTGCAGGGTAGTAGATTGGGCATAACAACTGTAATATCAACAGACTCAATTCGACATATGATGAGAAGTTTTGTCGACGAGAAGCAAAATCCCTTACTTTGGGCTTCTACTTACCATGCCGGGGAATATTTAGATCGTGTGGCTGTTGGAGAAGCCAGGATCAAAAGAAAGGCGAAGAAACTAGTCTCTCCCTCACTGTCAGTGGGTGATGTATCTGATAACTCCAACAGTGGAATGACATCACCAAAGGGAGGTCCAAGCACTGCCGAGTTGATTAGTCCAAAACTGATGGCTATTGAAGGATACAAGGCACAAAGTGAGATGGTAATTGATGGTCTCGATCGGTTGATCACAGGATGGGAAGAGAGAAAAGAATCAGTAGTTGTTGAGGGTGTTCACCTGAGCCTTAATTTTGTGGTAAAGTAAATGTGCAGTTACATTTCTTAGCAACATGGTTTCCCACTACGTTTGTAGTACTTAGTTTTTAATTTTTTGCAGATGGGACTTATGAAGAAACATCCTTCAATTATACCATTCATGATATATATTACAAATGAGGACAAACACTTAGAACGGTTCGCAGTTCGTGCAAAGTACATGACACTTGATCCTGAAAAGAACAAGTATGTAAAATATATTCGGAATATCAGAACAATCCAAGAGTATCTTTGCAACAGAGCCGACAAACATTTAGTGCCGAAGATTAACAATACTAATGTTGACAAGAGTGTGGCAGCCATCCATGCAACAGTTTTCAGCTGCTTGCGGAGGCGTGAGGCAGGGGAAAAGTTTTATGATCCCGCCACAAATACAGTTACTGTTATTGATGAGGAGTACAGGAATCAGTGTGTTGCTGACTCAATGAGCTCCAAAGGAATGTTTCAACTGATCCAGAGACAAGGTTCGAGTAGGCATCTAATGGCGCTTTTGAACACTGATGGCTCTGTTGCGAAGGCATGGCCTCTGGTCTCTGTAGATGGCAATGGGAAGCCCATTTTGGGCCAAATGACTGAAGATGAGTCTGGGAACCCTTTGGATGGCTTGTTTCCTGTTGGTAAAGCTGAAACTGTCAATTTGCAGTTTGGGAATTTTGGGATCAGTGCTTGGGTCAGTGATACCGGTGGTACTAGTCATGCCAGCAGTCTTGATGACTTCAAGGGTGATGGGACTGACAATGGTAGTAAGTATTATTCTTCATGCTGTAGCTCACCAAGAATGTCTGATGGACCTTCCAAGGAGGTAAGTTCACTATGAATCTCTGATGGACTTCCCAAGAAGTTTGTAGTAGTTGATATTCTTTACTTGGTATATGTTTTCTGATATATCTCTTCTCTGTTTACAGCTGATGGAAGAACAATCTGTGGATGGCAGCGATGAAGAGATTGATGTACCGCCTGAGGTAGACAGTGATGAGGACTTCAGTGATGATGATTTCAAACAGATTCAAGAAGAGGTATAAACATAATGTTTTGAGAAGTAACTAACCATTTTTTTGCTAGTCCTATGGTCAATTTGAAACATTATCTGTACCTGTCTTTTTTGCACTTGCAAAATAGTATCTACATGGCGAAACTAAAATCATACGCATAACCAGGAGCTAGATTGTAGTTCAGGGTTGTTTCTAGCAGGAAAGAAACAACATTACTGATATGCACTGTAGTAGTGGTCTGTTGTGCTCACTTGCATCATAGCTACTTCCCTTTTGTGATATCTTCTGATTTGTAACAATGTTGAAAGCTTTTGCTAACTATGAACTTTATGCGAGCGGTTACAGATTGAGGGATCAGTGGATGAGGAATCTACCAAATCTGATGAGGAGTATTTAGATCTTGCAATGCAAGATATTCAAGAGAATGGTTACTGGTCAGACAATGATGAATCCTACGAGGATGCTCCTTTGCCCGTCTTGGCTGATCAGTCCACTGATGGTTTAATTACTGCAAAATACAAGCAAAATCTTGATCGATTTATGAGGACTAAAAGTGAACCTGTGTCTGACTCAATCTGGAAAAAGGTGACCACCTCTGGAAAAGTCAAGCTTAGAAGACGGTCTCATAGCATTTCAGCTGTTGGGAAGGTTGGCTCATTTTTTAATGGTCCTGATCTGCCGGCAGCTGGCCAAATATAACAATACAGTGCACAGTTCTCGTATCAGCATCTAGCTATTAGTAAATTTAAATCTCTTATGCATAATTTATAGCAGTACTCTCTTATGCTCCTTAGTATATACAATGCAGAGCACAGGTTCTGGCATCTTTTCAGTCTAGCTTTAAAGAGTTTCCAACATGCCTAATGTGCTTGTGTGCCGCTTGCTGTTCTCCTTTGTTCGTCTTAGGTTAAAATGAGAGCAATGTCTCTCCTTTTGTATAGAAACTCCAGCTCTAGCTCTTTCTTGTGTAATGTCAGATTCTCAGAAACCCGAAATTTTGTGCTGTATTTTAATTGTTTGTTCCGTAAACTTCTTTGGGTTCTTACTTGGTTATACATATGAATATGTGCATGATACTCGACTATTAGCCTCCACATGGGTTATACATATGAATATGCTCATGATGCTTGATTATCGACCTACATGTATTCAACTGATGGATCGAATGTAAAGCTAACTTCTGCATAATTTTGAAGCAGATCAATAAATGGTTCATATGATGTTTAATGGTTGATACATAATCTCTGTATATCTAAAAGTGCCTCTTAAAGTCAGGTATGTCACATCCTAGATAATTCTTTCTCTAACTAGTTATATTTGATATAAAAATATGTATATATCTTTTTTCGCCCTCACTGCAGAAGCACTCTGCCAAATAGTAAAACATCCCAGGCTCGTATCGATTCTTTTCCCTGCTGGTTATCTTGGGTTTTATAATTATCTGTCAAGTACTGAATTCAAACTACAAAACTATAAAAAAAATATATGCAACACTGTGCAAAACCAAATTAAGAAAACAAAAACTATCAACTTGGATACAAAACTCAGGTATATGTTATAACAATGCAGTGTATATACCAAATACAGCAGAGAGTGAAGCATTGGATACACTTTATGGTGGGAAAATGATTGCGAAATTGGTGTGTAAAAAGCAATGCTCACATGAGATCGCCGTACAGCAATATAAACATGGTGTGGTCTGATGTTTGTGCGCCCACCAGTACCACCAGCAGAGAGACTCGTTGGTCTCATTGCTTCCACAGCTGCAACTTGGAAAGATACAAGGTCCCATCCTCATCATTCTCTCCACAACTAATTAATATACAGCTCAATTTTTGATTTGCTGGTACAACAAGATCTCTCTTGATATTTATGTGACCTCTATATTATTGTACCTCTTTCTATTCTTGCACTGCATTCATATATATATAGGACCACCAATTGTCGAGATTTTAAACCTTTGCTTTTGTATTAATGCTAAACCTCTGTGTTTTCGTGTTAAGCTATCAAATTATTTTTCTAAATTGTGATGGGGCTTTGAACAGGTTGGACAACATAACTTTATGCTCTTGTGGTCGGAAGGACTGTTAATAATAGCATTGAAATATCACATTCTTCCAAGTTTATTCATTCACATGTCCATGTAAATCCAAACTACAACTCAATGGAATATATGTTCATTCATACATTCGTCTTTATATTGGTGATTCACAAGTCTCGTCGTAGATGAACTGGAGTCTCTCGATCTCGTTTTTGGTTCCCCACAATGCTAGATCTCTGATTCTTCTTCTATTTCCCTTAATATTGTTAATAACAGGTTTCTTATTAAGTATTAATTAATTTGAGTTTTCTGAGTTTGTACTATACTTGTAAAATGTGTTCACCTTAACCTATCTATATTTATAAAATTTGTTCATCAAGAATACTATATTTATATAATACATATTATAATATTAATGTGCTATTTTTAGCACAAGATTTATCAGATCATTGAAACCATATATTTTAAAATTTTGTTTAACTAGCACACCATTAAGTCATTAACCATACTCTTAAGCAAAGACAATAAGCACGCCCAAGATTTGGGCTTTTATGCAGAGAAACTTTTATTGTTTCAAGGGGAATAAAGATGAATGTACTATATATTTGTGTGTCCCCGTGCATCGTGTCTACTTGCACATGCAGTTGAGTCTTTAGTGTTTCTCGTATTGCTACTTATAATTAGTAGAACTCCACAAGTTGCTAATCTTCTCTCTGTGATTAAGGAGGAAGTACAGCTCCAATGTGATTAAGGAGAGCAAGTACAGATTAAACCACATTACACTAGCTAATTGTAATTAAGGAGATTAAAACTATCATAGCTAACTACAGTATATATGCTAATTATACAGTTGATGCTAGTGAAGTTCATATATCCTCGGAGCTAGCGTACTCATTAACTCTCTATAAATAGTTCTGAATTTATGTGTGAAACTCGATTATTTTTTGATAGACCATAAATTTGAATTAATTGTTAATCAAATTGAAGCACAAATTGCATTTTACCATCCGTCTATTAATTTTGCAGAGTGATATTCTTGAAATATAATATTACACAAATCATTTTTTTACTATTCGTATTAGTTTTACAGAGTAATGTCTTGAAAAATTGCACTTATAAGTAGTACTTTTACTATCAGTGTATTAATTTTATAAAGTGATATTCTAGAAAATTATATTATACATATCGCTTAATTATAGATGTATTAATTTTAAGGAGTAATATTCTTGAAAAAGTATATTGCAAAAAATTAACAACTATATATAAGAATGACTTTACAATACAAAACACACTCTCCGTACAATATTGGTTAATTAGGTCTAACATATTCTAGTACTGCAAGTCTGCAACCAGTAGTTCCTAATTAGTAGGAACCATTGGTGTTGAGCGAACAATAGATGGCCGGGAAAAGCTATTTCTAATGAGAAACAGATGAATTTGCTTCTGGTAAACACTATAAAAATATTACTATACTTGAAATTTTAACAGAAAAATTTAACACAGAGGTTTGTGAACATTCATTGTAATGAAAGATTCCAAAATGGAAATTGTATAACTGTGAACTCAACCGAGAGAGACGTCAAGTGGTACTGCTGCTTGATGATTAGGTTTGTTTGTTGCTGTGCATCTTTGTCTTTGATGGCTGAGCTGTCATGTAATTCTAATGGCGTTGTCTGTTGATTGTTATATTAAGCTGATTAGTGCTCCATCTCTGACAAATGTTCCAGGTAAATCACTTCCGACAAACGTTAATTTCCACAGGACCACTTCCTGACAGACCAACGGATTATTAGAGTCGGAAGCTTGCTCACTTCTGACGGATCTGGTTTAATATCTGCAAGACTAGCCATTTTATTGTAATTTTGTATACTGTATCGATAAAAAAAAAATCGGAGGAAACATAATAATTGAGCGACGAAAAAATGACCATGATGAGAAACTGACCCGGCAGTGGCCAATGAAGGATGTACACCGATACCAAGAGAACAAAAATCAGAAGACGTGAAGAGATATTTGATAAAGATGCTCCAGATGAGGCTGAGAGAGAAGCACGAGCATGGTGGTGGTAATCTTCAATGCCGCTCTGATCGACTAAAGGGAAAATTCAAAGCATTCCATGTCACCGGGACCAGCGTACATAATTGTGTAAAGTTGTGCATCAATGACTCAATGTAGGTCCATTTCACTTGAATCAACTGATGAGCTGGTAAAAGACTGATGATATTATAGCACTAGTACTGAGATTCATATAAATGATCAAGACTCTTTATGTGTTGTTATTCTTACTAACAATTTCTCTTATAATATAATGTGACCAAAAAAAAAACATCTCTTATAATTAACAACGTCATTGTTCTTGAACCAAAATATTACTTCGCAGAACAAATTAAAAAATGTACATTTTGGCACAACCGATCGGTGTGTTTTCCAGTTATCCCTACTAATATGGTCTTCCAACCATTAAAATTCATAATCACTTACTAATTAAGCTTGCCCTTAATTATATATAAAGAGCGGCAACAAATTAAGCTACTGTAATTAATAAATTACCCAACTTAATTGGAAAAGCCCTAGCTTGGAACTAGTAGAAGTCCTGTATATGCAGTAAAAATATAGTAACAGAGAATGAGAAGAAATAAATAGACAAGAAACAGGTGAAAAGAACAATACCAAATGAATGCCTACAGTTGGTCATCTGAAAGGAACTGGCCTGAGAGAAAAGTTGTAAAGCCGGGTGACAGATCAGCCATTTGCGGACTTGATTGGTCTGTCACTTTCAGTCATATATATATTGAGGTGATTAGGCCCTAGCTCGTACCAACATGCTCAAGTATAGTCGTTCTATTGCCAATGCAGCATCATCAAGATTCTCATCACCAAAATGGCCCTATTGCCAGCCACAGATTGTAAATATAATTCATTTTTACATTTACATTATTATGACCAACAACACTTGCATTTGCATGTGAATCTTGATGGTGCTACACCAGCAAACAACGACTGATTCCCAACTTCACTCATGTACAATTAAACCACCACATACTGTCAAGGCAACAAGGGATATATATATGTATAACATATTTAACAAAAGAAAAAACACAAAAAAAGAAGAAGAAGAAGAGAGAAGAGATAGGTTGATTATTAAAACCCTTCTATATATATATATATATATAATACTAATTTGGAGTCTAAATTAGGCCTTATTTCCATTGGTATCAAGGTTCGAAACTTGTTCAACACAGTTTGAATGTGTGGGTATTATCAAGCACACAAGGCCTAGTTACAAGTGAACCCACATGAGTCTCAAAACAATATAAATAAATATACTGTATTTTCTTATAAAAGACAAGGTCTGAATATAAGTGTAAAACCATGTACCTCCCCAAACAGTAAAACCCTATTCTCTTTTAAAACTTTTATCTATCTGTGGTGTAAAAATTAACAAAAATCGACATAAAAGTAAACCTAAAAGTTTGAGAACAGCTCTAATTAGATTCACATATATAATTCTGACCAGAAAAATTACACACATCTAAGTTTCTTCTTGACCAAAGAAAGAAACAAATCTTAGTACAAATACACACTTTCATATATACATATATGATATAACCTCTCAGATTCGGGAAATATCCAAACCTTGTATGGTCAGATGGTCTAAATCGAACCAGAAAAAGATTAACAACCTATCAGTATATATATAACATGTACTCTTTGTATATATAGGGGGAAAAGGAAGAGAAGAGTTACTCATACATACACAAACTTGCCGCATAGAAGATCGATAACTAACGGATTTAACATCCATGATCTTGAGTTTGCGGCTGAGGAGAAAGAGATGAGCAAACTGAGAAGGGAGAGAGAGAATTGAGTGTATTTGTTTGAGGAGGAAGATAATATATTTATACAAAGGTAGTGATGCTATTAAGAGAAAAAGAAGACTTCTTTACTGCTAAATGGCTTGTTTAAATCATTTAAGTTGGCCACTTGGCTGATTCTAATTGGCTAATGCATGTGAATTGTGTTGGAGTGCTACCGTCACAGATATGACTGCAGTTACACATCACTGTAAACCCTAGTTGCTTTCAACTAAGTGGGCATCTCAACGCAACGACAACTCGCTTCTTTCTTTTTGAATCTTGCATATTTTTTGTGTGTGATATAATATTTACTTCAATATACATCAATAAAGCAAAATAAAAATATTTTGTTGCAAAACTTCGGACCACCGACTCTTTGGCACAAGATTACTAAATTTATGGTCGTATCATGTGTTACGCGTCCTGACAGTACTCGTATCACCCTATTATATCTTCGGTACGGTTAATATGACTATATGAGAAAGAAATAATTTCTTTTGCAGTAACTTTCAAGTTATATATCGGCTAAATTGTTCTAGATTTCCGAGAAGTGTTGGCAGTGGCGGAACCAGCACTAAAAGTTAGGGGGGCTGAAAAATATTTCATCACCTATACTTGCATAAATAGTTTTCTCAATATATATCATCATACTATCATTCATTCATGCATCTTCCATCCTATTACGCTGATAAGTCTTGATTGCTTTTAACAAAAAAACTCTCTCAACAGTAGCAATGACAACGGGTAAAGTCAAAGCTAACTCAACCAGATGACAAAATTTTTTTTCTATATTTTGAAATCCAGATTAATCTCCATTCTCACATCATAGATAGAATTGTGTAACTGATTTGGCAACAACTCCTGGTCTGGTAAAAAGAAATCCTTTGGATAAAATTGTGCCAGGCAGACCAATTTTGAATTATTGGAACTTGAAAATTAATTTCTAGGATCCAAAGAGCCAATTGTCATACTTCGAACCATTGTCATAGTATTTATAATATTCCGGATGCTTTTTTGTAAAGATTATGACAAATCATTAGTAATTGTCAAGATAACTTTCATCAAAAGAACTCCACCGAGTTAGGGTAGTGTCGATGTGTGCGTATGACTTATGAGAGCATGTTCAAAAGCTTTTTCGTATGGCCTCTTTAGCCAAAAATATTTGAAGAATATGGAGTTGAAATGAACTCCAACAAGCCCCTGACACCTATTCAAAAACAGAAACAGATTGAAATTCTTCTCGATTTTTAACACTTCTATTTATTTTGAAGTTTCTTGTACCAAACAAAAACATAAAAATAGATATATGTAAATTTAACATATGAAGCGGCATACATTGTTCAAATCTTCAAAAACAACACATAATGTTTAAAGGTTAAATGACAGATGAATCCAAAAACAAACATTGTTCAAACTTAATTAATTAAAATGTTAACTGAATGAACGCAAGTCAGTGATGATGAGTTGATATCATTTGTCGACTTCAGTGATGAGTTTGATAATTAACCCAGTTAAATTATATTGACATCACAAATTCAGCGGGGGCTGGAAAAAATATATACACCGTGTTTTTCGAGATTAGGAGGGGCTCTAGCATCCCCTAACCCCCTCTGGTTCCACGACTGAGTGTTGGTTTTTTTCCAAATTAAGTATAATTTGACCAGTATTTTTCTCCGCTTTTTAAAAAATGACAACCGTCAACTATTATTAATGATATTAAATGTATATAATTAATGATTACATATATATAATTAACGAGTAATATCTAGATGGATCGGAGGATAAATTTCATAAAATGTTGATCGATAATCAGCCATATTTTGTAAAATCAAAAAAAATTAACAAACATTTTATGAAAATGAGAAATTTTTTACCCATATTTTTAATACGTAATGACATATGATTAACGATAGTTGCCAAGCCCCAGTTTCAAGGAAGCTAAAGAAATACTGGTCAAATATTTGTTATCTTGAGAATATAATCATTTTTTTGTAAAAATCTAAGCACATTAGCCATCATTGTGAAATTTTTTGTTTTTTGGTTTTCGAATTATGTAAATTCCAAATATTTAAATCAATATGTTTATTTTTAATTTCGCTTAAAGTTAAACTCTCATGATTAGTAATCTGTTAAAGCGATTAAATCTAATATCAAATAATATTGATTATATATTATAATATTAAATATTTGAAAATTCTCTGCGGTATATTAAACTTAACTAGTGTTCCCTTTAATTTACAAGTGCTCAGGTTTTTGTATTGACAAGTGCTTTTGAGAAAACAAGTACAGATCATTAAATTGTAATTTAATTTAGTTTAGGTTATTCAAAATATTATGCATATATGACTTTTAAGAACTACTTTAGCTGAGTTCTTCACGTATTTCTATTATTCTTATTATATTTCACTGCTTGTTTCTTTCTTTTTACTATTTGATATTTTCTGTTAAAAAAAACTTACAAATGTATTGTGCCACATTAAAATTTATTTCTGATTCCGTCACACTCTCTATGTACGTCTGTGTATATATATTAATTAATTTCAAGTAGAAACAAGATATATTATTATTCTAATGGGTCCTGTTCCTTGCCAACCGGTTGCCGGGAAAGGGTTATCTAACCCACTGTACGGGGGCCATTAGATTTAGATTTCAAGGGCTCAGATCCAATTTTGAGTTTGGAATGCATCCGCGGATATTATCCGCGGAAAGGGGAACTCCTATTCCGCGGATAATATCCGCGGAAAGGAAAATTTCCCTTCCGCGGTTATTTATAGCGGATCCTTTGAAAACTAAAATTGGATCTGAGCCCTTGAAATCTAAATCTAATGGCCCCCTTACAGTGTGTTAGATAACCCCTTCCCGGCAACCGGTTGGCAAGGAACAGTTAATTTATTCCGATAAGAAATAATTAGACATGCTGTGTGGTTAACAAGATGATATATTTATATGATTAAACTAAATATCCTCAGCATCAATCAGAGGCGGAGGGACATGGGGGCCTCTGGGTGCCCATGCCCCCATAAATTTCAGAAAAGTGTATATGTTTTTATATGAGATCCACATATTTGATAATATTAATCTACAAAATATTACTCCTTGTCCCCCTGGAATGTTAAAAATTGCCCTTAGAATGTTAAAAATTAAAAAGTGCCCCCTTGAGTATTGTGTTCTGCCTCCGTCACTGGCATCAATAACTAAACGTGTATAAGTATGATCATAATCTCAAACTTTTCACTTGTCATTTTCATAAACAAGTAAACAGTCATCATTTAATTTTTGACAAACATATGATTTTATTAACGGATATCACTCATCGGAACCCAGCCGGGACAAACCCCCGAACTGTCAACTACAATCTGATTGTGAAACAAAAAACGAGCTAACCAAATAGCCGTTTTGTTTTCAGATCGCTTAACACATAGAATATTTAAATTCTTTGATCTAAAAAGTAATACAATGACATATAGAGCAATCCAACCTACATCACCTATGAAACTGGTAGCATCACAATTGACCTTCACATAAGCATCATCTGTAGCCCAACGTTCAGAACTATCAGTTATATTGACTGATATTGGAGCAACAAAGACTCCCAAAATATGAACAAATTTTTGTTATTATGAAAGGTGAGCTTTTGCGATATCCACCGTCATCCCAGAATCGATGCGAGTCTTACAGATCGTCCACAATATCGTATGAATCCTTTTTAGAAAACCCTCCGACAACGATACGAAAACACACACAAAACACAAAACATGACATACTAACATCCCAAAATATGGGCACTGCCTTGATAACAAGGTACTCAACAAGATCTCACGGATCTTGGTTTATTGAAAAACTGAAATACAAAATAGAGGATGGGAGAGCGAAAATGGCTTAATCGATGAAGGGATGAAGATTTAGAAGATGGAGAAGTGGTAGCTAGAACTCTAAAAACGGGAGTCGACTCTCAAAACAGAGAGGTAGAGAGAAAACCCTAGTTTTTTGACTAACTTGATAATGAACCTTCAACAGTCATCATTTAATTAATTTGTGAATCTGTGCCTAAAATGGCTCTAACCCCATGAGTATCAAGTATCAACCACACTGACAGATACATATGAAATTTTATGACAAGATGTATTAGGATATTTCTTTCTTTTTCATACCCAATAATCACTACAAGAAAACAGGGCATTTCCGACCACAAAAATCGGTCGGAAATGACTCAATTCGGTCGGTTTTGAGGTCATTTCCGACCGATTACCGACCGATGGGGTTGGTCCCTTAAAAACGGGTCGGAAATGACAAGTCGGTCCGAAATGAGTCTCATTACCGACCGACGTCCGACCGCCAAATTCGGTCGGTAATGTGTTTCCATTTTCGCAAAACATGGCCCCACCTGTGACTTGGCATACACGTGGACTGACACAAAACCGACCAGCGTGTAGTCGGTAATAACTTGGTCGGAAATAAGAATTTAAAACCGACCGACAGGTGCTCGGTTATGAGTCGGTCGGGAAGGTTTTTTTGGCCAGCTCCTCAGCTTCTGTTTTAAATCTGACCAAGGGTTGGTCGGTTATGAGTCGGTCGGTTTTCTTATAGTTGGTCGGTTATGAGTCGGTCGGGAAGGATTTTTTGCCAGAACTTGAGCTTCTGCTATAAAACCGACCACGGAATCAACACACATTTTGGTCGGTTTTAGTGGTCCAACCTCAGGATTCATTACCGACCGATTTCATGAAGAATTTGGTCGGTTTTCTGGGACCAAGTACGACCAAATTTGGTCGGAAATGTGTCCACTTGGTCGGTTTTCTGTGTTTGTTATTACCATATTTGGTCGGAAATGACCAAAATTGGTCGGTTTTCTGGGCACCAAATTTGAAAATTTGCAGTGCTTACAGTATGAACTATATACCTTTTCCTGTCATTTACCAAACCCAACAAAACACAACCAAAACACAAATAATCTAAAATTCTGAACCAAAAACAACATCCAATATGCATTAATTTAAAACATCATTCAAATACAACCAAACACCTACAATTATCCATACAAATTATCCATACAAATTATCCAACAAAACATAAGATACAATTCTTTTAACACAGCGAAACCATGCAAATTCAGTTTGCATCCCCAAAATTATCCAACCAAACAATGTCATTAACAAAAGCAATAATAGTTAGCTAATCAAAAACCAATATGCTAACTATCACCATCGGAAGCATCATCGGAAGCATCTTCACCAGCACCATCTCCATCATCCTCACCGAGGTCGTTCTCCGAACTTTCACCATCGGTGACATCCTTGTTGGCCTCTGCAATTGCCTGCAACAATTCATCGTTTATAATTACCTCCTCCCACATAAAATTCAAACACACAAATATACATTGCACACACACACACATACACTCATATAAATACTTATCTACTTACAGCTTGGGTTCCAGCCTCGTATTTGTTGCAGATGTCACTCATGATTGTCGTGACAACATTCACAACCTCCCTAAAGAAAATGGAGTTGAAGTTGCCTCTACTCTCCGGATCAGAAACTTCTATAAGGTTCCTAGCAAGACCTTCTAGCTCTGCAGTGTCCAACTGTTGCTGGAAATTAGTAGGATTTGCTTGTGCGTTTGTGAGAGCATTGCGAACAACTTGCACAAACAGAGGGTCTGGTATATTTGAGCGGTTGGAGACAGAAGACGAGGAACTTGCACCTCCCCTAGTAGTTTCTCTGAAGCGGTGAGCCAAATTCGGCAACAATGTGTTTGCAGGCACTGTTGGAAATCCAATGAGCCGATTCTTTTTTGGCGTATTTGCGCCGTCTATTGTTGCTTGCAACCACCACTCTATAGGCTCAGAGTAATCTGATCCGGGAGTTAAGTCAACCCCTGAATTCTCTAGAATGGCACTATAGCGAGACTGAAATGAACATAAAACTAAAGTTAATTACGTGTATATATGTATATATGTAGACAAACAAATTAAACATTCTTATAACTAGATATATATGATCAAGGTGAATTTAAGTGCAAGTACAAGTACAATTATATGAATTCAACTACAATTATATATAGGAATAATTAAGTACAATTAAGTACAAGTACAATTATAGGATAATTTCATATGTCAATTCATGTAAAAGTACAAGTAAAACTAAATTTATATACTAACCGCTATGGCCATCGCCCCTGGCGTAGTATAGACCAAAGGAGGGCATTTTTTCCCCTTGCTAGCCTCCCTCTCCTTCCTCGATGCTTTTGTTGTATGGGTCCTTTCCCACAATTCGAGGCGCTTCGGTTTCTTCCCCTTTTTTTCTGCCGTCATTTCCTAGAACAAGGGAATTATAATTAATCACAGTTGTTCATTAAAAATGTTTTGAATTACCATAAGCATGTACAGTATAATTACCATAAGCATGTACAATATAATTAAACAAGAAAATAAGCATGTGGCATTATTAAATAATTAAGAAATATAATTGAACTTGATTACTCCTAAATTGTATAATAAAAATGTTTTGAATTACCATTTCAATCGCTTCAAAAGATTTTGCACCGGCAGTGTGCAAGGTCTCCACCTTTTCTCGATTTTGTGATCCAACCTTGGACCGATGCTTGTGAGTGTCGCTATCCCAATATTTCAACAGATTTTCCCAAAAAGGGCCTTGAAAATACCCCGGCCTCAGATCCTTTGCCGACTTTCCAGTTTCCTTCATTTTTCTCACCAAGCGGCGCTTCTCCTCATTCATCATTTTTTTACAAGTTCTTTTCACGTGCTCCCTTATATGCTATTGGTCGGTTTTCTGCAATACAATAACCACAATTGGTCGGAAAAGTGATGAGTTTGGTCGGTTTTCTGTAAGAAAATGACCACAATTGGTCGGAAATGACCCCGAGTCGGTCGGTTTTCTGGGTGTAAATGAAAAAAAAGGATCAAAATGACCATGATTTGTCGCTTTTCTGCGTATACAATGACCAAATTTCACAAAAAAAATCTCATAACATTTCAATTTTGAAGCATAACATTACAATTTCAATTCCATGAAACTAAAATCGTTAATTACAATATATAGCCACTAATCAATATCTTCATAACCTTCTTCTTCTTCCTCTTCTTCTTCTCCTCCTCCTATTTCTTCTTCATTTTCTTGATCTTCCTCATCAAACTCTTCATTGTTTTCATCTTCATCATCGTCATCAACTTCATCATTATCATGATCTTCGAATCGAATTCTTGGAATTGGCTCATATTGTGCAAAGTCAACGAACAATGAAAATATTGAAGTGGATGCATTAGATATATTTTCTTGGTAGGGATTTTCGGTAGAAGGGGTAGTTGATTCATCAAGAGGACTATTTTTAATTGAAATAACCGTATAGAAGTTACTACGAGGATTTAATACACTTGGTGCATAATACACTTGAGTCGCTTGACTTGCTAAAACAAATACCTCGTTCGACCTTAGTCTTGACTTTATGTCTATACTAACAATTCGATTTTTGTCAACACGTACACCGCTTCCCGCGGAATCAAACCAACAACATTTAAACAAATACACATGATTTCCCCCCCTATAAACAAGTCTAATAATTTCTTCTAATTGACCATAATAATTTTCAAGGGCATTAACATGAGATGTACCTTTGACAAGGACACCGGATTTATCCTTACAACGAAATTTATATCCATTAACCTTGCAAGATTGAAATGTCATAATCATGCGAGATGGTCCATTAAGTAGATCTTTGAACCGTGGATATATTGCAACATCATTCTCAATCTAAATATAATAACATACAAATCAATACAAGATCAAAACAAAAATCAATACAAAATCAAAACAAAAAATAATAAATGTGTTACCTTTTTTTTGAACCAAATTTTGAAGTTAGTCTTGAGAAGTGATTCCAATTCTTCGGGCGTTGCACCCGTATAAGATGCGTATTCTCTACACAAAAGTGTGGATAGTTAAAACAAGATTCAAACGTACATTTTATGAATTTTTTCACAAAATAAACATACCGAATATATGGTTGAACCTCTGGCATGTTCAAGAGAACATAATATTCCGCAATGAAGTATTCATCATCATCCAAGTATCGAACAACATGTTTTCCCAAACACTCAATTGGATATCTAAAAACCTCCAAAATACTATCATCTTGTTTCTCAACCGCAACTTCGTTCCTTCCCACGGTGTTATGAACCGTGCCAACATTGGACTTAAAGTAATATGAACAAAAGTTGACGGTTTCTTCTTCGACATATTTTTCCGCAATCGAACCTTCCACTCGTGCCTTATTCTTGATCTTATCTTTCATAAACTTTAACAACCGTTCAAAAGGATACATCCATCTATAGTGAACGGGTCCCCCTAGACGACATTCTTCGGCCAAGTGTAAAACCAAGTGTTCCATAATATCAAAAAAGCTTGGGGGGAAAATAGTTTCTAGCACACATAGTGTCTTTACTATGGATTTCTCTAGAAGTTCTAGATCACTACGTACTAGAATTGTCGAACAAATATCGACAAAGTAATTTGATAGTGCCGCAAGGGCATCCAAAATATCACGAGGTAAAAACTCACGAAAAGCAATACTCATCAATTTTTGCATAAAAATATGACAATCATGCGATTTTAACCCGTGAAACTTGAGAACATCCATTTTGACACATCGAGCTAGATTTGAGCAACACCCGTCGGGAAGATCTAATGATGATACCCATTCACATAATTGGCGAAGTTGGGGTCTTGTAAGCGTAAAACGTGCCTTTGGCTTCACCCCATTATTTAACCATAACCCGGACATCACACCAAGTTCCTTACAATCCATCCTAGACTTGTTGTGATCCTTTGACTTGAAACGGTCATCCACAATTGTGTAAAATACATTTTCAAAAACATTCTTTTCGGTATGCATAACATCAATACAATGACGTAACCTAAGTGACGACCAATATTCAAGTTCATAGAAAATTGGCCTACTAGTCCAATTGTGTTCTTTGCCATAACCCAAAGCTCGTTGTTTGGTCAATCTTCCGGGAGGAGGGAATTGCAAATGATTAAATGTTGATATTTCATACTCCCCACTCATCCGACCCCTAAAAACGGCCCGCTCCGTACTTGCGAACTTGGGTCCTTTTTTCCGTAAAGAATCATTTTCATTCAAAAAAATTCGATTAGTCCCATACCAACATGGCTTTCCACAATTTTTAAGTTGGAAGCCTTTTACACTTCCAAGACAAACCGGGCATCCACATTTGCCTTTTGTTGACCATCCTTTGAGTTGTGCTAAAGCCGGAAAGTCACTTATAGTCCACATCAATGCCGCCCTCATGTGGAAATTATTTTTTTGTGATTGATCAAATGTCTCAACTCCACTATGCCACAAAATCTTTAACTCATCAATAAGCGGACGAAGAAATACATGAAGATCCTTCTTTGTATTATCCGGACCCGGAATAATGAGAGTCAAAAACATGTAGGGTTTTTTCATTGACATCGATGGAGGAAGATTATACACAACAACTACTACCGGCCAAAGACTATATACTTTATTACCGGAATTATCAAAAGGATTAAAACCATCGGTTGAAAGACCAAGTCGTACATTACGAAATTCCTTAGCAAACGAAGGGTGTTGCAAGTCAAAATTTTTCCAATCATCTCCGTCCGAGGGGTGACTAATTTCTCCCTCTTTTACCTCTCTATTCTTGTACCATGTCATTTGTTTAGCCGTATGCTCCGACATAAATAATCTTTTGAGACGATCTATAAGAGGAAAATGTCTTAAAATCTTACGAGGAATTGTGGTACTCTTTTTTCCACATGCTTCTTTGTAACGACTCTTTCCACAATGATCACAATCTTTTTTGTCTTTATCATCCCCATAAAACAACATGCAATTATTTTCACAAGCATCAATTTTGTTGTATGAAAGCTTCAATTCCTTTACTATTTTCTTCACCTCATAGTAAGTAGATGGTAATGTGTGTTTTGGTGGAAGAACATCGCCAATAATCTCAAGTAACAAATTAAAAGATTTCTCACTACAATGGGATTCATTCTTAAAGTGCAACAACCTTGTGGTGAAAGATAGTTTTGTGTAATTGGTGTTTCCCGGATATATTGGTGTTCCACATCTATTGACTTCTTTGTAAAATTCGGAAGCATCCGCATTAGGTGGTTCTTCTACTCTACTAGTACAAGCCTTAGGTTCGGCTCCAACATCTCTTAACATCGCTTCCATGTCTACCGGTTTTTCAACTTCTCTTTGAACACGATTATTTTTTCTTCGTGATGACTCCCCATGAGATGTCCAAATTTTATAACCCAAGCAAATTCCATTAGCTATCAAATGATATCTAACATTTTCAATGGTCTCCCATGTCCCATTTTTACAATTAACACATGGACACTTCATCAAATCTTCAACTACACCTTTATTCTCAATTGCAAATTTTATAAATTGCTCAACACCCAATTTATATTCCGGAGTAAGTGTTATTCGGTTACTTTCTAATCGACGATTCATCCAACTACGATCATTGGTCGACATCTACATACAAGCATACACAAACAACTCAAAACAATATACACACACATACACATATATATACACACAATTATATACACAATTATATACACAAATATATACACATATGTACACATATATACACATATATACACATACAAACATTTCATACCTCCAAGTTCAATTTCAACTTCACCTCCTATTTCAACTTCACCTATAATTTCAACTTCACCTTCAATTCCAAAATTACACATTTCATAATTAGAAATATATTCAAAAAAGAAGACAAACATTTTAAGGTTAGTTCATATATACCTTCAAATTTTTTTCTCTTCCACAAATATATAATTATGCTAAATTAACAATAAGACTTGGTGAGGTGAGGGACTTAATCAAACTAAAAAAGTTGAAAAGTCATTTCCGACCGCTATTTAAAGATAAGGCGGTCGGAAATGTCACGGCGGCCCCACAGCTCATCCCCTCAGCCAATCACCGGCTGACACAGGCAAACACAGCCAGGTTGGTCGGAAATGTCAGAACTTGGTCGGAAATGACTTGGTCGGAAATGAAAATCCGGGCTCAGATGCGAAGCTTCTGGTCTAAAACCGACCGATTCGTGGCGGTCGGTTATGTGGTCACAGCTCATCCCCTGAGCCAATCACCAGACGACACTTGTAACACAGCCACGCTGGTCGGAAATGTCACAACTTGGTCGGAAATGACTTGGTCGGAAATGAATATCCGGGCTCAGATGCGAAGCTTCTGGTCTAAAACCGACCGATTCGTGGCGGTCGGTTATGTGGTCTCGCTGACGCGGCGTCCATGTCAGCTGAGAAAAAGCAAGGGAATGGGGCCCACCCCCTTTTAACCGACCGATTTTGGGTGGTCGGTAATGTCGGTCGGAAATGACCCTCACATTTCTGACCGGAGTTGTTTTGGTCGGTACGTCGGTCGGTTATGTGCTCTTTATTTCCGACCAAGTCCGTCGGTCGGTTTTATTGGTCGGTTATGTGCGCTTTTCTTGTAGTGAATTAAAATACAATAAATCTGTTACTTAAAACCAGATTACCAAGTATTTCACCTGAGAAGTGGGACCGGTCCGTACAGTCTGACATGAGCGGTGCAGATTTTCGCTAAATTTTGTGGGACTCTCCCTTTGTTTTTCTGCAACAACTTGAAATGCCCTCCTCCCCCACTTTTCGCCCAATAAATGATTCCTTTTCTGCCGTTTGTACTCTGTGTTTTTAATTATTCATTCTGTCTTTGTGAACAGATATAGATTATTAAATTAATATTCTATTTAATACTCCCTTTTCCCTTTTAATTGTACTACTAGTTTATCGGAGGAGCGTTTGGCACGCATTTTATGCTCTTTTTTGAATAAAAATTTGATGTTTATATTTTTATACACGAAAAAAATCTCGAAAATAAGTTCGAAACTATATTTTATAATAGTCTTAAAATGTGTCAAGTAGTGAAAAAAACTGTAAAAAATGAGAGGGACGGAGAGAGTATACCCTCTCTGGAGAACGTATACTCCCTCTGTCCCAATCAATTGTATATGTTTTGTTTTCACTGTTTGACACACATTTTAAAACTCTTATAAAACATAGTTCTACAACTTATTCTTAATATTTTTTTTCATATATAAAAATATAAATGTTACATTTTTACACAGAAAAAAATATCTTAAAAATAAGTTGCAGAACTATATTTTAATGAATCATTAAAATCCGTGCCGCAACCCCGCCCCCATTATATACTATTGGTTGGGACGGAGGGAGTACTAAAAAGGGACCGAGAGAGTATGAAATAATTTAATAGTAAAATGCTCAAAATTGTTTATGATCTAAAATTCTCATCGACACTCTATCTAATATATTTTATTAATTTAAAAAATTTTATTTTATAAAATACATATGTAGAGGTATATCTATTTCTTACCATAGGCATTTACTTTTCAAATTAAGAAAATATGAAACAGATTTAACAATTTATAAATTAGCCCACTTTCATCAGAATAAATCCTTATTTTAATATTTTAGATGAAACTGTGTTCATTTTCTTATATATAAGATGATCTCTTTCTTTCTACATTTTAGAAAAATTTTCAGTTTTGCACTATTGTACTCCCTCGGTTGTTTTACACGTATTTTAAGATGTAAATAAAATTTAACTTTTTATTGATTTGTTTTTCTGAATAAAATTATATAAAAAACTTTTATATTATATAAAGCCTTGAAATATATGCCGAATTCTCTCTTCAAATGTTAACGATGGGAGCATGATTTTCAGCCATGGACTTATTTTTTATTAAGGTGATATGTTGATTTTATTTAAATAGAAACAAAAAAGTGAAAAAAAATTAGTATATATATGCGTATATGCTCTTACATTGACGTGCAGAGGAATCACATGGGTGTCACGTGGGCTTGTTGGTTGATATCACATGACTGAACCCACAAGGCGTGTAGATGGGCCAACAATGCCACGTGATAGGCGATGGGTTTAAGCTCCCAACACCACACTTTTCAATATAGTCCACAATCACATAAAGCCCATCACCTTTGCCTTTTTTCCTTTTCTTATTTCGATTTTTTTTTAATTTGGTTCCATAATAAACTTGACGCTCGAGCTTTCGTCTTTAATATTCCCAAATAAAGGTGCTTTAGTTAATTTGGATTTCAGTGCAACTGATAGAGTGACAGATTTGGTCGATCTGAATTTTTTATTTATATAACTGGTACCGGTTATAGTTGATGTCAATTGAGCTAAAATATATCAATTTTAGATTTAAATAGCGAACATTTATAAAAATATTATGGTGAAAAATGTTTCTAAACTTGGCTTTGAGAACTTAACTAACAAAAATAACCCCAACTTTTTAGTATTTTTTTAAAGTTTTAAGCAAATTAAAATTAATTTGGAATTGTTTTTGAGGACAGAGTCTAAGAAAATATTTTATATATATGAAAAGCACTTTTCTAAATTCACAAATATGTATTGGGGAAACTGCTATCGAAGATGTAATGTATTTAAACATTTATTTTTTACATTATATAGATTAAAAAATAAAAAACTATTTTTTTTATTTTTTAAAAGAGTACTCCCTCCGTCCCTCTGATTTCTATACACTTTCCTTTTTTGGATGTCCCACTTAATTCTATACATTTCAAAACCTTCCCAAAGTGGTAACCTTTTATATTATAAAAATCCCAACCACTCACTACTTTCATCCACTTTTACAAATCTATCAATTATATATTGATGGGTCCCACCATTTTACTCACTTTTCTTTCTCTTTCCTCTTACTTTATATTACTTTATACACTTTTCTTAGTCTCCGTGTCCAATCCAAACGTATACATATCAAAGGGACGGAGGGAGTACAAAATATTATTAAAAAATTATCTAATTCAATTTCTACAGTAACACATTTAAGCTGAAATATTCTGATGATGGACCATTGTCTCTTGTGGTCCAGAAAAGCCCAGTGAGCACTTGTGGTGCTCAGCACGGAATCGGGATTCAGCGAAAAATCTTAAAAACTAGAATTATAGAGTTTAATATAAATTTAATATTAACTTTAAAATAAGAAAATTATAAAAACATCAAAAAATATTCTCCGAATTAAGATATTTTCATATTGCTAGCCCCTTTCTCATTGGGCAATGATATGGTGTTTTTCTGCAAGGTAATTTAACAACTAAAATTAAGTTGTAAATTTATATGAACAGAAATAGGTTCACAATCATTGTGATAAAATTTTATTAAATTTTTTAATTAAATAACTAGCTTTCTGTTTTCAATTTCAATATATATAATTACAAATTTTAATACACTCTATTTTCGGGATGCGTGAGAGACAGGTGATGTTTTTGAACAAATTTTTTTTAAGGTAATTCAATTAATGTGCTTGAGACAGGTGATGTTTTTGCTGAATGACGGGCTATATTAGACAACTCCAGAAGCATTTTTTTTTGAAAGAAGGATTTATATTAGAAAGAAGCATCAGAACATAACGTCTCAACCAACAAGTCTGGAGGAGACAGAAATAAATTGTAGCTATCTAACAAACAAGGAACTCTAGCCATAAGGTGAGCAGCCCGGTTTGCTTGCTTTTTGACATGACAAAGGGATAAATCAGATCGTTGTTGTAGCTTTGATTTGCAAAACTCCAGAATGTGTCCAACTTCCAGGTAGTAGGTGATATCACTCTGCATGGCTTCCACTACTAGAGCTGAATCAGTTTCAATGACTAAATAGTGCATATTCATCTCTTCTGCCCAACAAATAGCCTCTTGCACTCCTCTAGCTTCCGCTTCCAGCACCGTTACTGATCCAGAAAAGCACATATTTTTCCCTTGAACAAAACAGCCGTGATCATCACGAATAATTAAGCCTATGTTGAAAGCCGAAGCTCCCGCAAAAACAGAAGCATCTACATTCATTTTGAATCTTGCTTGTTCTGGAGGTGTCCACTTAATATTCTTACTAACAACAGAGTTTGAGGGATTACTTTGGACAACATTCTTCCGCTTCATAGCTTCCTGCCATTCTTTAACCTGCTTGACACTCATATCCATCGCAATGGATGGAGTTAATTGTTTACCCTCCCATATTTTCAAGTTCCGAGCATACCAAATACCCCATAAAGTTGTGGCTATTTTTTCTATCAATTCTGAGGGTTCCCTGCTGATTTTATCAAGCAACCACGTCGGTGCATATTCAACCTCAAGCATATTAAAAGACAGACCCATTTTACTCCAACAATCAACAGCAAAATTACAGTCAAAAAACACATGCAATATTGTTTTTGTGAGGAAAGAGGCAAATAAGGCAGCTCACAGATTAGCTCGATTTCCTTGTATTGTCAATTCTCATGTTGATTTCTCATCTCCTCCAAGTTGTTTGTTGGAGATCCTTTCTGATGATTTGAAGTAATGAAAGTTTGCTTTTATTAAAAAAAAAAAAAAAAAAAAGGAAGTGGGAGTGAGTATACAAATTTGTGAGACAAGTGACTTTCGATTTAAATAAGAGAAGTGAATTCTATTTAAATTAAACAATTGAAATAAAAATAAAAAATAAATAAGTTAATAAAATGTTTGGAAAAGGAGCAGAAGACAGAGAAGTAACTCCGGCTTCCGTAAACTAATCAGCCACGGTAACTCCATGTACTTTAATTTGTGCGTCTACGTGTGTGTACATTCGTAATAATGAGAGCACATCCGATGAAAACTCTTTATTTTACACTTTTTATTTATGAATACAATATTAATTTTCTTTTAATCTTCATTTTTTAGTTCACCTTTTTCTCGCATCCATATAACAAAATATAAAATGTGAATAAAAAATTAAATATAAAGAATAACATCAGAGTTTTCATGTTTTCATCTATATTATATGAGAACTACATTTTATGTTATTATTTTATGAAAGATTTAGGAACACTATTGAAGGTTCTGAGCATATAATAGTTCCCTCCCCTCTTTAACTCTATGAATGGACTTTAACATCAACGATATTGCAGATTCTATACTAAAACATGCAGTATCAATACATTTTGTTTTGTGCATTGTTAATAGTCGAGAACTGTGTAGTGATGGCAAAATTTGTAGCAGTGTGATTCCCGTAAAAAACTCTATCACAATCGTTAACATTAATCATTCTCAAGTCTCATCCTTACCGAGTCCATGTCCGTCTAAGCAATCAATTCAACCAACATATACTCACAAGACCCTATCATGTATTACATATCTGTAGTTTCTCTGTTCGGCAAATATTTAGTCGATCAAATCTGTTTTCTTACCATACGCACACACATCAGTGGGGAGTCTCAATCTCAATTTATTATATAGAGGAGACTCATTCTGTAGAAGCCACTGACATAGTGCTCTTGTCGTGATCAGTACCAACATGAACCAGGACAATTTTAGCAATGTGTAAGCTGTCCTAAGTCCTAACTAAAGGTGGCTTCTTGTCTAACATTTTATTTAGCAACTGTCGTAATCTTAACGCATCGTTTACTATAACATCAAGAATTAGACTCACGGCATTAGCTTGCTTGGTGCAACTTATTTAATCAGTCTGTTGTCTTTACCGCGTAAGTTGTATTAATTTTGACAGCTAAGTGAAGCATTATATATGATTTGATTTGTTCCATTGCTGCAACAGATTATTATTTTAAGATGTTGCAACACTCTCTGTAAATTGCTGCAGTAGATAAAATTTGGACTTATGGATAGTGCAACATAAATCAGGATCTGGGAACGGCAGAGCATAAAAGACGTAAGTGTTAACCATTCCGAGCCAAGCATTATAATCCAAAACGGCCTCCTATTACAAACAGCATCATTTTCTTGAATGTAAAAATAGTAATGCAGTTAGTTAGCAGACAGTAGTACAGTTATACGTAAACTGATAATTACTTAGCTGCAGAATCAGAGAAAGATATGAATGAACAAGAGGCTGCTGTGGAAGAGAAGTCCCCAGAAGATAAAGAGAAACAGATAATTGCAAAATCAACATGCAATGAGTTTGTAAAAGAGGCGAAGCAGATCAGTTCAATTTTTATGCCAATGTTGATTGTTACAGCCTCGGATTATTCATTAAGATTTCTATCCACTTTAATGGTCGGCCATGTTGGGAAACTATACTTCTCCGGAGCTGTCATCTCTACGTCGATCACTAATGTTACTGGCTTCAGTTTTATTGTGAGTTTCATGTTTTACCCTTTTCAGTCTTCTGCTTTTGATTGATTCATAAGATTTGCAAACAAGTCTCAAAGTCATTCCAACTCCTCTGTTTTAATACATAGGTCGCTTGACTTTTTGACACAAATTTCTAAGTCTTTTGGAAATGTCTTTTGACCACATAGTTAAAATGATCTATGCCATCTACTCTTAGCGTCGTATTTAGTGAATTTCATGCAAGGTTTATTACTGATAAATTACTGACTGTCTAAAAACAGTATGGAATGGCTGGTGCTCTGGAAACTTTATGTGGTCAAGCGTATGGCGCAAAGCAGCACAAAAAACTCTCCATCTATACTTATGGGGCCATAATATCTCTACTTCTACTCTGCATACCAATAGCAATCCTATGGATCTTTATGGAAAAATTCCTAATCCTAATCCAGCAAGACCCTGAAATTTCACATGTAGCCGGAAAGTTTACAATCTGGATGATACCAGCTCTATTCTCTCACGCTATTCTCCAGCCATTGATTCGCTACTATCAGTCTCAGTACTTGACTCTTCCGCTGCTAGCAGCGTCAGTGGCAACTCTGGCTTTTCATATCCCCATGTGTTGGGCTTTTGTATTTAAGTTCAATATGGGAAGTGATGGAGCAGCATTGGCTATCAGTTTATCATATTGGCTTAACACCATCTTTCTTGGTCTCTACGCCATGTATTCACCGAAATGTGCTGACACTCGTGCTCCAGTTTCTATGGAGGTTTTTAGTACAATTAAGGATTTCTTGCGGCTTGGTGTCCCGTCTGCTCTCATGGCTTGGTAATTGTAGTTCATATGTCCTGCTTACCAAAATCTCGTTAGTTTCATTAGTATTATTTTCTTTAGTCTCTCACAGAATGTGCTCTTATATTTTTTGACATGGTTTCCTGCAGTCTTGAATGGTGGGCATATGAGATAATTATATTGCTCGCGGGGATTATGAGAAATCCCCAACTGGAGACTTCCGTGCTGTCAATATGGCAATGCTTCTTTCTTTCCTATGACTTATAAAGTGATGATATGAATATGTTAATATCAGTATACAATTTAACATATAAAATTTCTCATATCTGTTAATTTATCTTATTTGTAACAGTGTTACAGTAGCTATCCTACATTATTTAGTCCCATACTCTCTTGGTGTTGCTGCAAGGTATGTGATAACTTATAAACGAGTCTGTGAAAACATCTGCATAATTCTGTAGTACAAGTACTTGAATAGAAAATCTTCTACATTTGTAGTGTTCGGATTTCAAACGAATTAGGGGCTGGAAATTCAAAGGCTGCTCGGAGAACTGTCTGGGTAGTTTTGGTTCTTGGAGTTACAGAGGTGAGCGTTTCTGCAACAGTACTTTTCTCCCTTCGCTATGTTCTAGGACGTGCATTTGTGAGCGATAAGCAAATAGTGGATTATGTGAGGAGGATGACTCCATTCATATGTCTCACCATAATCCTGGACAACTTTCAATCTATACTTTCAGGTAATCAACATAAACATAATACCCACCTCTTTTATTCGATGAATCTATGCTTAGCCTTAGAGAAAGTGTTGACATCTTCCTTATTGAACCATGTCATATGTGTTTGTAGGAGTTGCCAGAGGAACCGGGTGGCAGACTCTGGGTGCTTGTGTGAATCTGGGGTCGTATTATGTAGTGGGAACTCCAGTGGCCATATTATTGGGTTTTCAGGCGCATTTGAAGGCCAAGGGTCTTTGGATCGGTATAGTATCAGGAGCACTGGTTCAGGGTATTCTGCTTGCTATTATAACATGTTTTACAGATTGGAAAAAAGAGGTAATGTTCATAACTGATTTGCTTCTGTATAATCTTTTTTATTGTTTTAGAAAGCAAAAAGGGTTATGAAACGGAGTGAAAAATGTAAAGCATATATTGCAGAGAAAATTTCAGCTAACGAATTCATTTGTTCTGTTACAGGTAGAAAATACACGCGAAAGGGTGGTTCATTTGAAAATTAACGCAGACGAGAGGGGAAAAGTTTTGCCAGTAGGCTCACTGCAAGTTGAGGAAATGACTAGTTCTTAAGTGATTTATTCATGTTTATGTTAACCTCAATGCTAAATGTATATACAATGTAAAATATAAGTTTCATCAACACATAGTTGAAATTTTTTTGTTTGTCCTATCCTGTTTTGTTCCAAGCACAACCAACAAGATAGTTTTGCAGAGCCAAAACGAGTATGTATTTTGTTTAGGCCGCCAACAAAAAATATGCAACGTTTGAGCGTACACTAGAAAATCTGATAATAATAGACAGAAAAGTCCTTGTAAACAAAAGTGACCGGATCTAGCTTTTAGCTGAGAGTCAACTTGATGCATGCTACTTAAGGCCACTTAATGTGTGCTTGGGTTGGAGTCGGGAGGGAAGCGGTGGGTTGGGAGAGGAGTTGAAATTTCAAATATTTTGTTAGAATTTATTTCTGAAAAACACTCAAAATTTCAACTTTGTAAAGGTTGATAGTGTTAGGTGTGACCTTAAACAGAAAATAAGTCAAATAACACGGCAGCAAGCTGGGAAGTAAGGATCGGATACACAAGTCAGAGTCCTGGAACGTGCGAGAACGACCCTAAAACAACTCTCACACATTGTGATAAGCCATTTTAAGTAAGCGCATACCTACGCCAGTTGTTTAGTAGTCTGTGTTAATGTTACTTACAGCTTGTATCAATACTAATTAAACAATGCATGCAGCATGCCTTGACTACTGTAGTGAATATTTTACATACCCGGTAAGATCAAAATAATTAGTTTTAATTCTTTTCACTTAATTATTTATTTACTAATCAAAAGTTGTTTAAGATAGGAGTAATATATATGTGAATAGTGGTTGATATTAAATAACCAAGTTGGGAAGCGTAATTAAACCTCTTGCTATCTTTATAAAGAGTATTCTTAGACATCCTTTTAGGATTTTTGAACCATATGCACTCTAAACATTAACATAAGACCAAAGACAAAACTTATCGTAATTCAGCTATAAGATAGTTACGAATGACTGATATTTCGGTCAGATAGTATCTCTTTGTCTCTACTTATCTTCGTCTTGAATTGAGTAGTCTACTAATTATTTGTAGATCAGTAATATTGAAACGTATTGTTAAAGCATATGACTTCATATCCATGACATCATTCAGCAACCTTGGCCTCCAAGTTCGTCACTGTAGCATCACTGTAGCATCACTGTAGCAGCACTGTAGCAACCTTGGCCTCCAAGTAGTTTTATCTATATAAGTAGCTAATCTCCTTTGTAATAAACAAGCTGAACACTCCATATCAATATACAAGAGTCATAGTTTGTTCTTCTCTTAACATTGATGTTCAGTTTCACCATCTTCATGCTCACATTGCTTATACAATATATGTAACCAATCTTCGGTTATCTATATACATACACAAGCAGAGCATCCCCGTGTCCGATTTCTACATGGTATCAGAGCGAGGTTCCTGATCTTCTCTGTTCCGCTGCCACCAAAATCAAGCTGACAAAACACACCTGAAGTTTGGCCGGCAGTTTCTTTGCAAGCTTTGGCTGAGAACTCCGGCAGGTACTTCGTGTTTTGTCCAGCTGTAATTCATTCCATCTTCCTTCCTGGTCCTAGTGTTGTTTCTTCTTTGTGACATTTAACCAAACAGGTTGTGTGCCGACTTAACAAGTCACCCAAACAATAGCCGCGCACAACCATCCCAGCCACAATACACAAAACACCAAACATCACCCATTCGATTTCATCGATATCTCACCCACTACCGAGTTAGCTCACCCATTCAGCTCACTCATTCTCCTCCGGCCAGCCGCCATATCTGTCCGGCGAATCTCAGCGCTGCAAGTATCATTGCTATACATACACACAATAACCACCATCGTTTTCTGTCTAAGCTGTGTTTTCTTCCTGTTATTTTATCTCGACCTAGCTGCCTAAGGTCACTCGGCTCTTTCCATATGCACGCTGCTGCATATTATTAGGGCTACAGGTTTCTGTTTTGTTCTGGGCTAGCACAAAATAATATTTTGTTTATTTTATTTGGGCCACTGCAATTCAGCCCACTTAAAATACAACGGCCTGTGTTTTTATAGCCAAACAATCAATTCAGTACCTAACCTTTTCCAAATATTCCAAGTTCAATCTTGCAGTTTTCTCAGCTTACATTTAAGCCCATATAGTTCTAAATCTTTGCAATAAAATTCCTGAAGTTGCAAGTTTTTCACTCAAGCTCCTTCACTTGTGAAAATGGAAAGAGAAAATAGTTCCCCGATTCAAACAATCTTAATCGGCTCGAACTATTTATCTTGGTCTCAAGCTATGCGTAGCTTTCTCAAGGGAAAACGTCTTTGGAGGTACGTTAACGGGGATTTCACTATTCCTACGAAAGAGAACGATGAATCTGATTCTCATTTGAAAGATCGTATTGAGGAATGGGATGTCAAAAATCATCAAGCTATAACATATTTTAGAAACTCTGTTGTTTCTAAAATTAATTTACAGTTTGGAAACTTTGACACCGCAAAAGAAATTTGGGATTTGTTGGAATCTCGATACACTACATCTGATCTTTCCCATCAATATCAGATCATTTGTTCTCTCAGTAAGCAGAAACAGGAGTCCGGTCAACCAGTTGCTGAGTTTCTGTCACAGTTACAATCACTTTGGGATCAGTTGGCATTGTCTGAACCAAAGTGGTTACACACAGAGGATGGAACACTCTATCATGCATACCGTGACCAACAACGACTCATCCAGTTTCTAATGGCTCTGACACAGGATTTTGAACCTGTTAGAGCTGCTTTGCTTCATCGTGTACCACTGCCTTCTTTGGAGAGTGCTGTTGCTGAACTCATCTCGGAAGAAACTCGACTCGACATCGGGAAAGGTAGTATTGTGGAAGACATGGTCCTAGCGACACCTTCACCATCCACCTCCACATTTGATAAACCATTTTGTAAATTTTGTCGACAAAATGGACATTTTATCAAGGAGTGTGTAACACTTCGCAATCATACCTGCCAAAATTGTCATCAAAAGGGTCATTCGGCACAATTTTGTAAAAAGCCATCTTCTGGGTCAAACAAGCTCTCCCATCCTTCCGTTGATGTAACCTCGGATTCTACACCGCCAACTGCATCAACAAGTGAGCTTGAATCTTTGCTCAAACAGGTTTTATCTAAAATTGATTCTTCTTCCACCGCATTCACTGTCACTTCGGGTTCTTCAGACATGACATGCTCTTGGGACAAACCGTGAATACGGAAGATTGATTGTCAAGAAGTTTTCAAGGGACACGATTCTTCTACATTGTGTCTCTCAACCACAAAAGTTTATCCTCCCACCACTTTCAGTGATTTTGATTACAAACTCAAGTTGGTTCTTCAACCATCTTAAGTTTGAGGGGGGGTGTTAAAGCATATGACTTCATATCCATGACATCATTCAGCAACCTTGGCCTCCAAGTTCGTCACTGTAGCATCACTGTAGCATCACTGTAGCAGCACTGTAGCAACCTTGGCCTCCAAGTAGTTTTATCTATATAAGTAGCTAATCTCCTTTGTAATAAACAAGCTGAACACTCCATATCAATATACAAGAGTCATAGTTTGTTCTTCTCTTAACATTGATGTTCAGTTTCACCATCTTCATGCTCACATTGCTTATACAATATATGTAACCAATCTTCGGTTATCTATATACATACACAAGCAGAGCATCCCCGTGTCCGATTTCTACACGTATATACAATTTACAATAAAATCTTACGTCGAAGATTCTTGGATATGCTTGTACATAGTACTCAAGTAACTAATTACTGAAGAAAACAGTTAATATATAGTCAGGATTGTTAATTATGACTCATATAGCCAGCTAACTAAGAAAAGAAATTAAACAGTTAATATGTAGCCAGAGTTGTTAATCATGACTAATATAATAGACATCTAGCTAGTAAGAAATATCTAAAAACCCTTTGGGGTAAAGGACGAGGCTTAAAGTATTCAAACGTAGATGCCCGCGGCGAAATGGATTCCTCAACTCTTGTATATTCCCGTCGTCTCTAGAAACTCAATACGTAACCATTCGGAATCTCCACTGGCTGTCTTTTATATAGTATTTGCTTACATGATCTCTCTTTAATGCTGTCAACGCTTCTTAACTCCTATAAATACTATACAATGCCTCCCCAAACTCCACAACTAAAACAAACTTAAATCAAGAGCAATTTTAAGTTATACAATGGGTGACACTGAAGGTTCTCCCGGAAGCTCGATGCACGGAGTGACTGGCCGAGAGCCGGTTCTTGCATTCGCGGTGGCATCACCTGTTGTGCCAACGGATACCACCGCGAAGTTTGATCTTCCTGTGGATTCGGAGCACAAGGCTAAAGTATTTAAGCTTTTTTCCTTCGCTAATCCTCATATGAGGACGTTTCATTTATCTTGGATTTCTTTCTTCACTTGTTTCGTATCTACTTTCGCGGCTGCTCCATTAGTCCCTATTATTCGGGACAATCTCAATCTTACAAAAAGTGACATTGGCAATGCTGGTGTGGCTTCTGTTTCGGGGAGTATTTTTTCCAGGCTTGTCATGGGTGCAGTTTGTGATCTCCTGGGACCGCGATACGGGTGTGCTTTTGTGATCATGCTCACGGCTCCTACTGTGTTTTGCATGTCTTTTGTTTCGTCTGCAAGCGGATACATTGCGGTTAGATTCATGATTGGATTCTCTCTGGCGACCTTTGTGACGTGCCAGTACTGGATGAGTACTATGTTTAATAGTAAGATTATCGGGCTTGTTAATGGAACTGCAGCTGGATGGGGGAACATGGGTGGTGGAGCTACTCAACTTATAATGCCTATTCTCTTTGAAGTCATCCAGAAATTTGGGGCTACTCCGTTTACTGCATGGCGGATCGCCTTCTTTATCCCTGGATGGCTTCATGTGATCATGGGGATCATGGTCTTAACTCTCGGCCAAGATTTGCCTGATGGGAATCTCGGTGCTTTACAGAAGACTGGTGAGGTTTCAAAGGATAAATTTTCCAAGGTTAGCCTCTCTTTACATATAGTAATCTTGTTGCATCAATCACCGCTAATTTTGTAAATAAAAAATTAATTTCTCTGATTAATTTTTAGGTGTTATGGTATGCTGCAACCAATTACAGAACATGGGTATTTGTCCTCCTCTACGGTTACTCTATGGGAGTTGAATTATCCACCGATAATGTCATTGCTGAATACTTTTTTGACAGGTTTGTAATATAAATTTTATCTTTTTGAGTAATTAATTTTGATTTAGTCAGATCTGATCTAACAGATTATTGTTTTGCATACATTACAGATTTGATCTAAAGCTCCACACAGCTGGAATCATTGCTGCTACATTCGGTATGGCTAATTTTGCTGCACGACCATTTGGCGGATATGTTTCTGATCTAGCAGCCAAGAGATTCGGAATGAGGGGAAGACTCTGGACTCTATGGATTCTCCAGACGATGGGCGGAATTTTCTGTATTCTCCTCGGACGTTCCAGATCACTCCCTGTTGCCGTGGCCATGATGATCATATTCTCTGTTGGGGCCCAAGCGGCTTGTGGAGCCACATTTGGCATCATTCCTTTCATATCTCGACGATCACTAGGCATTATTTCAGGAATGACCGGTGCAGGAGGGAACTTCGGGTCCGGATTAACTCAATTACTGTTTTTCACAAGCTCTCAATTCTCAACCGGGACTGGTTTGAGCTACATGGGAATCATGATTGTGTGCTGCACTTTGCCGGTGACCTTGGTCCATTTTCCGCAATGGGGTAGTATGTTTCTACCGGCTACAAAAGATGTGGTGAAAGGGAGTGAAGAGCATTATTATACTTCGGAGTGGAGTGAGGAGGAGATGAAGAAAGGTATGCATCAGGGGAGTGTTCGATTTGCTGAGAACAGTAGGTCAGAGCGTGGTAGGCGTATTGCTTCTGTGACAACTCCTCCGAATCTGACCCCCGATCATGTTTGAATATATAATGATGTAATATAATTATAAGTATGGTGAAATTTTGAAACTCAAATCTGATAGCAGCCTGTATTTTGCATTCTGATTTGATCTAATGGATCAGTGTGATGTCATCTGTCATCTTATGATATGTGAGAACGAGGTTGATGTTATCAGTATATGTGTATCGAGAAAATTTTAAAATATCGTGGACTCTGCAACTACATGCAAAACAACGGACGTGCAACTTGCAAGAGCAAATGAAGACACTGCCTGCAGAAATGTTTTAAACGGGGTTAATAGGCAAAAAGATAACTAAACTCATGACCAACTCACAATTAGATCACTGAACTCAAAAAGTTTGCAAATCAATCACAGAACTAGATTTAACTTGCAGTCAACTCACTGAGTTAGCCCGCGACTATCCTTGCTTTCTGAATGGTGGCAAAAGCTTGCATTTAGGTCACTACGCCGTTAAGTATCAGTTGATTTTAACGGAATCCGTTAAAAAATTAAAAAAACTTTGAAAAAAATATAAAATTTCGGTTTTTTAAAAATATTCTGAAAACTTAACAAAATATGAAAATTTTGAAAAAAGCTTTAACAAATATGTAATTTTTTTAAAAATATGAAAAAATGTAAGAACTTTGGAAAAATCCAAGAATTTTGAAATTTTAAAATATCGAAAAAATCTGAAAATTTGGAAAAAATTCTGATTTTTTTTTAATTTCAAAAATTTAGGTATATTTTTTGAATTTCCGGATTTTTTCGATGTTTTAAATTTTTTTCAAATTATTTAGATTTTTTCAGAAAATTTTACATTTTTTCATATTTTTTAAAGTTTTATCAAATTTTTCAGATTTCTTTTAAGTTTTCAGAATTTTTTTAAAATCGATGTTTAATATATTTTTATATATTTTAATTGATTTCGTTAAAGTCAACTGATATTTAACGGCGCAGTAACCTAAATGCAACCTTTTATTAGTTCAGTGAGTTGACTGCAAATTAAATCTAATTCTGTGATCCATTTGTAAACTTTTTGAGTTCAGTGACCCAACTGCAACTTCGTCATGAGTTCAATGATATGTTTGCCTATTTACCCGTTTTTAAATGATACGCGAGCCCATTCCTCAGGTGAATTCCGAGAATATCAAATCTATAAAATGCGATTATGGTCCGGTTAGAGCAAGTCCAACAGCTGCCTCAAATGATGTCCTAAGTCATAATTTGAGGCATTTGATTGAAAACATTGCTCCAACAGTGTCCTAGTGATGCCTTAAATCACTAGGACAACTTACTTCAGCCCTATTTTTAGGGCTCACCTACTTGAGCCTCATTTCACTTTTAATAATAAAATATTATCATTCTCTCTCTCCCCACTACTTTTCCCTCTAATTTTTCATTCAAAATATTAATATTTTAATAATAGGGCTTGTGGATAAGGCTTTTTGTTGGAGTGAATTTATAAAATTGATGTCCTAAACTACTAGGACATCATATTTTATTATTTAAATAGGGCATCCACTAAGACACTCTTGGACTTGCTCTTAGAATATGAAGGTCTGGACCTCTAAATTAATTATATAAGAAATGAGGACTTACTTATTAGAAAATTTATATATTTATTCTAGCTACAAAAATGCAATTCCGTTTAGCATTATCTATTTATAATAAATAAGTATGCATTTTCAGGAAAAAAAATATCTATCATAAATAACGATTTATTCCTACAAAATAACGACTTGTGTTTGACTGTTTGTATAAAAGGAGATCATATATAAGCCGGTAGATAATTTGGTAGTCTATTTTTGTTTACAAGACTTTTACGAGTGTACTTCAAGTTCATACAACTTTTACGAGTGTACTTAAAATTCATAGAGCATAAATCGTATGAAAGTTCAATCAGGTCATTTTACTACTATATTCTAGTTTTATTTTATTTTCAGCCTTTTATTCTCTTTTTTTTTGCCACGTCGGCATGATATTTAATTAAGCGCTTATAAATGTATAAGGAATGACAAATTATTGACTAAAATTTGATGTGAACATGTAAACGTCAACTGCGATTCTCATTAACAAGTGAAGCACGTATAAATTGGCATCACGGGACCATATGTTGTGGTGAGGTGGGCACGCTCCTTTTCTTAATCAGGTACCGTAACCATTAACATTAATATTAACTATTATTAAGGTTATGGTAGCTCACCAACCATTGACCTTAAACACTCTGTTTAAATTAAACAAAAATACCGGACAGTAAATATGTAAAATTAGCTAGCTTTGCTTCCCGGACCAAAGAGTTTATTTATGTATTAGAAAAAAGAAGTTTCTTTATCATTAATAATGTTTTTTTTATGATGATTTTAGCTTGGTTGATTATTGAAGAAAATAATTTATCCACTTATATCTTACTTTTTCCGATTAATGATATTAAAATAATATGTTCAATACAATAAATATATGTAATCAAATTATGTTCAAGTATAAATTCCATGATCATCACGTGACAAGATTCAAGATTCATCTGGCGGTACTTAATTCTATATATTTTACTAAAATTGAAAGTAAAAAGATCTGTGCCCATGAATACGTCCATATATATGTACCTTCAAATTTGAAAAATCAGAAGTTTAATACTCCTAAATATCAAGGCTGCAGCTGCAGGAGGCAAAAGGATTTTAATGCTGCTGCTTCTGATATTAGAGTGTGATACAGAAGACGAATAGAATCATGTGAATTATGTGTCAGTAATTCAGTGGTCTGTCATAATAATTTAATACATATCACACCGCGCCAGAAGAGAGAAGAAGCTTGCTTTCAATTCTTTCTCCTCTGAATCACGCATCGCTCAGTGTTCACTGCTCATCAGAAAATGCGTACGTAAATTTACAGGAATAACTTACAATAACTGTACATTTGTACAGTCGGTAACATAGCAGACGGTAGGGCTACCAAATCTTCCAGCATCGTATCAGTCGGAAATGGTAACCGTGATGGATCATTTATGTTAGTCCGTTGAGTATCTTATCGTAAGTAAAGATTTCTTGATTCTATTTTGGACATTGCTAATTGTAGGACTTATGTCCACATGTCATCACTTTCAAGGTTTGATGGCTGATATATACTTTCAAGGGAGTTATGATAGTTGACACGAGGAACTAGCTTTTTCCAATCATTTATAGCTGCACAACTATATTGGGTCAGTTTAAAGTTCAAAATCATAGAAAAGGTTCCAAGAAACATTTTCAATTTCTAGTTTGGCGCCACCAAGCTGCAACTCCTTTGACCCCAACTCATAAGGATTTCTTTCATCTTTTAACCGACTCCAAACTATCTCATCCTACCTGTGTATATTAACCGCATATATATATATATATAGGGATAGGATCAAATAAAAACTTTTTTAAGTTACAAACTTACAAACTTTTTTTTATTCTCCCATCGTGTTGATCCTTAGTTATAGAAAGTATCCATGTTGAAAATTCTTGAAAAATCATCACAAGTTTTTTAAAATATCGCATAAATAAATCGCTCAGTCAACACATTTGTAACTAGGGTTCAACATCGGGTGTAGAACACTAATTATTATTATGTTGAATATATCTATAAAGATACTTAAACTATACCTCTGGGGTGTGGGTAGGGTCTAGAATCATAAATATTAGTTATATAATACTTTTAACTTGGTTCTTACATTGAAAAATTAATTTATGTACTTCTCCAACACAATTTTAATCGATGTTCAACAAAATATGTTAAAAAAATGTTGAACTCAAGTTATATATGTGTTGAACAAAAAAAGTTTGCAAGTTTGTAAGTTTGTACCAGAACCCTCCCCTATATATATATATATATATATAGGGGCTTACTCCAATAGAAACTAAATTAGCCTAGAAACTAGAAACTAGTATCTGACCAATTTTTTATCACTATTTTTGACTGCAAATATCACTCGTTTGTACATCACAAATCACTATTTCCTATACAAGAAATCTCAGAAATATAGATATATAAATATACATATATGCAACATATGTCATCATTATCTTCACTCATACCACATTAATGAACCTCCGGGCATCATTATCAACCCATTTCACTGCTACCGCGGTCACCTATACCCACGATTGACCTACCACCGCTTGTCACCATAACTTGCCATTACTAGTGATTATTTACCACCACCACACACCTCATCTCATCATTTTTTTACCATCATAGACCTCCTACAACTATAATTGATCATCAATAATCGATAACCACTAGCAAACATAAGTAAATTTTCTCAATTATCAATAATAAAAATTGCTAATTTAACTGCATAAAATAGTGATAAATAGCGTATAAACGAGTGATATTAGTAGTTATAAATAGTGATCATGGGAGTGGTTTCTAGTTTCTAGAATAACATTAGTTTCTATTTGATCACTTGCCTATATATATATATATGTGTGTGTGTGTGTGTGTGTGTGTGTGTGTCGGATCTTACTATAATAAAATTAGGGGGGTCAAATTTTTTGTAAAAAAAATTAAGAAGGGTAAAAAAAAAAATAAGGGGGTCAATTTCAATTTTAAAACCTAAAAATATGTATAATATTAAAAAAATAAAATTCAAGGGGGTCAGTTGCCCCTGCTAAGATCCGGCTCTGCAACCGCAAGCATTATCTGGATTTTAACAACACTGTCATCAGAAAATTTTACCGCATAAAAATAGATATGGATTAATTACCGACGTCACTCTGCGTGCTAGCTATGCTGCAAAATGAAATAAGATACATACGCAATGGTCAATGGACTTAATTTGTACAAATTCCGATTAATCACCACCACTGGATTCACTATATCCATACAACAACTACATAAAAAAGACATGAAAGCCGTACCAAAAAGATGGTGCTAATACAAATACCAAATTCGCAAAACTAATCAATACTTTCATCTACCTAGCTAGCTTCAATAAATTATGAAACTAAATTTCAGAACCATCCTAGTTATCTCTCATTGAGCACATCTCCTTATCAAGGAACAATCTTAGACTTGCGGCTAGATTCACACCCCAACAATCCATCAAAAGTATGAAAATTAACATATCGACTCGGAGCCGACGAATGTCTCCGCCCTTTAGGCATGCATGCTTTCACTTGCTTCCCATGGAAAACCCTCCCTTCCTGATCCAACATCGGCTTCATCTTCATTATAGCATACTCCCGGGCTTTCGTGGCCAAGGGCGCCATCGTCGTGCTCGGGCCACTCGACGGGAGAGCCCGGGCAGCCATGGACTCGTGTAGAGGAAACAAGAAGAGGAGAATATAAATGTGGGCAATGTAATGCATGTAAATTGTAGTAGACATGTTGGGTGGTATGTTTGTTTGTAGGAGATGTTGTGATTATATATAGTTGATATTAAAGAGGGAGGACTTTAAATAAGCTCGTGAAGGGAGGAAAGAAGAGAGCTAGGTGGCATGGAACAGCTCAGAGAGCGAGGATTGTGGTTTGTTTTGGAGATGTACGTGCATGGTAAGAGTGGAAGAGGTGAGGATGCTCGTGAGTTTCTGCCATCTCACTTTAAGTCAAACACCTTTGTATTACTACTTGCCTAGTTGCCTTCACCACACAACTTTTTACTTTTTCCCCTGTACGTTGCCCATTGCCCACATATACACCAACTATTAGAGCAGCCTTTTATTCTTGTAATCGTAATTAATCCTTAAAATCTTGATTAAAAATTAATCAAAAATATTAATTAGATTAAATTTGGATATTTTATAATATTATAATCATAATTGATATATGAATTCAATTTAATATATAACATATCATTTTATAAAAACTAATAATGATTAATCGGATTTCAAAAATCGATTGAAGAAGTATTAATTCGGGATCTTTAAAATACAGATGGAGCTTAAATGATTTTTTTTATTTTCTTACAGTTAAATGGTAATTTTACATAATTCTACCTGTTCAAGCGAAATTGAATTCAGTAATAAATTAGCATTAAGTTTTTAGTTTCAAAAAAAAATTAGCAGTAATTCTTAAATGTTTATATTTGCTGCCGTTAATTTCTTTTGAAGATCTCTCGAAAACAAATCTTTCAAACATTAGCCCAAGTTTTCTCTACCGGTTGCCCAACATTACTCAATTACACAAACGGCCCATCTGTTTCCAATTGGACCACTCGAAAAACATAGCTTAAAGGCATCAAAATCAAAAGCTTTGCCCAAGTCCACAAACCAGGTACAGGGCCCAGTTTTGAAAAATGAAAATATAACCCATTAAAATCATTTAAAAAGAAAAGAAAAACAGATAAAATAAGGGTAGAAACGTAATTATAATATGGAAATATCCAAGATAAGCTGAAGCCGGAAGAGCAAGAATGAAGTGGAAACTGTAGTGAGTTAACATTGAGCAGAGCTTATCAGAGAAGCATGGAGCTCCTTGTGCACACTTCACAATTGTCTTTCATTTCTAGTAAGCTAAATTACCCTTTTCTCCTTCAACTTCTTGTTAATCTCTATGTCATTTGGAATAAAGGCTCTTGAGAACTATTGAAACAGAATCACATCAAATTTCATCAACTCTAACTTACCTTACTAATGATTGTGAAGCAGCTAGGATAAACAAGCTTGAAACTAGTAATCATTCATTTCAGAGAGGCCATGATTTTGCAATTCCCATGAGATCAAGAAAAGGAGGGCTAATGAGAAATGTTATTTCTTCTGGACTAGTAGAAACAGCATCTTCTATTGCAGTTGCTGCCACTGTTGTAGGTGCAGCAGCTACCCTTCTTGTCAAAAGAACCAAAGCTTCTGAGGCAACTCAGGTCTGTTTTACCTGGTCATTAGAATTGTTTCTTATATTCGATATCGATGGCTACCAGCATACTTTTTGTATTATGAATTGTTAGGAACTTAGGATGTATATGCGTGTGTGGTGCTACTTCATACTTTACTATTGAGTATTAACCATGGAAGTAGGGATGTCTTAACTAGAGATATGACCATCTGTAATCAGTAAGCACACTGTTTAAGTGTAGGCGGCAGGGTATTACACAAAATTCTCCGTTGGTAGTTTTGAAATATTCTAGTTAAAATGATTCTGAGAAGTTTAGAAAGTGTCTAATAGTAGATTGTGATCCTGGAAAACATTCTCTCTTTAGTATCTATTTTCGCCGTTTACTGTTTTTAGACCAACTAATCCACTATATAATTGATGGAATTGTAGTCTAGTGGATAGCCTTCTTCCCTTGGTAACAAAAGGTTGGTGGTTTGAGTATCAGTGAGTCATGTGTCAATTTCTGATCACGGTAACATCTAGTGCAGCGCCTTAACTGTGATGACAAAGCATCATATTTAAGTTGTTCATAAAATAATTTGAATTAACCTTCTTAAAGGGCTTTAGATTGCATCAAACCTAAAAAAGCTAGTCGAATTTTTAACTATTTAAGCATGCTGGATCTTTTCACCCTGACAATTCTTGATCGATGATAGTATAATAAATTAGTTAATAGAATCAGAGATGATATGCCATATTGGGTTCTGTTGTTTGGAAACTTGGACGAGTGATTGATATGGTTTGTAGACTTATAGTTATCTTAAATCTAGAACTTAATATATTGTACAAAAGGAGAAGATTGAATATGAAGGAGAAAGTAGCATGTAATAAGTAAAAGCTAACTGATAACCATAATAGACAAAGAAAATGAGAAGTTCTGTTAAGTTTATGTACAAAATTTGGTATTCATAGCTAAATTGCTATTTAAAATTTTATGACTAGGCAAATACCTGCAGTCAGCATTTATATTTTATTTCGAATTCATCATGAACTCAGGTACCCTTAAAAACTTGCGAAGACTGTAGAGGTTCAGGTATTTGTTCCGAGTGTAAAGGTGAAGGATTTGTTCTTAAGAGACTTTCAGATGGGAATGCTGAGAAAGCTAGACTTAATGCTAAGAATGCGGCCACTAGATATACAGCAGGGTATAATAAACTTATTCTGTTTCTCATCATTGTGTTGATATATTATTTTTCTTTGGTTCTATTTATATAAATCTTTAAATCATAACAGGCTTCCTAAGAAATGGAGCTACTGTACAAAATGCTCTTCTGCCCGGTCTTGTAGCTCATGTGGTGGCAGTGGGAAACTAGAGTATTAGCTTTGAGCATTTGATTCTGCACCAGATTCCTTCCCTCTGTTTATTTTTGGATCAGTAGAATTTTTGATTCACCATTTATATTTTAAACACACTAAGTTGAGCACACAATCAGCAGCTGAAAGATTGAATGCAGGTAGTTGTTTTTATTATGAGGTAAGTTGCTTCCTTTCGATTTCTTTTTAGAATTAATGTACATAGATTCTGGTTCTAAATGTATCTTCCTAACATCTTCTATATGGCAATACATATGTAAAAATTTACGCCAACTTCTTTTTCTAGTGCTATCAACTCTTTTACGGCCATTTTCTGGGATGCTACACCAGAGGATATAAATTTATGCTGTTCTTTTTCATAATCATCATAGTGCTACATTCTTTTTTGTTTCCCTTCACCAGTGGATCGAGTTACATCATAGAAACCATCTGTAAGAACTGACTTTATACATCATTGATTTATCAGTTAACTTCCAGTGAATTATTTTCAGTCTGTCATGGATAACTAATCAATCAGTTTGCTAAAAATGAGTAAAATAACTTTTTGGTCACTACAGGCTAATTTAGGAAATTTAAGCAACAGGGGTCACATGCTGACGCTGAGTTTTTCTCATGAATTAGGTGAGGTGCTGCTGAGTTTTTTATAATTATTTGTGATAATATCTGTAGTTCTACTTGAATATTAAATCTTACTTTGTCTTTCCTAGCAACTTCCTACTTAAATATTTATTGTTTGTCAACTTATGCCATAACATTGGAGATCCTCTTGCATAGTGGGAATAACATATGATATGTACCTGATGATAGGTGCCATGCTGATGGGTACCAAGGGCCTTTAATCACATTTGTTAATTTTAGGGAACAAGATTGAAGCAGAAGTAAGACCAAGACTATAAATATATGACTTTAATGATAGATAAATATGTATCAGCAAAGACCTATCATCTGGCAAACATGCAGATTGAGTACAAAATAAATCAGATCAGAAACAAACAACATATATACAAGCTAGTACAGATCAGGAAGACTTCTGTAACTTTTATTTTCTTCTTTAATTCGTATTATATATCTCGTTAAGATAACTACTGCATGAAGCTTCTGATCAAGCATGGCTGGGACTGCCATCAGGGGAAGTAAATGGCAGAGCCACAATCATCCTCTTGCCACGCTCTGATCGGCTGTTCTCTGCAAACTTGAGACTTCCCTTGTGTAAACCCTTCTCCTTTTCATCCTCAGTCCACTCAGATCCATAGTAGTGTTCTTCTGAATGTTCTTCATTTCCAGAAGCTGGAAAGAACATGCTTCCCCATTGCGGAAAGTGCACTAGTGCCACTGGAAGAGTGAGGACAACGGCCATAACTCCCATCCAAGTGAGACCCATTGCAGTGGAAAATGTGGTGCCAGTAAAGAAAAGTAATTGTGTCAAACCACCTCCAAAGTTACCACCTGCACCAGTTAGTCCACTGAGCAAACCTAAAGATCGTCGTGAAACAAAAGGAATGATGCCATATGTTGCACCACAAGCTGCTTGGGCACCAATGGAGAAAAGGATCATGGCTAATATAGCTAAAGGAAGTGAATTAGCACGGCCGAGCCATATACAAAAGACTCCTCCCATTGTTTGAAATATCCATAGGATCCATAGCCTTCCTCTCATCCCAAATTTTCTAGCTGCAACATCTGAAGCATATCCTCCCAATGGCCGCGAAGCAAAGTTGGCCATACCAAAAGTTGCAGCAATCATGCCTGCTGCTTGAAGATTTAGGTTAAACCTATCATAGAAATACTCTGAGATCACATTGTTTATGCACAACTCAACACCCATGGAAAAGCCATAGAGGAGGAAAAAGATCCAAGTCCTGTAGTTCGTTACTGCATACCAGAACACCTGAACAATGAAAAATCAGTCGTAAATAATCTGCGTTTTTGCGCGTGTGTGAAGATAAGGGTAGAGGAAAAAAGACTGACATTAGAGAACTTGTCTTTGGTAACATCACCCTTCTTTTGTAGGGAGCTAAGGTTTCCATCAGGCAAATCTTGTGCAAGAGTTAAGACCATAATTCCTACAATCAAGTGAAGCAGGCCAGGAATGAAGAAGGCAATCCTCCACGCGGCGAAAGGAGTAGCTCCAGCTAGTTTTATAAGCTGAAAGAGAAAAGGCATTAGAAGTTGAGTGACTCCACCACCCATGTCTCCCCATCCGCCAGTCGTTCCATTAACGAGTCCTATAATCTTGCTATTAAACATGGTACTCATCCAAAACTGGCATGATACAAATGTGGCCAGTGAAAATCCAATCATGAATCGGATAGCTATGTAACCTTCAGGCGAAGATACAAATGCCATTGAAAACACTATAGGTGCTGCTAGAATGTTGATAACAGCGCAGCCATAACGCGGACCAATAAGGTCACAAACGACTCCCATGACAAGCCGAGAGAAGATGCTTCCAGAAACAGAAGCGACGCCAGCATTGCCAATGTCACTTCTGGTCAGGTTTATGTTGTCGCGGATAATGGGGACAAGAGGAGCTGCAGCAAAGGTGGATACAAAACAAGTGAAGAAAGAGATCCATGAGAGATGGAAAGCTCTCATGTGAGGCTGTGCGAGGGAGAAAATTTTCAATGCTGTGGCCTTGTGTTCAGAATCAACAGGTAGATCAAATTCAGCAGTTTTATCAGAGGTTTGTTCTCTTCCTGTAACCCCATGCACCGAGGTTCCATTGGAATTTTCAGGGGCTGCCATTTGTCTATATGAAGTATGGAGAAAATTGAAGCAGAAGGAAAGAAAGTTGGTGCTGGTGTGCTTATCAAAAGTGAACTGGGCTAGGTATTTATACTAGTTTTCTGTTGACATTTGCATTTCTTATATCAGGCATCAAGTAAACGTGACATCTATAAACCGTAAAATTTATAAACTGCGAATTAAGTAATGGACAAGAAATAACTTAGCAAGTCATAAGACCTATTAACACATCTAAGCGTGCAACCTTGTCGATATTTTGTAAGGAGAAGGAGAGATTTTAGGGTATCCAGCATCTCCCTAACGCGAACCGTGATATTGATTACTACACAATAAAAAAAATTATCTGTTGCGTCATCTCCAACAAATAGTTGTTTTTGGTGTAGTGGTTCCTAAAACATGGTATAGTTGCGTCATATCCGAAAAGTAGCTATTTTTGATGTAGTGGTTAGCGCTAAAGGTCCTGAAAAAAGATATCTCAACCTCCCGAGGAAAAGATCATTCTCATTTCTCGGCTATTTTTTAACAAGTCCTGAATGAATAGATAAACCTCGACCTCTGTTACAGCCCTATTCTATACAAATTCTCTAATTTCTAGTCGATTATATCTTATTTACTCGTTCAGTCCGATATCCCAATTCTGCGGAAGCATCTAAATTCAGACACACTGATATAAATAATGCAGATAAACACAAAAACTAAATATGTCGGGCATGAGCTGACAAACGGGAGATGAAGAGACATTAGTTAATATGCGAAGTCAATGTATCGAGGCCTAGAGGCAAGTGATTGAGCATCCCCAAGAAGTAATTTAGACAGGTCTATTTCACAAAATTAGTGTTAACAAATGTACGGTGCGGACTGCCCGTACGCTCATTGACTTGGGTAATAAACTATAAAATGCATTTGGTGCTGGAGGATATTCCAGTGTTATACTATACCCTCCAGTTTCATGCCGCATTGACTTTAATTAGTACTACAGTAATACATACATTGTGTATCCCAAGTGCACAAGCTTAATTTAGTAGGTCCGGAAAGAAAGTACGGTAGAGGCAGCTTTACCCTTTCAAGATTTTTTAAATGAGAGAGAACAGATGGTCTAACAATTAAATTGTTGTTAACAATGTATGCACATTTTTATTGCGGAAAGAAAACTGTGAACTTGGTGACGGACCTTCTGTATGCACATAAAAACTTTTAGGATTGATGTCTTCGCATTATAGGATAAATTGCTATAACAGTTATTTGTGAGGACTCGGACTTAAATTGCCTCTAAATGTATAAGTATAAGATATCATGTTTCCGCAAGACAAAGCATCCTATAACAATTAGATTAACTATAATTTGGAAGGTGAATGCAAAGGCTTGTTTTGTTTATGGTGTTTTACTGATAATCTGCTGCATTTCCTGTGACCGGCGGTGGTCTGAATCAACCTGCATGAACATAAACTGAAGTCGAGGTCAATACACAGCTGATATATTAGAATTTGAGCTATGAATTACTCCCTCCGTCCCAGCCATTTGTATACAAATGGTTGGGACACATAGACCAAGAAATTGTGTAAGAAATAGTTAAAGTTGGATGAAAATTGGGTATAGTGGTGGGATCCATTTATATTTAATACTAGTAGATTTGAGACAGTGGAGGAAAGTAGTGGGGGTTATAGTGTTTATATTATTATAAAATGGAGATAGTGGAATAAACTAGTTGGTGAAATGATGTTTTATATTATAAAAATTTACTATTTTTGGAATGTATACAGTTGGTGGAACGTCTCAAAAAGTAAACTGTATACAATTCATTGGTATGGAGGGAGTATGAAAGATATACTCCCTCCGTTTCAATTTACATGTCCAGTTTGAAGAAAATTTTTTGTTTCAAATTAATTGTCCATTTCAACTTTTAATGCAAAATCATATTTCCAAAGTCAATTATACTCCACATATCTCTTATTTATATTTTCTAGATCAATCTCACTCCGCATATTTTGATTATTTAATGCAATTAATTTGTGAGCAACAACTTTTCTTAAATTATGTGATTTTTTTAAAATGGACATCTAATTTGAAACGGAGGGAGTATTATATTACAAGTACCAAATGACAAGTACTACCAATTGTCCTTTACCAACTATATAAGTACGGCCGTCTATAAGTTGACGTGGAATGAGATGCTCAAATAAATATCAAAACAACACAATCCTGATGATTACATTTGTCATTGTTAGCGTAGTAACCGGAAGTTCTGGTGATAAGGCATTTGTCTTCTCAGTTCTCACTCTGTTTGGTGGAATCGACCTTCACCTCTACACGAATATCCTTCGAGTAAACAACCAAAAACACGGCTACCTAATTTTTTTAATATTCAATGTCTAACATTAGTGTCAAAAATCCTTGCAAAAATCTAGCTCTTTTTCCCGGTATAGAGATATTACCATGTATGAAAGTAAAATTTTAGAAAGAAAAAAAAAGATCGCGATTCTGAGTTAGCAAAGGATTCACTTGCTATGCAATATGCATAGAACTTATTTTGTGGTTCTGTCGTCTCACGTCTGTGTATCGTTCAGTAATGCATGGTTCTAAAAATCCCCACTTCACAATATTCTTCGATAATTCTTCCGAATTCGATTTTTAAAATCGATTAATCACTATGAATTTTCTCAAATGACATGTTATATATTTTCTATATTTCAAGTCAAATTGATCGACTTTGACCGATCGATAAAATAAGCATGACATGTGATAAGTATTTAATTATAATAATGTTTACTTTCAGTTAAAAATTACAAATTTGTATAATTATGTAGGGATATTTAAATTTTTAATCAAAGTTAGATAAATTTAACTTTGAAAAGCCAAAGACAATCATGATAGGACGGCGGCAGTAGTAGATTAAACTAATATATCCAATATTATTATAATATCCAATTTTTAGTCTTTCCTTTTAATCTCTAATTAGCACCTCCACCCGTTAATCTCGATTTTCGATTAACCACCATAACATAAGTTGCTTTGAGTTGGAGTCGTGTTTTGGTTGAGTATAAAACGCGAGGAGACAGGAGTAGTCAGCCCTGCATAAGGATTGATGTTTTAGTTTTTTGTTCGAGTATACGAGTTGGAGTCGTATTTTGTTTAGTGAGTTCGAAGTTGTTTTTCTTCAGTGTCTTATATCTCTGATAACCATTATCTGTTACAATTCTGAAGATACCAAAGCACATATTTTACAATTCTGAAGATATCAAGGACTTAAATTATTGTGTTTCTTGGCCATTCTTTTCTTGACATTTCTTTGAAATCATAACCTTCACATCACTTATGAACTGTTCCACATTTTTCTCCGACGATCCATCACTTTTCAGTGCACCAACCAAAACTTTCTTCAAGTGCTTTATATTGTCTCGCAGCTTGCTACTTGAATTTCCATCCATGAGGCGCTTTATTTTCTCCGAAACCTCAACCTTATTGACATTAACCCTTCTGTCGCAAAGATTAATCCCAATCTTCCAATCATCCACCACTAGTTTCCGGTTCGTAAACTGATCAGTGTACAAAGGGAAACACAACAGAGGAAGCTCAGACCACATGCTTTCCATGACTGAATTCCATCCACAGTGACTCAAGAACCCTCCAATTGCAGGGTGCCTCAGTACATGCATCTGACTGCACCATTTTATGATCATGCCGCGATCACCCATCTTGTCCAAAAATCCAGCTGGAAGCGGATCAAGATCGTTTGAGCTTACAATATCAGGACGAAGCACCCAGACAAAGCTCACATTGCTGTCCAATAAACCATTAGCTATCTCCGTCAGCTCATTTTTTGTGAGATGCGCATAACTACCAAATGAAACGTACAAGACCGAGCCATGAGGCTTGGTGTCGAGCCATTGGGAACAATCTGACTCGGCCCACAGGCTTGTGGGCACAATGTTCTTGGTGATGCCAAATGGGATTACTGGACCAATAGCAAAGAAAGGGATTTTTGGCTGCAGAGCTGATATGGTGTCTGATTCAAGCTCGTAGACCGAGTTGCATAGAACTATATCTGCACCGCGAACATCTTCAAATGCCTTGTGAATAATCTGGTGACATACTGTTGTTGTATCAGTTGCTTGAAGAAAAGATGTCAAGTCCTTTGGCTCAATGGACTTGACTCCTGGTATGTAATCAATCGCTTCATCACGCGGATCTGGTCAATTTTCAGTATGCATTAGACCAATTTGGTGCATAGAATGACAAAAATGCTAAACATACTAATATATTTAGAAAGTGTTGAGAACTAGTCCATCTAAAACTTTAACGTGTTAGAGGAAATTCCCAATTGGATCTTATGTTATATTTCAACAAAAAGAAACTAAATTACCACGACAATCATAGTGAGAATTCTTCCTCAGAAGATCCATATGATAATACTGTGAGAAGACCAAGGCAGTCTCTGTCCAATAAGAAACATACAAAAGCCCAAACTTCTTAGCCAACTCAGCTGGCCACACGAAGAACGTATCAGCAATCAGACAATGCACGGGCTCACCCGATTTCAACATGTTCTCCACAGCTTCCTCTGCATGAGCAGAAAAAACATGCAACAAAGCAGCCATATACTGATCATGATTAAGTGACCTATCAAACCCCAGAGGCAGACCATCAGAAATTGTGGCATAACGGATATCAAGGCCTGATTTTCGCGCATCAACAAAGATGTCATCATCTATATTATTTCCTCCCCGGGCTCTAGAGCTTTTGTGATGGACATATTGAGTGTTGATGAAAGTTATGGTGAAGCCATTTTCGGCTAGCTTTCGTGCTAAATGGACAGAAGGGTTTACATGGCCTTGTAGTGGATATGCTATGAAGATTGCATGGGGTTTTAGCTCTCTGTTCATCTTACAAATATTAAGAAATTTTTGTAGATTTAATTTGAATATTGTCCGGAAAGGCCTATTTATCGTGAAATTTTGAGATTGCAATGATAGCTGCAGAGCTATAAGTGGCAAATTATGACTGCATCAGATTGGCAGAGCTGATGCTGGACTAACTAAATATATGTAATATGTTGACTATACAAGGCAAGCAAATAGCGTCCGTTTGTCTTATAGAATTAGCAGCAAATAGTGCTCCTATATACAGCACTCCCATGTTAAGAAGAGCTTAAACAGCTTCTTTTTTCTCGTTTTTTAAGGCAGGTTGATAGACTATAGTTAGACCGTTTGCGTTTAAAACTGGTTGTTTGCAAATTTATCCTACTTTATTATAAACTTAAATTTATCCTCGTATTCGATTTTATTCCCCTATTTTCGTTATCTTATTTATTGTTAAGAGGATATTTTTACCTCTGTTCACTAAAATTAATATAATATTGATAATGCCAATTATGTGTTCATTTTTTTTAAATAACGAGGAACCTCTTATGTAACATACACTTTCCTGACCGCTGGATGAATGGATTATAACATTTTTTAACACGTTTTTAAACCATCGAACGAGTAAAATAATTATTTATCTATGCGTGAGTTTTAGCTAAACAGCCAAAAAAATGAGTATTTTATTCATTCAACGAAAAAAATTCAAATATGTTTAATAAATATTATTATTCTGATACTCCTATATATTGCATAAGATATACCGACATCCCGATATTGGATACCATGATGCATGTAATATATCTATGATTTTTTGTCAACTTAAGGACTAAATTTTATGAATTTGATTTGTTTTAATTGATTTATTCTTCTTGATAATAATAAACTTTTCTATAAATGTAAAAAACATATCAATCAAAATAAATTAATTATATCAGGTAAAATTTAGTGCTCAGCACCACAGACCTATCATAGTCATCTTATTCAGGGGGACTTCTGGCCAATTGGATACAGTACACTTCATATTCATGTCTTCAGCAACAGAAAGCCTCGAAGTGCTAAAAATTAAGCGGTAGTGCTGACTTTAAGCTTATCCAGAGGAGGAAGTTGATCTGCAAATGGATCTTGACGTCAGTTTATATGCGGAACACGATTTTGTCTTTTTTATGATCCGATTAACTTTGTCTACTTTCAATAATCTCTTATTCATTTCCAAAAGAGAGAGAAATGGGATGTATTTTTTAAAGTTTACAGAATTAAATCATATTATTTAATTTTTATTATACACAAAATATAATAGAATTGAAGTTAAATACTATGAAATTAATTCAAAATACTTAGAATTTTATCATAACCCTTTAAGATCTCATGAATTTGAGAATTTTTTTTTAGAAACATAAATATACTAATAAATCTCACATAATCAATCTTCTTATAAAATGTCCACCACTCTTCACGGCGACACAATGACGTAAAGATTACCAGGTGAATGTGCTTGTTTCTGAGTGTTGTTTGGGGAAGAGAGATTAGATGTTGTAGAATGCATGAGATTGAGCTCAGTAATGATGAAACATGAAACCATCAATAAACATAAAATGTAGTGTAAAAGAACTAAGAGAATATGTATATATCCATTCTATTGGAGAGAGGTAGGTTGCATGATTTGGGTTTGGGATATTCTTACCGAACATACTACTGTAATTGTTTGATGGAGGATAATTAAAAATCATGTCAAAAATATCAATATGAAATTCTTTCACAGATTTAAACTTGGATAAATTAAAATAATATTTATGAAATAATTTTCATCGAGTAAAATTACATTTATCCATGTGTGTCATGAGATTACTTGCAAAACTACTCATCCCATCTCACCAAATTGGTCAAAGTTGTCCGATTTGAGATTTTGATATTAGCCTTAAGAAAAGAAATCCAAAACAAGTAAATATATCAAGAGATTGGTTGTGGACTTTTGCCCCTGAGCTATTTTAAACATCAAATGCTTTTTTAGGATGTTGGAACAAGCTGCAGGTGAGTAAGAATTTTTATAATCAAAGTGCATTGACCATTTTCTTTCAGAGATGTTACTCACCTCAAAAATGGGACTCTGGAGTTAACCTTGCTCATACGTCATACCTGATCCTAATTCATCAATTTCTAGTACAAAAAGGAACTATTAAGCTCCCTACATTAGTAGTATTTACCTATTGTCCACCACATTCCTGTTTTTGCACACCCCATGTGAGCAAATAGTAATCAGAAGCAGCAAAGATTGGCAAGAATAGATGATTCATAATATAAATGATCAAATAGATAGCTTTCACATCCACCTCAAGTATATTTCTGGGCTCAAACCAAGACTAAATGCAAAAATAGTTCCAACACAAAGCTAAATGTAAACTGAGCTACTACTATATCAGCTGAAAAATACCGATAGCAGTACAAACCTCACATTTAAAATAATATTGTAATGGTATTGAAGAATCTCGCTGTTCCTCCGGCTTTCATCATCATCCATGTGAGAGAACATACAAGCGTATTACTCCGAACTCCGAAAATGCGATTTCATAACTGCAAGCCTAGTACAATTACCTCAACAAAGAATATATTAATATATGTAAATCAAAACATATCTGACCCTTCCAATTTATAGACCAGCTTGTTTTTTTAAGTGTGCTTTGAAACCCATGATATCACCAGACCAGGGGGTCACAGCTTGATTTTCACACACCCAGATTTCTTTTGCCACTTGGTTTATAAGCCTGAAGTCATGGCTTACGAGAACCAAGCCTCCATCCCACTCCTTCAATGCCTCAGCAAGCGAGTCTATAGTCTCAATGTCCAAATGGTTAGTTGGCTCGTCCAGGAGCAACATCTGGGGCTGCCTGTACGCTAACCAGGCAAAAATCACACGACTTCTTTGCCCATCTGACAAGTTCTTCATTGGCATTACTTGAGCTTTCCCAGTTAGCCCAAACCTCCCAATGGCTGCCCTCATCTTCTCTTCCTCATTTCCAGGGTACTCACTTATCATGAACTGGAGAGCCGACATTTCCATGTCAAGTTTCTCTGTCAAGTGTTGATGGAATTGGGCAATGCGCAAGTGATTGTGCCGACGTACCATGCCCTCGTTGGGAACCAGATCCCCTGTCATCAGCTTCAGCAATGTACTCTTCCCAGCACCATTGGGTCCAACCAATGCGATCCTTGAGTCAAGATCGACACCAAACTCAATGTTCTTGTAGATGAGGTTATCTGGGGTATAGCCAAACGAAACTTCCACAAACTGCAACACTGGTGGTGGAAGTTTCCCTACATCAACGAATCGGAAAACCAGAACATGGTCCCTGACCACTTTCTGCGTGAGGCCACCACGCTCCATTTTTGCTAAAGTTTTTTCTTTGCTCTGTGCCTGGCGAGCTAATTTAGCTGAACCATGCCCAAATCGAGCAATGTACTCTTTCATATTAGCAATCTGATCCTGCTCCCACTTGTACTGCTTCATCTGGTTCTCCTCGAGTTCTGAACGGGTTTGAACATATTGGTCAAAGTTTCCTGTATACATTTTCAACTGTCTGCTCTGCATGTGTATGATATTTGTGCAGACACCATTTAGAAAGTCCTGGGAGTGAGAAACAACCACCAAGATACGCTCGAATTTCTTCAGCATCTCTTCCAGCCACACACAAGCTTCTAAATCTGTATTTTGATGCAGTTAAACATCAGAGTAGTGCATACAAAGTTGTTAAAAATAGAGATGATAGGTTGAGAAAGTACAACATTTCCACCGGTCAAACAAAACAGAGCAACATATGCATCCAAGAACACACATTTGATCAGATGATGAAACAGATTTGCACTCCACAATAAATTTTTAACCAAGTACAACAGAAACCAAATAGATGATTCAGAATTATTAGCCAATCTTAAACAAACATTGTAGTATCACATTGTCCTTAATGTGTGTATCAATTCAAGAGAAATTTATAATGAATTAAGCTAAAGGTTACTTGCTAAAGCAACATACTTGTATAAAATTTGGAATAAAACAGTCTCTAAAAAACATTACACATAATCAACATTACCAGCAACCGAAGACTCAATATAGATTTTGGCATACGATCAATGCTACCAGCAACTGCACTGGAAAAATTGGTACCTGATACTTGTGCTTCTAGACGAGGTACTTTTAACAGATACTTCAACTTAGCATATTGTATCCTTGCATCTTTTTGACTACTCAGAATAACTTCTATGTTCTAATAAGGAGCAAATAGCATAGAACTCAGGGCAAATAGTACAGAACTCAATACATCATGCAATTGAGCAACTACAGGATTCATAGTTAATGCAGAACTTGTATAAAAATTGTTTAAAATTATGTGCAACACAAGTATAGCCGCATGTAGGCACATTCCGCACATTACATTCTCATACAAGTACTAAACGTATAACAAACTCAGAAAAATTGAACGTACAAATCATAGCTAATGGTCACTTGTATACATAAGAAATTAAGAGCTAAAGAAAATAATCTTATCTCTGACAAAAATTACGTGCAACACAAGTATAGTCCCAAGAAGGCACATTACATTCTCATACGAGTACTCAATGTATAACAAACTCAGAAAAGTTAAATATACAGACCATAGCTAATGGTTCACTTGTATACATAAGAGATTAAGAGCTAAAAAACGAATCTTATCACTGACAAATTTGATTTGATGTGGATCAATACCACATTGAGGGGTAGAAAAAATATTATGTTCATATGTAATATTTTTACCACGTGGTGCTAGTAGCTACCAGTAGAATTATGTAGCCATCAGAAAAAGGGGAAAAGTACAAGTATATAAATTTTAGAATAAATAAAACAAAAGTAAGTTGCAAAGTAAATACTACTGTAAGAAAAACAGCTTACCAAGATGATTAGTAGGCTCGTCAAGCAACAAGATAGTCGGGTTCATAAACAGGGCACGTGCTAAAGCAATCCTCATTCTCCATCCACCAGAAAAGTCCCGGGTTTTCTTCGCTTGCATCTCTTTGGTAAAACCAAGACCAAATAATATTTCAGCAGCACGTTTCTCAGCAGTTGCTGCATCCATTGCATCCAAACGCTCATATATGCGCTCAAGAGCTTCTCCTCCACCATCATCCTATAAAACACAGAAAACTGATATTATCAACTGATTCACAAATAAAACAAGTCCACGATGCCATCACAAAATTTTTTCACTTTAAGTACAAACCTGAGCGGCCAAAACTTCAGCTTCTTTCTCCAGTTTAATCTTCTCTTCATCACAATTTATCACAGCCTGGAGTGAAGACATATCAGATGCTTCAATCTCCCTCGTGAGATGAAAAATATCCATGTGATCAGGAATCGGAAGTTCTCGGCGCCCTATAGCTGTAAGTAGAGTAGATTTTCCGCAGCCATTAAGTCCGAGCAAACCATATCGTCTGGTAAAGAAAAGACAAATTGCATGTAGAGTTAATAAATCTAAATAACTAATGACCATAAACACATCAAATAAAATTTTCAATCACCAAAACAAACCTGCCATAATTAAGCTCCAGCTCAGAATCAACAATAAGATCATGTCCATGAAAGGTCAGAGACAGCGACTCTATCTGCGAGAAAAAAATATTATCAGCACTGCATCAATACAACCACAGTGGACAGGCAAACAAAAGCAATACAGGTTATAAAGAAGAAAGGGCAACAAACTGCAGTTCGTTTTGTAAAGACACGACAGTATTTAAAAGTTCGACCAAAAAATGAACAAGTGAAGAAACTTGCACAACAGTTTAAACAAATAGAGAATAAGAAAATATCTATATTGGAGGTTGGAGCACCCTATTGATTGTTAGCCATCCGCAATCCTAGGTCCTTGCCTAGGTACCGTGGCTGATTGGCTATAAACAATGAGGTCTGAGTGGAACCTACAACATCAGAAGCTCCAATTTTCACCCATCTCACATTTCACTGATATCTCTCACATGATAACTAGTCAACTACAGAAATTGAAATACTTGTGCATTTGAACCTTTCACATTTTGTCTATAATGCTTGGGATCTACAGTTTAATCTTCTAGCGGCCATGTCAATAACTAAAATATACATTAAATGTACAAGTAAAAGCCTAAGCAAGATAAAACAACCCCTACAATCCTAAAAGTTTTAGCTGTAAAACCTAAACCGGTACTATCTATTCAACATATTAAAATTTCAGCCCTGTTCCCTGGATCATCCAAGAGTTATATCACAAAGTATTATAGATAACTTAACAAAATCCAACTATTAGTCTTGCCTGGCATAGATTCATTATATTTCTCAGATAATCCAAATATGAAATATCATCGAAACACCCAGTTTCTTATTTCTTATAAAGAATGTGATGATTTGACGCCATCCATAAGTAATCATCTTCAGCACTAATGAGAAAGGTGGTAAACATACTTATTTGGGTGAGGAAGAAAGGCATGATGCCTAGGGCATGGTATAAGCAGCTGACGCTACTAGACATGAGTTAACCTTTATAAGCTCATGAGGTCATATAGGAGTTGATGCAAGACAGATTTAGAAACAATGGATTTATGTTCACAACTGTTACCCATCATGTTGGACTTGGTATAGAGGTCTTGGAGGGACTTGTAGTAGTTTCTCTCGGACTCGGTGTTATCGTTTTAAATCCTATTTTCTTTAATATAATTGTTTATTACCACTAATACTAGTACTTGATGTTCCTGTATAATTTGTATTGGTGCTGTATTTTAATCCTTCTTTTGTTAATAATATGTTTTGTTAATAATATGTTTCTTGATTCCACTAATTCCAGTACTTGATATTTACCATCTCTCACCTTGTATAAATTGTACTGATGCCTCTATTTTGTCACAAACTTCGAAAGCCGGGATCTTTACATAAGAGGCAAGGTCTGCAGTCTGCTGCAAACATTTTACATCCCCAGCCCCGAGTCCCTGGCTTTATTCTACAAGCAGATTCTAAGCACGTTTAGTTCTTGTTCCCAAAATAGGTAAATAAATCAAGTTAAACCAAGTCACAAAGATTAATTTTCTCAATTTTTACAAATCAAATATCAAAATTTCATTAACAAAAAACCGAAATAATAACAAATCTACAGTCTTTACAAACACATATCCAACCAAGATTAACGAATTATGCATATTCTCATAAAATTTCCCAATCTTGATTCAACCAAAGATTGTTTGTTTCTTCAAAAAGGCAAAGATGAAATTTTCATTACCAAGAACTCAACAAATAAACAGGCTTTCACAATATCTGTAGAAACATAACGAATCAAAATTGGGGAAACTGAATAATAAAGGGAGATACATACACGAATATCTCTGGAAAGAGGGTGAGAACAGAGAACCCCAGTACAGGTCCGATCAGAAATCTGAAGATTTTCAACCCTACTACTCAAATTATCGGTACTAGTACTGCTGGAAACCTTGGCAATAGCAGCAGCAACAGATTTGCCACCCCTTTTGGCTGCCGCAGCTGCCTTCTTCTGGGCAGCCTTCTTTTTGCTTGCATCAGACACCATCTTCTTTCTTCTTGATCCTGTCTCAACAGAAGAACAAAATCATCAAAACCAATCGAATAAAACGTCAATCAAACGTATATATTGTGGAGTGAAGGACAGGAGGGTACCTAGAGAGATGGAACAAGGGTTTGAAGATCTGGGGTGTTCGAGAAGAATATATATGTGTGTGTTATATTATAATAAGGGTTTTGGTGGAGGGTTACGTGTTGTTGTATCATGCGTCGATGATATATTGGGGATGCGGTGTTAAGGTTAGTTAGGTCAAACCGTCCTATGTTGGACACTTGGACCTTTTCTTCCTTAAACCCACGTGAGAGTATGTTTTTTGTTTTACTCCTTTTGACAATTCCTTTTTTAACCAATTTTCTCTTTTAAAAATTGGTATAGTAATGTTTTAAAACTGCTTATTTGTCATCAAAGTCAGGTCTGTGTATAGTCCTCCATCCCATTTTAGTGTCACATTTCTAATTTTGTTGGTTAAATTGACTAAATTTTGATCAAATATTATAAATCACTCACTCATTATTTTAAAAAACTGAAAATTACATTTTAAAGTAGATTAAAAGTTAATTCTGGTGACATGTTTTTTTTATTTTGTCAATTGATAAAATATTAATAAACTTAGTCAAACCTTAGTCAATTTGACCGGCACAAAACCAAATGTGACAACTAAAATGGGACGGATGGAGTATTATTTAAATACTTAAAATAAAAAGTTCATAGTTTTTTATAAAAAATTGAAATAATTATTTTGAAAATAGAATAGAATAAATATTTCAAAAGAACATTTTTATAAAAAGGACATAAAAAAGATCAAACAGAGAAAATAGGTATTAATATGAGAATAGTCAAGAATCAAATTTCATGTTTTTGCTATTAAAATTGTCAGAAACATATTTATTCGAAAAAACTAAATGCCATTGGGTTTTATTATCAAAAATTATATCATTAAATTTAAGAACATATCTAATGATATTGGTTAAAATCAAAAAATAGAATACCAGGAGTTCAATTTGGTACAATTTACCGGTGCACTTTTTTTTCCTGCAAACTCTAGAACGAAAAGAAACTACTATGCATTGGTAGTATTTCCCTATTGTCCCCCTATGACTTATGAGCAAATAGGAATCAGAAGAGGAAAGACTGGCGAGAAAACATGATTCATATATCAAATAGATAGGTTTTACATAGGCAACACATCCATGATCCCCCTTGAGTATATTTCTTGGCACAAACCAAGACTAAATGCAAATATAGTACCAACACAAAGCAAAATGTAAACTAAGCTACTACTATATCAGCTGAAAAATACAGACAGCAGTACAGATTTTATATTTTAAATAATATTGTCATGAAGAATCTTCCGTTGCTCCACCGGCTTTCATCATCATCCATGTGAAAGAACATACAAACGTATTACTCCAAAAATGGGATTTGATAACCGTAAGCCTAGTACACCTTACTATAGAATATATGTAAATCCAGCATATTTGACCCTTCCAATCTTATAGACCAGCTTGTTTCTTCAAGTGTGCCTTGAAACCCATGATATCACCAGACCAGGGGGTCACAGCTTGATTTTCACACACCCAAATTTCTTTGGCCACTTGGTTTATAAGCCTGAAGTCGTGACTTACGAGAACCAAGCCTCCATCCCACTCCTTTAATGCCTCAGCAAGTGAGTCTATAGTCTCAATATCCAAATGGTTAGTTGGCTCATCCAGGAGCAACATCTGTGGCTGCCTCCATGCTAACCATGCAAAAATAACACGGCTTCTTTGCCCATCTGACAAGTTCTTCATTGGCATTACTTGAGCTTTCCCAGATAGCCCAAACCTCCCAATGGCTGCCCTCATCTTATCTTCCTCATTTCCTTGGTACTCTTTCATCATGAACTGGAGAGCCGACATTTCCACATCAAGTTTCTCTGTCAAGTGTTGATGGAACTGCGCAATGCGCAAGTGATTGTGCCGACGTACCATGCCCTCGTTCGGAACCAGATCGCCTGTCATCAGCTTCAGCAATGTGCTCTTCCCAGCACCATTGGGTCCAACCAATGCAATCCTTGAGTCAAGATCGACACCAAACTCAATGTTCTTGTAGATGAGATTATCCGGGGTATAGCCAAACGAGACTTCAACAAATTGCAACACTGGTGGTGGAAGTTTCCCTACATCAACGAATCGGAAAACCAGAACCTGGTCCCTAACCACTTTCTGTGTGAGGCCACCACGCTCCATTTTTGCTAAAGTTTTTTCTTTGCTCTGTGCCTGGCGAGCTAATTTAGCTGAACCATGTCCAAATCGAGCAATGTACTCTTTCATATTAGCAATCTGATCCTGCTCCCACTTGTACTGCTTCATCTGGTTCTCCTCGAGTTCTGAACGGGTTTGAACATATTGGTCAAAATTTCCTGTATACATTTTCAACTGTTTGCTCTGCATGTGTATGATATTTGTGCAGACACCATTTAGAAAGTCCTGGGAGTGAGAAACAACAACCAAGATACGCTCAAATTTCTTCAACATCTCTTCCAACCAAACACAAGCTTCTAAATCTGTATTTAGATGCAGTTAAACATTAGAGTAGTGACATAATTTGTTAACAATAGAGATGATAGGTTGAACAAGCAGCATTTGCAATTGTCAAACAAAACAGAGTAACATGCTCATCCAAGAAAACACATTTGATCAGAAGAAGAGACATATTTGCAGTCCACAACAAATTTTTAACCAAGTAGAACATAAACCAAATGGAAGATTCAAAATCATTAACCAATCTTAAACAAATATCGTAGTATAATAGTACACAGTACACACACCGTTTTTAATGTGTGTATCAGTTTAAGAGAAACTTTTGATGATTTAAGCTAAAGGTTGCTTACTAAAGCAACATACGTATTTCAGTACTAAATACATCATGCAATTGAGCAACTACAAGATTCGCAGTTAATGCAGCACATAACTTGTATACAAAATGTTAAAAAATCGCAAGTAACACAGGTATTGTCAAAAGTGGGCACATCACATTCTCATACAGGTACTACACATAATACAAACATAGAAAAACTGAATATACAGATCATTGCTAATGCTTCACACTTGTATACGTGAGAGCTAAAAGTAGAATGTTATCTCTGACAAATTTGATTTCATGTGGATCAACACCAGATTAAGGGGAAGAGAAAATATTAAAGTACATATATTATTTACCACTTGGTGCTAGTAGCTTCAAGTATTATGAAGCCATCCAAAAAAGGAACAAAAACAAGCATTATTATAAAGATTAAGCTGCAAACTACTATAAGAAAAAAAAAACTTACCAAGATGATTAGTAGGTTCATCAAGCAACAAGATAGTTGGGTTCATAAACAGGGCACGTGCCAAAGCGATCCTCATTCTCCATCCACCAGAAAAATCTCGGGTTTTCTTCGCTTGCATCTCTTTGGTAAAACCAAGACCAAATAATATTTCAGCAGCACGTTTCTCAGCAGTTGCAGCATCCATTGCATCCAAACGCTCATAAATGCGCTCAAGAGCTTCTCCTCCACCATCATCCTATAAAAGACAGAAAACTGATATTATCCACTGATTCACAAATAAAACAAGTCCCGGATGCCATCACAATTTTTTTCACTTTTAAGTACAAACCTGAGCGGCCAAAACTTCAGCTTCTTTCTCTAATTTTATCTTCTCTTCATCACAATTCATCACTGCCTGGAGTGAAGACATATCAGATGCTTCAATCTCCCTCGTGAGATGAAAAATATCCATGTGATCAGGAATCGGGAGTTCTCGCCGTCCTATGGATTCAAGTAAAGTAGATTTTCCGCAGCCATTAAGTCCGAGCAAACCATACCGTCTATAGTAAAGATAAGACAAATTGCACATAGAGTTAATAAATCAAAATAACAAATTATCATAAGGCATAAACACATAAAATAACATTTTCGATTACCAAAACAAACCTGCCATAATTAAGCTCCAGCTCAGAATCAACAATAAGATCATGTCCATGAAAGGTCAGAGACAGAGATTCTATCTGTAAGTAAAAAATATTATCAGCACTTCATAATCAGCCAACGGACAGAAACACAAGAGCAATCCAGCTTATAAAGAAGAAAAGCAACAAACTGCAGCTTTGAATAGTGTAGACCTAGCAGTATTGAAACATTCTACTAAAAGAATGAACAAAAGAAGAAAATCGCATAACAGATTAGTCAAACAGAGAGTAAGAATATATATGTTGGAGCACCTTTTTGACTGTTAGCCATCTACAATCTAAGGTCCTTGTCTAGGTACCCAGCTATAAACAATCAGGTCTGAATGAAACCCGCAAACATGAGAAACTCTAATGTTCATCCATCTCTCACATGATAATGGTCAACTAAGAAATCAAAATACTGAAGCAACCTGCATCAACCAAGGTTCGAAACCTTCACATTTCGTCTATAATGCTTGGGATCTATTAGTCTTTCCGGGCATGGGTTCTATTTCTTGTCAGAAATAATCCAAATATCATTGGAACACCCTGTTTGTTATTTCTTATGGAGTTGAGATGATTTGACAACATCCATAAGAGACCACCTTCAGCTTTAGCGAAAAAGGTGGTAAACACACTTGTTTGGGTAAGAAGAGAGGCATGACGTCTAGGACATGGGATAAGCAACTGAGGCTACTAGACATGAGCAAACCTCTACAAGCTCATGCCATTATTAGAATTTTTGATGCAGGACAAATTTAGGAACAACAGATTTATGTTCACAACTGTTACTCATCATGTTGGACTTTGTAATGGAGGGACTTGTAGTAGTTTCTCTCGGTTTGTCTTTTTTAATATGATTGTTTATTACCACTAGTTCTGGTACTTCATATTTACTATCTCTTACCTTGTATAAATAGTACTGGTGCCTGTATTTTGTCACAAACATTCGAAAGCCGGGATCTTTACATAAGAGGCAAGGTCTGCAGTCTGCTGCAAACATTTTACATCCCCAGCCCCAAGTCCCTGACTTTATTCTACAAGCAGATTCTAAGCACGTTCAGTTCTTGTTTCCAGAATTCCCAAAACAGGTAGACTAAATAGAGTTAAACCAAATCAAAAGATTAATTTTCTTTTTGTTTTAACAAATCAAATATCATAATCTTATCAACAAAAACCAAAATATTAACAAATCTCCAGTCTTAAAAAAAACACAACCAAGATTAACAAATTATACATATTCCCAGAAATTCGTCAATCCTTGATTTTAACCCAAGATTGTTTATTTCTTATTTTAAAAAAAACAAAGATGAAACTTTTATCACCAATAAGTCAACAAAATCAACAACAAAACAAAACATCTGTACAAACAATCAAACATAAAGAATCAAAATTTGGAAAAGTGAATAAGAAAGGAGGATACATACACGAATATCTCTGGAAAGAGGGTGAGAACAGAGAACCCCAGTACAAGTCCGATCAGAAATCTGAAGATTTTCAACCCCAGCACTCAAATTATCAGTACTAGTACTACTGGAAACCTTGGCGATAGCAGCAGCTACAGATTTGCCACCCCTTTTGGCGGCGGCGGCTGCCTTCTTCTGGGCAGCCTTCTTCTTGCTTGCATCAGACACCATCCTCTTGTTCTTGTTCCTGTTTCAACAAAATCATCAACACCAATCAAATATAACATCAATCTATACATAATCTGTGCTTATACATGTACATATGTATCAAGTGGTAAAAAAAGGGGTACCTTTAGATGGAGGATGAGTTTACAGATCTGGGGTTTCTTCAGATTTTTCTGTGTGGTTTGCCACGAGGAGGGGAGGGGGTAGCGGCTTGTGGTTAAAATAACAATAAGTAATAAAGTAGGGTTTTTGTTGGGGGTTACGTGTTCAAGTGTTATGCGTCGGATGCATATTGGGGATGTAGCGTCACTTTGTTCGGTCGGTAGCTTTGGACTTTTCAGCACATGTTCTAAAATTCTGCTTGGATTTATTAAAAATTTCTGATTAAAATTGTTTAATTTTAACTTTTTTTCTAATTATAATTTATAATCCTAAATTTTCTGAAATATCTCAAAAAATTTAATAAATTTCCGATCCTAATTTCTATAATTATGAATATAAAATAATATTTATTTTATTTAAAATTACAACTCAATAAACTGTTCTTTTTCTATATAATAGGACCACATAAACTCGAGTGTCTAAATCATCGACAAATTGTCCATATATTTTAATTAAAAATATTCTTATGTTTTCCGGTGATAAAATAATATTACAGAAAAATGTGAAACTCTTTATTTAATATATGGATCGGAAGTAAAAAAAACAAATTTTATGTTCTGCAGTGTTAAAAACAATTTTGTAGGTGCGCTTTACTATTTTAGTCCCTTGGCATTTGACATGGCTGCCAAATTAAAAAAAAAAAAAATTCTTACTAATTACTGTTACTATATGGAAAAAAACAATCGCACTTGCAAAAAAGAATGACAAGTTCGATGTGCTGAATATTCTTCCAGATTCACTCCAATTTTCTTGAAGTGATCGAACAAATCATTATACTGATAATTTTAAAATGACATACGATATATAATAGTACTATTGCATGTATCGTACACAGATAGTCTGCCGAATCATTTTATACAAGTATTTGTGTCTTTGAGCCCTGTTCACTTGCTTCCCACAGGTATCAACTATATATGCTTACTTATCTGATTACCCTCCACATTGCTCTAATCTGTTACAACATAAAAGACTACAGTACATGCTTTACAATTTCAACACAAGACCTCTCATATGGATGAATAATGCTCTTAGATATCACATTTTAGCTCGAACTTTCTCTATCAGTTCTCGCCTCAGTATTTTCCCAGATGCTGACTTCGGAACCGAATTCACAAAGGTTATCCTCCGCAATCTTTTAAAAGGGGCAACCTGTATATAGATGGGTCACAAGTTAAACGAATTGTATATTGAATAAAACCAGATATATATGCTACTGCTAGCATGAGTTACATTTGTACTTCTGTTTCTCTATTTTCCTGTCAGTTATTACTTTTAATATTTGGTTGTTCAGTTTCAAATGACTCCTGAAATTAATAGAGAGAAGTTTTTTTAAAAAATTCAATAGAGAGGAGTTATAACCTGTTTCGCAATAAAATTTTTAACGTCTTCTTCAGTCAAAGAACTATTGGGAGAGCGAACAACATAGGCAATTGGTACCTCGCCAGCTTCGGCATCAGGAAACCTGAAAAGAAAGATAGACATGGAATATACAAAGGCAACATCATGAGTGTTAAAAAATATGCATGTAGAGAGTTTAATCGATTGTCTTACGGGATGACAACAGCATCTAATATCTCAGAATGAGAAACAAGCAGACCTTCAAGCTCTGCCGGTGCCACCT